>NC_072789.1:6516536-7157129 GCF_022539595.1 Amphiprion ocellaris | reverse complement strand
AAGGAATTTTCATGATTTTAATATTCTTTTATTTGCAATAAAATTCAATAACTTCACTCTTGTTTACTGTAGTGTCACCAAAATCATTGAAGCCTTCAATTGTCTCCTGCTGCTCATACTACAACTCTTGGTTTCATAATAAATACAAAATCTGAATTTTAAGATTTTGTCATTATTTTAGTATTGTTTTATTAGTAATAAATTAAATAACTTCATTCTTGTTTACTGCAGTGTCACCAAAATCATTGAAGCATTCAATTGTCTCCTGCTGCTCATACTACAACTCTTGGTTTGAAACTAAATCAAAAAATCTGAATTTTAAGGAATTTTCATGATTTTAATATTCTTTTATTTGCAATAAAATTCAATAACTTCCCTCTTTTTTACTGCAGTGTCATCAAAATCATTGAGGCCTTCAATTGTCTCCTGCTGGTCATACTACAGCTCTTGGTTTAATAATAAATACAAAATCTGAATTTTAAGATTTTGTCATTATTTTAGTATTGTTTTATTCGTAATAAATTCAATAACTTCACTCTTATATATTGTAGTGTCACCAAAATCAATGGAGCCTTCAATTGTCTCCTGCTGGTCATACTACAACTCTTGGTTTGAAACTAAATAAAAAAATCTGAATTTTAAGATATTTTCGTTATCTTAATATATTTTATTAGTAAGAAATTCAATAACTTCAGTCTTGTTTACTGTAGTGTCACAAATATCATTGAAGCCTTCAATTGTCTCCTGCTGGTAATACTACAACTCTTGGTTTGAAACTCAATCAAAAAATCTGAAATGTAAGATATTTTCGTTATTTTAGTATTGTTATTTTCTTAGTCATACAATTCAATAATTTCACTCTCATACATTGTAGTGTCACCAAAATCATTGAAGCCTTCAATTGTCTCCTGCTGGTCATACTACAACTCTTGGTTTGAGACTAAATACAAAATCTGAATTTTAAGATATTTTCGTTATCTTAGTATATTTTATTAGTAATAAATTCAATAACTTCACTGTTGTTTACTGTAGTGTCACCAAAATCATTGAAGCCTTCAATTGTCTCCTGCTGCTCATACTACAACTCTTGGTTTCATAATAAATTACAAAATCTGATTTTTAAGATTTTGTCATTATTTTAGTATTGTTTTATTAGTAATAAATTCAATAACTTCACTCTTATATATTGTAGTGTCACCAAAATCAATGGAGCCTTCAATTGTCTCCTGCTGCTCATACTACAACTCTTGGTTTGACACTAAATACAAAATCTGAATTTTAAGGAATTTTCCTGATTTTAATATTCTTTTATTTGCAATAAAATTCAATAACTTCAGTCTTGTTTACTTTAGCGTCACCAAAATCATTGAAGCCTTCAATTGTCTCCTGCTGGTCATACTACAACTCTTGGGTTCATAATAAATAAAAAATCTAAATTTAAATAAATTTTCATTATCTTAGTATGTTTTATTAGTAATAAATTCATTAACTTCACTCTTGTTTACTTTAGCGTCACCAAAATCATTGAAGCCTTCAATTGTCTCCTGCTGGTCATACTACAACTCTTGGTTTGACACTAAATCAAAAAATCAGGATTTTAAGATATTTTCGTTATTTTAGTATTGTTATTTTCTTAGTCATACAATTCAATAATTTCACTCTCATACATTGTAGTGTCACCAAAATCATTGAAGCCTTCAGTTGTCTCCTGCTGGTCATACTACAACTCTTGGTTTGACACTGGATACAAAATCTGAATTTTAAGGAATTTTCATGATTTTAATATTGTTATTTTATTAGTCATAAAATTCAATAATTTCACTCTTGTTTACTGCAGTGTCACCAAAATCACTGGAGCCTTCAATTGTCTCCTGCTGGTCATACTACAACTCTTGGTTTGAAACTAAATACAAAATCTGAATTTTAAGAAATTTTCATTATTTTAGTATTGTTTTATTCGTAATAAATTCAATAACTTGACTCTTATATATTGTAGTGTCACCAAAATCAATGGAGCCTTCAATTGTCTCCTGCTGGTCATACTACAACTCTTGGTTTGAAACTAAATGAAAAAATCTGAATTTTAAGATATTTTCGTAATCTTAATATATTTTATTAGTAATAAATTCAATAACTTCAGTCTTGTTTACTGTAGTGTCACCAAAATCATTGAAGCCTTCAATTGTCTCCTGCTGCTCATACTACAACTCTTGGTTTGACACTAAATACAAAATCTGAATTTTAAGAAATTTTCATTATTTTAGTATTGTTTTATTAGTAATAAATTCAATAACTTCACTCTTGTTTACTTTAGCGTCACCAAAATCATTGAAGCCTTCAATTGTCTCCTGCTGGTCATACTACAACTACTGGTTTGAAAATAAATCAAAAAATCTGAATTTAAAGAATTTTTCATTATCTTAGTATGTTTTATTAGTAATAAATTAAATAACTTCACTCTTGTTTACTGCAGTGTCACCAAAATCATTGAAGCCTTCAATTGTCTCCTGCTGGTCATACTACAACTCTTGGGTTCATAATAAATAAAAAATCTGAATTTAAATAAATTTTCATTATCTTAGTATGTTTTATTAGTAATAAATTCATTAACTTCACTCTTGTTTACTTTAGCGTCACCAAAATCATTGAAGCCTTCAATTGTCTCCTGCTGCTCATACTACAACTCTTGGTTTGACACTAAATGAAAAAATCTGAATTTTAAGGAATTTTCATGATTTTAGTATTCTTTTATTTGTAATAAAATTCAATAACTTCAGTCTTGTTTACTGTAGTTTCACCAAAATCATTGAAGCCTTCAATTGTCTCCTGCTGGTCATACTACAACTCTTGGTTTGAAACTAAATCAAAAAATCTGAATTTTAAGATATTTTCGTGATTTTAATATTGTTATTTTCTTAGTCATAAAATTCAATAATTTCACTCTCATACATTGTAGTGTCACCAAAATCATTGAAGCCTTCAATTGTCTCCTGCTGGTCATACTACAACTCCTGGTTTGACACTAAATACAACATCTGAATTTTAAGATATTTTTGTTATTTTAGGATTGTTTGATTAGTAATAAATTCAATAACTTCACTCTTGTTTACTGTACCGTCACCAAAATCATTGGAGCCTTCAATTGTCTCCTGCTGGTCATACTACAACTCTTGGTTTGAAACTAAATCAAAAAATCTGAATTTTAAGGAATTTTCATGATTTTATTATTCTTTTATTTGTAATAAAATTCAATAACTTCAGTCTTGTTTACTGTAGTGTCACCAAAATCATTGAAGCCTTCAATTGTCTCCTGCTGCTCATACTACAACTCTTGGTTTCATAATAAATTACAAAATCTGATTTTTAAGATTTTGTCATTATTTTAGTATTGTTTTATTAGTAATAAATTCAATAACTTCACTCTTATATATTGTAGTGTCACCAAAATCAATGGAGCCTTCAATTGTCTCCTGCTGCTCATACTACAACTCTTGGTTTGACACTAAATACAAAATCTGAATTTTAAGGAATTTTCCTGATTTTAATATTCTTTTATTTGTAATAAAATTAGATAACTTCAGTCTTGTTTACTTTAGCGTCACCAAAATCATTGAAGCCTTCAATTGTCTCCTGCTGGTCATACTACAACTCTTGGTTTGACACTAATTGCAACATCTGAATTTTAAGAAATTTTCATGATTTTATTATTCTTTTATTTGTAATAAAATTCAATAACTTCAGTCTTGTTTACTGTAGTGTCACAAAAATCATTGGAGCCTTCAATTGTCTCCTGCTGGTCATACTACAACTCCTGGTTTGAAACTAAATCAAAAAATCTGAATTTAAAGAATTTTTCATTATCTTAGTATGTTTTATTAGTAATAAATTAAATAACTTCACTCTTGTTTACTGCAGTGTCACAAAAATCACTGGAGCCTTCAATTGTCTCCTGCTGCTCATACTACAACTCTTGGTTTGAAACTAAATCAAAAAATCTGAATTTTAAGGAATTTTCATGATTTTAATATTCTTTTATTTGCAATAAAATTCAATAACTTCAGTCTTGTTTACTGCAGTGTCACCAAAATCATTGAAGCCTTCAATTGTCTCCTGCTGGTCATACTACAACTCTTGGTTTCATAATAAATAAAAAAATCTGAATTTAAATAAATTTTCATTATCTTAGTATGTTTTATTCGTAATAAATTCATTAACTTCACTCTTGTTTACTTTAGCGTCACCAAAATCATTGAAGCCTTCAATTGTCTCCTGCTGCTCATACTACAACTCTTGGTTTGACACTCAATACAAAATCTGAATTTTAAGAAATTTTCATTATTTTAGTATTGTTTTATTAGTAATAAATTCTATAACTTCACTCTTGTTTACTTTAGCGTCACCAAAATCATTAAAGCCTTCAATTGTCTCCTGCTGGTCATACTACAACTCTTGGTTTGACACTAAATACAAAATCTGAATTTTAAGATTTTGTCATTATTTTAGTATTGTTTTATTAGTAATAAATTCAATAACTTCACTCCAATATATTGTAGTGTCACCAAAATCAATGGAGCCTTCAATTGTCTCCTGCTGGTCATACTACAACTCTTGGTTTGAAACTAAATGAAAAAATCTGAATTTTAAGATATTTTAGTAATCTTAATATATTTTATTAGTAATAAATTCAATAACTTCAGTCTTGTTTACTGTAGTGTCACCAAAATCATTGAAGCCTTCAATTGTCTCCTGCTGGTCATACTACAACTCTTGGTTTCATAATAAATAAAAAATCTGAATTTAAATAAATTTTCATTATCTTAGTATGTTTTATTAGTAATAAATTCATTAACTTCACTCTTGTTTACTTTAGCGTCACCAAAATCATTGAAGCCTTCAATTGTCTCCTGCTGCTCATACTACAACTCTTGGTTTGACACTAAATACAAAATCTGAATTTTAAGATTTTGTCATTATTTTAGTATTGTTTTATTTGTAATAAATTCAATAACTTCACTCTTATATATTGTAATGTCACCAAAATCAATGGAGCCTTCAATTGTCTCCTGCTGGTCATACTACAACTCTTGGTTTGAAACTAAATGAAAAAATCTCAATTTTCAGAAATTTTCATGATTTTAATATTCTTTTATTTGTAATAAAATTCAATAACTTCACTCTTGTTTACTGTAGTGTCACCAAAATCATTGAAGCCTTCAATTGTCTCCTGCTGCTCATACTACAACTCTTGGTTTGACACTAAATACATCTGAATTTTAAGGAATTTTCATGATTTTAATATTCTTTTATTTGCAATAAAATTCAATAACTTCACTCTTCTTTACTGTAGTGTCACCAAAATCATTGAAGCCTTCAATTGTCTCCTGCTGCTCATACTACAACTCTTGGTTTCATAATAAATAAAAAATCTGAATTTAAATAAATTTTCATTATCTTAGTATGTTTTATTAGTAATAAATTCATTAACTTCACTCTTGTTTACTTTAGCGTCACCAAAATCACTGGAGCCTTCAATTGTCTCCTGCTGGTCATACTACAACTCTTGGTTTGAAACTAAATCAAAAAATCTGAATTTTAAGATATTTTTGTTATTTTAGTATTGTTATTTTCTTAGTCATACAATTCAATAATTTCACTCTCATACATTGTAGTGTCACCAAAATCAGTGGAGCCTTCAATTGTCTCCTGGTGGTCATAGTACAACTCTTGGTTTGACACTAAATACAACATCTTAATTTTAAGGAATTTTCATGATTTTAATATTCTTTTATTTGCAATAAAATTCAATAACTTCACTCTTGTTTACTGCAGTGTCACCAAAATCATTGAAGCCTTCAATTGTCTCCTGCTGGTCATACTACAACTCTTGGTTTCATAATAAACACAAAATCTGAATTTTAAGATTTTGTCATTATCTTAGTACCTTTTATTAGTAATAAATTCAATAACTTCACTCATATATATTGTAGCGTCACAAAAATCATTGAAGCCTTCAATTGTCTCCTGCTGGTCATACTACAACTCTTGGTTTCATAATAAATAAAAAATCTGAATTTAAATAAATTTTCATTATCTTAGTATGTTTTATTAGTAATAAATTCATTAACTTCACTCTTGTTTACTTTAGCGTCACCAAAATCATTGAAGCCTTCAATTGTCTCCTGCTGCTCATACTACAACTCTTGGTTTGAAACTAAATCAAAAAATCTGAATTTTAAGATATTTTCGTTATTTTAGTATTGTTATTTTCTTAGTCATACAATTCAATAATTTCACTCTCATACATTGTAGTGTCACCAAAATCATTGAAGCCTTCAATTGTCTCCTGCTGCTCATACTACAACTCTTGGTTTGATACTAAAGTCTACTGTGTGCAATGTGTGACAATGTATAACTCACCTCTCCTCTATGAACATCCACCGCTTGCTCTCTCAGCATCTGAAACAAACAAACACAAGAGTAAAGCAGCACTTTGTTCTTTTTCCTCTTTCCTCTTACTTTGCTATTTTCACACTTTGTTCTTTTTCCTCTTTTCTCACACTTTGCTATTTTCCTCTTACTTTGCTATTTTCTCACACTTTGCTCTTTTCTCACACTTTGCTATTTTCACACTTTGTTCTTTTTCCTCTTTACTCTCTTTCCTCTTTTTTCACACTTTGCTATTTTCACACTTTCCTATTTTCCTCTTTCCTCTTACTTTGCTATTTTCACACTTTGTTCTTTTTCCACACTTTGTTCTTTTTCTCTTTGTTCTTTCCTTAAACTTTCTTCTTTTTCCTCTCTTCTCTCTTTGCTTTTTTCTCACACTTTACTCTTTTCCTCTTTCCTACTTTTCTCTCTCTTCACACTTTACTCTTTGTTTTTCAGAAAAATTGACGACAATGCAGTTTGGACTCTTTTTTTTTTTTTTTTTTTTTTATTTAGGTGAAATTCCATTAAGAAGAAGAAGAAGAAGAAGAAGAAGAAGAAGAAGAAGAAGAAGAAGAAGAAGAAGAAGAAGAAGAAGAAGAAGAAGAAGAAGAAGAAGAAGAAGAAGAAGAAGAAGAAGAAGAAGAAGAAGAAGAAGAAGCTCTGCTTCTACGGCAAATCTCTGACACCATGCATAACGTTTTCTTGTTGCAACTCATCTCTGTGAACCTCCTGAAACAAATAAAAGACACATATGAGTAAATGATCAAAGTCCAATGTCTTCAATGTGTCACAAAGCAATCAATCAAACATACAAGTGATCAAAACAAGTCACCGCAATAAAGAGACACACAAAACACTCATCACCTACGTGACACTGTGCGTGTGTCTAACTCACCTCTCCTCTCTGGACGTCCACCACTTGATCTCTCAGGATCTGAAACAATCAAATACATGATTAAAACAGCAAAGTCTACTGTCTGCAATGTGTGACAATGTGCATGTTTCTAACTCACCTCTGCTCTATGGACGTCCACCACTTGATCTCTCACATCTGAAATAAACAAACGCAATAAACACATGAGTAAAAGAACAAAGTCTACTGTCTACAATGACTGACTGTGCATGTTTCTAACTCACCTCTCCTCTCTGGACGTCCACCACTTGATCTGTCAGCATCTGAAATAAACAAACACAAGAGTAAAGCAGCAATGTGTGACAATGTACTGTTGAAACAAATGTTCAAAAACACAGTATAAAAGAGCAAATTAAGATTTGTAAATAGTACACATTTTTGATTTTTTCTTTTAAAACAATCTAAATTTTAATTAATGTTTTTTTTTTTTTTAAAGCAATCTTGAGAGATATTATGTGTAATTTGAAAAATAAAATGGGGAATCTGGTGAAAATGTAATTCAAGCAAAGGCAAGCATTTGTACAATTCAGATTTTTTGGAGCTGAAAATAGTCGTGTAAACAAAACAAAATATTGTCTGTGAAAAAACAGACTTGGTGAGGGCATTATTTACAGATAAGCCTTGTTTTATTGGTTTTTTTTTATTTCAACTGTTAACATATTAAGTGTTTTTTTCTGTGATTTCACTAGCTGTTAACGGTAATTTAACAAAACAACAAAATAACATTAAATGAATGATAAATCCAGTCTAGACATTGTTAATGTTGTAAATGACTATTCTTGCTGGAAACGGCTGATTTTTAATGGAATATCTCCATAGGGGAACAGAGGAACATTTCCAACAACCATCACTCCTGTGTTCTAATGCTACATTGTGTTAGCTAATGGTGTTGAAAGGCTCATTGATGATTAGAAAACCCATGTGCAGTTATGTAAACACATGAATATAAGTGTGAGTTCGACAGCCCCACGCAGCCAGGAAGCCAGACACAGGGGCCGAGCGGCCCACCAAAGGGATGGCAACCAGCCCAGCACAAAGCAGGCTGCCACCGGGAGCCAGCCAGAGGAATTCAGAGCCGGGTCCCGATGCGAGTCCAGAGGGTGAAAATGGACAGTGTGGTGGGGCCCGGCGACGCCGACAGAGAGGCACCCCGCATACCCCCCGCACTAGGCCCCAGGAGAGCACAGGACACCCAAGGTCCCCACACCCCGCAGTGCGTCCTGACAACCCACCGGGACAGAGCCACCACATGCCACCAGCCCGCACCACAGCGCCCACCAGGACGGCCAGTCCAGCACCCACACCATACCAGACCAGCGCCCCGGCAGACGCCATAGCCCACACCACGGGCCAGCCACACGCAGCACCCTGCCCCAGAGGGTGGACAGGCCGCACCACCAGGAAGCAAGGGCCACGAGCCCCCATGCCCCGCCCCCCGGAGCCGGCACGACCAGGATGCAGGGGACCCACCCGGCAGCGCCACCGAGACCCCACCCACCCCACCCATCCCACCCCAGGACAGCACCAGGCCCGGACAGAAGCCCCCACCAGCAGAAACTGATCTCCAGTGACGGTACACAGGCCTGTGCCCAGATGAGTCAGAGCCACCCCCCCAGAGAGACCACCCGCAGTTGTTATTGTTGTTATCTTTCTATTTTGCTTACTGTAGATGTGTATAGCTCTCTTTTTTAAGTGAATTATTCTGTAAACAAGAAAAGCACTCAGAGCGCTGCACTCCGCCAAAGCTGCTCAGTCCTTGTATCATTTCTGACAGATAAGTTGAGGTAAGTCCGTAGCAGTGAATTTGTAGTAGGATCGCAATCATGTGATCGTTAGCAGGCAGCTGACATAGTGTTCACTTGTAGTCATGATTACAGTGACACTGTGACGCTATCTCACAATTATACAGAAATCTTAATAAAATCCATGGATCCAGACTATAAAACGCATAACTGCCAAAATCTAATCACTTGGTCCTTGTGTCATTTCTGACCTTCCCTGAAAATTTTACTGAAATCTGTTTGTCTCTTTTTGAGTAATGTTGCTAAAAGAAAGACAGACAATCATGCAGCGACCGTCACGTAACTTGGTTGCGTTCCTTGGCCGAGTAATTATCTATAGTTCCAAATGTAATTTCTACAAGTGAAAATACTGTAAGAATTGTTTTATAGATCTCTGGAATTAAATTAAATCATCTCAATATATTTCTAATCAATATTTGTAGGCTTCCCATACATGGTGTCCACCGTGAGTTAACAGTAAACAAACATACAGCCTGTGCATTACATTTGTCATTATATAACTGCAACTTGTTTCACAGCCCAGCAGAAGTTTTAAGTGAGTTTAGCAGATGTTTCACAAAGACAGAACTTTCAGGGCCAGAATCTGCTTTATAAGGCCTGGACTGGCTGCATTCATGCTGGGAACATTGAAATAGTTCGCATCTTTCTGAATGGGGTTTTAACAGGCTTGCTGACCTCACACGGTATGGAGAGTCTGCTGTGCTGCTGCACTCATGAAAAACATTTCAACTTTTAGCACAGTGCTGTTGCACTGTACTCCAAACAGACCCTCAACAGTCGCATAGCAACAGCAGCTTTCCCCAACCTGCATACAGTAGATGTGTTTAGAGCTGCTTGTTAAAGATGAGCCCCCCCCCCAAAGCCGACTCGTTCTAATTGAATATGATGCCGCTTTCGATATATTTGTCCCGATGTGCTGTTTTGTTTTTGTTGACCAGCGCCGAAAGTGCTGAGTGTACGGATGCAGGTAGATTCTCAACCCTGACCCAAATAGGCGCCTTGGAGCCCTGAAAACTCATGAGGCGGTGAAGATACAGCCTCGTGCTTCTTGTTGAGAAAGTAACTCGCTGAATGAATTCTTTCTGATGTCTTCTTTCTTTCTTTTCTCCCCTCCCTGCCTGCCAACTGACATACTTTCTTTTAATTCATCAGCAGCATGGCGAGCGATGGAGGGAGCGTGGGAGAGAGTAGGAGGGAGAAGGGATGGATGGAGAGAGAAAGAAAGTCTGTTTCAGCATCAAAAAGACTGTCTCAGAGACTAGGGGGAATACATTGACTCTTCAATGTGCTTTTTGATGATGCCTTTCTGTTTTATGAACTCAATGATACACAACAGCAGCAGCAGTGTATTAGCCTACTTCTCTCTTTACTCTTCTCGCCCTCTGTCACGCTTTAGCTCATCTTAATAGACTGTTGCTCATTGCTCCCTCTCTCGCATGCATCTTACCATCTCTCTTGTCTCTCATTATAACCTGTCTTTTATTTGGTAAAACATACTCGCTGGCATCAGCTGGCAGGCAACTGTGCAAGACAATATTGCGATGGCTCATCCTTCCTACAGTGAATCTTTCCAACGCTAAACTTTTCTCGAAGACACTAATGCACATTGCCAAGTCATTAAACATTTAAAGGGCTATTCCCCAAGTATTCAATACCACAGAGAATAACACGTCCTATTATACATGACCCAGAAACAACTCACTCATATCTTGAGTCACATCTGCTCATTGCAATAATTATTAAGAGAAAAAACAGGCTCTTTGGAGGCAGATTAAACAGAATACCGACTGTTGCGCAGACAACACATTAGTGGCAATGAAGTAAGCCTGATTAATGTGAGGTTTAATTGAACATGACTGCATCTCTGCATCAGTAGTTGTTTGGCTAATTGAATTAAACATATCTTGCACAATAACACATTCGAGCACTACGGCAGCTGTCTTTTAGGAATAATCTAAATTGATGTGATAAGCTGGAAAACTGTTGTTGTCAGAAGGAAGTATATTTATCCTGTTTGTTTGCATTTTTGTTTGCATTGTGCAGTATTGAGAGTTTTTGGTTTTATATGGTAATGCACTGACAAAAAATGTGATTCCATTTTCTACTGAGTATACACTACTGTTCAAAAGTTTGGGGTCACTTAGAAATGCTCTTATTTTTGAAAGAAAAGCCGTTTTTCACAATGAAGATGACATTAAATGAATCAGAACTCCAGTGTAGACATTGTTAATGTGGAAAGTGACTATTCTAGCTGGAAACGGCTGATTTTTAATGGAATATCTCCATAGAGGTACAGAGGAACATTTCCAGCAACCATCACTCCTGTGTTCTAATGCTACATTGTGTTAGCAAAGTTAGATAAAGGCTAACTGATGATTAGAAAGCACTTGTGCAGTTATGTTAGCACATGAATAAAAGTGCGACTTTTCATGGAAAACATGAAATTACTTGAGTGACTCCACGCTTTTGAATGGTAGTGTATATATTATAACATAGTTTAAAGAAAAACATTGTTCTTTTAACTCCACCTGTATTACATCACACTTTAAAGGTGCTTTTTATATCAACTATGGATCAAGTGACTATGTCTAATCTCTAACCAAGTCTATAGTTCCACAGAGAATTTTACTATTTTTGAACGAACTGCGTTGATTTTACAACCATGTAGCTTCCATCCTCATTGCTCTTAATGGCATTACTTTTAGCACCAAAAGGCAAACTAAATTAGCAACTAGCTATTGTTTGCTAACACATTCACAGGTTTTTGCAATGCCACTAAGTCAAACGCACATTAAAACTTGATTTGATGTAGGTTTAATAAGTGATGCAAACTTGGATGTTGAAAAATTTTTCACTTTTCTCAATTTCTGACATTTGTCATGAAATATGATAAATTTGCCAACAGTTAGAGGCTACTGTACCTAACTCCATCAAGCAAAAAGCATCCAATGGTTATTTATTTTAAAAAATTACAAAGTTGCAGTTTCATTTCATGAGTTTTAAAATTAAAAGTCATGGAGTATGTTGGGGCAAAAACAGCCATAACTTGTCAAAACTTAACTAAGGCTGAAAAGGGCAGGTTGAAGCCAAAATAAACAAAAGTCAGGAAAATAAATTTTATATAAGAACATTATGCAGCAAGACTTTACAAAACTTAAAAAATCAGATGTTACACTCCTTCAGTTTGGATACTTTCTGCCAGAAAACCACTTGATCCCCTGTGATTCTGAAAGCTTCATTTAGTCCAAATATTCAAGTCCAAGTGAAGTTCTCTCCAACTAAACATAATTAGTGCGGTCCAACGCACAAGTTGCAGTCATTAAACGAACTTCTCACACTTCTAAAAATGACAATCTCTTATTCAGTCCTGTCAGATGCAGTGGAATAATTTAAGGCTTCTCACTGCACTTTCTCTCAATTCATCAGTGTCCAGTGGTATATCCTGCTTCAAAATTATCTGACATGTTTCATGAAATATTTCTTTTTGCTTTTAAGGCAGAGTACCACACAAAACTACTTGTTGTGTGGACATTTTTTTATTTTTATTTTTTTAGCCAAAGAGAGCGGTAGCTGAGGGTAAAGTGTATGTTGAGTCAGTTAGTGTCACTTCAGATGTGTTTCTGCATCGTTCAGATTTCTGTTTTCACTCTAAAAAAAACCCCATCTTAGCTGGGAGGCCATTTTAAGGGTTCAATATCTTCAGAAATATAACTCCCACTGCCGTGAAAATGGGTCAGGACACAGACGAAATAGTTTTCAGGAAATCCAAATGATTGAATAGCTTTACCAGGGGCCAAACTTTTAATTATTGGCCCCTTAAGATGGAAAAACCTGCAGTATTTTCCAACAACGATGACACTGGAGCCCCAGGAAGTTCCTGTAACCGTATATATATGGATGTATCCACATTTCCTGCTAAAAATCCAGTGTTCGGTTGTCATTTCACCTACTTTTGAGGCCTCTAACACCAAGTATGGAAAGCAAGATATCCACTTTTTGGTGATCAAAATGGTGATATGCCACAAAAACTGGTGTACATAGGTGTCTATATTGTTATTATATGAGCAAAGTTGCCTCTGCTGGAGCCAAGAAATTATTTTGTCTGTGTCCTTACCAAGAAATATTTGTTAAGATACTGAACATCAACTCTACACAAATTAGTTTTAGGTCCCACATGCCAAATAACAACAAAATTGGAGATGGTGCTTCAACATATTCCCTGAATTCTATCTGAACTGACACAGACAGACAATGTTTATTTTAAATGTCACCATATATCTCCTAAAAGCTTTACAAGTCTGTTTCATCACCATGGTTTGGTTAGAGTCTCACTGAATGAGAAAGAGACAGCTGATCAAATTTGTATAAGCCTCTTTGAAGACAGCGATTGTCAGCATGCTTTGCATTTTACAGAGAACAATATTCAAACAGAGAAAACACAGTATAACTGAGACAAAAACAGCAAAACTTTTGGCAAAAGGTTTGGGTTTTCTGACAAATTTAAGGCACATTTTTGACTCAGACTGATCACCTTTTAAACATGGATTGGATTTCAAACATGAAATTGGTGATATTTGACCACACAGTGTGTTTTCACAGGACGGTGTTGTAAAACCTGGTGCCTCAAAGAATAACCTTGTCTTTTGTGCACTCTGCTGGACACTTGTAGTACATACAGTATCCAAGCATAAGCTGCATCCTGCCCTCAGTTATACCCTCTTTGCCAAACACACATTTACATGCCCACACACTTATCTGCAGACACAGAGAGAGGCGTGTACATGTGATTAATGCTCTCCCTTTTCACATTTCTTGCTAATTAGCAGCTGCTTGTAGCTCATACTGATGGTTATTTAAAAGGCATTTTATTTAGACAGTGTCAATAGAGCCATAGACACCATCATTACACATTTAATTACTCCATGTTTGCAGTTTAAACTGTACAGGGGCCAATTTCATGGACAGACTACCTGTTTACACTTTTCTATTACAGCTTGATTCCTCACACACAGTCTGAGTTGGAAAGGTCGGCTGGATGGGAGCTGGGTTCAAATTCTTTCTAATTTTAATATTACATTGTGTATATCATCGGACAAATAGTCCACATTAGTAGATACCAGCTACATGCCTTGAGCTCAAAAGAAAAATAAAATCATGACACAGTTGAAAAAACTTTTGCGAAGCTAAACACTTGATATCCTGTTGTTGTGAGAATCAGTTTTTCTCATCATTTCCTGAAAGTCTCCTGGAAAGAAAATGTAATTTGCTACTATTTACAGGGGAAATGAGTAGTGCTCAGTGGTATTTGAAGTGAATGGATAGTATTACTAAAGGAGTGTTTTATTGCAGCTGAGCTGAATGTGCAGCCAAGCACACAATACAACATATATGGAAAATAAAGTCCCTGATGAAAATTTACCATGATGAAAACTGAGTTTTAGTGGAGTTTTTCTTTCAAAGAGAAGCTAACTGTCACAAAAAATATAGAAATTTACAGTTTGTTCAAGAAAGCTTTACAGAGACGCACACAATCAGAAATATATCTAATGGCAGCTAAAGCACCGTATGCTGCATTTGCAATCGAGTAAACATTAGCATCTTTGGAAATAAACACTAAATATACACAGATCTATGTTGCCACAACAGCTGAACAGGCACAGAGTGGGAATCATAAACCAAACTTTGTCCACAAAAACTCCACTACACAGTCATGGAAAAAAATGATGAGACCACCCTTGTTTTCTTCAATTTCTTTTTCATTTTAATGCCTGGTACCACTAAAGGTATATTACCTGAAGAATACAATGAACACGACAAAAAAAAAAAAAATTTTAAAAATGCAGCTGATTACAAAATAGGTCCTATTTGACATGTTTAAACTTAAATGTTTTCCCAGGGAATATAAGAGGGAATGTCATCGGCAGCACTGTACATGCAAAAGCCTAGAGTGGTTTTCTGCTGACATTCAAGCTGTAGCACAAACCATAGCACAACTCAGAAGTTGTCAGCGCTAATGTAATGCCTAAAACAAAAGAATTACGTGAAGCCACAAAGGCAGCCATCTTGGCACTGCTGGAAATTGTCACGAGTGAGAGACAGGTAGCGAAAAAAATTGATGATCTCCAAGACAGTCATTACACCAAGAAAAAACAAGCTGAACATGGTCCTACCAAATTGCTAGCTGGTCGTGGCAGGAAATGTCTTCCTACCCCACGAGATGTGCACTCATCCGAGTCTATGTCAAGAATTGTCCTCAGACCTCCAAGGACCTTAAAAATGAGTGGGCACTGTGTAGAAATGTGACTTGTTTGGCAAGGACAGTTAGAAACAGACTTGTTGAAGCTGGTCTGAAGTCACACAGGGCAGGAAGAAGCCCTTCATCAAGGAAAGGCAGAGGAAAGCCAGTTACTCTTTGCTGGGATCATAAGGATTGGACTGTTGATGATTGGGCTAAGGTTCTCTTCAGTGATGAATCCAGCTTTCAGTTGATTCCCACTCCAGCCAACTTACTGGTTAAGAAGAAGCCTGGAGAAGCTACAAACCAGACTGTCTTGCCTCTACAGTAAAACATGGGGGTGGATTGGTGACCATCTGGGGTTGTTTCAGTCTGGGTGGAACAGGGTGAATGAACCAGGTCATGTACAGGGCTACTCTTGAAAACGGTCTTCTTCCATCAGCTGGAAAACTCTTTCCTGTCTCCAATGACTGGATTTTCCAACAAGACAATGCCCCTTGCCACACAGCAAAGTCAGTTTCAGCCTAGAACATTGGAACCATGCCTTGGCCTGCTCAATCACCAGATCTAAATCCAATTGAAAACCTGTGGAAAATCATCAAACGCAAAATGGAGTTCACTCAAAAGCTAATAATGATAATGGTTCTGACCCTCAGTTCCATGCAGCAGTTTCAGTCATAAAGGGAAGAACAGGCAGGTCATTTAGGGGAGAATTTTGCAAAAACTACAACTGTGCTCATGTGGTTTTTAAACTTCTTTCCTCCTCACCACAAAGCACTCGGCTTACTTCACCCAGTGCTGACAGAATTTCCTGTTGATAAAGGGAACTTTTATATATTCCAGACTGTAATGGCAGCAACTTACAAAACTTACAAAAAAATTAGATCATTAGTTACTGTTAAAACATACAACAAATCAGTATGACAAGGTGCAAACGGTCTGTGCTAAAAAGAGAGTTATGTGGAAAAATGACCTTTTACTCAGGGACTGCAAAAAAGCTATAATTGTAGGGATTAGGGATGGATCTTTTCATCATTAATTAAAAAGCATAAGAACTGAAATATTATTTCTCATATTTTTCAAATTTATCAAAATAGCAGCTATACAACACATTTAAGAAGAGAGAGAACCCCAAAAAGCATAATGTAGGCTCTTTAAACAATGACCTTAACGCTATTACATACGAAACAGCTTCCTAGTTAATGCAACCATCATTCAGGTTCATGTTATAGCCATCAGTTATCAATTAATTTTAATTTGTTTCTCAGATCCTATGCTTTGCAAGTCATTTTTACATCTCGAGAGGTTTCAATACCACAAGACCAATGAACTTTTGAGCTGTTGCCATGCAGAAGACCCTAGTAAGTAAACTGATATAAGCCAGATTATGTATCATCAGTTTTCTCAACGCTGCAATCTTTAATATAAGCCAATGTTAGTGTTGGACCTTACAGAAGTTAAAGGACCACTAGGTTGAAAATTCTTTACCTTGTTAACATATGGTGTGTTTTTATATGCTAGAAAACACACCTTGAGTGAAATAAACACTCAACACCATGACAGAGTGTTTTTAATCCGCGGTGTACAAACGAAAGTCTCATAATTATGGATAGACCGATTATCAGCATGGGTGATTAACGTGGCTGATAGTTAGCATTTTTCTGATGATTGTATCAGTATTTTTAAAGCGCTACTTCTGGCCTGATGCAGACACTACCAGGACATTAGCTACTCTCACAGTGGCTAAGGCTACACTAACAGCTAGCTTCCCTGAAACATTTAAGATATGGTCACTCTGTGGTCTCATAAATGTGTCTCATGCACAAACTGCAAAAACTGAGCAAGAAACAAATCGTCACAAACCAGGAAATCAGCTACTCTCACAGTGGCTACGGCTATGCTAATGGCTAGCAGCTAAGTTAGAAGGCCGCCACAGATTAACCTGAAACAGAGTCTGGTAAACAATAATTAATAAAGCTTTAAGATATGAACCTTCAAGGGCAATAAAAGTGATAGAACAATAAAAGTTGAACAAAATGGAGAAGAAAAACAGACGTAACTACAGCAGACAAACTGATGAATCTCAGCTGATCCCACATAAACAGAGGAATTTAATCAGCAGCATAACCACTCACATATCTATTTTACATATTCAGTTATGGTCACCCTTACTGAAGAAGTCTAGTTATGAATGATAGGTTATCTGCTGTTAAAACATTACACTTAATGGTGAATCGATCCCGAATATCACGTATCAACCTTTCCTGATTACCAATAATTGGCATCAGTATCGGCCCTAAAATATTTAACAATCCTAAGAAACCATTCCCGTCAATTACTCCAATATTGTGTAGCACGGAGTAGCTTTACAATGTTTGAGCAGATTCGTAGGGGAGCTGGTGTGCTCGGGCTGCAGCTTGTGAGGAGGGGTGCTTGAATTCTCAATGAAACAACAGTGTACAGTTGCTGAAGTACATCTTGGGAATTGAAGTAAACTCATGTCCTGATGTTTTTAGATACACAGGCTTGTACCTCTGACTCTTGACTAAGGACCCAGATATTTTCTGATGCAGCTTTTGATCTTTCAACATCATCTATGAGAAAAATGAAACAGCTCATTCCTTCTACCTTGCAGCTTTATAGACACATTTTTATTTTTGCTAAGCTGGCTGATTGAGTTTGTATAAAGACTGATATGCATAAAGATCCACTGTAGCTCCCCATCTACACCCTAAATGAATTTCCACATCGTCCCTTACATACAGTGCTTCACAGTTGATGCTGTAAGAGACTGAATTATCATCATTCCTGTCACCATGGATGTGTAGCATTCCGTAAATATATGGAAGTCTTCTACACAGCCGAATGCCATTTCTCCGCACGTAAAATATAAATCCGCCCAAAATGCACTGCAGCTAGGCAATTAAATTGCAGCTTGTATCCTTGCAAAACTAACAATGTCTTTTCCTGTAATACACGACTCCATCAGCCTCTAACAAAACACTCACCTCCAGTCAAATAGCAAAGATTTCACCGCATAAGAATGAGTCTGTCTTGCTGAAAAGATGCGGCATCTGACAGAGACACCCACTGTTTCTTTATGTAACACCTTTTTATAGCACCTATTTACCTTGAAATGATGTTGCCAAGTAACAACATTCCAATTGTGTGGTGTGTGTAGGCGAGTGTGCGTGAGTGGGTGTGTGTGTGTGTGTGTGTGTGTGTGTGTGTGTGTGTGTGTGTGTGTGTGTGTGTGTGTGTGTGTGTGTGTGTGTGTGTGTGTGTGTGTGTGTGTGTGTGTCAGTGATGGATGTCCTAAAGTGCCATTATTGGCTCTAAAAGGGGGGTTCTCACAGCAGCTGGGCAAATGACTTCAACTCATTTTTACTCTCATGCAGGTCTGCTGCTTTAGAGAGGTGCAGGCAGGAACTCATCTATCACTACTGCACATTAATCCTTAATGCTGCTAATGCCCGCTGCCTGGCACAGGGCAAAAACACTTTACAATGAAGGATACTGTTACTGTTTGTTTTTCACCTCATGTCTCTTTTTTTTGCACATCTTTTTCTAACCTCTTCCACTCACTCCATCCACTTCCCTCTCAGTATGAGCTGCTTAACTGATACATGTACTGCAGTAATCCCCTTCTTAGTGAATGGGATTAACATTTAATTCAAGAAGAGCCTTTTATCAATACCTCATGCATTCATTGTTCGCTCTGTTTAGGGTGGCCTTAGCCGGCTCTTGGCAAATGGCACGAATGGTAAGTGTATTAATGTGATAGATGGGGCAGATAGGAGTGTAGAAAAGTTTTTTAGAGGGAGAATTTATCAGCAACGCATCAGAACAACTCAATCTGGTTAAAAATACACAAAATGCTTCGCAGTTTAGACCCCAAAAATCGATTAGCAATGCATCAAAAGGAGCATTAGCCTTCAACACGTCCCTTGATTCTTCTGTTTTATGTATACACAGACTGGCTTCTAAAAACTCCCAACATTTCTCTTTAACCTGTAATGGTTTCTGAATCGCTTTGTGCTTTATCCTTGAAACCCCAGTACTCGCATTCATAAAGGTACCAAGAGCCTATTATGCTCTGATCCACTGCAATGCTGATCCAGGATTAGCCCGGAGGCGAGAACACATGACAAGGTAAACTTCACAATGAGGTAAAGACACAGACCTGCCTACCTTCTGCTTATATATACGCCAACAAATACATTTTTGAAAATATATTTTAACTTTTGGGGCAGCCTGCTCTTGCCCAAGAACACGACTGCTTTTACAAAACAAGTGATTGTGAAACAGCTCGATGTTATTTCTGTTTTTTTGACAGTGAGCTGTTAATGTTGGCCAGATATTGCACAGTGCAATCCCTCAAATACAGTACCAGCCAAGAGCAGAGACCATGAAATCTATCTGAGGTTATTCTCTGCAGGAGTGGGGTGTTTTTTAAGAGCCCCAGGGCCCTGCATGTTTTTTATGGGAGAGATCTCACCTCTTATAAGCTGCAATGATAAAGTTCACAAGGTTTTCAATGGAAACTTATGAATAACTTGATTGCCAAAGAAAATGTGCATTGTGGATGCCGCTGTTGGCTTCAAACCTCAGGGGTACTTAAAAGCTCATGAGTGAACCTTGAGTTGAGGTTGTTTTGTCACGTGTGGAATTTTCTTGTCCGTATATTCTATGTATACAGAGTTCACTCGTGTTCTACTCAAGGTCGGCGTTTCACAACATGAATTATGGCTCTGAGTTGGGAGTTTTGCTCAAGCTGAAACTCTTCACCTTGGTCGATTCCTTTAATAATTTACATTTAAACAAGAAAATGAAAGCTCGGAATATTAAACCACTTCAGGGGATTTTGAAATGCTGCATATTTCTGCAGCAGAATCATAGACTTGAAGCGTCATGTAAACCTGGAGGAGCTCATATAAGAGGGTTTTGGCGCCACCTAGTGGTTTCAGTAATTCATTATTTTCTGTGTGTATTTGCATCATCGGGCTTTCTCAATCTGTGGAAATCCGTGATCATCAAGTCAGCCAGAGTCAGACTGCGTTTGGAAACAAGGAGACGTTGCCTTCAAAGTAAACGTCCTTGTTCTATTTATTGGAACATGGATTAAAAGCCGAGGATTATTTTAGGAAACCAGATTCAGTGTCATACAGTATATTGTTTTTGATGCTCAAAGAAGATTTTGCTGATAATTCATAAGTAGTAAAACGTATCTGGTTAAGGTATTTGATGATTTTAAATGGGAAATAAGAAACGCACATGTCATTTCACTGCCTCCTTGTCTCTTCTGTCCTCCTACTATAGTTTATCAATCAAGTCTTTTCTAATGCTTTATTGTTGCCACTTTTAAATGTGTTGTTGTCTTTTCCAACGTTTTAGTCTCTTTTTAATGTTTTATTGTTACTGCTTCTTTGTAAAGCACATTGAGACTCCAGTTTTGAAAGATGCTACAGAAATGGAGTTCATTATTACTATTGTATTATAAAGCAGCAAATAATGTGATATTACATTGATATTAACTCATTGATTTCTCCATAATAATTATAACTGTAAGATGTTTACTAATGATAATGTAGTGTTTGACATGTGTATGATATTTAATGTCTTTTCTAAAGGTTTACTGGTGCCCTCTTTTAAATGGTCTCCTTTTTTAAATGTTTATTTTCAGTCTCTTATCAATGTTTTTGTAAATCATCTTTTAACTTCAGTATTGAAAAATGCTATAAAAATAAATGAAAATTATCATGATTGCTTCATAAATACCTGGTGTAAATACTACTACTAATATTAATAATAATAAAAAGAAGATGATCTCACAATTGTACTTATTTGTACCATGTCTTTTCTAATGCCTGCCCTTTATAATGCTGTACATTTTTTTTTAATGTTTTGGTATTTTTGTATCTCGCCTATTATTATAAAGACAACATACAACAACAACAAAAAAGTTACTTCCTAGGTAGTAAGTAGTCACTCCTGAACAACAGTATTATATTGCTTTATATTTATACATCCATCCATCCATTATCTATACACCGCTTAATCCTCATTAGGGTCGCGGGGGGGCTGGAGCCTATCCCAGCTGACTCGGGCGAAGGCAGGGGACACCCTAGACAGGTCTATATTTATACAATATTTTATAATTTCTTTATAAATATTTTAACTTTTTTTTCTCATTTCAAACGTTTTAGTCTCTAAACTGTTGTGTGAAGCGGGAATAACCATGACAACAGTAACAATGTTGATGATAATGGTATTGTTTTCCAAGTTTTGTCTCTTTTAAATATTTTTTTGTTGTTGTTGTTTTTAGAAACAAATAACAATGATGATTTTTATAATGTCTTATCGGTGTCCTGTTAAATGTTTTTGTCCTCTGTAATAATCTTTTTTAAAAAAGAATATTGATGTAATTTTTGTATACTTTCTTGTAGCCTCAGTTTAGGTGTTTTTGTTTGTTTCACTTTTATTAATGTGTTATTGTAGTTGTTCTTGCTCTTATTATTATTATTATTACTATTACTATAAAGGACCAATTAATTCGTTATTACCAAACTAGTCTAGGTTATTATTAACGCCTAATTCATTTGTTCTTAACTTGGAAAATTCAAAATACATAAATTTAATAAAGTGCCGCATTAGTTTGATTTTGAAGAGTCTGATGGGAGGTGAGGCCTGTGAGCAGCACTTTGGTTCCGCTGTTCTCCGTTTCTCTCCACAAACTGAATCTTTCTCAGCGAGTCAACTGAACACTGCAGCCATTTCTCCGACTACGTGTTTTCTGCCTCGTTTGACAGAACCGTCTCCAGTCCGGGACACAAACATCGGACTAAACACAACTTAGATTCGCCCCTTTGTCTCCTCGGCTGGCTTCCCTGCCAGCTGAACCTCGTCGGGATGGACCCAGCGAGCCGATACCAAGTGGTGAGTGACCAAAACAGCGTCTGCTAGCTCGGCCTGCCAGTCTAAGGAAACAAGGCCTGGCTAGCAAAAAATTACAACACTAAATGTTTCACTACTTCATTAAAGGGTGTTAAACGGCAAATCGAAACCTGATGAATCACCTGTGAATGTGTTCCTCTGTTGTAAACCTTAAAATTTCCCTTCCAATTGGTTTGTTTTGGCAGCTAGCCTTTAGCCAGCCAGCTAACTTTAGCTTGTCAGCCAACATTAGTCACGTAGGCCTTTCAGGTTAACATCCTTTAAACAGTGTTTCACGCGTAAAGCACACTTTCCTCGCTGAATTTACATGCTAACAGTAAAAGCAGGTTAAATTACACGGCTGTTGACAAACAAGTGTTGACTGGCTTAGCTGTTAGCTGGTGTTAACAGGGAAATTAACTAGCTAATATCTAATGCGTTGTAAGGGAGTTCTTAAAAGTCAAATTATAACTTCGCCCACGTCAAAATGGCGACCTAAAGGCAACGACAGTAATAATAAGTTGATAATAACACAGTTTACTTCAGTAAAATAAGACTTGGTATTTGTCCTGGCAAAAAGTTCGACAAATCTTCAGTGAGTTAATCAGAACAAAACTTGTGCTAATATGTTAAACACATTGCCAGCCTCTGAATGTGGTAACTGTTTGTGTTAACCAGCTTAAAATGCGCAGTTTAGTTCTGTTATGAATGTATTATAAGAGATAAACATAACAGACATATGTATTAACAGATATACAGAACAAATTATAACTTAAAATGAAGTCTGAAAAGGCAATAACCCTAACAATAAGTTCCTAATAACACAGTAACTACTTAACTAAAGTACAACTTGATATTTATTTTGGCAGAAATTATACAATTATTTCATGAGTTAATCAGTAGAAAACTTGTGCTACCAATAGTTGCTATAAACAAATTGGATATTAAACGCATTGCCAGCGTCTGAATGGGCTTAGTGTTTGTGTTAACTTTGATTAAAATGTGCAGTTTATTTCTGCTCTGAATGTATTATGACAGATACAAATAACAGGCTTGTAAAGTAACAATAGTGGCTCGCAAGATAAAGTCTGCTTTGTGCTCAGACGCTTGTGATTCGGGTTTTATTACTGATAATCCCGCAGGGTTCAGTATGAGCCAAAGCAAATCAGTGTCTCACTTTTCAACCCTGAACAAAGAAGCAGAACACAGCAGTTTTAAAAACAAAATAAACAAAAAAAAAAAAAACAAAACAGCACAGTACAGGTCGATCTGTATAGGGGATTCTCAAGGATTATGTAGATACTGGCTGCACAGGTCAACACATTCAGCCCAAACCGAGGAGTTATCTGATGTTGTGGTTTGCAGTCAGACCAATCTTCATCTCATTATGCCTACGCTTTGCATTCAGTGTGATTGGTTTTTTCCTCAATAATACTCAGATTTCTGCACGTACAAGGCACTGCTGCTTCTGAGCAGGCCTGCATGAGTTTTGGGTATATTTGGACACACGAGGAGGCTTGTGGCTACGTTGTTAAGATCTTATGTAATCCCCTGTGCGCGGGGGTGTGTTATGCTTTGTCCTTGATTCTGAGCCAGTCGTCAGCCTCATTCACTCAGTGCCTTGTGTGCCGACCCTGGGCTGGTGGAGGTTTAAAGGGGGATTTTTGGAGAGGTTTATCTGCGCGTCGCCGAGCAAATTTCGCTATAATTATGACTCCTCTGGTACACGTCACCTGTGACTTATTCATTTTTAGTGTCATCCCGATGCTATCATAAAAGGTGATTCCCCTGGCTGTTGTGTTAGATCACAGTCAGATAATTGATGTTACTTATTGGAAAATATGTATTTATTTAAAAGAAAGATTTAACCTTTCAAACACAATGTTATTGCAGTTCATCAGATTTGACAAACAGTTCGGGGAAACCGCAAGTTTAAAAGCAAAACTATAATTGGTTTCAGTATTTAGACGCTACTAAATACTCTTAAGACCCTGTTCGTATCTTGCAGCTCAATGAAGGTAGGAAAAAGTTAAAGGCAGAATGGTTGTGATGTTTTGTGTATCAACACAAGCCAGCAGAACAGTACACTGATTCATCTGACATCTTGTTTTCCATTTTTGTGCCCGTGTGCTAACAACTCTCAGGCACTTATCCTTTTCTGTGCCGCTGAGGAATTTGCTTTAAGGCTGTGAACAAGCTGAACTTGCTTAACCACCTTGAGACAGCTTATGTTGATTTTTAGTTTATATCTGCAGTGGGACACATAGTTAGTCTGTGTTTTTTTTTTTCCTTTAATCTGCCAACACTGGGTGACGTAGTGTCGATACAGTGAGATGCAAGTTGGTAAATAATAAAACCATAATCTTACACCTGTTACAGGATTAAAAAACAAAAATGTTACTTTTTAACAAGGTCAATGTCAGCTTTCTTGATAGAAAATTGGCCTGGAGCTGTCTGGGTAAAGTTAACTTTCTCAAGGGCACTTTGATATTAGTCACAGAGGCAGTGAGAAGGAATCACTCCCTCACTTTGCCCTTCTAGATTCCCTGCAAGCCATTCTGTAGCCACCCTGTCCCCATCGCCCCGCTGTAATTACAGAAGGTGTTTGGCTCTTGGCTCTGACAAAAATCATTCCACTTCAGAGTGTAGATGACTCTCAGCTGTATCAAGGATCATCGTTTACTGTTTACATATAGATCACTTTTCCAAAGACCGTCCTGTGTTGACATACCGATGTCTGCGCGTACAGTGTCAAACATTCTGTTGAGGGCAAATGCTCCTACTCTCCACTGCAGACAAACACTACCAGTAATTTTACTCCTGCACATACTGCGTACTGGCTGGGATAAAACTGTAACCCTGCATCTCCCGTGGCATCTCAACAATAAAAGCCCCCTCGTGTTTTGACAGTTAAATGCTTGAGGAATTGTTCTGTTTGCATTGGCAGTAATGTAACATGACTCTAAGACGAAGCTGCTATCATTGAGATAAAATTGTGCTGCATTAAATGCACGTCACTGCTTGTGAATCCCTCATGCTTATGTAACAGGGATGAGAATGACAAATGGAAAAAAACTCTGAAAATGTCTGATTGTCTGATTTTGCAATGCGCGTTGCCGAAAGATGTCGGCGGCGGGATGGCCATCACGGCGGACGGCCATCACAAGCCTCGGCTCACGACGCGTCGGCCGGCCGGCCGCTTGCGTACCCCCCTACAATTTTCTCAACGGATTTACACGATTCACAAAAACTATACTTTCAGCGGAAAAAAAACTCGGAATTCCGCGGATCCGCGGAAAATTCTCATCCCTGTTATGTAAGTCCTATGAATCTAAGGCGGGAATGGTGAACCCTGCCACTACTAAAAACTGCTATCGAGGGGTAATTACTGAAGATAAAGGCACTATAAATATATTGTAAAAAAAAAAAAATCACATATCAAAAATGGAATTGAAAATACAGTTTGATTTTATGACACTGTAACTTTAAAAATGTGTGTGTATAAGACAAATTGAACAGGAGTAGTTTGTTATTAAAGTGATTTTCCAATGTTTCGGGTTGTCATAAATGTACAAGTGTGACAAACGGCTGTTTAATTAAGCACAAGGTCTGAAGATGATTGCAAGGATACATGAGAAGACTACCAACTCAAGGCCCAGGCCAGAGCTCAGGCAGAGGGAACACAATATTTTGCAACTTAAAAATGAAAAATAGTGACTGAAAGTTTTCCACTCAGAGAAACTGAAATTAAGACAAAGTTATAAATAATATGTAACATACTAGGGGAAAAATATCATCATATTCTGTAGATGTGCCCACGTCAACCCACTCATTCAGCTTTAAAATATAAAACTGAAGTTGCTGACTTTAAAAAAAAAAAAAAAATTTTGTTACGTAATAAATACTGGATGTTGCTGCTACATTCAGCAAATGTCTGACAATACAATACTGACATCCATAAAATGCACCTAATGATAGTAACTTCATTTCATTTTAAGCAGCCACACTTTTTAGCAGACTGATCAGCTGATCTGCTTGTGCCGACTCCACTAAACAACACCCCCCACCCCCTCTCCTCCAGTTGCACAATGAGGACGATTCTTCGGAGGCCTCCACAAGTGAGCAGCAGCCGTGTACTTCTGCCACAGCCCAGGCCAGTGCGTCTGGCCAGAGCCAGGCCCAGGCCAGCCTGACCCCTGATCCCACAGCAGGCGAAGCATCGGGCTCAAGGACTCAGGGGGAGCTGGACGCACCACCACCTCCCTACGCATCCATTGACCTGGGAGCAACCGCTGCAGCACCCGGTATTACTTTTAATTCCCTCTGCTTATTCCTAATTCTTCTTCTTGTGGCTCCCTGCTTCCAAAAACAGCAACAAGACGTCATGTCATGGAAGTCTGTGGCAGCTATTGGGAGTGTCTGTACCCATGAGTCCTACGGATTTCCATGACGACATCGCCACATTATTGGCAACTATCTTAACTCTACTTAGATACGACGTCCAGTCCTCTTTATATCCTTCTCGGTTGTTTCCACAGAGACTAGTTTCCAAGGCGATTTCCCAGTGCCTCCGCCCTACAGCGTCGCCACCTCACTGCCCACATATGATGAAGCTGAGAAGGCCAAAGCAGCCGCCATGGCTGCATCCACAGTGGAGGTGATGCCACGGGTAAGAAGACACATTCAGTAATCACAGATAGATTCCTGAATCTCCTCTTAATATTTTCTTCTCTCTTTTGTGGGCATGTTTTAAATATTCTGCCACTGACACATTTGCCAGCTAATTGTCTGGTTTGTATTCTTCAGTTGTATGCCAGTTGGGTGAGGTTTACGTCAAAGCATGCCAGAAGATGTTTACATGTAAAATACTCCACCCTTCTCTGATGTCAGACCACAACAAATGCTTTCAGGCTTCAGTTGGCTTTTAGTTCTGGTCTCTTTGTTTTGCCAGCTTTGGCTTTTCCCATATTAAAACTCTCCTACATGCTAAAGTACATAAAAAAGTTGAGCAGCTACAAACTACTTTACAGCAGCTATTGTACACAACACACTGTTTCAAAGTCTTAGAGGCAACATACAGGCATGACCTGGCATTTTTCATGAATGAGTGACTGACGGCAAACATGTTCTGCAACTCATCTGTTGATTTTGTTTAGTAGCTGTATTTACTTTTATTTCTTGTGTCCACATAAGGATGATGAATTCCCTCCAAGAGATGATTTCAGTGATGCTGATCAGCTCCGAGTTGGGAATGATGGAATCTTCATGTTGGCCTTTTTCAGTAAGTCTGTCTCATGTTTTAATTATTTGACCAAAGAAAAAAGCCCTCAACTGCGAACAGAAAAGGGTCAGAGGCACAGTTTGTTTTGACAAGATTGTGACACACTCTTCCACTACATGTGAATCTTTGATAACAGCGTTGAATAAACTCTAACCTAGAATCCGAGAGATCATGTTTGACAACAAGTCTGTGATTCAGATTATTATTTTCTGGCTAATTTTGAATATTAAAAATAATTCTGTGATACATAAAGAACTACAGAAGTGTTCCTGAGTAAATTATGATAATTTGTCTTTATGTTTGTCCCTCTAGTGGCCTTCCTCTTCAACTGGATCGGGTTCTGCCTGTCCTTCTGTCTGACCAACACTATTGCAGGACGCTACGGAGCAATCTGTGGCTTCGGCCTTTCTCTCATCAAGTGGATTCTGATTGTGAGGGTATGTATTTTCATCATATGTGTTAATGAGTGAGGTTAGTATTGTATTTAAGAGCGGGGGTTAAGCTGGCCCTAACAAAATGTCTGCACTAGGGGTTTTAAAATGCTAAAAGGCATTCAAAGTTTGCATTTGTTAAATTACCTGTCAAACATTTCCTGCAGATATTCAAACACCTCAAAACAAAAGCAGTCAGCACCGTTAGAGATGTAACACTGCAAACACTGTCAACAACAAACTGCAGTAGCTAAGAATTTCTTCATAGTATTAACAACAACATGCATTAACTTAAATTGGTATTTTTTCATTAGTTTATCCTTCCACCCACTTTCTGCCACTTATTTAGATATAAAAGACATTATATAGCGATAAATAATTGGCGGCCATATTGTTCTTACTGGTATCAAACTCATAAAGTTTGATCATGAAACTGTATTTTGTGTGGAGAACAATTTTTGACTTATTATGTAAAGAGTTTTTTTTTTCTTTTGAGGACGAAATAAACTTCTGGCGAGTGAAAGCACGTTGAAAGCATCTCTTGAAGTCAGACCCAGAACTAAACCATCTTACTGGGACAGCACAATTATGGCTAAAGTCCTAATCATTATTCTTCTTATCAATGTTGAGATCACAATTAATGGTAGATTTGAGTGACAAAAAACATTTTCACATTTATGTAATCTTGGCACTTCTTTCACTTTTACTCTGTGCTACATTCCTTCTAATGTACAAAACTTGGCATCAAAATAAGACTTAAAAAGGTTCTTCTTCTCGCAAATTCAGTGCATCTCCTTGAGGCCAAAAATGAATCAAACTACACTCAAAACTCCTCATTAGCTGAACATCTGCTCATCAGTACACTACATTTTACCAGTGGTCCCTAACACCACTAGTTGCTTTTAGCGTCTAGTCTCTCCACTCAGTTATCACTGTGCATGCAATTTAGACAGAAGAATAACAAAAATTACTTTAAAAACAGTGAAATAAAGTATTTTAATGTCAGATTTACTCCAGTTGTCACCAGTTCATATTATCTGCCTTGGCTGTCTTCTACTAGCAGCGTCATGTATGAGCAGGGCACGTATTATAAATGTTAGTTTCTCAGTTGATCATGTTAATTTAATTTGCCAAAAACACATTTGTGGTTAATATTTGATTAAATGTGCAGCTCTGCATGTAACAAACAGTCCTCAGTGTCACAGACTGTCATAATCAGAAGCTCTGAAAGATAGAAAGACAATCTGAGAACATCATTCAAGAGTGTTCCCAGGAGTTTGACAGGGCAGAGTAAGAGATGCTATGTATATGTATGATTTGTGATTTGCTTTCTACCTAATGAGAAAGCTTCAACGATGAGGACTTCTCTATCAGTTTTCTTTTATCCACATACAGGAGGAAAACTGTGGGCTCATCTTATAATCAGGGTTATCTTATAATTGAATCAATTCAACTCAGTGCTGTATGAGTCAAAACTCTTCAGAGAAGCTTCTCTCTGATAACACAAACATCTTTTCCTTCATGTCCAGTTCTCTGACTACTTTACCGGCTACTTCAATGGTCAGTACTGGCTCTGGTGGATCTTCCTGTTGCTCGGTGAGTATGTTGCAGTTGTTAATCTTTAACTGTTTTTGCTGACTCAGTTCACTTTAGCCCAAATAGGGAGGTGTCTGTTGTGAAGTGAGTAAATAATCCTCCTCCCACAGGCCTCCTGCTGTTCTTCAGGGGTTTCGTGAACTACCTTAAAGTCCGCAACATGTCAGAGAACATGGCCACCTCCCATAGAACACGCCTCTTCTTCCTCTACTAAAGGTATAGTTGACAAATTACATCCAACTCTCCAATACACTCATAGAATTCTTAAAATTTGAGATTGAGCATGTCATTACACTTTTAATATTTTGTTTTTCTTCACCTTCAAATTTCAAATAAGAAGTGACAGCCTGCTAATTGCCGCTTGCCCTAATAAATGGGTCTCATTTCCCTCAGGTTCCCATGCCATCGCCATTCCTTTTCAATGTGAAGTTCCTTCCCTCCCCCTCGAATGACCTGACTGAGGAGCCTTGCAGCGAAAAGAGGAGACGGGGAAGGACTGAAGGAAAGAAGTAGGGAGAAAGTGTTACCAGTCTCATTAAAAGCATAACGCGACTCACTCTGAAGTCTCCACTTCTGAGCCGAGCAGAAAAATGCGTCTTTGATGATCAGATCTCTATCCTGGCTTTTTCTTTTCGGTTGTTTTTCATTTTCCTTTGATTCAAAGCTCCACACAGTCTCCTGGATCGTGTGAAACAAACACTAGTCCAGCTTACGTGTCATGTGTCTCAAGAGCAGGAAGGCTGTTGAGACACATGAACAGAGAAAAATTTGGGAGTTACACTAAGCACAATGAAACTATTTCACTCACACAAGGCAGGCTATATATAACATAAATATATACTTTGGTCATTATAAGTTACCTTGTTTAATGACATTGCATGTCCTCTGTCAACAGTGACAACAGTATTACAAAGAAATTTTTAAAAACCTAATGTTTGGAAGTTTAAAATAGAAACTGTGTAGGAGTTGGAGACCTTTTCTGAGCCTTCAGATTTCCCCTCCAACTTTTTCTCATTTGTCTCCAACATTAGTGACAAAGTAGAAATAAGTATTCCAACCAAGTTCATTTATAATTTCATACATTTCTGTTTGACCTTTTGCACATTACACTATATCTTAAACAGTTTGAAGTACTAGTTTTGCCATTCCTTTAAGTTCAGGTTGTTTTGAATAAGTCTTACATTATCTGTGATGTAGCATTTTTACAGTTTTACAGCGTGAATTCACATCTTGGCCTCTCTTCTACAAAGAAATCTGAAAATTAGCAGCAGAGAGGTGAGATTGGTGGATGGATTTTCATCTTACGGGCACGTAAATGCACTTAAGATAGATCAGTTTACATATCACATACCCTGATGCTATTATTGTTTTTAAATCAAACACATTTTCAATTTGCCTCTATCTTTTGTTTGCAGTCACAAGATGTGGCTCAGAATATGTCAAAGGACAGACACCAGCTTGGTATGATTTTTAAATTTTTTTTTTTGCGACAGTCAATCAGTTAACTTAAGCCCTGATCATTGGCCTTTAATGCACCAACTGAAACATCATCATCTCTTAGCATTTGAACAAATGTTTGAAATGCCAAACCAGAGGCTTTTAGAAAAATCAGGGAAAGGAAACAGCTTGTCTGAGAGATGGACATATGCGCACCAACAGTTTTTGCCTGTTTTTTTCCTTCCTCTTCTTCCTTTGCCCTTTAATACGAATTGCCATGCTATGCAGAAAGGATTTTTATCTGTCCTGACATTTTTAAAAGGGGAGGACTACATTAACGACTGCACTTGTTGCCATTTTCACAGTTTGAATCAAAGAAAAATGAAGAAAAAAAATGTTTCCAACACACCTGCTAAAAAAAAAACAAAAAAAAAAAAACAAGAAATGTTGGGGTTTTTTTTTCATTTAACCAAAACTTTATAATTTGTTCTGACCATATTTCACAATGTACACTAAGTTCATCTCAACTCACTCAGCTCTAAAACATTGACTGCCACATACATCTGGCAAAACAGTATCTGTAAGCTAGTGAGGAGCTCACTAGAGAAAGCCCTGTAGATAAAACTGTTTTTAGGCCACACAAGCTAGAGCACTATGAAGTGGCCCAAAAGCAGGTCTCATATGCATCTCCTGCTTCGGTGCTGTAGAAGTTTGAATCCATAATAAGCATTTTACACACGGTGCAGTAACATGCCAGGCTTGAGTAAAAACTCCTCAGAGTACAAGAGTCTTATGCAATTTACTTAATTGTAATGACCTACAATTATTGTGGATGTAATGTCCTGTGATAATGAAATAGACGTAGTTGAACAGTTTGTTAATCACAGATTGAGATCCAGTTGTGACATGAGGTGGCTGTTAAAACAAAAGCCAAGGTGCTGATTATACACATTTGCCAACAAAATGATTTGAGTTACCAGAAAATCGGAGGAAAGCGCAATAAAACCAAGGAAATGGTGACTGGTTCTGCATGTTCTGCATGACGTAGACAAACCCAAACACATGGATCTCTCTCTGGGATTTCAGCTTTTATGATTAGATTAAGTTACAAAAAAACTTCTTCCCTTTTCTTTTCATGGAGTGAAATGGAGTTTCGGTGATGTGACATAGATCCTATTATTATTATTAATTATTATTATTATCATAAGAACAATATGAGCAGATGCTGAGGTTTCTGGTGAGTATGACGGTGATTAAGTCAGGGGTTACAGTCCAGTGTGAATAGAGCATGAGAAGCCTATGGGCTTGTGCGTCATGAAAATGGAGCCTGACTGGACAAAGTAAACAAAACAAAGAAAAAAGCAAAAAAAAAAAACCCAACAAAAAAACATGCTTTTTTGATTATTTTTGTCATCCAGAAAATGAAATGTATATACCAGCTTATGCCAATTCATGATATTTGCACTTTGAAGAACTTGTACAGTATGATTTGTGAATCTGCTAAACTTGATGTGGGGGTAGAAAAAGACAAAAGTTATCTTAGCCATCCAAGTTTTTCAACTGGAATTCTTAAATCATCCCAAATGGATAATTTGCCTTTTGCACTTTTTATTTTTCAAAATGATAATATTGTTATTGTGTGTCTTCTTTCATCGCTTTTAGCCTAAACTGTGACAGCTTGAGTATTGCCAAAATTCTTTTTTAAAATCTTTTTGACTGGTCATATCCAACTACAGCCTCTTTCAGCAATATCAAGATCTTTCGGTGAATTAAAGCTCTGCTGCATGATTTATCCACCAGAATGAGTGGGGTAATGTTAGGATTAATCTAGTACAAATACATTTTCTTTCTTTGTAAATAAGTGAGGAGAAAAAAAAAACAAGACGGCAGCCAAAGTATTTTTTGTCCACAATACTCCTTGTAACATCCTCTAAGGCAGTTGCTATGCATTTATTGTAACTGGAATTCAAATGACAGACGATGTCTTGCAAAAAATGCCAATAAAGTTCAACAGCCTGCCACGTACATTTTATGTTGGATTCTGTTTGCACACATTTAAGACTGTTGTGTTAACATAAATTACTTTTTTTTTTTTGAGGGGGGGTGGGGTTATAAATAAAGATGTATGAAAAAGATTTGATTTGTTTTATAACTCTCAATCCAGCTAGTATTTATGATGGAGCATCGTGGGTTTAATCATCGCTGCCCACATCATCCAGTCAATCATCAGGCTCCTTCCCTGCTGCTACTGTTATACCCTCAGAGCCAAACTGTCTTTCAACCACCTTTCATTTGCAATTCTGTGTTGCATTATCTCCCCGGGCCTTCACTATATTTCATTTAATGAAGAAGAAATTACCTGAAAATGTAGTTTTCCAACAGTTTCTATTTGAAGTGAGCCTTTGTTTTTCATTTTTATGGCATACAAGCACACATTTTGCCATTAAGGGCAAAGAAAGTTTACCCGGAATGAAAGAATGGGAAGTGCATCCTACGGTAAATGATGACCTTTTCAACACATTTGAACTAGTAGTTAAGATATGCAGGTTTTTGTCAGAGTCAGTACCAATATTTAAAACTGATATGCATTTGTATACCTAAAAAATGAAATTCCTCACGTCAAATTTAAAAGAGCACACACTCCAGTGATTAAAAGAGAGCTTTTAAACATATATCCTGCAGTGCTGATAGGCTATTACTTGTAAGCAATCTGTTTGCAAAGTGCTGACTATGGATGGAGAGGTGGCTGTATCAGAGCCAAAGGAGCACATTTCCAAATTGGTTTATTTTATTCCAACAGTTGCAAACACTACAAGCACAGAGCTGTCAGTACTGCAGGACTTTATAGTCTGTTTGGAGTTTTAATGGGGGGACTCTGTTCTATGCTTATGCAGGGAATCATGAGCACTACTTCTGAGCATGTGCACTAGGAATATCTCCAAGTGGGATATATTTTCAGGACTTTCTGGCCCAACAAAGTCAGCCCAAGAACAGAGTGTGATGCAAAAAGAAGTCTTCAAGAACCCCGGAGTTTCATCGAAGTGCCGTGTCTACAATCACATAGAAATTGTGTACATTTAACCTGCATGGGAGGCTGGCGAGGAAGAAGCTCCCAAAGAACATGAGAGCACATTTACATTTTCACAAAAAAAAATGGGCATTTTGGAAGACTATGCTTTAGACAGATGATGTAAACACACCACAGTAATCGCAGTCTTGTTTACAAGGATCAAAGATGCATGGAGGTAGCATGGAGGGACAGACCGGTGACACCTGCCTCATGGGCACGCACCACTTGTACACAGTTGCCCGCGGTGACGGACCACACACGGTGGTGTCTGGAGATGCAGAGAAGACCATAGACTGAGATGGATGGTAAATGACAGAGGTGATTCTCAGGAGGAGGACCTCACACCAACTGTGAAGCACAGTGGTGGAAATGCTATGGCTTGGGCCTGTTTTGCTGCTTTAGAGACAGGGCTACTTGCGTACAACGTTGATTCAACTTTGAATTCTACTTCATATCTGAGTGCTTGTAGGTAATGTGAGGTCATCTTTCTAAATGTAGGACCTTTCAACAGCATAATTATCCAAAGCATAGTTGCAGATCCACCAAAGAATGGCTAGGACAAATAGAGGGTTGTGGAATGAACAATTATGCAAAACATCTACAAGAAGTTAAGCTAAAGGAGGCGAACCAAGCTTGTAGGGTCACAGAAGAAGAATTTTCCTTGTAGCATTCAAGAATATCACCTTTGTTGGAACCATTTCAGAGACGTCAGATACGTCAGATACGTCAAAAACTATTTCAATAAAATATGCTTATTTGTTTCACGGGACTGTAGATGGAGAAGTGCAGCTGCAAATACCTTCTGTCAGTAATGCTTCAGTACCACATAGACAGCATGGAATAATTACATTCATACAATTACTCACAGATTTGTAATGGAGAAAATGCATACATAAGTAGTATGGGTTCTGGCCTGGCAGCGTCAGCTTGTCAGCCATCATCTGGTTTCGTCTAGACTGAAATATCTCAACAACTCGAATAATTTGCCATGAAATGTGATGCACATGTTCCTGCTGGTGGCGACTCTGTTTCCTCTTTTAATACCTACAGAACTAATGTCTTTCCATCAACCTCTTTTGTACTTTTATCTGTTGCATGCTGATGGGCTAAATTACAATGGTGAAGACAAATCTGCTAACATTAGCATTTTAGCATTGTGAGCATGTTAGCAAACCTATAACGGAATTTAGCTCAAACTGCTAACTGACTTGCTAGCATGGTTGTAGATTCTTAGCATTGTTGTCAAATTGTCTCCAAAGTTGTATAAGAATCTATTATTACTAGTGCTTATAGAGACCAAAAACAGATCTCCAAAATATTGGAAACTACGCAGAGTAAGGGTCACTTCTATCTTACGAAGTTTCACACATTTCAAATGTTTTATGCAAGTTTGACCATGTTGTAACATCCTTTTTTTGGATTACCAAAAACCTCCTAGTCATTGAACTTCAGCCTGTGGTGGCTACATCTTCTGATATTACTCAATCTAATGCAGATTTGATCTACTGTTGAATTATGTTGTACATTTTAAGTCCATCACCTGGTTTTACTGTATAAACTGCCCCAAATCTTAAAAAGAATGATACATACAGTGCATGTTTCACTATTAATTATTTCAGTACTGTTTGGTAGTGTACAGTAACATGAATTTGCAAGAGATTTTGTTTCTGAAAACAGCTGCTGGAAACTGCATGCAAGTGGTCAACCAAAAGAGTGAATTTGCAGGCCAGAAGATCAAAACAATTAGCTGAAACTGCAGACTTGTTAATTATCTTGGGTTCATCATTTCAAAAAATTAAAATTCATCCATGAGTAATTTAAAAATATACATTGAAGCAGCTTAAATCTCGAACAGTCATCCTTTAGTATGGAGTTTTTTAGTCATTGTGAGCCTCAGTGTCTTTAATTGCATTTCTATTTGTAGTCAGACAAGCAGTAAGTGCTTGTTTTCAGTACATCCACTAGATGGAGCCAAAGATTTCTTCTAATAATCTGCTGTCCTGCTTGAAAAATTCATTCCAATTCAAACATCCTCCTTTATGAGTTTCTGTTAACATCATTGCATATCTGTTACCTTTTTATCACAATTCATTACACTTAAGGACACTCACGGGTCATGTCTGGCCTCTCTCTTACCAGGAAAAAAAGACCATCTTTTCAGCTGAGATAAAAGGTGAGTTTTCTCTTTTCATTAGATATATTTATATTTAATTGGAAACTCCCTGAGTTGGAGGCTAAGGTCTCCACAACCGTATCCTCAATGCACCACTATCACTGTTGAAGTATGGGGGTGCAGGGCCATTAAAGTTGTGTCATTGATGAGCAACATCTTTATTATCTACAAAATCTAAAATATTCTACAGTATTGATTTTTCATTTTATGAAATAGCTTCTGTTTCATTGATGTTGAGATATCTTATTTTTATGGTCTACTTTCTCAAAAAGTCAACTATACTATATATGATTTGTGACCCATTTTACTGTTGTAGTTTTATTGAAGTTAAAATGGCGGTGTGACCCAACCACTGATCCGAGTTCAGCGGTCCCACTTGAAGAGGCTTGATAAATATAAGCCAGAGGCTCTTTAGGACTGCTCTGGAAGTACTTTTCGCTCTCTGCGAGATCAATGTGTTCTCACACCCCAGTGCCTCAGGCTATTAACTAGGCTCTTTCTCCTTACACTGCCGCCCGTGTTAACATCTAAAAGCTTGGTTTTATGTGAGAAGACACCACTGGTCAGGAGGCAGAAATATCTGTAGATCATTAAGTGGTTCACTGTCAGCTTGAGATCACATCAAGCTAGACAAACTCTGCTCACTGTAACATTTAGGTTGCAGCCCAAACTGATGATCTGATCTGCTCTCAAACTACGAAGCAGCAGGTTTTGGTCTTTCTTCACATGTAATCTTTGTCAAATGTGGAGCTTTAGTAGAGTGTTAAACAGGTATCATCCATTTTCCCCTTTGTCTTCACCATAACTCAAGCCCTGAGGCAATATTCTCCATTTCTGATCAAAATGGTGTCAGTATTTCCTAATATTTTAAGGAGAATAGCTGGTTATATGTGTAAATACAAGTCTACAACAGTGGTATCTCTGTGAGGCTGCACTAAGCAAAATGAGCTAAATTCTTAAGTTCCCACATTATCATGCTGTTAGGTAGGAACAGTTACCACGGTCATCATCTTATTTTAGCATGCAAGCTTGCTAACAGTTACTAATTAGCACCAGACACTTTGATCATACATCAAAGTACAGCAAGTTTGCCCTATGAATGCTGCTAGGTGAAAAGACTTTGGAAAAAAAGAAACTCTGATAAAGTTTTTCAAAAGTTCATCTTCGTCAACATGAACGTCTGTACCAACTTTTGCTGCATTCACAGTCATTGAGGCATTTTAGCAGAAAACCAGAGGAAAAATCAGATAATGACTGAGTTGCATTATGATATATCATCTGGAACATCAAAGCTTGGACCAATCCATTTTATAGATATTTTTCTTCATAAGTCACAGCTTTGACCAGCTGACTGTCATTCAGTCACCAACATCATCAGGATTCATCCACTGGGTTCAACATTTCTGATTTTGGGTTCTACTACATAATGTTCACGTGGCTTATTGTTCACAAAACATATTTTTTCCTCATACTGCAGCAAGTTTTTCATTTTCTTAGACTCTTCATTTTAGTTGCTATCATTTTAGCTCCCTTTTAGAAGAGCTCAACCTGCTCTGACTAGCCAGGTTGCCCGACGAAATCAAGTCAACGACATCGTACCTTTGAGGACAAGACCGTACCCCCAGCACAAATGGCTCTAGCATGGAAATAATAGCAAGACAGTTGCTTGTTTATTGTTTGAGAGTGTGCCAATCCTGGTATTAGTTAGGCATTATGAAAATATGTTACATAGTGACGTAGATTCACAGTAAAAGAAAAGCCTAGCTTTGAAACTAGGTTTTTCGTGCTGCTAAGGAGAAGTGTTTTCTATGGAAGAAAACCATTTCCTTAGCTTTCCATTTTGAGCTTTGTAAGTTTGCAGACCTTTTACATGCATAAAAAACCGAGCTATATAACAGATGTATTGATGTGTTTCAGTGTTTATCAAAGTGGTGCATTGACCCACAGACCTCTAGAGCCACACAACGCCAACGCGTTGCTTTTCAAGCAATAAAACATTCTCTGAAGAGTATTCTCTCAAATGATCCATTATATTTTCTACAGATGTGAATTGTTAATTTAAAAAGTATGTTAAATGAACAAATTCTGAGCTAGATGTCACTATCAGAGCACTGTTATGTTCTCTGAAGCCTATGAAACAGCATAAGAGATGCTGACTAATGGGGGGAGGGGGTTTGACGTTTCCTCTTTCACCACAAGGAGGCACCATCTACACACACTCTCACCACCTACAGAAGCCAGCAAGTAAGAGCCTTGCAGTAAGTTTTTGTGAGCTCCTGGTGCATCCTGTATTTATAGGGAAAACATTCAGGGAACTAGATTCCCATCATTGCACTCTGAACTTCAGAGTCATTGAAAACAGTGACATCTTGTGGCAGATTTACTAAAATGAAGCCCAGTAATGTGTTGCATATCTTTTTTTCCACCTGTAAACATTCACTGTTTTGTTCAGGGGAAAAATGAGTTTCAAAAAAATGACCTTACTCAAAACCAAGACGAGACATGAGCGCTGTCCTTGCTGCGAGAAGTGTAAGCCAGAGCACATTTTTCTCTGAGCTGTGAAGTCCTTGAAGCTACAAGCTGTCTCCTGCCTCCTGACAGTTGGGGCTCAGGTGTTGCTCTTCACTTCCTGTGTAAATTATACACGGGTTTTGATAGGTGCCACATTAGACACAGGATGTTGTTCCCCCTCGGTGTCTCTCTGTGAGCTATGTGAGCTACAGCTGCCAGAACTTACTCTATGACAGCAGCTTGTAATTCTACGAAACCTCATGTATGACAGATGTTTTTCTTTTTTAGGGCTGCGATGCTTAAGCTTTACTTTCAATCATAAATAAGCGATTTGTGATGATTTTCGGTGTGTGTGTGTTTATAACTGTACAGACAAAGCAATTGCAAACAAATAAAAGACATTAACTAAGTATTTTTTCTGCCTGTTTCAGTAATTTAAGATACATGCTGTAGTGTGGCTGAAGACTGTTTCGGAAAATTACTAAAAACTGAAGTAGGAGTGATTGCCGGAGTCTTCACAAAGTTAAAAATACATTAAGTAGGCCTGATTGCTAACTGTTTCTGAAAGTTACACATTTGTTTCATTGGCGTTAGTAGTGTGAACTTACAAATACAATAAGTAGGCATGATTGCTGAATGTTCCATAAAATTATGAATATTGAAAGTAGGCGTAATAGCTGATCGTTTCGAAAAGTTATCATGTGTTAAGTAGGCGTGATTGCCGAAGCTTTCACAAAGTTACAAACACATTCAGGAGGTGTGACTGCCAGCTGTTTTGTAAATTTAAAATACATGAAAGTTAGCATGACTGTTGACTGTCTTGGAAAGTTACAAATATTGCTAGATAGTAGCTAAACGCTTGTCAACATTAGCAGTGATTCTGGCAAACTTTTACATTTTGTTCATGTCATTTCAAGAGAAAGAGATTTCCTCTTTCCATGGAAAGAGAAAAAGACCAGACCAATATGTAATTATTCATGGGAAACAAAATGTTTCTTTTCAGATGATACCTCTCCCTAGAGCCCAAAAGCTTTTTCAAACAAGTCAGATCAAATTGTCTTTTGCTCAGTCACAAATGATACTATAATATTCATTACCAATTATGAATTTGGTGTGAAGGAACAATAAATAATTAATCATGCATAATACACCTAGGGCATTGTTAATATGGAGAAAGAAAGCCAAAATCCTGTGCTTAAAAGATGCTTCAATTTAGTTATTTTCACAGAAATAGGCAAGTGCTATTCAACATTGCTGTTCATTTTCTTCCCTTAGAGATGTAAATGATGATTTTTAAACAGCTCTTCTGCATAGGTTTTTCTGAATTAACTGAAGGCCTGCAGCATCGACGCAGCCAGAAACCACAGTAACACAGAATTACACTTTGAATAATAATCAAGCGTCCACGGGGGGAAGCTACTCTGAAAAGATGTGTCAAGTAAAAGCTTCACTGCAGCAGGAAATAATGACAGATTGAACCCTTTCAGAGATATTTCGAGTATTCTGATATCAGACTTACAGAGTGAAAACTGTATGCTGAAAACAAAATCTGATCTTAAAAAAAAAGAAAGAGGAGCTTACGTTGAACAGAGAAGCCTATTCACATAATGGGTTTATGTTCCCTACTCGCCTGCCCCTGGCCCCAATCTGGCCTCCTCTCTTTTAGAAGGCCTTAATGACTAACCCATTTACATAACTCCCTTCCGGTTTGCAAATGTTTCCCTTTATGAGGCCCTCTCCTCCCTCTGAACTCATTCTCTTCATCCTTTCTTGCTCTCCGCCGCTCCATCTGAATGCCTCTCGCCTTCGTTCTAACCAGGTGGAGCCTCGTCAGGGCCCAGCCCGATCCCAAAGTAAAGTCTGTCACATGCAGAGAGAGAAAGGCGGCCGGAGAAGTGTGCTGACAATCTCTGTCAGCAGCATATCTGAAGGCCTCGGCTGCCTGGCTACTGCCGAGTGTGTGCGAGGGCGTGTGGTAAAGCCTGTATCTAGTTCACCACACTCACCCAGCAGCTTTCCGGTGTGTGGGTGCTCTGCTGATAGCCAAAAGCTTACCTTAGCCAAAAAGAATATGAATTATTTTGTCCTTACATGGAGCTACATTGAATAGTTTTATGTGATTAATCCCATTATTGACATAAGCATGGTGGTAGCACCATCATTTGCTCAGCTTAGCTTAGCGCATACAGATGGAAACGAGGAAATAGAAAGCAGACACTAACATGCCTTGATTTCTTGCTTGTTTATTCTAAAAGTTGTGTGTGTTATGTGGAGATACACAGTGGAAATTTTTGCTGTTAACTGTGACGTAGTGGAAAGAAAATGTTTGTGGCCTGATAGCTGTTCTGTCACAATTATGATGGAAATAAACCGCATCTAAACACAGATAACCACTGAATCAGTGATCTGATTAGAGAAGTTTAACAAGCGTCAGTGCATCAGCGTTACCAGACCACAAACTTTGGACTTTACAACATTAACTTTCCACATAGAGATAGTTTTATGATTGAGCTTTAACTTGTCGAGCATGTAATAAAAACAATTATGCTATGAGACACGTCTGAGAGTTTTTGGAGAGAAAATGCAATGGAATTGGCAGCTTTTCTCAATTCTACTCATGTCTAGAGGCTCATTTTTCAGTCTAATCCACACAAAACATAAGAATTTGTCTTAATTAGAAACTTCGCAGATGTTAACTCTTGAAATTATCTGGTTATCCAATCTGAATAGAGCTGACACACCAAATAGCAAAATTTTCTCACTAATGAATAGTAAAGTTAGTTTGAAGAAAAGAAAAAGGTCCATATGGTAGCTTTCAGTTAGTTGTGTCAGCTTTCCTTGGCAGGTGGAGTGTTTTTACTTTTAAATATTGAACTTAAACAACTAAATAATCTCTTAAAGCATGATCCTAATCATTATTTATTTATTTTAAAGACGCAGAGGGTTTATGGTGAAAATAACCAGCTTCAACAGCCAGTTCTTTTGTGTGTATGTGTTACATTTACAGTACTTAACCCTGCGTTGACTCACAACAGCAGTCACCCACACAAGAGCAAAGCTTCTTAACCCTGTGGCAGTAGGTGAGGAAATATGTAATCTGGCACAAGGCACAAGGCACTGCGGCTTTCAAGTGGGCATGAAACACGGTGTTGCGGAAGAACAGAATAGCTGTGTGTTCTGCTTTCGGCGTTCACATGTACACACACGCCTCCTTCATTGAGGAGTCGCTTGCAAACAGCAGGGCCTTGAGGCGTCTTTCGTACGCACAGGAAGAATGGGTTTGGGACGGCTTCCAGGACACATACCTGTCTGTTGTCAAATGTCAAATGTGGATCTGTGACATTTCACAAGGCTGCATGTACACACCACATGCACACACTCAGGGATTTGTTTTCACACAAACGTGAAACCTGGGAGGAATTATGCGCCACTTTCAATGTGGCCTACAGGTTAACCCAAAGAATGTATCAATGGGATATGAAGAGCTCTCCTAAGTCTTTGAGCAGACATTGTATAATCAAAGTGTGGGGTAGTTCTTTATGGGTGGGAGTACTGCAGAGGCAGGAAAAAGAAAGTTTACTTGAATCCTTTCCTGGAATTGTGTAAACTTTTTGTATTGTCCTGTGTGGCGATTCATGCTCAAAATAGGTTTAAAAAGTGACTAAAAAAGCATGTGACCAGTACGCCTTTGGACACAGTGAAAGCTCAAATGCTGAGTCATGTTATCGCTACTTACATGGCGAATACATGTCAGTAAAGTACATTTATACCAATATTACGCACATTTACAGGTTAATGATTTTATTTTTGGGTTGTACTAGACTGTATACATGCTTTAAATGTCGCATATTCTCAAATGAATTTAAATCTTACATGTTCTCATAAAGTGTCTTTCGTTTTTTCAGCTGACAATACCACAAAGATGATTTATTTCACTAAGAATGTACCAAAACAGTTACTCACACAGTCCTTCTTTACATAACTCCGAAACTTTCCACCATCTTTGAATGCCTCTCAGAGTCACAGCCCTCTGATCTGTGGCCACATGATCAAAGCTAATGGTAACGTTAGCCACTTTATCTGCACAATGTCATAGTAAGGACATTACCATCAAAAATAACAGAAATCCACTGAATCTTCAATTCCACAGACGCTGCGAGTGCATTAAGTCTCTTGCACCCAACAACAGAACATTTGGTATGCTTGGCTCATGGCTGAGACATTTTAGAGTAAGCAGAAGCAGCTCTAAAATGAAAACCAACTTGGTTGACTGTGAGGAAGCTACTATTTCTTTGCTTAATGACGTTGATAAGTAACAGAGGAGAAGCCTGGACTACAAATGTGGCATTTCAGGCAGGTGAGGAGCAGTATGTTCTGTAGGTGAGGATACCTCTCTTGGCATGGACTATTTAATTTTGCAGACCTTTAACATACACAAAAAGCATCTATAAAACACTACTAGTAAAGATAAAACCCCAAAATACATATGCGCTCTTTAAAGTTGTGCATTAATCTAATCAAACACAATCTGAAGTTACTTGTTAACCCTGCTCTTAACCATATTGATCACTAGCTTGTAGGTCCTGGTAGCTAGCAGAGCATTAACACAGTAGGTGATGTGTGTTTGGGTCCTAAAGTTCACGAGGGTTGAGATCTGCTGATGGGTTTTTACAAAGTCTACGTGCAACAAAATCCACCTTCAGCAGCTAACAATGCGAACCCGACTAACCTAACCCAATGTCACATCTCACTGCTTCAAGACAGCAGTCAGCCCCAGAATATTTTGTCAAAAAATGTTGTTTGACTTCTGCATCATTTATCCCCTGTTCCCACAAGCAGCACCGTGTTTCTGGAACACCACTTGAACACACATGCATGCGCCGGCACAAGCTCAACGTCAGCAAATATTGACATTATACTGCGGATGCCACCTGGTCGGCCAGTTGAGGAATAATATACCAGCAACACAACTGATCATTGCTTTGCAGGACTCACATTACACAGGCAGGAAGAGGAAGATTTCAGCCACTAATCTAAAATCCTCATCATATCAATAAATGTCCATTTTATGTCTCCTTAGCAGATTGACTGAAAAAGACAAAGACCATCACCAAGAATCCACAAAAAATCCACCAATTGTAGCCTAGAAACTCAAACTGTGACTTTACTTCATACAAATGGGAAAATTAAAACCCATTTTGCCCTGAGGATTAGCAATTATCATTAGGGCCTTCTGCATTACATAAAATGTAATTGTGTTTCAGCATGCAGCTTCTGTTTAGTTTCTTTATGAAAACAGAAGAACTAGTCAACTGTGCTCATGCATGTAATTAGCTTTCTATACTGCCAAACAATAAAGTGTGAAACTGACTGTAGAATTATATTATCAGCTAACTCTAGTCAACAGTAGCGTGATCACCCCCAGTCTCTGCTTTATTTTCATGAGAATGAATGCTTCTAACCTGTATGGATGGTTTGACTTCAATGAAACAGAACGGCATATGTCACGGTCATATTTCAGGTCAGTCAGTTCACCATGTGGTCCACATAGATCACTGTGCAAAAAAAAAAAAAAGAATTATCTATGAATAGAGTTATCTTTACTGGATGCAGCAACATAGCAAGGCTTGTGAAGATACAAAAGTGAGAATGGGATGGAGAGAGGTGGCCAGCTGGTGAACACAATAGTCGTTGTGTTCACCAAGAGCAGGGGGTGGGGTGAGAGGCACAGAGGGTAAAGAGTGTAGCCTATGTGCTGGAAAACACAGATGTGAAGAATTCCTATGTACATCTGAGTAGCAACATCTCCAAAAAACCATAGATGGCTTCATGTGTTGACGAAACTCGGCCTTCCATTTAGTGTCTACTGAGCAGCTCACTTTATACCTGATGACATTTCAAGTTTTCAGTGTGAGCTCTCTGGTTTCCGGAGAGACCTACATTCTCTTTAACTCCTTCATGTGTGGAGAGCCTTGACACGTGGAGTCGTGGAACTCCTGGAGAGCGACCTCTTCATATTTTCACAGTAAACAGCCCCTCCAAAGGCGCTCGCTCCCTCTCCTCCGTCTCCGAACAGTGGCCTCCTTTCAGGGCCATCACTTAAGGGCCCTATTAATAATTTGACAAGTTTTCTCAAAGATTAATTACAGCCAGCTTCGAGGCTGCAATTATGCAGGGTGGAGAGACTCCGTAAACCTTCTCCAGCTCCATTTCCAGGCCCAATTTTCCACTTATCAAGATGTCAGTGGGGAGAAGAGGTTGTCTAACAGTCTTTCTGATGCATAGATCCCCATTAGGTGGTAGGAATAAACAGCACTTACTGGCAAATGCTCCCTGATTCCCCAGCAGATGGCTGAGATTGAATGCCGGCCTGAAGTCAATAGGACTAATCTTTAAAGGCCAAGACAAAATAAATCCAGTTGCATCAGAATTAGGAGAGCGGTAAATCTTCAGAGTTCTCAGGATCGTAGTACTAAGGTGAGTATTTCCTCCTGACATGACTGCTTTGCAGCTGAAGTGCAGAAAGATTAAAGTCGTGTTCAGACCAACTTGAGTCCTGCATGATAAAGTGCAGGCCTCTTAGACATTTAAACAGAGCCAGTCTGTTGGGACAATTGGGTGCTAACATCGGGGTCGTCTTGCAATAAACCTGGACCAGGTTCAGTTGTTCCCGCAGTGTGACATAGAATCAAGTACTTGCTACCAGAGAGGCTTGCTGTCAGGCCTGTGGCTGGTGCTTTCTGGGGGTACATGCAATTTATTTTTAAATTAAAAATTTATTTAGTTATCAAACTGGCTAGTTGCTAAAGAGGTCACCAAGGAAGTACAGCTTGAAGATATGAACTGTATGATGACATCATTTCTAAATTAAACAAAGGATCTATTTCTTCACTAGGTTGTGTTAAAAACTAAAAAAAAAATAAATAAATAAATCAGATTGCTCATACTGATGCATCTGTGACAAGGCAATATTGCACCAATAACACTAGGAAAATGCATTGTACAGTTGAAGCTGATGTCAAATTTAGCTGGTAATGACAAACTGCAAATTTGACCTGATGATTTCACAAGAGTAAAGATTAAGGTTTTACCAAAGTCTGTAAGATTCATCCTTTAGGGACCATGAAAGCCAGTAAAATATTTCATGGGAATCTTTTACAGCCATTTCACTAAACTAACTCTTCTGAGGACCAGGAGAGTTTGTAACAATGACAGCAACACATTCAACAATCACTATCATCCACAGAATCATGCTAACACTGCAACAGACACTATAAAATTAACACTCACTACTATCAGAAACCAGTAATCAACAGAAAAGAATCCCCTGAAACCCCTACAAAAACATAACAGGACGCAGCATTTAATATATGGAGGTTCAATCCCAATGAGCCGACTATGTTGTGCAACACTTGAACCATTCAGAGCAATTAGTGCTGGAGTCTGACCCACTTGTGCCTCTATATGATGAAGTGCTGAACTTGTGACTGCAGGGTGAGGTGGCAAGTAGCAGCCAGACACCATACATCACCGCTGAAGAGTGGAAGGCTCCTGTCGTCCAAAGCAGATGGTTGGTACTGAGCCAGTCGGCCTGCGTTCGAGTGTGTTCGTGAGTGTGTGTGTGTGTGTGAGTGTGAATGAGAATACAATGCAGTGAGTGTCCCCATGCTGTTGTCTGCCAGAGATAAGAGCCACCTGCCTGTCCCATTCTTCCCTCTGTTGAGTTCAAACAGAGCCCTCAGTCTCACTACAACTCGTAAACTTTAGTAAACAAATGAAGCATGCGTAGATGTGTCAGCAGCGCAAATCTGTTGGGGTGTGCATATTAATTGTTATATAAATACAATTTGTTCAAGTCATTTTTATAGAGGAGGTTATTTTCACCTGTTTTCAACTAAAAATGTTCGTGTAGTTTTTTTAATATGCCACGTTGGGGTAAATAATGCTACTGCTGCTACTTTCACAGATTAGTATCATCTTGTTTTTGAATGTTCTCTGTGTTAGAACATTACCATTCATCTATACTCTAAGAGAGAAAGTGAGCGAACTAGAGAAAGAGGGGGACGGAGAGGTGAACTGGGAGCACAAAGCCCAGATTGTTCCCTCTTGCTGTCTGTCCATGATAACAATGAGCCATTCATTTGCCTCGCGATGTGCCCTAATTAATTCCAACTTTACATTCTGACCTACAATCTCCCCCCTGCTCATCCAGTTTTTCCTTGGATCCATCAATTAATCCATGTAGCCAGATGACTTCACCCTGGGTCTTTATCTCCTTCACTTCCCTCTTTTTATGTCAAAAAAAAATGCTAGTTTCCCTCTGCACAGCTGAGCTAAATTAGACTGGTATTGCAAGCTATTATCGACTAGATATTCTTACAGGTTTTACATTTATTTTACATCTTTTAAAGTGAATACATCACGTAAAGCTGTATTAAAAGTTTTGTTTTCTGACCAGCAAGTTGTGAAGATCACTGACATGTGTGTGCTAGCAAACACTTTATGTGTTTATGCTAATTTATGCGTGTAGTTTTAACTCTGTTTTGGCCTCCATCAGCCTCCTGAGAAAAACATGTGGCTTTTAAACTGCTAAATGTGTTGCTTTGTTCACCTGCTATTTGCTATCTTAGTCGTATACAACACAAGTATTGTGTATTGGTTTTTCAGAGCTGCCTGCTATGACTGGAAACAAAGCTAATGAGCGCTTAGACAGCAACGACACATTAAAGTTGCAAGCCTGAAAACAAAAACATTGAGCTGAAAGAGACAAAAGCACTCAGTGTAACTGCAGAATTGTGTAATTGGTGATTATTTTCTGCAGATTATTCATTTGGAATGACCCCTTTCTTAATACAGAAAGTCACGACGGAAATTGCAAACGTGAAAATACTGAGTCGTGCAGCTTTAAGTCAGAAAACTTATATGTTGCAGTACACGTTTCAGCCTACCATCCACCAACCTGCCTTGTCTTCTTTCTACTTCAGTAGGTGAATTCCTCCTCCAACATCATCCCTTAGAGAATTTAACTATTGTACTCAGTTGTGGGTAATAAGTGTAGGTGGACGCAGCATGTTATTTTAGTCTTATGGAGGCTACTGGAAAATGTAACTATTCATGTCAATCAGTTACATAAATTCTAGCTTTTTGGCCTTGAAAGCACGACTTGATTGCAGTATTCTCCGTTCAGAGGTGTCCTCTCTCTTACTTCAAAACAGATTTGTCTTTTATTTGATAGCTATAAATGCTGTGGTAAAAAAGCAAGCTAGAAGAAAGGTCTGTGCTTCTTTGGTTCTGAGAGACTGCCATCAAAGACTGACATTTTAGGTTTATTTTGCAGATCACAGAAAGAGAATTTGCTGCAAACTTTACTCCTACAACACTTTTCACACAAAATATTAAAATAATAAATCAATGTTGAACAAAAACAACTCAATTTAAATCCAAATGAAATTTTAAATGTTTGCCATCCATATGCACACGAATCATCTATATTCTACATACGGCAAAATAAACCTCTTTTTCTATGACACTCTCTGCTCCTCATAAAACCCAAAAATGCAGATTAAATTACATTTAATCTGTGGAATTTATCTTTGGTGCGTTGGTGGCTAGAGTTTCCAATATGCCACACAAATGAACTTCCTGACATTAGCGGTGCAAAGATTCTGAAACTTATCGGAAAATCGATACAGGGCTCAGAGGTATGGCTACATTGGCTGAAAACTACAAAATCACAATATACAAACTCCTACTTGACATCTTGGGTGCCCTCCGTTGTCTCTACACACAGAGATAGGACTGGTTGCTACCACAATACTGCAATCTGACAAAAAACTACATACGCCACTATCACCAGTATCAGGACAGATATGATACTTGTTATTATGAGAAGTGCCTAAGATGCTTGCTGTTGTATGCTGATTTATGGGGTGAACACATGATTAATGGCCTACTTCAGGAGACGTTTTTATTATAGAACGGGCTGAAGGTGGTTTATATTTGCATCCATACTGAAAACATGATCTCTATCACTAGTATATATATTTTAGGTATCGATCGCCTACACTTACAGGGTAAGATACGCCTCTGTGAAATAATGAAGGCATGTTTGTTCCATATAAGAGTATTTGGTGATTAATAATTGCATTTTCTGTTTTACTCAGGGCGTATCTTGACCTGATGAAGCATTTTTTCCGCATGATCAAATGGTTACATGTCACATTATACCAGTTTCGATGAGACTGCTTGAGATAGCATACACAGGTTTCCATTTGGCTGTTGTTTTTTTGAGTAAAGATGACAAAACAGATACGCCTAATGTCTTTACAACTGACAGAACTGCAGGAACCTGTTAAGCCCACATGGCTCTGTAAAGCACATCATCTCTATTTTTGTCTGTATAGTAACTTTCAGATATACAACATGGGGGATTGCTGGATTATCCAAACCGTTAAGTGAGGACATTCTGTGATTCAACCCTTTCACAAACTGCTCACTCTTCCATTGATGTTCACACATGCAATATTTGCCACTCATGCGAGACTAGTCAAGACACTGAGGTACAGAATATTGCAGTAACAGACTATAACTAAACTGATATCAGCTGATCCGAGTGTCCAAATAACTAACAGCACAATTGATTTCTGAATTCTCAAACAGTGATGGCTGCAATGTGACAAAATATTAAACAGCAGCTGATAAACTGTGACTGTCTGACAGCTCACCTTTCTCCAGATAATTTATAGTTAAATCTAATTAATGAAGCTATTTTTGTTGCTCAGAGGATAAATATTCACAGCTTTCTCTCTCTTTGGAGCCATTCGTGGATCCTACCGCTGTCTGATGCTGCAAGTTTGTAATGAAGAAATAGCCATCAAGAGTGGGAAGCTAAACTACTATTCTGCATGTGAAGATCTACACAGTGGGACTTGCTCTTGGACCCTGGTCTACACTGATCTACTCTTTGTGAAAATTTATGATTATAAGAATCTAATTAGGTACCGGCGCTGTTGTTTTTCGGTGTGCAAATGTGCACAACTCTCTCTCTTTGGAGACACAAACATGGATCCCGCTGCTTTCTGATGCTGCAGGTATTAAACAAATCCAGAGTCAATAGTTCCAAACGTATTCAGCCTGTCCTTACATCTTGTGGGCAAAAACACTGAAATTACGTTAATTATTAGTATCATTTATCTTGAAGCTGTTTGTGTCCGTTTTCATGCCAGGAAGTTTTTATTATGGACATTTGCTCCATTGACTTAAACATTTCAAATTATAGAGCAAACTGCTGGAAAAAGTGTGTTGTTATTTTGGCACAAAAAATATGTATTAAGTGTCTCTGTTGATGCTTAAATGTGGAAAAACCTTTCAAAATCACTGCACACAACTTAAAATATAGTATCTATTTTAGACTGACCAATATACTGATTATTGGTAATCAAGAAAGACCGGTAATGAACATTTTTAGCCGGTGTATATTCGATGAGATGCTTTACCAGCATGTGATAGCAGAGAACCTGTCATTCATAACTAGACTTCTTCATTAATACCAATGACTACAACTGAATATGTAAAACAGAAATAGTTTATGTGGGATCAGCTGGTATTGATCAGTTTGTCTCCTACAGCTACGTATGCTGCTGTTCTCTCATTTCTTAATACCGTTGTTACTTTTATTGCCCCCTAAGGTCCATATTTAAAAGCATTATTTCTTATGGTGTTCCAGATTCTGTTTCAGGGTAACCTGTGGCTGCCCTCTAACTTAGCCACTAGCTATTAGCACAGCCTTGCCCACTGAGAGAGTAGTTAATTTCCTGGTTTGTGTCAATGGGTGTCAGCTTGGGAAACATTTCTGAGGCCAGAGTAACTACACACAGAGAGAGGTATAGCAATAATCAACCAACAAAAATACTGATACTGATAATTGGGGAAAATGCCGAATATCGTCCACGATAATCGACCGGGCCGATAATCGGTCTATCCCTAGTATCTATCTGCTAATGTGACAGCTCCTTTCACGATTGTGCCATGTAGAAAGTATATGGAAATGCTACTAAGTCCGATCTCTTGAGATTGCCGGGAGGACGTTTATGGATAAGTGACCAGGTTGCAGATTCACACATGCACCAACATATTTAGTGGCTGTCTGATTAAGGGAACAGAGCGCATGTGTGGAAGAAGTTTATATGTGTGGATGTCCCGTCCCTCCTTCTCTTCCTGCTCCTGCCTCGACACCTCGCGGTACACAACATGCAGCAACACACACACACACACACACACACACACACACACACACACACACCTTCAAAATAGTCCCTTTGCCGCAGTCTCAGCCCCTGCTCTCCCCCTGTCAAACAGAGCTTGGCGCTGTTTCCTTTTTCCTGCCCTACATCCGAAATGCGAGGAGAGAAGTGAGCTGAATGAAGAGGATGGCGGTGGAGGGAAAAGGAGAGAGAGGGGTGGTGGAGGGAGTTGACAGAGACAGAAAAGAGAGAGGCAGAGAGGGAACAGAGAGGCGAGAGTGGGATATAGGAGAGGGGAGGCATGAAATGTGTGGGAGGAGAAGGGGGAGGCAGGGAAGGATGGAGGGGGTGGCGGCGGTGGGGGCACAAAATGAAGAACAGAGGCTGCTTTGTCGATAGCAACAGCAAACTTTACGGCGATCATTTGCTGCTCGGCCTCAAAGAGCGGCAGCCTACAGTGTGTGTCTGTGTGCAAATATGTGCCAGAGTATGTCTACGACAGCATGTAAGTGTAAACATGAAGGAGTCGTACGCTGCCCCCTTCCAAGAAACATATGGAATACACACCCGTTCACACACACGCACACAGAGGATATTAGGTTGGTTAAAGAGGCAGTAACATGAAGCTTAGCTTGGCACAAGTATACCAGATCCTTGATAAGTAACTTCCTCTTTAGCACAGAGGGGATTATGGCGAGGCCAACAAAAATAACATTATAGACAATATTTCCCCAGCTTAAAAAAAAAAAAAAAAAGCCATGAAATGATTCTTTGGCCAACTTCCACTATTTACAGATAACATTTAGAGGACACATTACTGATTACTGTGCCAAATGCCTGATGTTTACATATCTTGATCTGCAATTCGTGTACACATGTCACTCAAACACCCCATTCAGAGTGAAACGATGACGTCAGTTCAGCCTGCATCGAGGGTCTGTCTGTATGAGTCGACCTTGTCTCAAGTCAGGTTGTTCATACTGAATAAACTGGTAAATAAACTCAGCCCTACCTCTGGTGCACAGTCTGTTTTGATTAATTAGCAGTGTGTGTTTCTCCTAAATGGACAGCTGGCAAGATTCAAAAGTTTGGGAGATGCAGGTGATTCATCAGAGTTAGCGATGCAAGTTTTACACAGTATTTTTAAACTGACAACCAGCAGCTTTATCAACTAATAGTTGATTAATCAATAACACGAAATTAACTACTGTGACACCCAGGTTATATGACATGGGCCATTCTAAAAGCATAGATAATTAACCTCTAGCTAACAGTAACGCTGTCAAAACGCACTCTGGTAGGCATGAAGCCTCACAGGAGATTTCCTCGTGGTAGTACTTTACAAGACAAACTCCCATTCGGCTTTCTGCTTGCCAACACAGAACTGACAGTTGCCTGTGTGACTTTTAAAGCACTAAAAAGCAAGAGCAACAAAGTAACTCAGCTAACCAACACACATCTTCAACATGCATGTCCTTCACAGCAATTAATCAATAAAATCAGCAGCAGAGGCCCTCATATGCTGGTCTAGCCCTTGTATACACCAAGCTAGAAACTACATTTCCCATCATGCAACTTCACTGTACATTCCCTTCTGCTTAAATGTATTCATTTTTCACAGTCCAGCCTACTAGTTTGTGATAAGTTTATGAAGATATAAAAAATCTCATGATACTTGGTGAATCAAAGTGTTTAGTTCAGGGTGGATATACTCAGTTGTCAAGGAAACTACTTACAATGAAAAACTGATGTTGCTCCCGAAACTTGCAGAATCCTGTTCTTGACCCTGACCCTGACCCTACCTGTTAGCCAAGTAGTGTAGGTTTGTCATACGTCAAAAAGGCCTGATGGCTTTTCTTGTATAACAGCACCCTGCAGTCTTTGTGGCTGTTGTTTGTTTTTAAGAACAGCAAAAGGTTGTCTTTGTTCATCTTTCTGGCTGGAAAATGACACTGCTGCTCCCTGGAGGGACTGGTTAACAAATAGGGCTCGACTGCTTTTATGTCAGCGGCAGTGATTGAACTTTCAGACAAGGAAGAAAAAAACTTACTGTTTTTTTTTTTTGAAAAGCTGCTGCTGCTCCAAAAACATCAAGGTTATGACTTGATAGAACTTTATTTCTAATATCCCTTATAGTATTCTTTATCCTACTTGGTGTGGTTATGGGGATGGTGCTCAAACTGGAGATCTTGTACATGAACTTGCTTGTGGGTTATTTGAAACATGTTCCAGCCCCGGTCACCTTTTGGAACCACAACCTCCAGATGTTACAATGACAAGCCCACACACCCACACAGTGGCAAGTGCTTGACCCACTCTTGGCAGGAACATCGCTTGGCAGAACATCCCCAAACAAGCCTCATCATTGTGGACAGTGTGTGGCGGCCAAGTTGCTCTTGAAGCCTTTTTTTTTTTTTTGCATCTTGTACTGTAACAGGCAAATAAAATTGGAATGAATAGTGTTTGGCTGTGTGGGGAGCACGTACAAGGGGAAGCTAGTGTCAAGCCTCCTGCTCTCTCGAGTGTCCTCAGGTGAATGTCCAAGTGGAGCAGATTCAAATGAGGCATCACTGTATAAATACAAGGCCAAATCTGGTTGATAATTGTAGAGAAATGCGAAGATTTCAGTCACCACGACAACAGGTAGCCTTCCGTTTGGTACATCAATGCTTCATCAAGTAAACGAAAAATACGCATATCATCCAGCATGTGCCCAAGAACTAAAAAAAATTGTCCTTTTTTCTGACATTTCAGTCTTCCCAACAAAACCCCTGCCTTCACCAAGCTGCTTATACTTCAACTACTGTCTAGTATCTATTTTTAACATCAGCTAGTCAAATGACACAAACTGTAGCTTGACAGTCAGCTCATGACACATATATATGAATATATCTACAAATAATGCACATATTTATATATTTTCTAAACATTTTAGACACAAACAGTTCTTTTAAAAAAGGCATCCATGTACTGGCATAAATCTGCAATTTAGTAAATGTGTTACTTCAATAACAAGAAAGCCACGAACTTCAACACTTTCAAGATGCTTCAAATGAGATGATAATACTAATACAGATTATTAATGATCAAGAGGACTGAGAACAGATATGTCAAACGGACATACATTTGCAGTAAAAATGCAAATCTTTTCCAGCACAAAACTTTCTTGAAATACCATTGTTCATTCATATTTTATATATGTTGAATTAAAAGAGCAGAGTCAAGATAGCACATCTCTGAATTACTATGCATTATCAGGAGTCAGCTAAATCAAGTAAAATAATAATAATAATAATAATAATAATAATAATAGTACAAATCATTGGAAAAATGCTTAATCTCACATCTGATCATCAACTAGGCCAATAATCTGTCAATTCATACACTTTATGCTAAATGAAATCAGGTATACCATTTGAGCTCCACTGATTGCCATAACGAGTGTGTAAAAGCTAGTCAGCATGTGAGCAGAACATGAGGCAGAACAGTTACCTAAAAGTGACTTAGAAATAGTTGAAAGTCTAACCCCAAGGTAAAAACATTTGAAATAGGTAAATGTACTGGATACAATGCTGAACATTACCAGTTGAAATATACAGCTCAGAACTAAAGTAATAAAAGTAGTTTGTTTACTATTTTTAGTAAATATAGTCAATGTAATAACTACAAGGTTGAAAATCAATTGACGCTGAATGGGCAACATGATTAATATGCTAAAAGCAAAACATACTGGATGAACTGTTGAAATGGTCAGTTAAAAGCAACGGAAAAATTATTGAAAATAAAGTATTGAACAATGAATGTATAATCGTTGAAAAATGTTAGCTAAAATTAAGGGTAAAACATTTAATTATTTAGCTATAGAGCATGGCTAAAAATGTTTTATACATAATAGGCCGGCTGCTGAAATCATTAGTTAAAAATGATGGAAAAAAAGTTTAAATGAGTTGCCTTATACATTTTAATGTGCATTTTGTATTATCTTAGTAGAAGTTAATGGAGGCGATTTTCCACCAAATGTTTTTCGGCTGACTTCAAGGCAGTTTGGACTTTTTGTAAAATAATTCACACATAAAACACAAGATGAAAACACCTTTGTCAATAAAGTTCTAATGTAGGGACAATTTAACTCACCCTGAACAGTTGAGGTGGTTCACGCCGCTGATTAGGATGCTTTCTGGGCTACTTCTTTTGGAGGTTTTCCAGGAACGTCCAGCTAGGAGGAGACGCTCGGGTAGAACCAGAACTCACCGTACGGATTATATGTATCTCATCTAGCCTGGAGATGCCTCAGGATCCCCCAGGAGGAACTGGAAAGTCAATGACAAGTGGAAGGAAATGCATGAATGAATGAATGATCAGTTGTTTGTGCTTCTTGAGAGAACTTAGAACATTCCCCACTGAATTCCTGAAGACTTCTCTCCATTTTCCTCTTGTAGATGGCCAAAGTTTTGCTTTGTTTCTCATCTTTTATTTTTTTTTTTAGCAGTTATCAAACACCTGGCTTTCTTTGCAGCGTCTTCTACAAGCCTCACATTTACATTTCTAAATTTTGCTTCAATTTCACTTGACAATTGAAATGCGGCTACAGTCAGCTAGAAGCAATGGACACATAAAATAATATCAAATGTAACAACAGTTACTTGAATATGACTTGTAATGTTAAATAACATTCACTTTAAATCAAATGCCTGCATGAATAATCAAGCTTGTCCATCAGTTTGAGCAGATTAAAGCAAACTCAAAAAGTCTTTAGCTTACAAGCACGTATTATTTTCTCTGTGAATGCCAACATTTCCAGACCCCCTCTTATAAAATACTGAATTCATCACACAACCACTCTGGCTTTCTGTCTTGAATGCAGCCACTCAACCTGCCCACAGGCGTGGACAACTAATAGTCCGCCCAACAGTGTTAAATAAGCAAAGCTCAAGTAGGCATGATGATTTCATTGGCTGTCCCCTGTGCCGAAAAGGGAAACTTATGTAATCTGACTCAGAGATCGACTGTTTGTAATGTCATGCAGATTTTACTTAATAGAATGCAGCTACTGTTGCATATCATGAAGTACCGCCATTGCTGCTTGAACGTTTTTCCTGTAGTTTCAGGAAGAAATAAGTGAAAAATAAATGCTTATTTTAAGATGTCAGTGAGATTTAAAGGATTGCGAGGTTGAATCTTTTTTTTTTTTTTGCAGGTCACACTGAAGGTTTTTCTGAGGCTCCCATTCATCCAGGTTTCTCTGCATGTCACAGCCAAGGCCTGCCTATAAGCGTAGTGGCAGCTTGGGCAGTACAGTACAAGTATGAGAGGCAGACAGAGAGTTTTGATTTGTAAGAGGCTCTTTCTTCAGGGTCACTGAGCGCAGGTGACCACAGGAAGTTGTTTTCCAGAGCTTTTCCACTGGTGTGTGTGTGTGTGTGTGTGTTCAGCTTAGGACTGTCTCACCACAGGAACTTCCTCTTTGGGTAAACACACACACATAAACACAAAGATTCCCACATACATGCATCACCTGTATACACACTGAATTCCTTAAGGACTAGCACTCCCACGTGTGTTACTCATCCAGCGATGGTGTCAGCGTGCACAGAGGGAAATCAATGTTCATGGCAGTGCGCTCATGAGACCTTGGAGACTTTAGCATTGATTTTGACTTTTGCTTTGGCTATTACGTGCCTCAAAGTCAATCTAATGTGTTCAGCTGAGATATCACAGGGAGTATATTGCGCTTGTTGTCTGGTTTTATGAGAGGTTGGTGCAAAAAAAACCCAACAAAATAACCCATCATCCTGTGTTTCAGTTCTTCAGATATTGAAAAACCCAAAGGCTGATGGTGGTAATTCATTAGTTTGAGTGCTCAGTCCTTCCCCCACCATGGCATACATGCCTCGTTATTTTGATAGGCAACTTAACTAGCAGGAAAGTGCCACACTTCTGCACCAAATGAGCTCAAGCAAGACTCTGTTTTCTGTATTAATCAAGCAGGCATTCCAAGCTGAAGGAATTCTGTTGCTTTTGGCCCTGGGCCAGCAGCAGAGCTACTTCTTAAGACGCCTCGTTGTGAAATGACATGTTAAGTGTGCGTCTTGTTTTCTATAACTTTGGGGTCCCAGCAATGAGGCAATCTCTGTCTTGTGGCCTATAGCGCCTTACAGACACGGAACATATACAGTAAATTCTAAATAGAGTTTGCAAATTGTACATCATGTTTAAACTGTCCTCATATATAAATGTGGAGCTTAGTCAAGTGCATTTACTGCAGAATTACAAGAATGTCAATTTATAGTTTGTTGTTCAGATTTGTTGTGTCCTTTTACGGGACATATAACATCTAAGCTAAAAGTATCTGGATGAGATTTTTCACTGGCTGAGGCTGACTGATAAGTGAGGATCAACTTCTGCTACTTAGTGGATATCGCAATGTTCCACTAAAGGCTTAAAAATAAAAAGAAATTAACTTTTTTCTTTTAATATCAATTTTAACTTGCTCAAACATTCAAAGCTAGCAAGCTAGGCTAATTAGCATTTATATGAATCTCCAAGCTGATTAGTCCAATTTGCTAATGTTGGTCATGATTCCCACTAGACGTTACTTCGTGTGACTGCTCCTGCCCATGCAAGGATGACCAACATGGAGCTAAAGCCCGACTCATGCTTTTCTGCATCCGCAAGGGTGTATGTGGCATGAATTGTCATGCACCCAAAACATCCACATACAGCCCAAAATTTGTGACTGTGTAGACTGTATTACAAGAGCAGCGATTGCACATGTGCCAGGAAAACAAGTGGTGCTTAAAAGAATTGTTTGGTATGAGAAGAAAATGTATGAGATTCCCGACAATCCACACCTACATAATTCACCATTAACAGAGTTTTAAGCAGTAGTCGCCATAGTAGGTGTTAGCAGGTGCTTTTCTTAGTACACAGTTTTCATCGATAGATGGATACAGTGACAAGTTTAAAATTTTCCAGTAATCCCGTGCGATGTCCGCCCACTGTGCTGCACATTTGAGGTATAATCACTAACACATTAGAGCTAATTCTTTAAGTAGATGCTATATCCTGTAAAACAAAAAAACAAAAAAAAATCCCTGTGTGACCAGCATGGCCCTATTGTAGTATGAACAGAGCTGAGAATACATTCATTTGTCAGCCTGTGAACCAAGGATGTTGAAAGCATGAATTGGCCCTCAGCAACAGGTCATGTCACAAGAACCTGGGCCTGGGTGCTACATCATGTAAAATGGATATAGTATGGTATTATATACGTAATACTGTATCTCAGTAAATAAAACCATCAACAGCAACAACAAACTTTTTCGATTGTTATGCACCTGGGGTACATTGGTTACCTTTCAAGTCAGGTAGTTTCATTTAAAATTAACAATTTTATGGCTAGTCTTTATTTTAAAAACAAGTCTTTCAGCATGACAAATAATAGGGATGCAAATTATGAACAACATTCTAAACAGACTCTTGGCAGGGATATCAATCAACAACTGAATAATGGTTACAGCAAATGTATTACAGTGGACATTATTCCATAAGATGAAAGTGCCATTAACTGCCACAGAAGTTAATAGCACAAAGAAGAAGTAGCTTTCACATCATTTTTTTTTTTTAATAAAAGAATTTATGTTTAAATACTGTTTGTCAGTTTGTTTTGGGGTGCTGAAATTCAACAGCAAGAATATCAATGGTATTAGTGCAGACTACCAAATTTATGGTGTTGCTGGTTGTGTACAATCAATGTTGTCAGTTCCTCAGCTGGTTGTAAACTCATCAGGCTGTTTAAGTCAAAATGATATTATGAGCAACAGTTTTAGTTTCCTGCCCACACAGACATTAAACCAATAAAAGTACCAAACAAGACATACATGCAGCCGGAGAACTGTACTAAATCTTACATGAGCCTCCTTCTGCACATTCTCCAGATTTCTTTTGATCGTGGCCTCTCAAATAAGCCACATAATTCACCCCGTGAACTGATGAATTTCTGACATCCTGCAATGATTTACACTACTGCAACCAAACGTGATCATCAGCAGTGTTCCATGCTAATTTTGTCCTTTTTACACATTGGAATTCCAAAGCTGCTGCTTCTAAACTATTCCATATATCATTGCTGTAAAGCTGCATGTTTCTCTAAACAGAGGAGCCTTTATCTTGTGAAATATTGCACCTGTGCTCGCTGCAGAGTGGATACCTTTGGCAGAAAGTCTCTCTCTCTCTTTCTCTGATAGGCCTCCTGTCTTGTCACTGGTTGTTTGGAATCTCAGGTATGCTGACAATCTCTGCAGCCATTGACAAATTTCTGTCTTCGGGCCGGGGAAGCACACATACATACGCGCTCTTCAGTGCGCATAATGGTCGCACACATACACACCTTGGCTCGGCTGTCATCATCTGCTTGTCAGCGTGCCGCACCTGTGAATGGTAACAAGACCCTGTGGCTTGCAGCGCTCTCATAGCTGCCTGACAGACTCAAGAGATCAATTTCCTCCAGCAGAGAGAGCCTCAGGAACGAAGGAGGTTTTGCCTCAGATTTTACCCAAGAAGGGCACCATAACACACCTTATCATGACAACCACAATCAGCTTTAAGATGTGTTAAAAAAAAAAAAAAGATGGCACCAGTGCACAGTGATAAACACCCCCCCATAGGCGATACCCAGTCTGTCTAAAACAGGACATAGGTTGCCTCTTTGTGAAGCATTGCGCCGTTTCCTCTGCAACGTGTACATGCACGCACTTTGTGGTTAACACTTCTAAAAAATGAGTCATTTGAAGTTGTTGAAAGCAACAGTACAAAGCCACAGCACATGTTAATGCAGTAATTGGTTGGAGTTCACCTAAATTCTCCTTCTAACACTGATATGCTCGAAAAGTGGAAATTTAAGAGGAAAGGTGGGGGTTTCTGGATATAATACAGAACTCTGGGTCAGAAACAATGCTTGAGCACCATCCCGATCGTCTATCCTTCAGTAAAACAAAATCTGAAAGCAGATTTTTTTTTCCTGGAAAAATGGTATTTCAACAAATAATCATTGAGTGGTGTTTATTCTATCTAATGTTATTATTTCATGTATGGTAGATTTGAACTACACTGAAAATTGCCTCAGTTACGTGTTTTTTTTGTAGAAACTCGGCTAAACTGTATCAAAGTTAAATGCTAATGTCCACATGCTAACATATGACAACACTAACAGCCAATTAAAGCATTATTTTTCACATCTATGTGATATAAATTTTGCCATCTGCCCAAGTCCATGAGGGTCGAAATGGACTCCTATTCACAAAACCACAATAAAAGAAATGTTATCGTGTCAAAGAGCATAAAGTTAAAGCCAAAAGTAGTTTGGTCACACCAGACAATGCACTCTTGTATTTGACAAAATGGCTACATGTACTGAATGAAAGAGGGGTGTGTTTTGTTGCTTATGACTGCAATTTTTTAGTCTTTACAGTCTCATTTTGTGCTTAGCTATCACTGTAGCATTGCAGCATGAATCTGGTTTGGAAAAGGCCTTTGTTTTAGTGCATACAATTGACCACAGTGCTAAAAAATCTCAGGTTCCCACAGGTGTTTCTCCTTGGAAAAATAAGTAGATTTTGGCTAAAATTCATTAACTTCCAGTAAACGTGTTCTTTAATTTGTGTGAGTAGCAGGATATATTAGCGGGAAATGAAAATATAAGCTGTTCACTAAGCGAAAAGAAGCATCTGGCTTTTCTCTTGACTTTCCTGTCAAAGAGCAGGCACTTTGAAAAGCTCCATTTTTAAGAAAAAAATAAATAAAGCTATTGAATACAAACGCATGCCCAAAAGTCTCAAGTGTATTTCAGTGTTTTACACATAATGACACATTTCAGCTCTGTGCAGCCCATTTTAGTTACAGTCTTTTAACCTCCGAGACAGACTCAACGCATCATTGAGTCTGAGCCATAGAAAGCGGAAATCTATTTTTAATGGAGCTGAATGGCGCACGTTTTGATCATATCTTTTCCTTCCACAGCTTTGTTCCACATGGTCTCACTCTCTCTCTCTCCCCTCACCAAAAATCTCCAGCTTACAGCAGAAGGCTGACAGTGAAGACATATATAGTAATATAACAGTGGAATTTCTCTGAACCCTTCACTGACACGATGGTCAGTTAGGAGGAAGGACATGAGCTTTTACATCTCTACTCTTATTCAGGGCTGAGGGGAATTCATTGTGTGTATTGTAGTGTGAGAAAGATTTTAATAATGACAGTAATGTCTGAAGATTTTACTTGCAAATGTCCTCGCACTCCCTCCTCGTGTTGCAATTTGAATAATTCGATCCGGGTCTCAATGACACTATTCAGGTAGAAGTTTACACAATGTCCATGAGGTGAATGGGGCACCTGAAAAGGCAGACATTGGCTTGCAAATTGTGGCCAGAACAAGCTGAAAAAATACTTAACATGGAAATACATTTGCCTAAAACCTACTGTACGTTACAGTGACGTGCTTCTGGAGAAAGACACGGTTTTTTATCTCTTGTAAATCAAACAAACTTTCACTTGCATAAAAAAACAACTCCGCAAAACCAACAAAGCAGATTATTTAATCTCTACTGTTTGTTTCATTGGAAGAGCTTTAAGAGTCATGAAGAGGTAGAAAAGATAAACCAATCGGTTGTAGAAATATTTCTTTTTTTCTTTAATGGAAATCCTACCATAGCATCTCTCAAATCCATCCTATGGTAATTTTAAAGCTGCACTTATCGATGTTTACTTAAAAACAGTGGATGAGATGACGATGTAGAATGTGAAATGCATTGCTTGTAGTGATAATGACACAGACAATTATCACCCAACCTTTTTGTGTCTTTTGTTCATTGCTTAGTTTTGGCATCTCAGTTTTCTCTAATCAGTGTTCAGTGTTATACCTATAACTGCAGAAAGACAGAAGTAGCAACTCCCTAGTGAAGCATTTAAAAGGTAAAGAAGCAGATATTTCCCCAAGGAGATGGTGGAGACCAAAATGGAGCTAAAAATGGCAACTATTTATGTCAACACTTCTTCAATCTAATGTTGCTGCATGTTGACAAAATGTGTCAGCAGATTATGTTGACGAAAATGCTTACCATATCAGCATTATGAGGTAAACATATATATTATTGTCATGTTAGCTTGCTGGTCAGGTTTAATGTTCTCAACTAATCTTTTCTTGGGCAAAATTAAGTATAAATGTCAAAATAACTGACTTTCCCATTTCAAGCATTTTCGGAATAGAATTGTAACATTGGAGTGTTTGCTGGTAAAACTTGAAAACAACCAACTAAAATTTTAAAATTTCATGGTATTAATGCATGAACAGCTTTGGTATTTTTATTTATTCATTTAAAGAATGCAAATTTCTTCAATTTTCAACAATAATTCTGTAGCCATGGGCAATTACACATATTACAAATGTCACAAAATAACATTTGTTTATGTAATTTTCAATAGATTCACATGTTCCAAGATATATTTATGCTAATGATATCTGAAGTTATAAATAAATTACAGGTACATGGTAGGGAAAAAACCTGCAAAATGAATGACCGACAGACTGAACAGGACATTTCTAATCATTTTTTGTCTTCCAATGAGCTTTTCATAAAATGCACTTTCAGCAAATACCCCACTGTGCATCATCACCAGAAACAGAAATAACAAATTGGTCTCCCACCGATGTCACTGACCTATTTCTCTCCTTGGATATGTGCAAACATTGTTTGTCTGAAGCTATATGCTAAACGTCTGCTATTCTCTTCACCGAATGTAAACCGTTACAGTATAATTCAAAGTCTGTTAGTGATTACACACATGCATCCACATGTGCACGCACCTTCCCAAAACACACACATAATTGCCACCATCACACACATCCACACACTAAATGCGATGTGGTATAGTGAGCTGTCAGACCGCACTAATTCCTCTTTTTATGTGTGTCTGTCCTACTGTGTAGCAGAGGGATCAGGATTGCCTTTCAGGATAACAACTGAAGCTCTAAGCTCTTAGTGTGTGTGTGCGCGTGTGTGTATCTGGGTGAACAACAATTGGCCGCTAAGCTGTAAAGAACCTTGCAGCCACGGTGTCGCCAACAAATATCCACTGGCTGTCAGCAACGGACCGACTGTGTGTGTGTGTGTGTGTGTGTGTGTGTGTGTACGCGTGCAGATGAGCCAACTTCCTGTGGTGGATTGAAGTTAAGTGCTGCTATTAGACTTAGGCCTCCAGTCGGGCTTCATTGTCTGGGCAAAAGACTTGATTATGCTGACAGATACACGCACACGTGTGCAAGAATACACATGCACATATGAACATCAGCGCACACACACGCCTGCAGGTCCAGATTTTACCATTTTCAACATGTGCAAAGACTTGTCTGCAGCTTGGAGTGTCTTCTTTTGCACACACACCCTGCATGTCCTTCACACCCACTAAACTTTTATGACAGATGCACTCTAGTGTCTCTCTTGCTCCCTCTATTTGCGTTCTTGGCTTCTGTAATCTCCCTCCTTAAGGCATAACAGTAGTTCAGCTGTCACTGAGATAGAACTGAGTTGCATAAGGTTTAGATTTTTAACTGCAGGCGCGCCCCGTAATTCACCTCGCAAAGCAGAATGCTCTCCCAGAGCTGCAGAGGTGCATGTGTCTCCTCACTCATCTATCAAAAGTGAATATGGAACTTTAAAAAGGGTTAAAGCTGTCATGCAACAGGAGCAATTTTGGAAATTTTAGCACTTGGGATTAGTCACCTAGCAGTGTAACAAAAGACAAAGCGACAAATTTTGCTCAGCAGGCATCACTTAATCCATATTCAGGCCTAAAACTCGGCAGGTTTCTTTCTGTACCTTGCCTGACTACACAGTGAAGTGTGACAGTAGCAGCGGACAAACTCAGTGGAAAGTAAAACCACAGTCAGGTGGGGGGATGCGCTTCAGCTCTGAGCTCGAGATGTGTGCGTCTCTCTGCCGCCCACATCGGAAAACACAAAAGAAAAGTTCAGCTTCTGAGAAAACATTTTCACAGAGAGAAAGGTGTAACTTTTCTGTCCTGCACCTACGATCTGGTCGAGTTTGAGCACCACAACCTGTGTTATAACCACAGTGAATGTATTGATCTCACTTTTCAGCCATGTGTAGAACTAATACCAGTGAATTATAGCTGTTGACACAAAGCTTGCTTTTCATTTATTGAAGCCATGTAAAATACTACCAAAGAAAAACTCAAGTCCCTGTTTATTTCAATAATGAAAATGGCTAGCTCCCTTTGTTACCACCAAGATCTGTGGTAACAAAGTAAAAAAAAAAAAAAAAAAAACTTTTAAAAGGACATCAGCCCTGTTTATTGATGCATTAAATACATTTGCAACTCAAAAATACCATTATGCAACTGTACCCAAACTGCAACTAAATCCCGCCATGATTAAAATAGAGATTTTCAATCAAATGAAAATTTGAGCTCTTTTCTCATTTTGTGCAAGGAAATGTGAAGTACAATTCTTCAACTGTCAACTTAGCTACAATTTTTGCAGTAACAGTTCTAATCTTCTGGCCTCAGCTTTTGTACTTTGCTACATGTTTTTCTGATTTTGCAATACACCTCATGTAGGTAGAAAAAAAAACATACCTCGCAAAAACATTACACTTCTTGGAGGTCGCATGGACTAACTCAAGTGGAAAGCAAGACACCAGGTTAACTGCTTTCACTTGTAAAGTGGAAACTAAACAGCTAGGCTAACTGCTTCCTCTCATAAAAGCAGTAACTAAGAAGCTAGGCTAACTGTTTCCACTCATAAAAGCAGTAACTAAGAAGCTAGGCTAACTGCTTCCACTCAAAGGTGGAAAGTAACAAGGTGTTTCCACACATGAAGTGGAAACTAGCAAGCTAGGCTAAATGTTTCCACTCATAAAGGCAGGAAGTAACAGGATTCACAAACTGCTTCCATACAAAGTATAAATTAGCAAACTAAGCTAACTTCTTCCACTTGGAGGAGGTGAACAGTAACAGGCTTCACTGTTTCCACACATGAAGTAGAAACTAGCAAACTAAGCTAACTGCTTTCACTTGTAAAGTGGGAAATAAACAAAGCAGGCTAGAGCCAGTGCTGGAACTTTGCACATCACTTAATGTTGTGACTGAAACCCCGACATTACAGATAGAGTCAGGGAGTGATGCATAAGATACTGAAATCATAACTGGGATTAAAAGGCATGAGAGGGAGGAATTTAAACTTGACTTCATACCATGTTTTTGAGTTCGACCACACCAATATCGCACCAGTCAAAGCACACTATCCACTGACATCCACCAATGTGAAAAATTCAGGCCTTTTGACAATTCGAAAGAATGGGGCACTATTTCTCCAGGATCTATGCTAATACAAATCACAATCATTACAACAATAACAGAAAAAATACGGATAACTTAGACCAAACTACAGCATAAGTTAAACATATTGTGCAAATACTTTTATTTCTAGTTTGAATTTAAAGTAATTATACACACAAAACCATTACTGTATACGGCCTATTATGCTGCACTGTCACTGTGTAAAAAAAACCCAACAGAGCATCAGGTAGGTACACTAGTGACAACTTTCTCCTTCAAACAGGTATGAAGCAACAGGTGGAATGAAAGTGAAGCACTGCCTTGTAGCCACTATTTCTGTCGCTTGCGAACCCCTCTATGTACTTTAAAATTATGGATTTGTATTGTTGCACTACAAGCAATTTGCATGAAAATATACATATTTAATCTTTATGTTTTTAAGTGTTCATAGGGTGCTTCACATCTCCCTCACCACCCTGCAGTCTCTCTCTCTCTCACAGTGCTGTTTGATTGCTTAAGCCTGGCCGTCAGACAGACAGACAATGCGTCCATGAAGAATAGCCTCGCTTCCTTCCTGTCTTCCTGTGCTGCGTTCTGCCTTGGTGAGCAGGGTGAATAGGCTGCTCTGCCCCACAGCCGCCATGAACCGCAGGGGCCACGGCGGCTAAAACCAACAAAGAGAGCCGTTCTGGGGCCTTTTTTTTTTCTTCCTCCCATTCACATCCCCTCCTCCTCCTGCTGCTACTCTCTGCTGCCAAATCACTGCAACTGCCGGGTGGATAAACAATCTTTCTCTTGCTCTTGTGTTTATCCTTTTATACACCAACTTTCAATTGTCTCAGAATTTTGAGCTCTTATCTGCTTCTTTTTTTGGTTTACTGACCAAATAAGTCTCTTGGAGCACTTGTCCTGAAAGAGTCGCGCAGCATTTTGTCAACAAATCTTTTAAGATCCAAAGAACTTCACTTGCAAAGACATTCAAGTGAGATATGCTTTTGAAAATGGCTTCCAAGTGTGTCACTTCTGCCACTAAGCACTTTTACTTCCTCTAACCAAACTTGTAGCTATAAAAAGCAGAAATAACAGGATTGCATGAGTTTGAGCTGAAAATATGACCTGTTTCTCATTAGCACAGAAAAACATACCCCTTTTTTTGCTTTTTAATTGCACACCCCAACAGATAAAACTATTTTTTTTTCAGTGCGACCAACTGACTGCCCTCTCCCACCCCCCAACAAGACAACCATCTCCCTATGGGAATACCAAGTAGGAGCAGGTAGCAGAGAGGAGCGTTGGGGAGCCAAAATAACCCCCCGACCATTGAAAACAGGATGAATGCATGCCGGGCTGAATACAGGGGTAAACTGTTAGGTCTTTGTCATTCAAAGTGATGCTTTTAACCCTTTGCGGTCCCTCTTCCTAACAGCCCTCCTCTTCCCTCCTCACCCATCCTTCCCCTCTTCATTCACAGCTGAGACAATGGAGGGGGAGAGGAGGCCTGCGACTAGAAAGATAAAGACTAACCAACAGATCAAGTCTCCCTTTTCTGTCTCTAATAGGATTCTGCCCGTTAGGTTTCCAACCCCTACCTCTGCAAAATAGGTGAAAGTTGATAATTATGTAAAGCAACCTCCCTCGTCAGTCAAAGGCCGGGGATGAATAACAAACAAGTGGGCGCAGGTTGGGCCTCGGCGTGTCAATCACGGCTCTGAATGCATACCGTGCTGCAAACACGTCCGTATGCTGTCAACAAGTGTCAGGGGTTTTATGTTTCAGGCTTATGTTTCGCCTGCAGGGACATTCAAAACCAAGGAATTCCTGAACAAACCTTTGATTAAAAAAAAAAAAGCATGGAAAAAAAAAGGGCCCAGTATCAGCAGGATCCTGTGTTTGAAAGGAACCTGAAGCCAGGCCAGAGTGTAATAGTAGGCTTACATGAATGCAGGTTTGCAAAAACACAGGTGAAGCGCTTGATTTATATGATGAAAAAGAAGCCATGATAACATTCCTATACACATGGCTTCTCCAGAGCCAGATGTTTTTCTAAGAGTGCCAGAGGTGAACATTGACACGTTCTTGTTTCCTCTTTTGATCTCTGTAAACAACATGGAGCGACTGCGATGCAGAGAGAAAATGCCTGAGCACAGCTTCAGATTTAATGACGAGATTCAATTGAAAATGTTGAGAATGATTATTCTGAATGCTACTAAAGTCCAATATGTGAAACCGTAGACAAAATTTACTTCTACAAAGCAGCACTAGTTAAAAATGTTAGATGTCAATCAAGCCTACAACAAGCTTGTTGTAAGTTTGTTTTTACATTTAAATCCATTATATGTTTTAAGAAGCATGTCTTAAAAGCAATGGAAGACAACAGCAATGCAGAAAAAAAACAGGAAAAAAATACTGTCAGACTTCAAGGTTGTTTAATTTCAAACGTTAATATATTTGTCTTCTACTCCATAGTGAACTATTCATCCAGCTTCGACACTCCTACAGGTCATCTCACATCTGCAGTGACTACAGAAGAGCCTCAAAAGAGGTGACACATTAACAATGCTTTCTCAAAATAAATATTTTTCATTATAAAATAATAGACCTTCAAATAAATATATATTTTTAACTTTACACTAAGCAATGTTGGAATTAGAAAATAAACTTTTCATATAAGGTCACTGTACAATTTACAAGTAAAAGGGATAAGATCTTTCCTTTGTAAATTACATAAAAATGATTGCTATACATTCCAGTGAATGTAAAAACATTGTATGAATTAAGTTTACTGATTCATATAAATGTGGATTTAACAAGGTGCCTCCGGCATGGCAGAAAACTTTTCACAGTTGAAGTATTATTATATGTACAAAAATAAAACATCTGTCGAACTCATTTTCTAATGTACCCTTTGCATTTACTACTTTACGTACAGTTAGTAACAGGACTGTTCTTAGCATATAAGTTGTATTACATGTTAAAAAAGCAAGGCTATCCTTTTGGACTCTTATAATATTAGGGCACTTGAGTGAAGGAATATTTTTTTCAGGAGAAAACAGTAGTTGAATGTGTCTTCATACCTTAAAATGTGGAGTGCTTATTTTGGTTTACCTTTCAAGTGAAACTCATAATGCTAAGGTGAGTGAATGCACCTCCAGTGCCTTTACTGGTAAATTTTTTTTTGTCAACCAGCCTGAAAGAGTTGACAATTCAAGCCTCCTTTTTGACAGATCTTGTAGGCATAAAGATTTAGATGGAAAATACAAAAACTCAAGCACAACAGCATTATTAGATCTCTCTAATCAAACCTTTCAGCTACCAAACTACACATGTATCAGTTCATTCAGTGAGGAGTGTCTCCATCAGTTTGCATTTCGACATGCACGACCGTATCGTCTACGTTGACTTGCCAACATCCTCACAGTGGATTGGGTTTGAGTTCTTGCACCGACAGCCGGGTCGTGCGATTCGGTCATAGCAGCTCTGGCACACCGCCACACATCCTTTAGCTGGGAGGTAGCACAGGAGACAGGGGAAGAGCAAGGACAGGAGCGACACCGTGGTCCAGCGGACGCAACAGTGCGACTGCGTGCACGAGAAGGGCTTGTCTGTGCACGTGTCCTCGTCGTCGCTGGAGCAGTGGTAGAAAAGCCCCTTGATGCAGCAGACGCACGTCCCGTACTCCACCGCACTCTGCGCTGAGCAAACGCACCGCCGGCCGCACATCCAGCAGGCGGGCAGCACCCGTGGGCGACTACACTCTGAACACTGACACCGGCCACAGTCGTCACATGTGCTGAAGTGTTTGCCTTGATTTTTATAGGCTCCGCTGCCCGGCACGGCCACCACCGCCCTGGACTCATCGTTCAGGGGCTTCAGCTCTTCTGAATTCAGCTCTGAGCGTTTCGGTTGGGTTCTGATTATCTGGTCGCCGCTCACCGGGCTGCTGAGAAGCCTCTGGCCTGAAGAAGTGCTGCCCACGCTGGTCCTGATGCTGCTCTGGGAGTCCTCTGCACTGGTGGACCACAGTACAGCCTCCCTGAAAGAAATGGAAGTATTTGTGTTCCCATGCTGAGTCAATGAATGCAGGTTGCGGAGATTATTAGGCCTCTCTTCCCGAGTCTCCTGCTGCCCACTGGTCCTTGAACCTGGTGATGTAACCAGGTCACTCTTCTGTTGCTTCTGCTGTGCGGCCGGAGACCTTTGGGCAACTGTGGGCCCTTCTGTATACTCATTACTACTCCCAGTTGTCCTGATCTGATCCAGAGATAGCACTGGTGAAGCACGGGGCGGCTGCCCGTTGTTCAGCCCAGGATCTGGCGGACCATCGTTGGTCTGCGGAGGCCGTGGTTGTGGTCTCCCTTCGTCATGCAGCGTGCCCGACGAGCCAGATAAAGACGGCGACATCCCATGGCGCCCTCCTCCCCCATCGCTGTCGTTCTGACTTCTGGAATCCATCTCGGGACTGAAGGGCCACTCTGGCTAGCAGGGGACACATCTGAAGTCCTGTAAAAGAAACACACCGTTTACATACGTATGCGCCAAGCCATGCAAATGATGGCATGCAAATCATAACTGATATCTGTACAAGCACCGCTATGGAAATAAGGTTCAACAAATGCATCAGTGTTTGAACGACAGATGGACATGTTTGATTACACAGCTGATGGAACATTTTGAGCCACAAGTGAGCTACAGAAAGTCACTGTCTGCATAAAAAAAAAAAAAAAGGAAAAGCAAAGTTTGTTTGCCTTAAAGGTGTAAGAAGTTCCACACCCAGGCTTTATGTTTAAGACCTCGCGTTTTTAAAACCTAATTTAGATGCTTTAATGCTGGCTGTTTGTGGAAACGTCCCATCTCTCTGCACCGAAGACATAATAATGACTAACCATAACCAAAGAGGCAGAAAAGAAATGTATTTCCAAATTTGCTTGGGCTACAAATTTAAAAAAAGTTGAAGACAGGATTGCTGAATGTGAAGCCTAGCGTCCTGCCAGAGGCCTCTACTGCTGCCTTCTACTTGTCTGCCTGTCATTTCTCCCCTGGTTGCAATTCAGGCTGAAAATGACACTATCGAAATTAAAATTTAAATCAAATCTTGTCACTTTGAGTTGTAATATCTGCAGATTTTAGGCCTGTTGTCAGACATGAAAGCTACCTGATTATGTCAACATGGGCTCTGTCGTTTATATTAACCAAATCATCAATTAATTATTTGGCAGCTAATCTGCAGTTGGATCATTCATTTCATAACCCTAAAAGTTTAACATTTACTGCCTGTAGCTTCTACAATGTGAGAATTGTATGCTTTTGTGTTTCATTCTTTATGATGATAATTAATTACAGATCTCAAAAAAACCGAAGATATCATAATGACATCACTTTGGGCTGTGGAAAATGTATATATTTTGACTTCAAATTAATTTGTACTCCAAATAATTATTAACAGTAGTGTAAAATCTGATACAGTCAATAGAAACTGCAGCATTAGATACATTCTTATACTTATGTACTTACAATGTGTCAAATATCAAATTACTATTTCCGACATCAAATACCTTAGCTGGGTCAACATTTCCACTCTCAAGAAGTTGCACATGCTCATGATCAAAGTTGAAGCTTTTTTGTGGGGGCTTGTTGAAGGGTACTTCACTGAAGACTGATATTAGTAAAATTGATAACTCGCACATTGCAAGAGAGCAAAATGACGACAGTTTTGGGTAGGCTTTGCCAATTCCGACCTCTCGTCTATTCAGGATCGGTTATAATCTCACTGATTCATCACACGGACAGTTTAAGAATTACCATATTGCACGGTCACTACGAATTAAACTGACACATTCAAATGCACAGCCTTGTTTTCCATCAACATATCACACCACAGCAAAGAAACTGACAGTACTGGCCTTAATTCTCCTTCTTTGCGCTAATTGGCTTTCAAATGGCATCTTTTCGGGGAGCGTGAGCCCCCTCCCTTTCAATGACAATACAGGAAGGCTTTTTGTCTGTTGCATGACAAATGGCCCGCAGCAACCTTCCCCATTCTAACACATTTTACATTGTTGAACTGCTGAAAAGAAGATGAGTGACAAGATAAAAGTTTGGCGCATGAAAGAGGCCCGTGTAAAGTGTGAGTGATGCGTAAGAGGGGTGGAGGGGCAGCGGGCATCTCTCTGAGCATCCGTGAGGGTTCTTTTAGATTTATGAGCTTCTTTTTGCTTCAGATAAAGGGGCTCGCAGGCACACTCGGATTTTAGCCTATTACAGGGGGGAACGTAGGCCCCTCATCTACTAAGAGGGCTTGTGTGCAAGCCATGTTGGCCACAGTGGGTGGGAGGCTGGGAGAAGAAGTGGATGGCATCAGCTCTTAAAAATGACAGGTTAGGGATTTAACAACTGACAAGTAGTTGGGCAGCAGCAGGAAACCCTTCACAGGTTAAATTCAGAAATCCACTGAGTCATATTGTATCTGACAGCTGACTACAACTGATCAGGACTTATTCTCTGTCATTGTAGTCATCCCTTAAAAGCAACTTCTTTTTTTTTGTTTCTTTAGAAGCCTCTTGGATGAAGAACAACACAAGAAAAAGTGAAGTTCAGTTGCTTTTCACAGAAACTCTGGACACATAATGTAAATATACACAAGTGTAAGTGGATATAGTGTGTTTGAGTGCACATATGAGCAACCGTGCAAACCTCCGAATAAAGCAGACACTAGCAGGAATGTTAACAATTAAATGACTCATTAGCTGAAGCTAATTTTAGACACAGGGAAAAACACCTGTCTTAATAGCTGAAAGATGCACTTTTAAATAATTTAGCAGTGGATAAGAATCTTAATTTAGCAAAAGTAAGACACCTCCGTCGCTGTGTGCGGCGTTAAAGTTGCAAAAACTCAACAAAACTGTCAGAAAAGTTGCGTTTACGACACAACTTGAACCCAGAAATACGCTAAAGTGAGTTACAAAAGTTTCCACATACCGTGCTTTCGACACTTTCGCTCCCGTTTAGGTGAAATAAATCCAAGTTGAGGACGAGTTTATTCCACGCAGCAGCAGCAGTTCAGTCGGGGAAGCCGTCGGTAAAATCCATTGAGAAAGTTTCCAATCGAAGCGCATTTTCAGGAAAAGCAGCGCTAAGACGTAAATCCCATGTTTTGCGCAAGAGCACGACGCGTTAAAAACTTCAATCGGTGCGGATAAACTCAGCAAGAAAAGGAGAAGAGCGACCAAACTCCGGCTCAGGCTAGTTTTCATTCGGTTGGGTTTTATCCGCAAGAGCTCCGAGAGGTTGCAAGTACTTTTTCTAGTGTGTGTGTGTGTCTGTGTGTCTGTGTGTGTGTGTGTTTCTCTCTCTCTCTCTTTCTGCAGAGGAGGTCGGGATTTGGGCTGTAAATGGCGTCAAGCTGAAGGGGGAACAGAGCGCTTGTTGTTGCAGCGGATATCTCGCATCCGGTGCGCTGCTATTGGCTGCAGGAGAGCAGCCATTCACACCCAGTCTGATCAATTACACCACTGCTGCTCAACTGCTCTGGAAATATGAGTGCTGCCCTCCCAAAGTCTTCAATTTCTTATCGCTGCTGACCCCCTTTTTCCCCTCTTAAAGCAGCACTTTCACATAGCACTGCCCTGGAAGTGAGCTGAGATACTTTCACATTGCCACCCCTAAAACTAAATAAAAAACTTTCTGGAATAGTGTCACAACAAAGCCAAAAGCGATAACTAGAAGAGATAAGTTGTAAACTGTCATTATGAGAGTTCAGAAATAGCATACTGTCTAATTTGCATAGACTAATACAGGTACAGCTAGCATCTTTCATAAAACAAATTGACAGATACAGTTTTTCAGTGTTGATACCAGTGCCAATTGTTGGTCATCAAGATTTGACAGTAGTGTCTGAGATTAAGCCTCACTGAAGGCAACCTAAGTGGTTTTACTGCAAAGGATTGCAGTGTCAGAGGAATAGCATCAACCATAGTAGCAGCACATCGACTTGCCTTTGATGTACAGGACAGTCAGTTAATCTTCTAAACATCCAAGAAGACTTTCCCCATTTAGAACCTTTTAGGCTCCTTGCCAGACTGTTATAGATCAAAAGTTAAAAGCAATCAATGTGAACTGATACAACTAATAAGGGAACCGATACTGTATTTACCCTCAGCCGGTGTCAAGAATTGTGGAGCAGCGCCCCTGTGTGGACTTACCCAGACACTGCCGCCTGTAATCAATAGAGAATGGATTTGACAACAAAACCAGATTCATAACCAAATCAAAATAAACCATTAGGTCAGCTTAAATGTCGACTAGATTTATGTGCTAAATTCTCTTGTAATTCCACATGTAATTAAGCACTAAAGTAAGCAAATTCATGACTAAACACTTGCACAAAAAACTAACAAGGACATGAAACTATATCAGAAAGGAGTGAAAAACTGTGATAAACTTGAGACGTGGATCACTGAGTACGGCATTACATTCAAAGCTCTGCTGAAAAGTCAAGCAATACACTGCCATCATGTAAAAAGTCAGGCAAAAACCCACCATTACCCAGCTATAAAATAGTTCTTTTTCTCCAAAAAAAAAAAAAAAGAAGAAGAAGAAAAAGACAGATTGGTGTGTGTTCTGGTCAAAAAGAGCAACGCTTCAGTGAAAACAATGGACTTAGACATCTCTCTTCTCCCTTTCCTCTGTTTTAGTAATAGAGTGTCTGATCAATTTCAGACAGAATAATTATGAAGTTGCGAGTACCACGCTGCAGGGAGAGGTCACTTTAATCAGCTCTGAGTATGACTTGGCAAATTAACTTGGATCCAGATCAGCAAGCTTTCAGGACTTCCCTTTCTTGAAACAATTTGTCCTCCATTGTTTTCCCTGCCTCCCTGACTGCTGTTCATTTACCTTCAGCGCTTTGTTGTTCTTGATAATAACAAAGACTTTGCATCTTTACAGCTGCAAAATCTCACACAGATGTTGAGAAATAGTCAAGACTCATTAAATAATTCTGTACATTTTTACTGTCTATTTTTCCTCATTTATCAAGTCAATCTAAGCATGTTTGGTATTAAAACACTTGAGTTTCCTTATTGCTTCTTACTTTAGACACATCTTGTTGGCTGCTAATTAACATTTTTATTGCCAAATTAGTATATGTTCACAGAAAAAGTTGTTTGTGCAACATTTACATTTTTATTCCTGTCCTACGGGGAAATCACCTTTTTTTGTTTTTATCTTAAAGCAGGTAAGTATTTCTGTTTTTTTCTCACGTCACTAATGATCCTACAGGTATTTGTTTACTTGCTGACAATTTGTGGTCACAAAGCATCACTGTGATGTGAACATGTCAGCTTAAACACTACATTATTAAGAGTAAGACTTGCATTGATCTGCACTTAAGTTTTCTGGCAAAGAAACATTCTTTTTCGGGGTTACAAAATAACTGCATGAACTGATGATACATTGTTTTTAATATGTGCTATTCCTGCAGTTCTGTCCTAAAGTCTTCATCGTCCGTACACTGATTCTTCTCCACTACCTGCACTGAGAATCCTGGGGCCTGTATTGCTAACCATCTACATACATACGAACAATTGAAATACACAATACAAGCTAAAATCATCACACCAGCTGCAACAAAAGCCAGGAAGGACAGCTGGGAAACAATGCCAGTTGTCTAAATGCACAAATCAACTGGCATATCAATATCACTGCCCCATTATTAAGTAACAAAAAGATCTGACTGTAATTGCAGTTGCGTATTCCAATAAATTAATGTGTTGTAGAAGTATTCCTATGGCGTTTAACACAATTTAGCCTCATTCTTTTATTTTCTGGCAGTGTTAAATGGTCTTGGGAGCAAGAAAAGAAGTATAACAACCTTCTAACCAATAAGTAGGTATACTTCAAAATCTTATGAGGTCAACAAGTACAAGGCTTTAGTGCTTTTGTGTTCGTTTAAGGATTAGATTGTCGTACAAAGGCCTAAAGAAAAATAAAATAGCTTTGAAAACGCTTCAAGTCAACAGAAAAGAAAATAACACAAGGAAGGCAGGAGTTCCGTCCTCCGGGAATCTATATCTGTAATATCCACGCTCATCAGAGAACGAGAAGGATTTAGGCGGTCTTTGAAAATTCTTGCCCTCCTCAAAGACAGTTGTTTTTATGTGTTGATCTGTTATCTCAAACACAATCTCCAGACCATAAGTGAACCACTGTCATAACCCTGAAAACCAACGTTTAAACCTGAATTTACCTTGTAAAGCTTAAATCCTGCTTTGTAATGCAGGACTTAGGAGGTTTTACCGTCATTTGAGACTATATTTAATGAAGGGTTTTTTATTAACCAAGTGTAAGCTCCACGAAACATCTCATATTCCTTCAATAAATAATGCCCTACACTTCCTAACGATCGCTCCTTATTGAAAAATTATAGTATTTGTTGGACATGCAACCTGTGAACAAAAGTAAATTAAGTCTTCAGCAGACCTTAATTTTGACTTTCTGTTTCTAGTTCCACAGTATTCAGTTCCTCATAATCTCTGTGATTTCCTTCCCCAGACTCCCGTGGATTTCTGTGTCAATAACACCCACTGAGAGTTCACATCTGCCATGATGCAATGGTAACACATTTGGAAAGTATCCTCAACAGAGGCACTTGTGCTGATGAGCAGAAAGTGTGCATTTAGGGTCAAGATTTTGGCTGATGACTAATTTTCCTCTGATTTCACACTAACACCCTGCTGATTATGTAAACACCGGGGCTAGTTCTTCGCTGGGATACCTACATTCAACTGGACAGACGCTCTTCATTTCCCTTCATACTCAGGACACACTGTGCACCTTCAATCAGAGCAGTTTCCTTAAAAGACTTGGTGCAATCAGGAGACATGTCTAACAATGAGGCTCTTTAAAGGCTACATTCCTGCTCTACCCAAACTCAGACATACCTAGAGACTGTTAAATTAAGGAACATTGCAGCATTTGCATTCACTCAATGGATTCTGGAAATTGTGATTATTGTACCTCTGCCCAACAATAACTTCATTTCATCCATTTCATCCAATTTTTATTTGATCCTCCTTGACAACAAAAGACCACTTAAGTGAATATAGCTTGCATTCTGGTGTTACGGGCCCTAATATCCGTCACACTCAGTCAACCATCTCCCAGGCTGCTGAATCAACCATGATAAATGTCCATTTGCTGTGGAGCCAGCAAGGTCTGGAAATTGAGTATTTAATGAAGGCCGAGTTTCAGCAATTCCAAAACTTTTTTTTTTGTCCTGCGCCACACATAATGGCCTTTCTTTTCTTCTCCCAGAATACCTGAACAGTGGCTTCCACTCCCGCTGAGCCCAGCAGAATGCGTGGCACATATAAAAAAAGAGAAAATTGAAATGAAACCTAAAGCCCCCGCTGCTGCGAGAGATGAACTGTGTCTGGATTGTCAAGCAGACACTGCAAACTGTTTGAAATAGCTTTGTAAAAGGACAGAGTCTCCAAGTCCATCACCTCTCCTCCCTTGCCGGCTCACAAAGCAATTTTTAAAACAAGTTTTCATTGCTTTTGGACTAAACAATAATCAATCATGAAAATAATTATTAGCTGCAGCCCTAAATGTTGTATCTCTTCAGGTGTTTAAAAATTAATCAGATACAGCAAAATAACCACAACCAGTGGATACAAGCAACCAGTAATGAAGACATTGCTTCATTTCACAAGCCCAAAAGTTTGGCAACCTCGAGCATAGACAGTACAATGCATGCATGATAAGATCCCATCTGCTGGACTGCAACCAGCACTGTGTGGGTCAGATTTTGGAGTGCGCCCAAAGCTGCTTTGACTTGGCCAACCTCTGAAAAAGGATCACAGAATCCAAAATGGAGGAATTTACTGTTTTTAGCACATTCAGATTTATACGATTCCCCTTCTTTGGCACAATAGATATTGTAAAAACGCATGACCTGCAGCACAGTCAACAAACAAAATGCAGAGGATGGTAGAACTTGTAACACTACTAGTATAACTACTTGTGCTTTGCTTCGAGCATTCTGGGGTGAAAGGGGCTTAATAAAACATAGCATTGGCCATTGATTGGCAGGTGTGGCTTGAATTTAAAGTTAGAGCTGAGCGGCTGATATTAGAAAGACTATTGCAACAGCCACAGAATAAAATTCCACAGGCTCAGATCAAAAGGGTCTGATATTATAGGTGACTCTGGAGGAATGACCTAAATACCATGAATTGGATTCTTCGTTGGTATCAGAACTAAAATCTACAGAAAAATCGACAAAAAAAGAAAAAAAAGCTCTCCATTAAATTAAGTGAATAAATATATCTTGTAGGTTTCAACACATAATAAAGTGTGAAACAACCAATCTCTGCAGCAAGTCCCACTTTACTTTGACATGCCAGTCCTGATATCCGTTATTTTGAATTCCCTATTCCGCTCCATGTAATAAAATGAATAGCACAACACTATGGAGTTCTTTGAATACTGAATCTATTCCAAGGGTTGTTGACTTCACTGTTGCCCCCCCTTTTCATTACAATACAGAGAATACATGCAGTACACAGAGGCTGTGCTGAAGCGTCTCAGTGGATGCTTATAGCTTGCTTGGTCAGGGCAGAATTGGAGAGGAGAAAAGGGAATCACAGAATAGTTGCTGTTGGTGCTAGCAGCCGTGATATGTGTACTGAGTGAGGCTCAGCTCGCCGTGCATTTGTGTGGGTGGTGAGAACCTGGCTACTAACTGGCTGCAAACCCCGCAGAAAAAAAAATCCATCTTCAGCTAATTTAACATGAAGCATTTTGTACTAATTACAAGGTCCAACAGTATGTGAAAATGGCTTAGCCGCAATACATTTCAATATTTCATAATATCGTATGAGTGTCTTGATTATCTTGATAAAATTATTTCAGGACTGCAATATTATTTAATGACCCGAGAGATGAACACTTGATTATTTTTCGATCCATACTCCCTGCTACAAAAAGCAAATGCTGCTGCTTCTTCATGTTTAGGGAAAAGACTGAACCCATTGAGGTGGAGAGAAAGGCTTAATCTTAAATTTCACTTTATAATATGGCAAGAGTAAGAAATCTTCTGATTAAAAACAAAACTGTTGTGAATGAGATCATGTCACATCTAATATAGACTGATCAGTGTAAACACTAAAGTCTTTTGTCTAATATTGCCCCCTTCATGGTGCCAAAGCAGCCCTGATCCATCACACCACAGACAGGAGATGTCTGGGGGTCTAACTGTGGTGTCTGCTGTCCCTGGATGCAAAAAAATAACCATAAATAACATAAAATGATCAAGCTATTGCTTGATCGGAAAGGCGTACGCGTAGTTTGAAGACTATGTCAATGCCTTGGGCTCTTTGTTGTGTTCCTCAAGTTGTTACTAAACACATTTTGCATTGTGGAATGGTGGAGGACGCTACTGGTGTCAGGGATTAAAGTTGTCACAGTGAGGTGTGCTTGGTGTTCAACAACGTTTAGATGGGTGGTGCCTCCCAAAACATCAGCCACATGAAGCCAGGACCCAAGGTTTTCCAGCAAAAGACTGCACTGGAACAAAGTGATCAGTGTTATTTACCGAAGCAGTTGGTTTTAAAGTTGTGGCTGATCGTTGTTAAGTAATTTACTCATTGCTTTGCTCCATTTGGATGGAATTTATTCAGAGGTGTCTTTAATATTACCTGTCATGGTCAGTGAGTTTAAGCCAGACTGAAGAGCACGTGAGTAATGTTTTCCTCCTCTTCAGTAATTTTTCATTAAGTTTGCTAGACCTCCTGTAATTTATATCCTATTCAGAGTCGAAGTAAATCTAATGCTTATTCCTTGAGTTGATGTTTCCCTCTCTTGCATTTTATCAGTTCGAAATGAGATTCTGTTTGTGTGTGAAGCCCCCAGTTTGATGGAAACATTTACAGCAACATTTAAGCCTATTTGGACACCAATTTGCCAACATAAGGAAACCAGTGGGGAAAGCAACACTTTGGTTGCCCATTAATGAGCTGCTGTAATGTCAGCTACAGGTAGAGACTGAGATTGAGCCCCATTTTGGCTTCATTTTGCCAAAGTGCCATAAACAACATGCTGAATTAGCTGTTAGCAGTTCCATACATACAGTCATATCCCTGAGCTACTCTGATATTGGAGAGGACTTAAAAAGGTGATGGTTTGCAGACATGTTTTGAATTATATAATATATAATTATACAATATATATATATATATATTTTTGAATATATACACACACACACACACACACACACACACACACACACACACACACACACATATGTATGTATATATATATAAACAAAATTTCTGAGTGCATTTATGGATGTTTATACACATTTATTTACTTTTTGGTGTTGTCCTGCCTCGTCTCCACGTCTATTCCAAACCACATTTTAGTTTTTAAGATTTAAATTCCCATCCAGAACAATGTGCTAAATGAACAGGGACCACTGGAAATATTTAACTCCCCTGCTGCTTTTATGATGTTAATCTTGGTTGGTAAAACTACCCTTCATCCAGCAAAGTGAAAAATTTTATCACCCCCTCCCATGCACACTTATGAATTAGCATGCATTCCTCATTTCTTCTCAATTATTTGTCTGGTCACTTTGACCTCTGCTTTGCTAACCACTTGCTTCTTGTACTGTGGACAACCATATGTATTGAGCTCATTAGCTGCTATGGATAAGAGGTCAGCTAAAGCCCCTTCCTCCAAAAGAAAAAGAAAATTTAAAATCACCTTACTGACAATGTCACCTTTTAGGAAAGCTTGAGCGTATAACAATCTATTCTCCTTTGAAAAGAAGCTTCTACACTCTGAGAAATGTAAACGATTAGCTTTAGAAAGGAGGGAGTGGAAACCTCAAGGACACTAAGCTGCATTCACTGCGTGGCAACAACACTATCATGGTGTATATAGACATTTGTGTTCAACAAGAGGAAAAGAAAACGCTCCAATCTTTGAGAAATTATACAGAGGGAGAGACATATTGTTTTCATCCAACACATTTCAGGACTCTGGATATTATTTGTATGAAATGACTCAAGTGGGAGCAAACTCAACAGGACCAGCTGCACTGGAGAAAAGAACAAAATTACTGCCAGAGTCGGAATAAAACCAGTCACAGACAGTGCAGATGCTCATTCTGACACTGAAATACTCCATCCAATCCCTCCGTCCTGTGATTCCGTGGTGCTGTGTCTTAGCAAAAAGCCTATGGATGAGTTCAACTTCAGCTCGTGTTTTCTCTGTGAAATGATGAGCAGGGCTAGAGGTGTGGCTGCTGTGGGAGGTGCAGGGAGGCAGGAAGCCAAACAAACCCAGACATGGCACCATATCTGAGGGCTTTGGCTGTCCAGCTGGAGTCACTGTTGTGATATTATAAATGAATACCTGTGGACGTGTGCATGTGTCACAATGTCTCGCCATCCATCACAAGAAGAGATATTGAAGAAGTGGGGTGAAAGGTGAAGGGATGTATCAGTGTAAGAGGGAGTTTAGTTGTTTGCTACATTCATGTGAGTGTTGATGTGTGAAGTGTGTAGGAAGCTTGCGTGTGAGGCCCTATGACGCACACCATGGGAAAAAAAACTTTTCTTTGCTGCCTTTGGCTGTAGATTTGTGGCTGTATATTTAGGCAAAACAGCACAAGGAGCTAAATGCTAATAACGTGAACATTCTAACAATGGCAATGCTAATTTGTTGATGTTTAGGAGGTATATTGTTTATCATGATTAACGGCTGAGTTCCACGCATAAACATGCTGCTAATTAGCACTAAACACAAAGCATACCTGGTGCTAATGTGCTAAAAACAAACAACACATACGTGTATAGAATTACAATTTAGCGTTGTAGTCTTGGATTTGTGATTTAACATGTTTTAAAATGGTTATTTTAATTAGTATTGTGTACAAACTGTAGTCTGGACATGGAAAAATGTTAGAGGGGCACTCCAATGAGCTTACACATAAAGTGAAGTTCACTAGTCTGACTGAAAACTTTGGTTAAATGTGACAGTTGTATAATGCCTCATGATCCATACATATACCAATCAAAACATGAATGTATCTGCAAGGTCAGAAAAGTGAAGAGAATGACTCCGCTAGCTCTAAAACTAAGTCTTATTGTGTAAAGTTTGAATAAGATGACCCTAATCCTCGTTTGAACTGCAACTTTTGTAAGCAGCATCCTAATGAATGAATGAATGAATCTCTCATTTCAAGTCCCCTTTCAATGCATAATGAAGTTTATTTTGTAAATTTTAGTCACATTTAGAGTGAGGAATGGTAAAGCAGGGAGGTGTAGGGTAAGAAGTGAGCAACCTGACTATCTTACATTGTGGACAATCTTAATTTGACATGATCTGGTTTTCAGAAAAATCGTACTACATGCTACAGTAAGCATTTCATTTAGAGTATTCAGACACAGCTAGCCTCGCCCTGGTCCATCTGATATTTTGCTACCTGCAGGCAGGCTAGCTTACTCAATGGTATTCAGCTGCTCCTGAGTGAGTTCCAGCTCCCACATGATAAGTTCAACTCCATTATCTTGGACTGCAGCTGGTAGACTGTAATCTTTGTTCTTCCCTCTCTCTAAAGGTAGTTGACTTCCATTGCCAGCTGCAGAATCAATAGAGAGGTACGTGAAATCATGAACTGCCTCAACAGCGACCTGGCCAGCCTGCCGGTAGCGGAACAAAAGATGGAATGGGCTCGAGTTAGCTGGTTAGCATTGACTTAACTTTCAGCAAACCAGCTATGATGCAAATCGCCACTCATAGTAAAGACAATTGCAGAGATTTGTGTGTTACGCTTTTAGCCTCGACTTCAAGTGACAGGCTTTGTATCCAGGCATCCTTATGTCCAACCAATCACGTGATCACAATTACAACAAATCAATATTGCATGGGCATGCACAGTCAATGCATAGCTCTCAGTCTGATCCATCCTTCGCTACTCTCCATCTCTTATCTTAAAAACCAAGATGGCGATGGCCAAAATGCAACACTATACGCTTCAAAGAGTATTACACAAATTGATGGGCAACGTCGCAGTGGCTACATCCACTTTGTTCATACTGTCTATGTGAGTGAGAGAGATCGTGAGCCAATGTTTCAAAGTGCCAATATGGCATCCACAGTCAATGGGATGATACAAGTGGGCACACACCTAGGCAAAAATTCACCAGCTTACAGCTAACATTTGTACATTTTGTACAGTAGCTTTTTGAAATGAATGAACAGAAGAAGTCTGGTGGGTAAATTCATGGGAATTATGCAAGGCTTTGCGTTCTGTCTGGACATAAATCAACAAAATAATCCTCATGCCAAATGGGTTATCTCAGCTTGAGCTGCAACACTGTGAATGTATAAACATGCACCGAGTCTTACAAACTGAAGATGCAAAGATTGAAAAAAGGTTTGTGGGTGGTAGCCGAGCAGGATCTAATTTAAGACACCATCAAGTTGCATTGTGAAAAATGTAGCTTTTAATGTTTTGGAATTTGACCCATAGGAATAAAATATCAGTATATCTTACTCTCCTGCTTCAAAATTGACCATACTTTAGTCACACTCTTACAGACGTGACACTAAATCGATCCAATATTGCCTGGAGATCGGTGATTCCTCCTGGGCTCCAAATGTACTTTTTGTGTGATGCGGCACATAGAAGTTTCTGCATTGTATTCATTCATGACCTGCATTAGAGACCATGAGCAGTTTTGTCGTCCTTTCCTGTTACATGGTGTCCACACAGTGAATCAGACTCTGTGTATGTTCAGTGTGATATAAAATGTTCCTCAGCTTTGCTAAAAAGGAATTTGTATCCCCAACAGTGAGCGAAATGCCATCACATAACCAATTTTCGGTGTGAAACCATGCTCCCAGCAACCACCCTAGAGGTGCGAAATGTTGCACTCCTTCTATATAATTCCATTTAATAAACTGGAAAACAGTTGCTTGAAATATGTAGTAACGGAGGAAATTATATCCTTAGGCTAACATGGTACAATGGTAATATTTTAATAATTGCACATGAAGGAGTAGAGTGAGATGAATTTACTGAAACTAAATGGGGGGGGGTGAAATCTCATTGTCATGGCAACCTTTTTGGCAGAATGAGCCTAGAACGGCATATTTCTTTGCTCTCCAGGGAGTTGGGTAAACTGTGAATATAATAATGTGATAATGCATCTGACAAATACAGGAGGTGTGATGGGATGGCATGCTTTGTAGGTTCTCTCGGGTGCTCTGATAGTAATGTGTTTCTCTAATTTCCTGTTCAAGGGAAGAAGGTGTCACTCCACACACTCAGTTATCAGCTTTACTTAGCAAATGCTATCTATACAGTGTGGACTCTCATACTGCAGCCCACTAGAAAGTGCACTGAAATGCATTTCATTTTTCCTTTCCTCCTCCAGTTTTGTAGAGAAATGATCCAAATGGTGAACAGTGGTTGGGCAAATGAATACTGCCTTCTTGATCCATTAAGGAAATGAGTATTTCGTAAGTACAAAAGTTTTTGACAGGGTTTTTGTCTCTTTCTATGTGTCACTGACGATGGGAAACAAGTTTTTGCTACAGACCCAAATATTAAAATGCTTTCCTTCACCGATGATCCAAGATAACGATTAATACTCAGTTAATCATTATAATGAACAAAATGTAATTTTCTTCATAATCTGATACAGTGATCTTAAAAAGCCAGATAACTCAGTTTGCTGCAAAATCAGTTTACATATGCTCAAATTTTCAGGAATGGATAAAGTGAACACCAGCTATGTTGAACTACATATTGTAGAATTATGAAGACTTATTTCAAATGAACAGTTTTACAATGACTGGCACAATAAAGACTGAGAAAATAACCTTTCTTTGACAGCTGTTGTGCGTGCCCAATGTGCTGCACAGTTAGAGGAAAGCCACCCAGCCCAAGGTGATCCACAACAATTAAAACTCAAAAATAACAATCACAAAATTATACTTTTTGGTGACATTACACGTTTGTTTCAAATTCCCTGGTAATTATATATGAACATGGCTGTTTGGTGAATTTTCATATTTGCAGTTCATGTATGTCATGTACCTAAATGCATTCTAAATTCGAAGTTTGCTTGTTTTGTTTTTGATCGATGATTTCTAGGCAGATTTTACTGGGATTTTTTCACAAAAAAACATTCTGAGGTAACATCACCAGAAAGTGTAATTCACACAGAACATAACCATGTGTCTTGTGCTCAAATTCAACCAAATTACGAGTGTAACTGTTGACGCAAGCTGCATCTGACACCTCGCAGTTTGAAAACATTGGCATTGGGATTTATGCAGCTGAAACAAAGAAGTCAGGAAAAACAAATGGACAAACTAGCTCTCCGGCTGCCGCAACAGTTGGCACATTACAACCTCTAAATCCCAGCGAGGACTTCTGAGACTTATTAGCAGGACTCAACATGTCCGTCAAACAACTCATCTGAAACTACCCTCTGAAAAAAAAAAAACTTTCATGTAATATATGAGCCTGCAGTATGGAGGAAGCAATTTTGACAAAAGCACTTTTCACTATAGTGAAAATGCAGCCTAGACTGTATAGAATACAAGACATGCAAACAGACACTCATGCACAAACACATATACAGACACACACAACAATTTCTACCATATCATTACTGTGCAGTTCCATACACCTTTCATCCTCCCTCTCCTCAGAGTCACTGGGAGCAAAATTTGATTTCCGCCTCATAACTCTCTCCATAATGCGATATCGCCAGCACTAAATTGCCAAGATAACCTTTATCAGAGTAGAGGTGAAAGCCCTGAATTGTTGAGCGGTTATTCCTCTGCCAGGCAAGAAAAACAAGGACGGGTGGGGGGATAATAGATATTTTCCCTTGGGCAAAGCCACAGACACCTCCGTGGCATCACTGAGCTATTTGGATCGACGCCAGGGGGTAAAGAAAGGTTCTGGAGACGGACTGATGTGATGGAGAATCAGAATAATCCTTCTGCCAGGTAGCCGTCGCACAACTTCATGCCTTTTCTCCACATCTGAGCGGAGCACAACATTTGCTAGGTCTTTCAGCGTCTAAGAGTGTGTGTATAATGAGTGGGCTGTGAAATATGCTCTGTCAATAAAGCTTTGTTTAGTCAACCTTAGAGAAAGTATCAGGAAGTCAGGCCTCTTGGGGCTTACTGTGCTGGTCTTAATACATCTCTGAATAAACGCAAACTAAAGACCTTGTTTCCTACATTTTTTTCTTCTCCATCTGACAAATTATTCTGTTTTATATTTGAAAGTATTACATTGGAGTATTTCCATTTCATGCTACTTTGTACTTCTGCTTCACTCCATTTCACAGGAATATACTGTACTGTGTACTTCACTACATTTAGTTGCCAGCCATAGATACAACAGATATCACAAATAGCAAGCCAGTGGTTTCCAACACATTGATGTATCAGTAACAATATAATAATGCCTTATTTACTGATATAATCAGTCACAGGAGCCATTTTTCTCCTGCTTTTGACAATGATTGACGTTATATTAATGGAATTGCAAAAATTGGTTCAGTTGCTAGTTTGTTACTATCTATTACTTGTCCCTTCAATAAACCCAATGCTTTTCCATTACCTAAGTGGGATTTTGATGGCAGCCTATACAATGAATTAGATATTTTAAGGTTGTACATGACAGTGAATTATGACCCGACTTGGAGAAACATTCTCACTTCCAATAAGTCGAATATCACGGTCATCCATGCTGGAGAACCTCACAGGCTATAACATTTAGAAAAGCAGTCAACGGTTGCTGGCTTAAAATAAATAAAGACAAAAAAGGGGGGAATGTGCAGGGTTACTCAACAGCAACTGTTACCAGGCAAGATTGAGCACAATTATATTTTGGGGAACAGCCTGTGGAGCCAAGTGTTGGTGAGTCACTGCTTTAAAGATATTCACCTGCGCAAACTCGACATGCCGCTCTACTCGAACTGTTGGAGGGTAAGTGCTTTTCTCATGCCGCTTCCTCACAATGTGTACTGGTGAGTGTGTACTGGCAACTTTCTCCTACTGTTATTTTCTATGCTAGCCTGGCGATGCAAGGTATTAAGACCAAGGCTACACCAGAGTCGCACAGTGGTCATAATTGCACATATGCGTCGCCTATACTGCACTTCGCCAAGCGCATGTCAAATACGGCATTTCTTTAAATAGTAACGTTCATTTCAACTCAAAGACTCAGTTATGCATTGTGAGTAGTTCACATTTTTGACACTCGAGCATGGTCGGCAGGTCGGTGTACCACTCTGGCATCAGCCTGAAATATCTCAGCAACTGTTGGATAAACTGCCTTAAAATCTGGTATATACATGTGTCACATTTAGTCCTTTCTCTTCTGATCTAGCACAATGAACACTCATAACTAAACAAGTGCAAAGCTAAGTACTTTCCAGCTTCAACTGTACTTAGCGTTCAATGGCAAGTAGCATATGTTGGCATGTCAACACACTAAGCGAAGATAATGAACATCAACAAACTGCAAAAATAGACAGTTACAGTGAAGGTACATCTTTATGCTCAATCATGACATATTTCCTACTGAAATTAAGTAATTGAGCAGAGTTTAGGTGCAAGCAAGATTTAAATTAAATCATATGGCCAGCCACTTCTCTGGTAGCAAAAACAAGTCAGATTCTATACAGATTTATTAGAAAATGATTCTATTTCTCCCATTTCCTGATGAGTTTATGGTCTTAATTGCTAGTTTCACTTCTACTTCAATACAGCATGATGTTCATTTTGAAGATACAGTCCAATTTAGGGTAAAAATAAACATTTGCATAGCACCCCCAAGTTCTCCACTGAAATCCATCACTTGCTCTGAGTTGTTTCATCCAGTTTAAAGAGACTAAGATGACGACCACAAATACCAAACTTCATGGTGGTCTACAAACCTGGTACATGAGGCTTATGATACCCGCTAGAGATAGGAGTCAAGTGTAGTTTAACTCTGTCAACTACTCACCCTAAACCACATATGAGCTTCTGAGTGCAGGATGACTCATTAGCAATAGTTCTGTTCTACAGAAAGAGTAAGAGAGGCATTAGGATATAAAAATACTAAAATAATTTAACACATTTTGCATTTGACAAGACATACAAATTAGAATTAAATGTGGATTTTACTTTTTTGGACCGAGATGGGGTTAAACAACAAAAGCTATGAAATCAAAATGACCTACTGGTATATGTTACTTATTTATGTCGTCCAGTCTTCCATTCATTTTTAATGCTTTGTTTTCATCCAAAGAGGAGTGTTACTGGAACGTACAAATTTGTGACAAGACTATCAAAAGTCACAGAATGTAACTAAACACATTGATTAAAATACTGTACTTAAGTGCAAATGTGAGGTTACTATCCTTATGTAACTCCAAATTTTGAATGTTGTATGAACGGTAAAGTACAGTAAAGGAGTAAGTGTTCCTTTAAGGAGTGGTAAAATAATACTTCTTAAGCTAAATATGACACATTGCTGTGGATAAAATTACCCAACAGTATATCAAGCACATAGCTAAAATTAGCTCAACCTTACAAATATATAGCAGTAAAAGAAAATATTCACATTAATGCAGAGGTAATATGAAAAAGCATCAAATACAGCAAAACAAGGAAACATTGTTCATAAATACGTATTCTTCATGCTTCCACAAATTTTGTGGTAACACGCATGTACCTTTACTTAAGTAATGTCGAAAATGCAGAACTAATTCAGTTCAACAACATGTCTTTTGTTCTTCATTCAACACTGTTATCAATACACCAGCTATCAGTGCGATATCCAATGCTCACTGTTGGTATACAGCTACAATCAATGTTTAACCACCACCGTATTGATCAGGGTAATCCAATCCAATCACAGTGAACTGGATGGAGCATTGTACATTGAACACTGCCCCATTCTGCATGCTGCAACAAGTCACTCTTTCATTTAACTGTTACTTTAACATTGGCAACGTAAGCAGGGTATCATTAGCAGTTAGCTGGTGTTGCATTCCCCAATGCAAAGTAGCTGAGGTAAGCTAAAAACTCTTTAGTAGTGGAGCTAAAAATGTTGTGTCAGATGCAACCCATACAAATCAAAATCAAATCAAAGTTTAATTGTATAGCCCTTTACCCAAATGCCACAGAGCATGCAAAATACTAACAGATCTACAGATATACCAAAACAAAGCCAAGATGAATTAAATATAATACTATATATATATATATATTTCATGTTCAGCTAGCACCATCATAGGGTTTTTAGAATACTGGCTGCTCTACTACTGAGCCACAGTCACACTTAGTTTTCATTAACATTGTTCATCTTCCAAATGAGGTAAAACAAAAGCCAAAGTCAATTAAGCAATGGAGACCAGCATCCTAACTGTTGGTGCAAAAGAGTGTGCAGCATTGTAAGCAAAGTTCCACTTCCAAATCCCCGACCTTCCCTACGCTGCCAATTCACTCATGCAAATCATCAATAACATCTCTATTTGAGGTGATTAAAGATTGCATATTTTTTGAGCAACACTTTCAACATTGGCTCCAGCAGCTAATTATGAAATAAGAATAAAAAGCCTTTTAGGTGTACATAATTGGATAGAAATGGGAAATTATTTTTACATGAAAAAGGATAGAGAAGTTTCAAAGTACATTGTTTTCAGCTGAAAAATGGCCTTGGTACCGGAGATAATAAGCATTTTGATTATCCGTGTTCAGAAAATTAAAACAGTGAGTCTCATACTGAGCTCAGCATGAAGCTAATGGACTGATAGCAAAAGAAAAACAGGGAAATTTATTATCCTGTACTTGTTAAATCTGGTTAACAGTGTTTCAACCATGCAGGTGATGGATGAGGTGCAGCTCAGAGCCAACACGTCAGGATTTTGGCAGGATGGGGTAAAAGCAAGCGAGGTACACTGCTTTAACTCTGCCAAGCAATCCAACAACTCTTCCAGGTAGTTCAGTCATGAATATAAAAAAAAATAAAAACCCTTTGACTTTATAGATTTAATTGCAGAGGGTTTAAAACAAAAACATTGATGATGGATGTTAAATAACGATGGCGTCAGCAGTCCTTGGGGAGAAAGGGTTGCTTTTTTGAAACTGGTCACGACTCAACACTTAAATCACAAGCTATCAGTTCTGGAGTGTTGTGTCTTTGTTGAACTGAGTCCCAATACGTCTGACTTTAGAAAAGATTAAGTTGTTGCCGAAGCTGTGCAGCAATGAAATAGAATTTTAGGTCACAGCAGGAACAAGATCTTATTCTGAGGCTGTGTGTGCACAGGAAAACACAAGTTGATTTTTAGCCTAATGCACCCCAGATTGCATCTATTCTCTGTCTCAAAGAACTATTAGTTCTGGGTCACATGATGCTTAAGATGTGATTTTCTGTTCCTGGATGTGAAGACTGAGATGCCTGGTACACATGAATCCCGATGTTCGTAAAAAAAAAAAAAAAAAGAAAAGAAAAAGAAAAGTTCTGGCATAGACTATTATTCTGTCTATCGGTGGGCATTATGTGAGCACCAGTTTTTCCTCTGTCAGTCTCTTTCCCTCCTCTTCTTCTCTCCTTTTAAATCTTTCCCCATTCTCTTTCTTTGCGGCACAAAAGAGTCTATAGCCGGCCGTCTGAGCAGTAGAAAAGACCTTAATGTTTTCAGGAAGCCAATGATGCCGAAGCCATACCCAATGTGCCATGAGCCAATAGTGGTGCTGCGTTAGAGCAGGCAGGGCAATCTGCTGTTGGGCTCAACGTGAGCAGACTTGTGAGCAGCAGTCTTGAACAGTGTTTAATGGCCGCGCTCGGCTGCTGAGTCCAGAGTCAGTCGGGACTGTGAGACAGTTTCCTTTATTTCTGGAATAATATTGTAATGGCCCGTCCTGATGGAGAACACCACTGCTGAATTCTCAACACACACTGTTGTTTTTATGGCAGTGCAAAGTATACATTTTTTATGCTGGCTTTAACCCTTTGAACGCTGTTTTTACTTCCTCACAGGATGGAAATGTCAAATGTTGGTGATAATCCTTAATCACTGGGCTACTCAGGAATGCCATCATTATGCACATCAGTGGTATAAAACAATGTTCTATAATAAGGGCTGCAACCAGCAACCCTTTTGATAGTCAAATCTATTATTTAATGATGATGATAATAATGACAGGAACACAGAGAGAGCAGGAAAACAGACAGCGCATGAATTACACGTTATTTAAATTTGTTTTCAACTAATTTGGTGATCAATTTATGTCGAGCATGTCGATTATTCATTGTATCCCTATTTTAGAATTACAAAGCACTTTAAGTTCCATAAAATGTTCCCTCATTTCTTCAGCAGCTCTGTGCAGGACAGCTTTTACATAAATGTTTACATGAATGTAGTTTGTAATTCCAAAGATTTCCAATACAGAGGGTCCTCAGTTTACAACTCCTCGACCTATGGCGTTTTGACGTTACATCTGAACTGGTTATGTGGAACTAGTTGGCGAGTGAAGCAGACAAATACATTGTTACGAGGCACTAAAAGATGGTTTTGTTTACATTCGCCAGTTGTACGCCACCATGGACTGTGCTACATTCACTAACTTTTTGCCCCATATTATGGCTCCAAAGTGTAAGTCAGACTATTCTGATGACAGCGCTTCGAAGAAAAATTAAACCATCTCCATACAACTAGTTAAACTCATGCTTGCAAAATGAATCATCATGAGTAGTAGTAAACTTGACTTCTTTACTGTGGCTCTTGATACACATTACGGAGTGAAAACTGTAACAAAAACTAAATAAAACAACATAAATATATGTAAATAAATCCTTTTAAGTTAACCAATAAGTCCAAAAATGAAGTTAATTACATACAACATTGCTTCTGTGGCATTTACAAAGCGGAGAGCTGTGTATCCAGAAAAGCACGTACGTGTGCAAAACTAAACATTAAAATGGCGAACAGGAAGTGACAACTGTCATCGGACAACTTCAAAATACAGGTTTTTTCAAAATAAAACTACATCGATAATTCTGCCTTAACGGCAATATGTCATGAGCACACACTGACAGTATTTGTGTCACTGTCAAAAGGGGGAGACAAAAGTTTCACACTGCAAGTCTAAAATTTACTGTCTTTGTCTAAAACTTTCTTGATTGACGCCAAGGAAATCACTTCTCGCTGTAACAAGATAAGATCTTGAGCTCAACATTAAATGTGCCCAAAGGTGGCTATTTGTACTGTTTACTTCATGTACGTCATGCAACTTCTGAATATCAATATTTCATCTCAAATAGAAAGCACTTTGGGAATTTTGTTTTAAATGTGCTGTATAAATAATGATGCATAGTAGTTAAAAATATAATGTGTTTTTGCAAAAATACTGCAGTTTAATAAACAAGACTTTCTCATGGCTCTGTGTACTATCATATTCATAAATGTTAAATTTAAGGACTTTGAGTGAAGTGCAACCCCTGTATCTATTTCCATTTTGGTGAATCAACATTGCCATCGCTGGGATTACTTTTAACGCCATAAAAGTCAATTTGATTATGAGTGAAGATTTAAAGCTTTTGCATGAAGAGGAGGCTTTCAGAGTTGATGATTCAAGTTGGGAAATGCAATTTTTTTTAGAAATAAAAACAACAAATGTGTTGTGATGTTTAGACATGATGGAGCCAAAGTAATTTGGCAAAGTTTTAAAAAAATACCTTCCAAAAACTGCAGCGCTAAAAGAAAATGTGTCCCATGTTGTGACAGCTCATCGCAGAGAGGCGGCATTCCGTGTGCTTTGTGAGTTTAGTCTTTTTGCAGACAGGTGGAGGCGGACAGAGTGACCTGAAATCCATTTGCAGTAAAAATGTTATAAACAAGACGGAGTGACTTTCATTCCAGAGAAAATGTGGAGACAGAGAAACTGTAACAGCTGGAAAGAGACGTCATCGCAGCTCTAAGTCTGCTGATGAACACCTGCCTAGCATGTGGCACAAACGCAAGAGGCTAATGGGAGCCAAAAGGCCATGAGAGATCGGTCCCTGGAAGCTTTTGCTGATGCTTGACCTCCCCGCAAGCTCTTCATGAAAGGAGACAGAAAATTTATTTTATCACAAGAAATCTCCTACTGAACTGTGTTTCTCTCGCTAAATGGAACAGTTTTATGTCCTTCTGTACCCAAAATGTAAATCTGTGCTTTGAAAGCAGCAACAACAGTCACTGCAGACTCACAAAGCTGCTATGAAGCAGTCTGTGAAATCTTCTTTTCACCTGGAAATGACTTTTTTTGTTGATAGTTGAACACTGAGAGTCCAGGCAGACAACAGTAAACATAAAGACTCCCACACAAGCTCTTCACTTGCACATTTAAAATTACAAATTTGTTAGGCAGCAACTTAGCTCAGGACCTTCATTGACCGATGTGGGAGGATTTTGCATTGATCACAACAACATAACCTCACTTTCTCTTGCAGGCTTGACCTCTGTTTTAATTTTCAAGCAAAAACATGCATAAATCATATTCAATACAGATGTGCAGGTGCACCACAAGTCACCTGATGTAATTCTCTGGGTACAGGTGGTAACATGTAGCAGGAGGTGAATAAATTCAGAGTGGTAAAGACTTGGATTCTGGCTTTGAACAAAAAAAAAAAAAAAAAAAAAAGACAAGACTCCTGTCTTTGAAATGCAGTAGGGTAAAATTAAAAGGTTCCTGAAGTGGAATTATTTAAGGTGGGTAGACGTGTCAAAAGACTTGCATCTAAAGACTGGCTTCCAGACAGAAACCAGAAGGTGGATGGATTGATCCAGAAAATGAACTGCAGACACAACTCAGTGAAAAAAAAATACTTCCACCTCCTCAGTACGTTGTTAGAGTTTAAAATAAAAAAATGTCATGTTAAATTTAATATGCACTTCTTGTTCAAAATGTGTTCATTTCATGGAAACAGATTATTAACACATAGTTACAGTAAAGTCTTTGAGGTTTAAATAATTTTATACATCATTTACACATCTTTGTCTAGGTTATGTTTATGTCTATACTACTAGATGTCTGAACCTCTTTTCTAACTATTGCCATCATTCATCACTTACTTTTAACTAGGAATATCAGCAGTTTATTCCCTATTTTTTGCAAAGAATTTTGAACATTTCATCCATTATGATAGGAATTTTGACATTTTATTTCTAACTTTTAGCTGATATTTTGGAATATTTTATCCAGTGCTTTTAGCAAATATTTTCAACATTTTTTGCGATGGCATTTAGTTAAGAATTGTGACATTTCATTCATACTTTTAATTAAGCTTGCCATTTTATCCATAATTTTTAGGTAATAATTTCATAAATTAATCCATTAGTTGAAAGTGATAATTTCAACCATTTATTCATAACATTTAGCTAAGAAATGCAATATTATATGTATTCATTTTAGAAAAGAATGAACATTTTGCCTGTAACATTTAGTTAAAAATGTCACCATTTTATCCAGAATATCTCACCTATTATTTTAAGCTAATAAATTAAACAATTGATCTTTCATTTTTAACTAAGAATTTCAATCATATATACATAACTTTAAGCAAAGAAATTCAACATTTTATCCACTACTTTTAGGTAATAATTGCAACAATTTATCTCAGTGATCTGAGTGGTTAAAACATTTATTATTTTATGCCATTTGTGCTCACGAGTTTACAAATAAGCTACTCTAAAAGAAGAAGTACACCCAATTTAATTCATGGACTTATTATAATTAAATCTTTTGCTCCCAAATATGCTGAGCCTCTTCATGTGTCAACATACACTGCAAAAACTGCCCCGAGATAAATATCCTCACTGTTAACACTGTGGGCTGACAAAAAACTAGATGTGATTATGGAGCCAAACCCACGTGTGACCTTGATGTCTTGTTTGTATGGTGACCATAAATGCGGTAGGCTGGTGTAAACTGGCTAATCTTAAACTATTTAGATTGTTGTTTAATCTAAAAACATTTAAATTCACATGCTAATTCTGCAAGACTGCTGCAAGTCACTCACAGTGTGAAGTCACTCTGCCTTAATGCACAGCAGAGGGAGCCACGACATGATGGTTACTCTGCAGATGCTAAAGAGCAAATTTCCAGCGTTGCCCTAATGTCTGTCCACCCACACACTCCAAGAGAGAGGGAGTGACAATTAAAACAAATGACATATGAGAGATTACCCTTTTGTTGTGTCCTATTATTTGCGTTTTAAAACTAGAACAGCAACAAGCTTGCTTCCCTCCTCCTCTTCCTCTCACTCTTATCAGTCTCAGCTTGTAATTGACCCAGTTTGCAGCGGCCGTGTGAAGTCTGGCTGCCTGTCATCTTCAGATGAGAAAAAAGAAGGGGAGGAAGGCGGTGGCGGCGGCGGTGGTGTAGTTCGGGGGCAAATGACGTGGTGGAAGGAAAAGTTCTGTTCTATAAAGGAGACCTGGGCGGAGATTTCAGTGACAGCGCTGTGCTCCTTCCATAGAATCTTTTGATTTGAGCAGTAATGAGTTTGGAGCCAAAGGCTGCGATCCTGCTCCAGAAATGACTGTGCCCCCTCCCTCCCTGCCCTCAGTTGTTCCTCATAAACTGCCATTTACAGAAGTGAAATGCCAGCATCTGCTCACTTCTTCACCATCCTCCACATTTATCTTGTCATTTTATATCTGTAAACAAGGAGGGTGAATAGGCCACATTGGAAACAGGATGAATCTTTGGAACGTATCCAAGACAGACGCTGAAATCTATCTATGCAGTGCAAGAGAGCAGGGACAACCAGAGAGAGCAAGACCTGCTTTGAAGACAAAAGAAGAAATAAAAGGACGTGTATCATAGCAACTGGTGTCACCACCTGGCCTCAGGCTATGCACAGACTTGCTGTTGATTATTTCCCTTAAAACACAGCATCATACGTCTAATGTTTTGCTGGCAGCCATGATGCACAGCAATGCTTCGAACATGAAAAACTCACTTCAACGGCAGTATTCACTGCAAATAACCTTGTGTTGCATCTACTCTCTGCTGTACGTCGCTTTGCAGCTAGCTGTAAAAATGTGTCCAAAAAAGACCCGACTTACTGCTGCTTCAGTCAATATTTTTACATAAAAAAAGATAAAATGACTACCAAGAAGTAAAGGGTTGCTCATAAATATCCAACTCTTCCAGTGCCATCGGGTTTACACCTCATTCCTGTCTTTGCTTTGTGTCGTCTTTTTCATTAAAGGTGTAAATTTGTTGTTTCCAGATGTTATCAGCAAAACATCCCTGAAAGTCTACCATATGCTTCCTGCCAACACCAAATAACTGACAGACAAAGTCAGTAATTTATTCAGAAGTTGAAAAGTCTGATATTTCCCTTTGGAGTTTGGAGAAGACAGAACAAAGAAGAGGGTGAATATTTAACTTAGAGTCATGAGATTACACCTGCTAGCACTGCTATGTCATTTTACTCAGATTTAAATGTGCCCAAGGTGGCAAAGATTTTAGGCTACAGGATGGAATAAAGATGGGTCTTCACAGAATATTGGCAATTTTATTGGGTAAAGATTCAGGCTTAAGGTTAGATTTGGTTGTATATTTTCAAAACCACTCCATTACATCTGTCTTTTTATCTGAAAGTGCCAGGCATCTGTGATGGAAAGAGAGGAAGGAAAGAAAGAAAGACTGCAGCCAATATTGTTCATTAGCATGGTTAGTAAAATACAGCTTTGGCAAAACATCTCAGGTTTGGGTTACAAGATTCTGAAGCAGAAGGGATCCCTGAAGGGAGAAAGTTATTGCGAGGAGGTTGGGTGATCAATGGGCATAAAGTGAGTTTAAGTCCTCAAACAGTCCTAGATCACTGTTCTCCTTTTAGTTAAACTGAATCATAGTCTCACCCCATACCAAACTTTGGATAATCCTGAACTGATTTAGAAAAAAACTCCAGGCAAAGGTTTCTAGATTTATTGTCCACTAAGGTTCGTATCTTAAAGCTTTATTGATTATTGCTGACCAGACTCTGTTTCAGGTTAATCTGTGGCTGCCTTCTGATGTAACTGTTAACTGTTAGCGTAGCCTTAGCCACTGTGAGAGTGACAAATTTCCTGGTTTGTTACAACGGCTCGTATTTCTTTTTCAGTTTTTGCTGCTTGAGAGACATTTCTGAGACCACGGAGTGGTGACAGAAAGAGATGTGACAATTTGTCTAAGCTAATCTAAGCTAGAAGTCAGCCACAGATTAACCTAGAACAGAGTCTGGTAAACAATAATTAATAAAAACCTTGACATTTTTCCTTCCACTTTTTCCTTTGCACATGTCACAACAAATACATTTCTACGATGATCATTATTGTGGCGTATGTCAGGGTAATTAGAGGAGATACTGGATCCAAATCAAATTCAATTCTCAACGTGTTTTGTATTTCATGTTGGACTGTTTCCCAGTGTTTCTGTAATGTGGGACAAGACATAAACACTACCAGTACTTCTTTAGCATCTGAATCACTATGAAGTTATGAAAATACAGATGTGACTACAGATTGCCATTTTGTGCTTTTTGTTTGTGTTTAGTTTTTTCTTTTTTATCCACTTGGCTCTTCCAGGTCTGCTCGAACTCCCTAGATCCATGAGCAGAATCCCCTTAAGAGTGTTGTAAAGGACACTGATGGATGTGCCTCCCTCTGTGCAAACGATCAGCTTTTCAAGATGCTCTCTTTTGAACAGAGAATGCTTTTTGTCTATATATTTATTTTTCTGAAAGTGGAAGCTTAGACAATGTGGCTTCAATATCAAGCAAAATTGTTAGTATTGTTACATCTCAATTAGATACATGCTGCAAAGGGGCAGTCGATTGATATTTTCTCAGGTCTGGAAGATCCAGCACGCCTACATTACTCGGGAGTTTCAAACTAGCTTCATGAGATGTCTTTGTTTACTCCAAAGAAAAGATCTAAACAATCCACAATATATTTAGATTTCATTATTTTATGAGTAAACAGATGGAGTTCATTCTCATAGCAACAACAAACAAGGAAGAAAGTTATTTTTCATGATAATCTGAAAAGCCAGAATACGGGCAGAGGGCTTCAACTGTGAAGATACATTTACTATAACAACAATAGAAGAAATGTGGCTTTGAACATCTGATGAAACTCAAGTGTGATGTAACGATACTAATCCTGAGGGGGACTAGTTGAAAGGAAATGGAGTAGAGGACATGAGGTCGGTTGTGTAGAGGCATGTCCTCACATTAAGGCCAATTCTACATCCAGAGAGAACACTAAACATGGTAATGACTTGATAAATGGGTACTGATTTGGTTTCTAAAAACCTCAACAAAACTTAATCCTCAGAAGGAAAAGAAATCCAAAATGTATTAAGCAAACTGAATCTGAGCTAATGCAATTAGTTAGCATCAATGCAAAATAGGTGTCATTATGAATAAGTTAAAACCAAATATTTTTTTTTTCTAAAACATCCCAATTCTTCATTAGAGAAGTTTTCCTTCCATATCATTACAGAATCTCCATGTCTCAACGTCACCCTTTTTGTCCCCAGTCGATGTCACAGTTAAAGACAATGGCAACAGGAGCAGAGTCTAATTCAGCTAAGTACAAACGTGTGCAAAGACCCAACTCTGAAAGTACAGAAGTAGGGACAGACCGATTATTGGCCTGACTGATTATCTTGGCCAGTATTTGCCATTTTTAAGATTATCAATATTGGTATTTTTATAAACTGATTCTTGTTTAATTAAATGCATTCTTTCAGGTCTGATGCAGTCTCCTCTCTATATTTGTCATCACTCAGTGGTCTCAGAAATGTCTCTCAAGCAGCAAAAACTAAACAAGAAACACAAGTCAGGAAATTAGCTACTCTCACAGTGGCTAAGGCTATGCTAATGGTTAGCGGTTAAGTCAGAAGGCAGCCACAGATTAACCTGAAACAGAGCCTGGTAAACAATAATTAACAAAGCTTTAAGATATGGACCTTAGTGGACAATAAATGTTATAGAACAGTGAAAGATCATGAAAAGAGAGAAGAGCAGCAGATGTAAGTGCACCAAACAAACGATCTCAGTCAATTCCACATAAACAGAGGAGTGTGACTTAATTTAATCATACCTATTTCTATTTTACATATTCAGTTATAGTCACCTGTATTAACGAAGAAGCAGCAGGTTCTCTGCTATCACCTGCTGTTAAAACATGACATTCAATGTAAATTGGTTCCAAATATCATTATCTGCCTTTCTTGATTATAAATAATCGGCACAGTCAATAGATTGGTCCATAGAAAATTTGTTGTCAGTGGCAGCTCTAGATTCAGTAAAGACACATGCACTTTATATACTGTACAAGACGAATTCACTTGGCATATGTGCATGACTAAAAGATATCATACTTTAAGTATAACAGAAAGCCATACAAGCTGATTTATCATTTTGAGGGAACACACTGAAGCATCCAAATTAAAACAATACAGTACATACCACTATGTCTGTGAAAAATAAAGTGTATAGATTTATGAAAATGTCAAATTAAGAAGTTTATTCTTTCATAAGCACCGGCATTTACAAACACAATGTTTTTCACTAGCCATTAGCACTGCAGGTACATTCCTATTCACAGCAGTGAAGGAAACGGAGAGTATTAAAACACGCGTGAATGTTAAGAGGCAAAAGAATATTCAGGATCACGCAGAAGTGGCCAAATCAAAAAAGCACATGACTAATCCTTGTGGAAACAGAACCCATCGCAATTTGAAACCTCGGCATGGTCTTGTGCTAATTATTATCTGCTTCCGTTTCCCTTGGAGAAGCGCACCAATTTCACAGCAGTGTTTTTCAAAGAGTAAGCAATGCCAAACATTATTTATTTAATGACAATCTACAGCTTTCAGCAGATGCCAAAGTGGCCTCCCTGCTGTCACTTTGACGTCGCAGTTTGTTGTTGGCCATTTTCCTCTGTCTCGCAAGGATTTATTCACTTTTAATTTATTAGTTCAACTCATGATCTCAGAAATATTCATATCCATCCGTTGTTTTTTTAATCTGATGATGAAGATGCAGTTCTTCAAGGCTCAGCAATCTGAAACTGTCCAGTGTAATTTCATTCTAAGCCTCATCCTATTCTAGAAATGAGTTTTCTGGAAGATATCCCATACTGCCGATCGCAGGCACTCCAATAAATACAATGAACATCATTTTTTATTTCTTTGAGAAACTGGCAATTACTGTGATCCACAATAAGAGAGAAAGTCATGCAAAGTTGAGCCTCGACTTCTGCAAGACGCAACCCATAAGCTGTGTGTGGACGCGTTTTGTGTGTGTGTGTGTGTGTGTGTGTGTGTGTGTGTGTGTGTGTGTGTGTGTGTGTGTGTGTGTTGGGTATCAGTGACTCTGAACTGTTATTTACCATGTTGCTGCCTCTCACTGCGGGCACTGATCAGTTGGGGAAAATCACATTCTGCAGCAAACACGACTCTGTCAGCCCATCCTCTCCAAAGTTTATCTCCTATGTCAAGGTATTCACTTGTTTAATCATAACTGTCTTCCTGTCCTCAGTAATTGTTTCCACCCAGGAGGGGGTTTCTGAGGTTTAGGAAATTGCCTTTTTATGCTGCATTAGTTATCTTGCCATTTATTAGTCTCTCTACATTTCTGTTTCTTTCTCTTGTTTTGATATAGTTATCTTTGCAGACGCACCCTACTTTGCTCCCTTCCATCCATTCCCCCTTTCGTCTTCCACTTTGTCCCATCTCTGTCCTCTCATTTTTCTCTGCCATCTAATCAGATGCACTTATTTCACAAACAGCTTGTTTCCCTGTTTGTGCTAATGAACATGATCCCTCAGCTACATTTGCCTCCCCAGAAGCAAGGGTAGTTTTATTAGCAGGGAAACAACCCGACATCAGTCATGGCCCCAAAATGGACGTGACTGTCTTTAGTTGAGTTGGAAAAAAAAGAAAGGAAGAGAACAGGAGATCTTGTATTAGAATTAAGTGGAGGAAGTCATGACCCTTCAGAGCTGGTTCAAGATGAGCATTGCTTGTATGATTGACAGATGAGCAAGCTCTACTTATTTAGTTACTTAATACCCAGAGTAAAACTTCATCTGCAGCAAACAGGGGTTTTGCAAAAACAATATATGTATACTTGATTATTAGTAGAGTCAATTTTTCAAAATAATTTTTATGGTGATTACACACAACAAATGAATGTTAGCTTTTCATGCATGAACAGTTATTTGAAAGACAGCGTCGATTAGAATTGTCCAAGAAGTCTTTTTCTTTGCCTTTCCCCTCCCCTTCTGTGTTCATGTAATGTTGTTTATTTTATGCCACTGACAATTAACACATTTCCCAAATAAAGCTAAAAAACCCCTACAAAAGTAGTCATCAACATGTACAGCTATTTTAAATCTGTACCTGGTGCAAGCAGTTAAGGGTTCAAGTGAAACTACACTTGCGAAATACCACGGCAAGGATATATTTAAGCAGAAGAAGTGCAGCAGCATGTTAAAATGTTCCAGGGCACTCTGAACCTGGGAGGCCAATGAACACCTCTGACCTTGCCTCTTCTGCAGCCTGAGGCAAATTAACCCTTCAGAGGTCAGAAGAAAAAGCCTATGTATCTGACTGTGCAGGTTTTGCCCTTATCCACACAAGAATCTGCAGCTGCTCCTTAATGTTACCTGTCACAAGCAGTGCACGCCCTCCTTTGGGGCAATTAGTGATAATTAAGATTCCCATTAGGCCAATGGCTTAACATCTTAACTATCTAATGGGATCAATTCATTTATTCACCTGGCCTGTACCTCATGTAAATGAACCTCCTTTCATTGTTTTTTTCCCCCTTCAGTGTGAACCTAAAGTGAACTAATTTTACCTTTCTGTGGGAATCAAGCTCATTACAGTCGCAGGCTATTCACAAAGGTATTTTGGGTATTGACCAGGGGTGAGTTTGAGATTACTGTGAGGACGAGGAGAAAACCTAAGTTTGGTTGCCCTATAAAGCAGCTCAGGTTCATATGCCAAATGTTCTCACAGAAGATTTTTATTTTTATAGGCATCTCGTACACTACAAAAAGTAACCTTTCCTACTAAATATATTTAATCTGCAGTGTCAGTGTTAAAGTCTTGCAGCAGCATTACAGCCAGGTTGCCTTCTTCTGCATATAATGTTATACTGTTTCATATACTCATTGGCCACTTTATTAGGTACAGCTTGTTAGTAAAAGATTGGACCCCCCTTTACATTCAGAACTGCCTTAATTCTTTGTGCATTGTTTCAACAAGGTGTTGGAAACCTTCCTCTGAGATTTTGGTCCTTATTGACATGATAGCGTCTTGCAGTTGCTGCAGATTTGTCAACTGTACATCCATGATGTGAATCTCCCATTCCACCACATCGCAAACGGGTTCTATTGGATTGAAATCTGGTGACTGTGGAGGCTATCGAAGCACAGTGAACTCATTGTCATGTTCAAGAAACCAGTTTGAGATGATTTGAGCTTTGTGACATGGTGCATTATCCTGCTGGAAGTAGCTGTCAGAAGATGTTACACTGTGGTCATAAAGGGATGGACATGGTTAGCAACAATACTCAAGTATTGTGGCATTTAAACAATGCTCAAATGGTACTAAGGGGCCCAAACTGTGTCAAGAAAATATCCTCACACCATTACACCACCAGCAGCAGCCTGAACCGCTGATACAAGGCAGGATGCATCCATGCTTTCATGTTGTTTACATCAAATTCTGACCATTCTCTGTAAAACCAAGAGATGGTTGTGTGTGAACATCCCAGTAGATCAGCAGTTTCTGAAATACTCAGACAACAACATGTGCTGCAACTGTGCAACGTGCACAGTTGCAGCACATGGTGTCATTTCTGACACACTAGATGTTCACCCAATTGTCTAAGATCAGATTGGGAATTCATCAGGCTTTGTGACACCTCTCAAACTGCATGTGAAGTGCCAACCAATCTTGGAGACATGATTAAGGGTTAAGCAAATACAACATCTGCCTGGTTTTAAGTTGATGTGGCCAGTTTGTGAGCAAACATTTAGCTATTTACACATCCAGCATATACAGATCAACATTATGGTCAATAGGAGTACTGCTCATGCCAAACTGACAAACTTAAGTCCAGTATTTACAAATATTTTGGCTTTGTTTAAAGGGAAATATTTGGCTATTTATCTGCTAACTGTTGTTCTAAGTCAGTCAACTAGTGTCACACTGCACCTGTCTGATGACAAGACTACAACAAAAATGAGTCTTCCAATAGTGCAAAACAGTCAATTATGAAACCAATTTTTGGAAGAAAGTATGATCTGTGATTTTATAGGATGAAGGTTACCAAATACATTTGTGCTGACATTCAAGGCTCCCACTCACCACTACACCCACTCAAGGTCTAATCATTGACTTCACCAACTTGTTCCCCGATTATCAGTGTTTTTAAAATACACTTTGCTGTATAAAGAAGGAGATAAGAGTTGGAGACTAAAACACTTTCCACTATCCACTCACCTCGCACCTATACACCTCCTCATCTTACTAATGCTGTAATAATGTGCAGTAGATTAGTTTGCAGGAGTATTTATGGTAGAAACACCCATGATATGACCTTTCTTAAAGCTCTAATCCACTTTTCCAAAATGTTTTAAAGGTCTCATATTGTGCCCCCTTTCAGCAAATTAATACAAGTCTCACATGTCCCCAGAGTGTGTCTTTTAATTTTTCAGCTCAAAATACCACAAGAGTGGTTCATTTCACCGTGACTGTTCAACATTTGGTTTTAGGGCTGTTCCTGCTGCTGTCCCTGCACGCTCCAGAAAGAAAACTCTCCATGTCTGTGACTGACAATACAGAGGAAAGCAACTGGATACACAGTTGCTGACACCAGGAGGCAGTGAATTTCTATTGCTTCTAACTTTAATGCCGAGTCATCATTTCACATGGAAATATTTGTTTTTACTCTGGTATATAGCAAGTTTATCAGACGACTGTGCCGAGCCACAGCTTGAGAAACTCCTCACTCATCCTCATTCTGTTCTCTAACAGAAACTTAAAAATATAAGTTCATAAGAAGAGCTTTATTGCTAATTCAGCTGTACTAAAATCCTCCTATGTGCACATAGACAGCAGGAAAAGCGCAAACCGACGTGAACGCCAGAGTTCATGTTACACTGAAACACAGGCGGCAACTTGAAAACACACTTACACACACCTACATCTTTGTTGATTTCAAAACAGTCATGAAGTTTCCACCACCTCGCCTCCCTCAGCTATATAGTTTCCACACAACTCTGTCCTGTGGGCAAACGATTAAAGCTAATAGTAACATTAGCCACATAACAAATTAACACTAACGATTGTCCGACTGCAATTCACTGAGTGTTCAATTCCTCAGATACTTGCATGAAGACTCTTGTGTTCAGTCTTACATCCAGCAGCAAAACATTTAGTGTGCTTCCCTTGTGGTTCAGATATTTTAGAGTTTGCAGAAGTAGCTCTCGAACGATAATAAACATGATGAACTGCCAGTCAGCTGTTCTTTCAGAAAGACCCATCTGGAGGTAGTTTGCAGTGAGGGTGCAGGATAAAACAAAGAGTAAGAAGACTATTGGTTAGTTAGGTTTGAGGTAGCACCTGGGCCAATTTGTTCCTGGCTTGCAAAGCTGGGAGACTCTCTAGCTGCAGAAGTAAGCATCTTCGTATCTTAAAAGCTCTTAGTATACACGTCCACATTTCTATCAACCACAAAACCATATGGGCCCTTTAAAGCAGGACTGCATGACTGACACATTTCCCTATCACATACTGCCCATCCTTCAGGGCTCATGGGACACTTCTGCAGTGATTTCTACTGGTGCAGTCACCTTATAGTCGTCTTATTTCTAGGATCCTACATTCAGTCTGCTAATGTTCTTTCCTTGCTTAATAACCTGTGCTATTCAGAGTGCAGGGGGGACATTTTTCTCCATGTGAATAGGAAACAACCTTGAAAATAAGGTGCTGATTATTCAGAGTGTAATTCACTTGTTCAGCTTGGTATGAAGGCTATTACAGAGCCTCAATGTTGAAATGATGGTGCTCCATAGGAGGCATACACGCACGTGCAGCCCCACTTTCCCTCTGTCTTGCTCAGATTTTCATGACATTTATTAGATTTGAGAAAAACGGGGTAAGAGAGAGACAAATGGAGGCTGAGGACATCAAATATTAATGCTCAGTATGTCCAGGCCCCTCGTTTCTCCTCCTCTACTCTCCCATCCCCAATGAGTTCACTCTCTTTTCTGTCTCTATATACAGTGGTACGATTGAGCCCCCACCCCCATCAGACCCTTCACTGTCTATATGGGGAGAAATTAGTCACTGAGATACATCAAACTCCTGTAATTGCTTTTTCAGGGCAAAATACTGGTCATTCATCGGCAAGTCTCTGGCTGACACTGTATGGGCTGTCTTGACACTTTTGCAATTGTCCTGTACGCTAACTCGGTTTTATGTGGTGGAATCAAACACCGGACTGCCCACTGAGACAGCATGCTTTCTTTCTTAGAAAGATACAATAGGGCCCACCTCCCCAACCTTCCCTATGGGGATGATTCTATTTATATTGCAGAAATGAGCAGTCACACAATGCATTCCTATGGCCCAGTGTCCCTCGAGTGTTTTAGTGCGGCGATAAGGCGTATTCTTTTTCTGCTGGGCTAGTCAAAAAGAGAAAAGGGAAGACAACATCCAAAGGCAGCAAATTCTCTTTTCTTCTTCCTATGTGAATATCTTTAAGTGTTAATGACGAGATTTTAAGATGTTTCTTACAACTTGAAATCCACCAAATCATGCTGTGATTGCCAAACAGTATGCATCCATGGTTCAGTCACGACTTGAGAGCAGCAACATGGAGATGTATAGACATATTACACTTTATGTACATTATCTCTGATGGGAACAGTAACGTTTAGTTGTAGCAGAGTGTTTTAATTCCCTCTACATGTTTGAACAGGGCATAGAAGTCTACTGCTATGCTAGCATACCTGTGATGCTGTAATTTTACACTGAAATGAACATTAGCATGCTAACATGGTCAAAATGTCAGTACTGACATTTAGCACATACATATACATTTAAGCTAAAGTATCAGAGAATTTCAAAGGCTTAAAATAATGATAGCGCTACATAAAAAGTTAACAAATCAAGCTGTCTAGATTCATCTTGAGGGGGGCTGGATAATTAGTACTACATTCAATAGCTTTTGAGACACAACAGGTCAGAAGATCATGAAATAATTAGAAACCATCATCTCAGAAACATCAAACTACATCAGTAGGTGACATATGTCTGTCTGGAAAAAGAGGTGGGTGATTCAGTCATGCTGCTAGCATAGCTACAAAACATTTGCTAATGGGACATGTTCCCCTTTACCATTATCCACTGTCACAATGCTCTTTAACAAAGCATTGCACATGAACAGCAGGGGACCTCTACGCCTACACATGTGCAGCTCTTCTTTCATTGGGATTTATTTTGGCAGAGGATTTATATGAATATTCATAAATTTTTCTAAATATTCCTGCTTCAGTAGCAGACAAAAATATGCACTCATGCATCCACAATTCAAACCGAAACTGTCTCATTGTGTGCTTGACTCCAGTCCACACCCACCTCTCCATCTGTCAGTTCCCTCCATCCCTTCTTCCCTTTCTCCATCCCGCCATCCACATTGTGGTCTTTGATCATGGGAAGCTGCAAAAAACTATGAGCCAGGGGGCACGGGAAGCAGTGTTCTGCCTTCAGATTTGATGTTGTGCCTGTAAACAATACAACGTTTGTGAGTCTGACTAAAATGCGGTTTGCTGTCTTCAAACCCGGAGCAGCACATGAATCCCTCAAAACTCCTCATGCAAAGATAACAACAATACTAAAACCATCGCCATTAATAATCAGAATGACAGCTTCTAAAATGTGTCTTTGTAAAACTGCTTTGTCAACAGCAGCTTTGATAATACTGTGAAAGCTTTTTGATAGTGAAAAGACAAGAGACAAACACTACACCAGCTGAAAGGAGGAGACCCTCAACTTTTGTCATGATATGAAGTGGTATTACGAAGACTATGCAGGCTTACAGAATACAGTTTTCTGAACAGGATTCTGGAGTGCAACCACAACTTTTTTCACTTGTTTCTTAATAACCATTTCCTGGTCACACATCTGTCTGAGCTGCTGCACTGCAGTAACCAAGTGGAGACTGGGAGCTTTACTGTGCCAGTCGCTCAATCAGCATTGACCAAGATTGCATGTGAGGTGTTTAGGGAACATTTGCAAAGTGTAGCTTCAGAAAACACAACGGTTTATGCTCTCTCCTTCTGAATTGTCTAAATAGTCTAACTGCACATACCTACCGCCACACCAGCCACCACCACAAGGAAATTCTCAATCTGTGGCAAACACTCAGATTTCATCAAACAGTTATTATTATATATTGCATCTACTGGAAAGAATCTGCCTAAAAGCATGCTTGGAAACACTCTTCTTGCTGACAGAGCATTGATGTTCTGAAACAAAATGTTAAAAAAGGATTCCATGTTAGCAAGAAACCTATATTGTGCAGTATGTTATGCCGTGAATACACCAAACATTTATCTGCACCTTTATAACTTTTCACAGTCATTTACATGCTGTGTTAAGGAATTACCACTCTGTATGAGAAGTGTCAAAAAAGAGGCAGTGCTTAAAATGTGTTATGAGCAGAGAAACATCTTAGGTGCACCTAAATCGTGGGTGAATGCACCTATAAAAGACAGTCAGACAGACTGGTGCAACCAATGTGAAAAGATAGTCCAGTGCCTTGCAAACTGGAAACATGGGGCTAAAAATACCCCAGCATAACAAGGTTGAAATGGTCTGATAAAATAAAAGTCTTTTTAATAGAAACTGTATGATCCAGCATTTTTGGCACTTGAACAATATGGTCTTTTTCATCTTGAAGTTTAGTTTTAAATTGCTTGTGAGCCCTTAGTTAAAGTCTAAAGATGCAAAAACCACAGCATGGGAAAGTGCAACAAGCCAAACCAGCATTCTGACAGCAAAATGCCAGCTTTGTCCCTCTAGTGTGTGGTAATTTTGCCCTCCCAGTCACTTCTAAACTAAAACATACAATCTGCTCAGGTAAGTGCAGGGCTGAAAAAAATAAAACAAAAGAAGACTGCATGATTATCAAAGTACTAACTGCTTGCAAACAAAATTAAATGTGATAGTGATACAAATACTTCAGGTTTTCACGTCAAACTCTTCCTTTAAAATTAATATACATTAACTAGTCCAATAACTGATCTAAAACATAGTGATTTACCAGAAACCTCATCAAAATATTGACCATTACAATTCATTCACGTTTACAAGTTCTTCCATTTTTTTTAAATCACTGACTGCCAGAAACAGAGAATAGCAGGAAGAAGTCCTTCTTCCTGCTATTCATGACCTGGGAATAAACTACATTATAAGTAATGATCCAAAACATTTCAATCATGTGTGAGTATCATGTAAATATGACATTTTCCATCCTCAAATGCTTTAAAGAAAAACAGGCTTTGAGATGCTACAAGCAGTCATCAAGGTGGAAATTGCTGCTGCAATTTAAAATTTCACCCACTAGACTTGGCACAGATTACTTCCTGGCCCTCTAATGAGAATTTAATTGAATAGTATGTTTGTGTGTGATTTCTTTAAACTATGGCTCCTTCATTTTGAAAACCAGACAGCGATGAAATTGTAACATCTGCTTTACAGGCAGCTGATTTTCTGCTCGGTTGGGTACAAGAGGGAGGAGAAAAAAAAAAACCTGCTTCGGACCTGAAAAGCAGTGAGAGGGTTTGGTTGACGCACCAGGCGAATGTAGGCGAGACGCTGACCTCTGCACAGTCACTGGCCTATAACAGCTTTCATCTCCAAGGCACAAAAAGAAGTATAGGATGGCGGCCTAGAAGTGCATCACACCGATAAGCTTCCCCAATTCAGACAACCACCACCTCCCCCCCTCACATCCTCACCTCCAACCATTCCCATCCTTGCCCTTTGTCTGCCACCATTCACTTCTTCCACTTTCTTTCAGAAGCCGGAGTATAAGCCCAGATAGAATGGAGTGATTTAAGCTGAATAAACCCCAGGAATTAAATTTTCTCATCTTTTTGAAACATTTCTTCCCTCTCACCCTACCATCCTTCTGGCTTGCTCACCGTCTCCCCATTTCTTCTCTCTTTCTCCACGAGCAATTTAATCAGGTCAGCTTAAAAAAAAATAAATTTAAAAAAAGCAAAAAGCTTTCTATAATAAGAATATTTAATCCACCAAACACAACACAGTGAAATTAGCAGTCTAGTTTCACACACGGAATAGCACAGTGATCTTGACACAGCCTTGACTTTAAAGCACTCACTCGTTTTGTCTTGTGCTCCTGACTGGAAACGCAAAGCGTACCTATATTGATTGCCAGAAAAAAAGCAGATTTTTCCCAAGCTGTGCTGTTGGCCGCAAATTCAATGTACTTTAGTCTCTACAAATCCGAACCTGTGAGGGACTAGAATCCACCGGCACGATCAGAACCTGGCGCTGGTGCAGTTTTCTCTTCCAACAATGAGTTGAGATTTGAAGACTTTTCACTACTATTCACAAGCTTGAAGTGACATGAAAAAGAAAATTGCGCTTGAACTAATATTAGACTTCCCTCAAGTCTTAGCCAGGTGGCTCTTGGGGGATGAGATGTAAGCGAAGCTTGATGAACGGGGACTTTATCTATTGTATCCCGTGGGAAAGTTGCATAAGAACATGGCTCTCATTGACTGTTGGGGTGTTATTATTGTTGCTGTCTTGGGAAACCACTGACAATCCTTTTTGATGATAGCATTTTGGAACTGGCCTCAAAACTGAAAACTATCTGGTGAAGTTATGCACAAACACGTCTTGCATGAAGCATGAGGTATGTTGTTATGTGTTTTTCTTTGGCTAACAGTACTTTTACTCAGTTGTGTTGCGTTTTAAGATTAACAAAACTATCTACAGCTATACTAGCAGCTATGTAAGGCAGTACATTGAGCTCAGTGTGAAAATGCTCACAATGGCTGCATACAAATATCCAGACTTCACTGCAAGTGCAGACTTGTGGTTGCATTCCTGAAAACTCCATGAATGTCGACTTGGGGAGTCTGCCTGGGAAAAATACTTTCAAATGAGCTACAGGATCAGAAATTTCAGTTCGTCTCCATGGAAACATGAGGTCTTTGAAGTCCCATCTCACAGTGCATCTCAATCCCTCCTGCGGTCCAGCCCCCTAGAAGACCTTTATGTAGCGGCTGTGAACAAGCTACTGAATGTATGACAAAAGTCTGCAAGGGCTCAGTCTGCAAGTCTATAGGGTGGACATTAGAGATGAAAAATTTGTCTTGTTGCAAATCAAAATGAGACGCTGCAATTAATAACTTGCAAAGCCTGCAATTGTGCAGCTATATACCTAATGTAGGGTTGACACTGTCATGCCAATGGTTTCGCAAATTCATGTCATCCTCCTTGTGTGACCGCGACACTTTTGATGGCCTCTCGTGGTAATGCTCCATCACATCATGTTTTAATGTATTACACACTGAACACGGAACTAAATCTGGCCTCTATAAGAAAAATAGCAAATTAAATTGTAATATCTGCCAGAAAATTCACAAAAAGACATTGTCTTTAAATTGTTCAATGCAAGTGGACATTTGGGTTCTGCCACCAATCTTTACCATCTTTTTACAAAGCACAACTTCACAGGGCACTTCACATAGTAAGATAAAGACCTTACAGGAATATATTGTAGAGAGAAACTCAACAGATCCAAATAATCCCAACTGAGCAACTCTTTGGCAACAGTAGCAGGAAAAACTCTTCTTTTAAAAAAGGAGAAACCTAGATCAGAACCAGGCTCGGTGAAGGCGGCCATCTGCCTCTTAACAATCGAGGTAAAGGCAACATAGAAAATGACAGAAATAAGAAACAGAGAAAACATATGGGGATGCTGTTGATGCCAGTTACCACAGATCGGATATTGAGATATTTAAAAACCAGGAGATCACCAAACTCATTAAAATTAATCCCCTAGGCAGGAAGGAAACCATCACCAAAAGAACACTTGCAGGGACTTTTTATTCAAAGGAAAACAACATCAATTTCATCATCAGTACGATTTATCATCTCAGGACAACAACTGCATGTACAGAATAACAACAACAACAATGATAATAATGATAATAATAATCCCTTTAAAACACCGAAAGAATAACCAAGAGATCAATGTCATCTCATCAGTGTGGCTAAAAGTTGAACTATTCTAATTGGGGAAAGATTAAAAAAAAAAAAAACTAAAATACTAGAGTGTATTTTCCATGTCAGCTGTCATTTAAAGGTGAGATACCAGAGAAAATACAAAACACAGGCAAAATATGCAGCAATGTCAAGTATTACAATCCAAACATAAGTTCATGCAATGCTCAAAAGCACAGTAACATCTCCCGCAAAACAATGGTAACTGAGAAAATAAGCACACTGATCAAAAAAACATGAATTTCAAATCTCAATCCAAATCCCTCATTCATAACTCAATTGATCTGAAATAAAACATACAAAAGCAAGAATAAAAACACACACACAATCTAAACAATTGAAAGTCTTTCAAGCGTTTGACGAGAGAGACTTGGTAGTGACAACTCACAAGGCTCAATGACAATTAAGCTCAGAAAACACCATTAAGCACTGAGCAGAGTTCAGCTGTTCACTCACTTTGCTGGTGAGATGCTGAGAAGAAAAACACAGCAGTATATTTTTAGCATATATTTTTGCAAGCAAGCTAAGAAAGTCTCTGTTTGTTCCCTGTCTCCCTTAAGGACACCTCTGTAGGTAGGTGTAGAGGACACACACAAACATTGTGACAGTGAACAGCAACGAGAAAATTCTGGTATTTTGCCACAATGCAACACAACCAAAGATAGTCTTGATCGGAAAGCTAGTTTATCTTTCAGACTGAGTCAGAAAGCAAACAACAGCGCTGAGATTTTTCTGTAAATGTAGCCTGTAGTTCATTAAACCTGCTGAAATGTAGTTTTCCAGCAAGCTGACGGACAAATCAATGTCATTCAGTTAGTCAGTCCAGATTACACCTGCTTGTCCACTGAGCTTGCTGCTAAATCCAGATTCTATCCCTTACCCTGGTACTGATCAGCACGGTGCTTACTGTTAACACCTACCTTTTAGCACATTAAGCACATAATGCTTCACTCAGCACAAACTCTCACAGAGACCAGGGAGTCTGCTGGAACTACAACACATGCACTGAACTTTTTGGCAAACAGCAATTTGCAATCATTATTTTACCATTTGCACATTTTCTAACCTCCCAAAATCTCTATAAAAACACTCCAACAGATACTTTTAGAAGCAGAAGCCCTCATATTGGCTGCATTAACAAAAGATCAGTGCAATTTGGGGTCAAAGGAGAGGACAGTCACAAGCTACGTACAAAAGCTTTCTGTCTGTAATTATGTGAACATGGCTTTTAACACCCTCCATACAGGATTGCAACGATACGTTCACACCACAAAAATATCTGTCTTTTTACTGTCATGGTTTCACAAGCACAAGAAGGACCGCACTATGCACAACCAGGCAAGCAAGGAAAACCCTCCAGAGGATAAACACAAGGCTGGCAATGAAAAGAGAACCCCTCAGGAGGATGGTAGTATAAGCAGAACTCCTCTGGAAGATGAGCAGGAGGCTGGCAACGACGGCAGAATCCTTCCAGAGGTGGAGTCGGAGACCTACAGCGAAGGCGGGTCTACTGTTCAGTATAGTGGAGTTCAGGGCAGGAATCCAGACAGGCAGACGGCTGAAAAGCAGAGAAGGTGCTTGGCAGCCGGAGCGCAAAAAAGGCAGACAGCAACAAGAACAACAGCCTTCAGTTGCAACAGGGGACCTGGGTCATAGGGTGTATGTCCACACTACAATACTGTATAGTGTGCTATGAAAAGATTTCCTATGTTCCAGTAAGTCCAATGTAGGATTCCCATAATACTGGTCCTATAACATCTAGTCGGATTCTGCAGTATGCAAACTCACATGCTTTTCTGACCCTTAATCCCCCACATAAACCAGAACAAACGGCTCATTTCACAAGACAAACAGCAATGAAACCATAAAGTGCAATATTGTGACAAAGTACAATATTATGTTCTGATTGTATGCACACCTCATGAGACAGTACATACTTTTAAAAGCGCATTTGCAGTAAGTACTTAGAAAAGAACAAGTGTGATTTGTGAACAGCCCTGGTTTGAAAGACAAGGACTGGAAGGAGGACACAAGTGCAGATACAACCAGGCAGCCAGGAATAGATCTTATTAAACTGAAACTGCAGGCAGGTAACAGAAAACAGGAATTCACAGCTATCAGGAGGCAATAGCTGAACAACATCAGCAACTGAAATGACATGACAATCTCACAGAGCTCAGGTATAAATACACCAGGGCTTACAGGTGAGGTGGATGTGTGAGTCAGGTGACTCAGTCTGAGGAAATGTGGCATGATTGTAGATGACTTGTGGCAAGAGGTAGAGGCGAAAGGGGCAAACGATAGGGCTGAGATCAGAAATGTGGACTGGAAAAGTTTATACGGATTTCAGAAAGGGAAAAAATAAAATATATCGACATGAACAAGTCTGAATTCCCACAATTTAGTGAAGGTTCCTCTAATAGTAAATGTGACGCAACAAATTAAGAAAAAAAAAAAGTTAAAACACTGTCTCCAGCACCTCAGTTCTCAGTCTTATGTTAAGTCATGCAGCACATACCCCAGAATAATATGATTTATGACACAAAAATAAACACCAGTGGATGATCAGACAGGACACATCCTGCACTGACCAACTAAGGATAGGAAGCAAATATTACTGCTAAAAATTTGCGTTTCCCATCTGTTCAGAGCACATTATCTATGCGTATTCAAATAATGCATTTGTATGAATTATAAGCTGAGCACAGGCACCATATTTTGCACCGGCTTCGTACCTGGTTTATTCTTAATACAGCATGTTCTTCCTGGGAATGACTATGATGACTAAAAAAGATGAGTCTTCATCTCGAGGCGTAAGAGTGGGTGGCTTCCTCAGCAAATATTACAATAATTCACTTCTGACATGCAGTAAAGATTACCTTGTTTTACGTCTGGATCTGAGTTACTTTATTTACCACATCGGTTACATCTGAAAATCAACTGTTGATCTCTTCTGTGTGCAGTGTGGATGACGAGATCTTCAAAGAATTTTGGGTGAAAGAGGACTTGGGCAGATTTCACCCCCATAGTAGAGCTGTGACTGATGTTTGTGCTGAAGATCAAAGGTTTTGAGGCAAACTGCTGAGCTGCCCTGCACTGTATGTAATGTCCTGTCTCACTTTACTGTGTCTGTGGAAATGCAGCTCACGCCTGTTGACCCAATCAGATTTTATGGCGATGAACAGGTTAAGTGCTGCCGTAGAGGGGATGACATCAGTGCCCTGCTACTTAGAATGGAGGCCATTTGGGTTTATACACTGGACACAGCGGCACCACAGGGACTTAATGAGGGCTTTGACATTTGTCCCCTTCTCTAATAATTATGCTGTTAGAGAATCTCTGGCTTGGCTATAACCTTTTTGGAATTGAACTGTATGCTCATCTGTCAATGACGTTTGTACTGTATGATGCATCTGACCTTATGGGCCACAGTTTTTACAGACAACTTCACAGATGTTGTTGGGCACTTTGTTATTAGGAGTTTCTTCTTTTCCCCTCCGAGTTGTTGTCTTGAGGCTTTTTGGCTCAGCTAGCTATCTGAAGTCTATGCTAATGCTAAACTAAAATGCTGAACTACAGCATGAAGGAAACAGTAGCACTGTAGCTCTTAATAAGTGAACACGTGGATACCATCATGTAAATAAGGCACACAAATTATTTTATTTAGCCATTAATAAACAAGTAAGTCTTAAATGAATGAATGTTTTTATTTCAGACGTGAGGAAAAAAAAGCCATAAAAGCGAATCAAAATATTCAACTTACATTCGTTGCATATAGCTTGGGGTAACTTAGTATTTAGATCTATTCTCATCATATCACAATTTACTGTTGGAATCTGCCATTAATTTCACTTTAAATCACTGCTCCCCAACTGTTCATCTGTCATGTCCCTACCAGTCTGTTAGATTATTGGTTCTCAATTTTCTTTCTTTTCATGGTCCCTTACAAGAAGAGAAAATATACCAGGGCCCTCCTACTGTATGACTTTTAGAATTAATTGATGAATCCTTTTATTTTTTTGCTTCTATGGTCTTAGTTATGGGAAAGAACAACACACAGTAAATGTATTTGGAAAATATATATCTACATATATTTGCATAAAACAATGCTGCTGAAATTTATTTGTTTAGCTGCACATAGTACTGTACCATCCAGACAAAAATATTTAGATCAGAAAATATATTAATTATGTCACCAGTCCTTTCCCTGTGGTTGTATAATGTCACTCCTTAAAAGTGACCATCGTTTGAGAATCACCGTGTCAGATAGACTCAAGAACTACTTCATCATGATTAATGTATTTATTTGAACTCTTTTTAAATTTGTCCGCATTCAACACTAAATTATTCTAAAGCGCATATTGTTACAATCCCTTTTTCATTCAGCTCAACCGCCACTGTTGATATATTGATAGGTTTAAGTGGTATAATCTAATCATCATCGTTTTAGGCTTCATTTCAACAGTTAATCCAAATTGTTGGTGAACAATTCTAAAAGTTAGCCATAGTTAATAATTCTCAAAAGTGTATTACAAATCTAGCAAACTTTATTGGTTTTCCCATACTTTGAACTAACAATTTCAACTGCTAGTCACACGAGCAGGTATTTATTTCAACCATTTCCCTTTCAAATTATTGTGTATTAATTGTTATCATGTATCAGGCATTACTTTAATCTATTTCTATTGCTAATTGACTGTTTTCAGTTAACTGTTACCTTTCTGCTCAAACCCGTTCAGATCCACTTAGTTTAATCACTTTAATTAAACTGTAATGACTGTTTTTTCTTTTCAGATGAATTGAACTAATCTTCTCTAACTACTGTGGTACCAGCCCCATGGGTACTTGTCTCTTGGGTTGGGAATCACTGGTTTAAATTCTTGGCTCTGTTTCACACATCTAGTCTGATCTAATTCATGCCCTTTAAAGAAGCAGTGAAAGTCAGAGGTTGTGCAGCAGTTTTATAATGACAGATGCAAGGAGGAGCACTGCAATTTTATGAAGTCATTATTTTATGTTAAGTCTGATATTCAAATTTATAATGCTCTCATTTATTTTTCAAAATTTATTGTTCATGTGACCAACTATTTAAACTAATGAACAACATGCAAAAAACTGCATTTTTAAATTTTAAGACTTAAAAATCCCTATTACTAAATCTGACAAATCAGTGCAATGATACATTTAGCTTAACATACTATAAAAATGCATTGCCGTCGAGGGCATATCCAAAAGTGGGCCATAGAGAGACAAAAAAATAAATCTTAGAAAATTCCACAGAGACAACAAAACTTCCAAAAGGATTTGAGACCAACTAGAGTTAAAATAAACACAAAAACACAGCCAAGCTGTCAAAAAAAGTGGTCACAAGACCATGTGTAAGACAGCCCGCTTGCCATGTGTAACAGCACAAACTGTCACTGTAATCTTATCTGTCGAAATGTTGCTGCATCAGTGTCCCCAGCCCATTTATTTCTTCCAGGCAAATAAAGTTATTCCAAATCTGAAAGGCAAGACAAATTCCCATGTGTCTCGGATAACAACAATTCACTCGTTTACCACTTCAAGCGCGAAGAAAACGTGACAGAGCCTGGCACAGGGAACAACGCATACATCACACGACGCTGCCACTTAGAGCAAAACACACACAGCACGTTGTGCTCGTTAACCTTTGGACGGGCATCTGTATGTGTGTGTTTGCCGGCTTTCCCACGGTGACAGATGAAGCTGAAGATGATAGAGTGTGCCTGTCTCGATCACTCACGCACACAGCCAGAGTCACCAACACAAAACATGCACACACAAGCTGGCATCCACACACGTACACTGACATACTTCTAAAAAACACACAACTATTTTAAATGCTGTTTGCTTGCAGCTTGTTGCAGGGACAATCATACATGTACACACGTGCTCACAGCTGGACAACTGATCAATGCTGGGGAACAGATTCCTCTCTTCCATATATCTTCAAATGCGCTTGACAACAGCATTTACCATGTAACAGCTTGTGTGTACACTCCATCACATACACAGAAAGTCTGCATGTGCAAGAGAGACAATGTGGAATTTATTCATGAGGAACATTTTGCAGAACATCACAAAGTCTTCAAAAGGAAAGCCAAGGACACCATGAATGTAATTAACAAGCAGGAGAAGCAGAAAACAAAACAAAACAAAAACAAAACAAAAAAAACAAATGCACACACAAATCAAAAATCTCAAGTTAAAGTGTGTCTGTATGTGTGTTATGTGGGTGGCTGCATGCATTATAGCGGAGATCTCCTTGTGCCTTTACCATTATGTTTATTCCATTGTAAATCCATTCCAATATATTTTTCCTCGTTCCTTTTCTGTAAGACTAATGTACATAAACAACACCAGACAAATAACCATAAAGGCTGAAAGAAAATGGATGTAGCAGTTCTTGCACTAACGTTGCCTGGCAACCAGACCAAGGTGATTTAGTAATTGAATACATTGTCAGAATATTTGTATTAAAAGTAGCCTGTCCAGTTGTGATGCTGGTAAATGTCTCACAAAATGCGTCAGGTGTAACTGTTCTGGATTTCTGAAATCGGTTTATACTCAGTGCAACCTTTGAAATCCACAGGCTGGCAATTTGGGAAAATCAAGGCAAGGAGAGTGAAGTAATGCACTCCTCTCTTTTGATAACTTGTATTCACATAACCTTTAACTTTTCACATTCTGCGATCTCCAGTGGAGACGCTGAATAGCTAGTAGCAGAAAGATATGCTTCTATAGGGCAGGAGCAGGTGTGAATGTGTGCAACTATAAATACAATAGCAGATCTAGCTGGCAGAGAGCATACATCTTTATTAAAGCTTTCCCTCTCAAGAAAGAAGAGCAGTTATATCTGATGCTGTATGACTAAAGGCTGAATCTAAAGGCTGTCCATGAATGATTAAAAAGGTGTTGAGGGTCTGACAGAACCTACAGAGGGCGTTGGCTGTATCAAGCTGCACAGCAGATTATTCATCTTGTATTCTGTCTCAACATCTTAAAACTGCAGTCTGTCTTATGGTCTGCTGGTCTGGAGGGATCATTTATTTAACATAACAAATTCCAGGAGCTGCAGCCTTCTTCCCCATATGAGCAGCCAAAACATGTATGAAGTAGGAAATGCAGTTCGCAATTTTATGAAGGCTTAGAAACTTAATTTAGCATGCAGTCTAAATGAGCATATATTGAAGTGACAATCTTTCAACGTATTGCACCACCCTTCAGTCGTGAAGCGGCTTTAACTCGCTTTATGTCTTTTGTTGCAGCTGCCCTAGCTGAAAAATAGAGACATGGCATGGCAATTTCTCTCCACATTCATCCTCTGGATTAGTTTATTGGTTTTTGCACAACAAAAGCCAGCAACAATGTATTCCTGTATTGAGCACTTAACATTTACAATTTCAAAACCCCTTTCAGATACGTGCGTTCTTACAAAAATGTGATGGCAATTTAAATGCTGGTTTGAACAAATGCCTGAAGTGCAGCGGAAACAGACAAGAAGCATGGGACTTAAATGTCCACTGGAGACAAAAAAAAATGTGAAATGAAACATCACACCTGTGTGCAGCGATAAGGAGACAATTTTCAATGTTGTCTTTCAACATTTGGAAAGAAAATGTGGGAACACAAGCTAAAGCTTAGAATTTCTCAAAATCTGGCTGAAATGTAAGCAACAAAACAAGATGGAAACCAAACACGAGTCACTCTTACCAGTCAACGAAGATTGGATCTCATGAAAAGCAAAAGGTACTATCGCAACATCCTTAGATTTTCAATTTCATTTCAAGAGTCTGAGAAAAATGTTTCACATACAGCTCATGAGCACAAAGAAGTCCCATGTGTGCAAGTGATATTTTTCACTGTTTCAGTGTCAGACATAAAAACCATCAGCAGAAGGAACTACTAAACGATTGATGAAACTGCTGAGGAAAAATGTATTAGAGATTCACTGTGAGAACTGACAGTTGACAGTCATTAATTAAGCCTTCATCTGCATAATAAGTTTTAAAGTCAATCACTGATTCAGCCAGTGAGGGAAGAGAAGGCACTTCTCTCTGTTCCAACTATGTATAGTTTCAGCTACAATGATGTTAAATTGGTGCCAACTAAATTTGGCATATGATCTGCTTTTCAGAGGAATTATATAGATTGTGTCATTAAAAGTGCCCAATTTAATTTTATTTTACAACTTCAGCCAATACAAACCAGCTAGCTCCGTCCTGTTCCGTCTAATGTTTTGCAACTGCAGTGTCTTGGATTACACCTGGCAACAGTAGTCCTTGTACTGAGCAGCATCCAACAGCTCACAGAGGTTGCAGAGCACAAAGAGGCCACAAAGCCTGTCCATAATGAGTTGGCTTACTACAGTTGCCAGTTGAAGTCTAAGAAGGTGGAGTCTGTCTGCAGGATGAGAGACTCACTGGTGAAGTAGCTGGAAGACACTGCAGTATGATGGTAACCTGGCCTTTCTACAGGTAGAGAAATGGGAGACAGGACTAGCTGGGGCAAGCAGGTTAGGAGCAACCAAATTATTAAAGAAGAGTCAAAGCAGATGCATATCACCGATTCTGGACTTAACATTCAGAATAAGCTGAACAAAAACAGGATGCAGAGATTTGTGAGTTTGGCACGTCGCCTTGAGTTCGAGTGAGTAACCAATCAACCATATGCACGACTAATCATATGGTCACATAACCGATAATCAGCCTGGTCGATTATCGGGGGCTGGTATTCTGCATTTTCACAATTATCAGTGTCATCATTTTTAATTAACCGATTATCATAAAATTGAATGTACTACTTTGGGGCAGATGCAGCTGCCTGTCTCTGTAGGTAGTCAGTCTGTGGTATCACCAACGTCCTTATAGCTGAGACACAACTTACAAAAACTGAAGATGAAACACAAACCATCACCACAAACCAGGAAATTTACAGCTTTCACAGTGGCTAAGGCTAAGGGGGTAAGTTAGGAGGCAGATACCGATTAACCTGAAATAATGTCTGGAAAACAACTGCAAATAATGCTTTACGATATGGACCTTAATGGGCAATACAAGTGATATAACAAAAAAAACATTAATAAAATAGAGAGGAAGCGCAAACAGAACTGCAGGAGACAAATAAATCAGTAAACAGAAGAGAAGGTCATAGAATCCTATGATGTTCTGATGTAATCACTAAAGTTACTCGGAGGTGCCTTAACCGTTTCATGCACAACGTGAGTCAAGAGATACCCATTTTCCATTGAATTTGGGTCACTTTTGACCCACGTTGTGCATCAAAGGGTTCATAATGAAGAAGCCTCGTTAGGAGTGACAGCTTCCCTTCTAACATTTAATGTTTATCAGTTCAAAATATCGGTTATTGGTCTTTCTTGATGACAAGTAATCGCCATCAGCCCTGAAAAACCCATACTGGCCATTCCCTATCCTCCAAAAGATCTTCATATGATCTTTTGGCTCGACCACCCACCCCTAGCTAAAACTAGCATGTCAGGTTTCAATCACTACTTCCAACCCCCGTTTCTGCTCCGGTTCAATAGCACAAAGTGTTTACCTCAGGGAGTTTTACATCTACTATTCAACCTATTGCATATCAATGAGCATCTAATGCCATTAACATCATGGATTTAGTTGCAAAGTCAAACACCAGAGCACCACTGTGGTCACATTTTGATTTTAAGCCAAATGAATAAAGGGAGTCTAATAACTTAGACATGATTTGTTGGTTTTGCAGCAAAAAAATGGCCTTCGAAGGCACAAACACCACTAAAGGAGGAATAAAATGAACAGAAAAATATCATTTAATCATTACTTGCAATTATTTGTCTGACAATCTTTAACTGAAGTCATAGTTCCAAGACTGGTCTGTATATTTTGGCTCATTTATGGAACAGACACCCATATATAAAAGACAAAAAAACATGACTTTAACAGCAACGTGAAGCTAGTAATGTTAGATACTACAGGCCTGAAACTTTGCTAATAATGTTTTGTGACAAAAACTTGCGCCTTTCTCCTCTATAAGGTTTGGAATTCAGTTCAGGATATAAACAAGTATGTGCACAATTTAACTTTAACAAATGTAGTAATTACAGGTCTCAACACGTCTTCGCACCACATGTAGAAACAGAAAACTAGAAAGTGGTTTAATATGTAGTTCACCTAAAATGAGAAGCAACAGGTGGCATAAAGTTAGCCCAAGTGGTTCTACACAGAACTCCAAAGGTCCCATCATCACAGTAATAACTTTAACTCGGAACAAAACAAACCTGTTATCAAAGCGAAAGTTTGCCAGTAGCCAAGACTAGCAAAACATTTAAGAATATGTCAAGATGACAACTGATAACACCTCTGTATAAAGCAGTCTGTCCAATGATAAACATGGGATTAGTAGTTGTTATGTACTCAAACTATTATTTATGATGTAATTACTTTGCATAAATGAGGCTACAGTCTTTAACAGTCCTAACTCTGCTGTTTTGCTTTGTTGTCGTTCATCAACCAGCTAGAGAGTGTTACTACGCAAAGAAGACAAAAAGCCTAATAGCAACATCTTAAGCTTAAGAACAATCTGTGAAATACTGGCCATAGTACATTTAGAGTAATGTAAAATGTGCAATTAGTAGGATGAAGGATGTAATTAATTTGAGTGAGATATTGACACATTAAGCTTTGCATTTACCGCCTCCAAGGATATCAGGTTGGGGGCTACAAATCAATACAAAATCAATGGGAAGTCCTTAAGGGTATACAGAATACATGTGGTCGTATGTTGAACATGTGCCTTATTAACATTGCTGTCAGTGACAGAAAACAGAAGAAGGTGAACGAAAAGGGAACAGGGTGGCACATCATTGGAGTGATACATAAAAATATAACCTTCTTCCATTTTCTTTGGTGAAGAGTATATACACAGTTTTACAGTTCACCACCAGGTGCCACTGTTAACTCACAGCAGCCCTTCCCCCAGCCAAGCAAATCCCTCCCTCTTCTGCTTCTCCCCTATGCCTCCCTTTTTCTCCCTCCGTCTTCCTCCCTCCTTCTTTTCCTCTAAAACAAAGTAATTGCCTGCAGCACAGTTCAGAGTCTCCTACTCTGTCTGACGCAGATCAGGCTCCAGTCAGTCAATCATTATTCTCCACCACAACAGCGAATATCTCGTGTGGTTCAAGGAGTCACTGAAACCTGCTGTTGACACTAGCACTAGTGTGGATGCCCCTGTATGTATGTATGTGTGTGTGTGTGTGTGTGTGTGTGTGTGTGTGTGTGTGTGTGTGTAGCCATGGTTAAAGTCAAGCAGATATGTCTGTTCTGAAAGTTTTTGAAATCATATTTATGCATGACGGCATGTGCATGTGTCACACACACGAGATTAGTGACAGACATTAATCTCTTCCCAGTCTTCATCTGTCACTCAGACATCTATAATTCAAAGGCAGCCAGTCAGAGGTCTTGGCGGGGTCTACTTGGAAAGAGAGCTGAATTTTTATCATTATCGATTCATTTTTGTCTAATTTGTTTTGTGTCTCTCTCTTATGTCCATATTTATGAGCCTGTATGCAGCCAGCACGTGTACAGTATGAGCCTTTGTGAGCATGTATACAACACTACTCTATATTTGCTTGAATACGATGCGTGTTTGTGTGGAAACTACAAAAGGTTTGCAGTGAACCCAGCTTCTGAGACAGAATTCTGCTCTCCAGATTTTCTAATAAATGTGGGTCTGACCAAAGTGCTATGAGAATGTTATTGCTCTGCAATTTGATACCCGCATCACTTTCTGCTGACAGGGAGAAAGCACGGCCGAGCGAGATAGAGACAGAAAAATGAAAGGGTGTGAAAGCGACAGAGTTAGAAGTCAGTTAAGCCATTTATTCAGCCAGTGCCTTAGAGAGGAAGACAATCTCTTTCTCAAGGTAAGACCCGGCCAAGAAGGCAGCAAATGACAACCAAGGTGCTAAATCCTCTGAGCATCCTAAAGGGAGCATTTATGCTTTGGGTGGAAAACACTGACAAGCGTAAATCCAGGTGAAAGTTATGATCTCTTATGGATTTCCTCAATTTAATCTCTTGAATCAAGGTAGGAAGGGGAGATGTAAATAAAAGTGGAAGCGCTCCCAAGTTATCAATCGCACACCCCCAGTGAGTAAAAGACAAAGTCAGAGTGCAGCAAGGACTGACAGCTTTACAATTTCGAATAGCTGTGTAAACATAACCGTCAAAACGGCAAAGGAGTATAAAGTGAACATTAGTTTCCAGCTGAATTACTGTCAGATGAACTTGAGTAAATCTGTATCATTCATTCTTTTCGTATTCAATTGGGAATCCAAAATCAGAAAATGCCACAACAAAAAAAAAGAAAAAGAAATCTTTTTGTGAGTCTAACACACGTAAAAACTATTAACAGTTTCTTTTATTCTGCTTTCAATTTCGTGCTCAATTCAAAAAAAAAAAGAAAAAGAAAATGAGTAATGGACTGAGCTTGACTTAAGCTGTAAGATTTTTGTCAGATATGACCAGGACATTACTGACTTCTTCATGTGTTACATTTAATAACCATGCCGCAAATAGCCAATACTTCTTTGTGAAAGACGAGCTGAAAAAACAGAATCAAAGTGATAAAGCCAGCATACAGTTGTCAACATAAGACACTTTGAACTCACTAGAACCAAATGCTGCTTTTATTGAAGACACATAAATAAAAATGTCACTTAAACTTAAAGATCTACACTGTCGAGTTTTACAATAAATAGAAAGCATTATGTTGCCATAGATACAGTGAGCTACAGTATGGGCTGAAATTGTTTTATATTTCAGAAGACAAAGTTTGTTGAATATCTGTAGTTCAGAGTTGTTATTTTGACATCCTGCTACATACTCATTTCTGATCCAGATTATCTTTTTTTAACAGAATTATGAGATAATGCATAAGAATATTGTTGCAGGACTAGGAACTAGGTATTGAACAAATATCTGCCTGGACAATTATCGCAGTCGATATTTGGCATCTTTCCGATAATCGGTATGTGTACTTCAAGATGTCTGTGTAGTTTCTCATTCATCCAGGTCATGTTTATCCAAAGTTGTTTAAATCAAGAAGGTTCCTTGAAGATGTTTCACCTCTCATCCAAGAGGCTTCTTCAGTTCTGGTGGTGGTTGATGTTGCCTCAGCTTATAACCTCTGTGAGGTGTGGTCAGTGTTATTCACATTCCGACGACCATTGCCAAGGCCCGTCTGGCTCCTCAACGATGGTCGTTGGGAGCCAGGGAGTGACAAAGGGGGTCGTTGAAATGTGAGTTTCACCGAGCCCTCGTATGCTAATGGTGGTCGTTAGCATGAGCCACCTCACCTGAGTCATTCTGCTGAGTAGTTCTTTTGGGGAGTTTTGAAAGGACCTGATTGTAAAATGGCGAAAGATAATGTCGCAGACCACCCCCCCTGTTCAGAGATAGCTTCTCCACTTGACATGGAAGGCTTCTTTCACGCCTCTCTCAAACCATCTGTCCTCCCTGTCCAAAATCTGAACATTGGTGTCCTGAAATGAGTGTCCCTCTTCCTTGAGGTGAAGGAAGACCGCCGAATCCTGTCCTGAGGAACTGGTTCTTCTGTGTTGAGCCATACGCTTGTTAAGTGGCTGTTTGGTTTCCCCTATGTAGAGATGTGAGCATTCCTCGCTGCATTTAACTGCATACACCAGGTTGCTGTTCTGACTGTGTGGTGTGGACACAGAAGAACCAGTTCCTCAGGACAGGATTCGGCGGTCTTCCTTCACCTCAAGGAAGAGGGACACTCATTTCAGGACACCAATGTTCAGATTTTGGACAGGGAGGACAGATGGTTTGAGAGAGGCGTGAAAGAAGCCTTCCATGTCAAGTGGAGAAGCTATCTCTGAACAGGGGGGGTGGTCTGCGACATCATCTTTCGCCATTTTACAATCAGGTCCTTTCAAAACTCCCCAAAAGAACTACTCAGCAGAATGACTCAGGTGAGGTGGCTCATGCTAACGACCACCATTAGCATACGAGGGCTCGGTGAAACTCACATTTCAACGACCCCCTTTGTCACTCCCTGGCTCCCAACGACCATCGTTGAGGAGCCAGACGGGCCTTGGCAATGTTCGTCGGAATGTGAATAACACTGACCACAACCTCACAGAGGTTATAAGCTGAGGCAACATCAACCACCACCAGAACTGAAGAAGCCTCTTGGATGAGAGGTGAAACGTCTTCAAAGAACCTTCTTAAAGTCCAGTTGGATTGATTTAAACAACTTTGGGTATGTGTACTTTTATTGAACGATTGTTGATAAAAGCAATGTGCCACTTCAGGTCTGATGCAGCCTCCTCTTTCTGTTTGTAGTCTGTGGTCTCAGAAATGTCTCTCAAGCAGAGACTGGAAATATTGAACAAGAAACACAAGCCGTAGCGCAAACCAGGAAATTAGCTACTCTCACGGTGACTAAGACTATGCTAACAGCTAGCGGCTAAGTAGGAAGAAAATACCCTGAAACAGAGTCTGACAAATAATCATTATAAACAGTACCTGTAAGTCAGTCAGTCCCAAATAGGAATACTTCAGAACTTGCCTGAGAATCCTCCAGTTTTCATGATTTCTTCAGCATCAAAGTACTCCAGTGACATTTGACTGTACATCCAACAGTATGGAGCAAAATATACTGTCAATAGCTGATTTGTTTATTTTGTTTTGTGAAGTGTAAACAAATAAAAAAACATGGGTCATTGGTCACTTCCCAGTGTAGTTAACTGCAACAATGTATTTCCAATATCTTTTAAAAGTTGATGTTTGTTTACACACAAATAAAGATGTTTATTGTGCACCATTTTCAAATAAACTAATGCAGCATTTGGTTCCAGTGCATCCCTGGTGTTGAACCCAGAGCACTTCACTTAAAAAACAATCCCGACACACAGCCTTTCTCACTGTTATTCTGTTTTTTCCAGCCTGGCATGTGGCATATTTGCCACACACTTAGAAGACATCATTCATTTCATGATCATAAAAACTGGTCAGATTAAATGCCAACATTATGTTTGGTTTGTGCTTCATTTTCTGACCGCCCCATACCTAAAATAAGTATGTTTTTTGTGTTAGATACATAAATAATTATATTCAAGTAGCCCTTCAGCTACAACTCAAAATGGGAATAGATGTTACCCATTCCCCAACTAGTATAGACATTACCCAACAATTACAGACATGCATCTATTACTTTTTGTTAATTGTATGAAGTGTTTATCCCTTACTTTTAGTGAATTGTATAATAAATACTTTCCGCTGTTTAGACTTCTTTTCCAACTTCATAGCTAGTTGTCACACACTAAATTGCAACATGGAGTGTTCAGGTGTTCATTTCTTTGTCTGTTTTTCCAAATTAGATGAGCAACAATTTCTCTGCATACCCCCTGAGAACTGCAGAAATACCCCGTGGTCCAAGTACCCCAGGTTGGGAAATGCTGTAATAAAGCAACACAAAAGAAATGCAGAGAAGAAAAGGAGGAGGAAGAGAGTGATGTGTGAGGATGACAGGAGGATACAAAGAGTTGTTTTCAGATTTACAGACCTTGCTGCTGAATGCTGCTCTCAGAGGGAGAGTCGCAGAGAGAGGCCTAATTAACACAGAGAGCGCCAGCATCCTCAAACAGAGTGAGTGATTCTGATCCAGCAGCATGATCACCCTGACATAATGCTGCCAATCCAACCTGAAACCGGCTTTGCTGAGCTGATATGCCTTTCCTCCACATCATCGGAGGTCATGACACACTGCACCACTCCCTCTGAATGCACAACATTTCCTACATAGCGGCGGCCAACCTAGTCATGGCATCATCACAGTTATTTTTGCTAAATGTCTTATTTCCGCAGGGGCTGCACTTCACAGATGTATCCTAATTATCTCAACCCTGCATTTTAGTGATTTAGTATGATCTTCAGTACCATAATTTGTTTTAATTCACTGCATAAAATTAGTTTCCAGGTGTTTTTTTGTAAATAATGCTATAATTTTGAAAAAAGACTAAATGATGTATGCATTTATTTAAAGCTATGCATTTACTTCACCTATTATTAAATTACTGGTTGATTATTGATGAATTAAATGCACTATTTCAGGTCTGACACAGCCTCCTCTGTGTCTATCGTCACTCTGTGGTCTCAGAAATGTCTCTCAAGCAGAGTGAGCAAAAAGTGAACAAGAAACAGAAGTTGTTGCCACAAAGCCGGAAAATAGCCACTCTCTCACAGTGGCAACGGATATGCTAAGAGCTAGCGGCTAAATTAGAAGACGGCCATCATCCTGAAACAGAGTTTGGTAAACAAGAATTAATAAAGCTTGAAGATCTGGACCTCAGTTTGCAATAAAAATGACAGAACAGTGAAAGATTAAGAAAATGGAGAACAGCAGACGTAACTGCAAGAGAGAGTGTCAATTTAATCAGTCCTATTTCTTTTTCACATATTCAGTTATAGTCACTCTTATTGTTGAAGCAGCCCAGTTAAGAAAGCTATATGTTATGTGAATGTTAATGTTATAATTTGATATTATGTCTGCACTGCCTGTAGACACCACGGTCCTATTATCACATTTGAACCTGTTTTATGGCACTTTTCCACATTGTTTTCTCCTCAATAGATCCTTGCTTGTGTGTTGCTCAGATGTATGCCACTTTAGAAAAAAGCGTCTGCTAAATGAAATGGTAGAATTGTAGAATGAATGACCGGTTCTCTGTTATCACATGCTGTTAAAATATTGCATTCAATGTATACTGGTTCCCAATATCAGCTATTGGCCACTCTGGATTCCCAAAAATTGGCACTGGCCCAGAAAAACCTCTATCGGTCAATCCTAGTATGAGGCCGTCACCAGTCTCTAGAAAGTATTATTATTAAAATAATTTATGTTTAGTTTTTTGATCGATTTCATTCTCACCAAACCACATTTTTTTAAAATAAAAACAAATAAATAAATTATATTGGACTGAAAGCCTAATCACTGCATGACAGCGAAAGCAAAATTGTGCCTTTAAGATAATTTGGGGCCACACACACACACACACACACACACACACACACACACACACACACACACACACACACACACACACACACACACACACACACACACACACACACACACACACACACACACACACTTCCATTTGGCAACTATTTCCACACATTTATAAAGGTCAAATGCACCATTAATGCAGCTGAAAAAGAACTCAAATACAAGGTGACCACAAGGAAGGTGCCAAAAAGAAAAAAAGACAGAGTGTGACAAAAAAAATGTCAGGGCGAATAGAAGCTGTTAAATATGCCATTTGGTAGGCCTGTTTCCTGAAGCAGAGGTGGGCAACATGCTGAGCGCATATTTCTCTTTTGGCTCTCAGGGACACATGTACTTTCTCTCTCTGAAAATGCACCTTAATACTTATTTGCTTCTGCTCACCCTGCCCTGGCTGTTATCAAGGCCATTTCACTCTTCTGTTGGATCAGTAAACCGCAATCTCACCACTGGCCCCCAACAAATTCTAAATGCTGAATGACATTTTGCAAATTGGCGTTACCTTATTTGCATGAAATTTCCCAGATCTGAACATTTCCCTACCTTTTTTCTTAAACTCTGGTACAGTACACCCTGTCCTTGCTTTGCCCTAGAAAAAATAAGCAACAGGCAAGTGGCCATAAAATTTTTCACTAGACTGCAAGCCTAGGATTAAGATCACGTTGTGGCATTTAGTTATGCCACTGGCCCTCAAAAGGAAGCGGCTGCAAAGTGGAAATGCTCAATATTTGCACATTTTAGCCAGGAATTTTAGTGATGGCAGAGGAAAGCAGCGGACCAGCCAGCAGCTGGAACACCAAGACTCAAACAGTGCTGTGTCCCGCTTACTGCCCCATTTCTGGGCATCGCCGTCACCTCAGACACCATGCTGGCCAAAAAATATGAGTCTATTCCCCCTGTTTTTATGTGATTGCATCCCACAGTGAATGCTCATTAGAATTTTTCCCCTCCACAATAAATGGCCTGCAGTGTACCCATCTGTTGACTGCATTCGTGAAGCCAGGTGTGCTTGTAGACATTTGTTTGCTCCTTTTATTTGGAATCAAATAGTGTTATTAATGCTAATTTGCACTGTGATGTGTGCCACAGTCAGGGCTATCCATCTCTCTCACACACTCGCGCACACACATACAAATGCTGAATGGCCTGAGCTTGGCTTTCAAGTCAATGAGCATTTTCTAAGGAGTCGGTGTCAATATTTTGAAAGTGGTGGGTATCTCATTTTGGGTGGCAGCTCTTTATGGCCTCTCTCCTATGAACTGCACTACATAGGGGCCTCTGGCAGAGTTAGGTAACGGCTCAGGTGTAGCTGCTTTTATGAGCCCCTTGCCTATAAACTTTAACAGCTAATGTCATAGCTGTAGAGGGAGAGGAAGAATTTTACAGATATAAAAATACAGAGTTCAGAGACACTAGATTACATTATCTGTACAGGTCACATTGACTGTTTTAACCCCAACCGAGAACTGACCACCATCTTCAATGAATTTACTCTCGCCCATCACAGTAATGCCACACCTGCATCTGGTATTTAAGTATTTGCATCACAGTGAGGAAAAAAACATATAAATGTACTGTTAAATTTGTGAAAACAATGTCAAATATCAAAGCACAGAAAATAACAACAATTATTATTAATTATCAATCATTAATATTGTTAGTTCTGATCAAATATGAAAGGAACTACTATTTTGTTTTAAACGCAGATTTTTTTTAAAGTGGGCATTATGTATAGTTTTGCCCTGTTTTTTTTTTTTTTTTTTACAGTCAATTTGCAAATCAATCATTTTTTCTGTGATTTTACTGAATATTATCTGTAATTTAACAAAACAGGGAGAACATCAATAAAATACAGTAAAAAAAAAAAGACATTGATTTTTTTCTTTTTACAGCTGAGACTGCTTAGATTTTTTTGTGTGTTTAAAGGTAGCTGGCTGGAGATGAATGGGACATATGCTATAATACCAAGCCAATTACTGCCTTTTCAATAATGTAATCCTATAGAGACTCTCCCTTTCCTCCTACAGCAAATCAGGACTGCGTACAGGAACAATGACTGGAAATCAATGCTCTGTTCTGGCTGGCAGTTTCCACCTGCTTGCATATTGTCTTGTATATCCTTTATTAGAAGAGAAGCATCATGTTGTGTCACTTGCAGTTCCACTATATGAAATAGGAAAATTGATTATGTGTATGAAGATGTAAAGAACGCTCCCAGGATTGGAGCTTCGGGAGCTTCCAGCATCCCAGTGCTGATAATAATAGAATCTGGAAGGATGTGGATTTCTTTAAGGACATATTTAGGAGTGGAGTTGGGGACAAAAAGAAAGAACTGCTAAAATTTCAGTGAACATGGATGAAAACTGAAACACACTGCATATTTTGTGCAACACACACAGTTCTAACCAAACCTCCAAAAACAGATGTACAAATGTCACCACCGGTATTGACTATCACACAGTGATAATGGCATCCTGTGGAGGTGTGATACTGACATTTCTTAGAAAACACACAGCAGTATCAGACCCTGAACCGACAATTTCTGACCTCACGACAGCTGGAGCTGCAACAGGGAATTCAACTCAGTGTGGTAAGCTTGCTAGCACTGATGTTAATGTCACCAATTAACTACACTGCTTCATGCTTGTTTGCTTGCCAATGAATCAGCAGGTGGCATATGCATTTACAGTGAGCCAAAAAGCTCCTTTAACTTACACAGCCAAAATAGATCCCAGTTAAGTTTGAGCATCTTGGGTCGAAGTATTTACGATTCATAGCAAACAGTTATATATGCTCTGTAAGGCAGCTCTCAGTGAATCCAAATGACACCAAGGATTCTGCTGACAGAAACTAATCCCCTGTTTTAGCTTTGTTACAGTTAGCATTTTAAGCATTAATTTGTTAGAAGAATTGAATACTGGAGTCAAATACTGTGTACCCTCACCTGAATGGAATTTGCTCTCCTGGCACACGGTGCTTCTGTGGTGGCTATTGCATTGCGCAGCCCACTGCAGATGATCATTATTGTTTCCCCTTGTGGCCTTGTCCACAAACCTGTTCACCTCATAAACTTTATGTTGATGTCACACACGCGCACACACACAAAATCTTTTCATTGCTCTGGGAAAAAGAAAAAATAAAACACACAAAACCCTCATGCATTAAAAATTCAAAACCCATAAAACTCTTCTTTAATCATGGTGGTCTATGAGGAAAACACTGCTCTGAGCTGCATTGCATATCACAAGTGGCCAGTTAAAAAAAGAATGATGCAGCCACTCATCATGAGCGAACCATCATTATGCTGTGCACTGAGCATATTTACAGTATGTGTACAGGGTACACAATATCTCTGTCTGATAACATTAATCTCAGTACATCAGACCAGGTCATTATAGAGGCATGATTTGGCCAAGAGACAGAATAGAATATATGTTTGTCACCAAACAATCATAGCTTGCCATCTTTCACAACACAGATGAGGCCAGTCAGGAAGGCGGTATGAGGGCAGGAATAGCAGAAATAAGAATGTAAACAACAACATGCTTGATAATCACAGTCTTATGTTTGGAAAAGCCTACTAAAGAAAAGGAAAACACTGACTTTTGAGACCAGTTCCAACAAGTACCCTCTCATGTAAAATCTAACTTAAAAATACTGATTATCATCAGATCAACATTTGGCAACAATTAATGGTGTCCTCACACTTTAGAGATGCAACAATAATCTACAAATACACATGCTTTGAAGCAAACCAGGCCTTCACCTTTACAAACCAAATATGCAAGAGTTCATTTACAGACTTTATGTAAAAAAAAATACATCCATAAACCGAGTTTAAGTACAGTACTCTCCAGTACAGTACTCTCAGCAAACTGAACAGACAGCAGCACAGCCTCAAACACATGCATGTAGAAGCAAATAAGTTCATCACAAAATATGAAGGGCAACAACACAGCAGTGAAACTAAACGGAACATGTAGCCAACAGCAAGCTACCATTGGCAAGCTAGCACTTAGCTAAAACATGCTAACGGCTAATTAACCACAAACAGCAGCTTCTTACCTTGTTGAAGTCCTCGGAAAGAGAAAAAAAGAAACAAACAGAACACTCATTTCTCCTTCTGGCATATAAACTGAAAACTTGGACCTGAACGGGTGAAGGTCGGTAGAAGGCGGAAAAGTCCGAAAACGGCGGACAGGTCGTCCTCGGGATTAGCGGTGCAAATGGCGTTACAGAACTAAACAGCGTCATGTCTTAATATCCGCGTGAGTGCACCTGAAAGAATGTGATTGGATGAAACCAGCGATACGTCATGTGAACCAATCATAGCACCAATCATTAGCATTGGTTCATCATGGACTGACTCCCACTGCCCTCCTGACTCTATCTTTTCTTTAATCTAGTACTGTATTTTTTTTTTCTTTTCTTCCAATCAATGAACCAATCATAGCAAACCAACACAGCCGCTGCTTGAACTGACGCCACGGGTGTGCAAATTGCTCCTTACTGTACACTGAAACACCTGTGTGGCAAGTTCTACCTGCCTGTAACAGAAAGTCAGTTACATACATGGATCGATGAATACATAAAATAAAATAAAATAAAATACATGAAAACATGACACTAGAAGTTAGGAGGGTACACATTTTAAAAGAATTTGATTTGAAGAGTTGATTACTTGAATAAATATACATTTGTGTCTTTCAAGTTTTCTAATATTTTGTGTTTAAATATGCCAATAATGTGCCAAAAAAATCTAATCATACAATAATCTACATGCAATGTTTGTTTTATTTTGTTGACACTTTAGATACTCCATGAATCAAAAATATAGTCAACAGTGGGAATTTTGTTTTGTTTTTTTTACCATTCAAATCTAAATTTTAAATAAGTCACGTTATTCTAAAATAATTTAAATATTCTTTAAGTCAGGTTATGAATCATGCATATAATGTATACAAATAAAGCACTGAAAATAAATTAAAAATATATATACAGTAATGTAACTGGAAAGTCCAGTGTATGTAAGTGCAACTGAAGTGGAGATTTTTTGCTTAGAGTCTGAGAAAATACACATCTAAGGAAACAACCTTTTGAAATTACAAACAATATAGTTTGAAACCGCTAATAATGGTTAAAAATATTACCTTGCATATCATGAAATCTCCACAGTTGACTACTTATATTAAGACAGCTACGTACTGTCTTCGAAGTTTTCAGAAATGTTATGCTCGCATCTCCAAATGAGGCATTTTCTTGTTACATATGAGCTAATTTCCATAAATGTCCAACAGAGTATAGTTTAAAAAAACACCTAAACTTGTATATTTGGATGCTTTCTTTCAATCTGTTGGAAAGAACAAAAGTAACAAAAGCTGATGAACTCATGTAGGGGCGGCATGGCTCAGTGGGCAGAGTGGCCGTCTTGTAACTGGAGGGTTACTGGTTCGATCCTCGCCTGAAGAGCGCATGTCGAGGTGTCCCTGACACCAAACTCTTAACTGCTCCTGATGAGTCATGGTTAGCGCCTTCAGCATCAGTGTATGAATGGGTGAATGTGATGTATAATGTAAAGCGCTTTGGGTATCGTTACAGGTATGGTAAATGCCTATATAAATACAGACCATTTACCTTGTAGTGGAGTAGGTTAATAGACCTTATATTTAGTATTTTAATCTTAAACGGAGTGGAGCAGAAGGAAAAAAGCAGCAGAAACCAGCTCATTTACTACAGCTGTATGTGAAAATGTGCTTAAATTCAATTTCCAATTTCTGTTTTACGTTGTTGCCTTTGTTTTAAGGATCATAATAACATGTATGAGCATGAACTGCCAGAAGTCGCTTATTCCTGCTTGGCATTATTATGTGCCATGTAATCCTATGTGGGATGGTTCATTGATGTTCATTTTATTTAAAAAATAAAAATTCAGGCGCCTATATAGCTCAACGGGTTAAGAAGGGCGACCCATGTACAGGGGCTGGTCCCTGACACAGCGGCCTGGGTTCGATTCCCGCTCGCGCCGCTTTGCTGCATGTCTTCCCCCGACTCTTCTCCCCCATTTACTGTCTGACTCTCACTACGCCTATCCAATAAAAGGCCAAAAAAATAGAAAATCTTCCACTGTGATTACAGTTTCTTTGCTTCCTTTAACACATTCTTGCTTACTATGCTGTTCCATTGACAGAAAGCCCTTATTCCATTTATCTTACCTGTATTCTGTTACCGTATCTCAGTTTCTCACCCTATTATTATATTTTTGTCTCACAAATTCAGAACCATAGATATTGTGCCAGAAATAGGGGGGTAATAACCGCAGCTAATGTCTTTCACAAACATCTATCCTACACCGTTATCAAAGGCACTTCTTTTGTGCCTAAAAAATTATGCAGATAAATGTTGGCCTCATTTAAAGGTATTCTCTCTTTTTTATCGTTGGTGGATCTTTCATAGTCTGAGTTAATCGCAAAAATAAAAGCACTCCTACCAAAGAAGTGCAGTTTGACTTTCACCTTAAATAGATATCATAGATAGGTTAGGAAACCAATCAGGCATCACAGGCTGCCAGCAACAAAAAGCAAAGCTCCACAGCTGTGGTGTATTTTCCTGGTGGGTTTAATTCAGATTTTAACCTTAAAATAGCACATCCCTATGACGCTTTGCATATTGAATTTATTCGATTTAAAAATACATGGCACACTGACAGGCTTTTACAACCACACACACATCATCTCTCCAAGCCACAGCCCTGACTGCATCACTCAAGTTCATAACCCCACTCACACACACAGCAGCCACTTCACCAACAAAACACGTGCGCAATCTTACCAGAGAGCGTACTCATGTACAGATCCACACGCACGCGCTCGCATAGTCGTCATCCCACTGCTCATCTCTATTCCCCAGGCTGTCCAGTCGAGTCCAGGTTGGTCGTTTGGAGAGTGTAGGCAGGCTGAACCTGTCCACTCTACTTACTATCATTGTCTGGCAGCAAACCTACAGGGTCAAACACAACTTCACTTCCTCTCAAATGCCTCAGCAGGGCTTGATCGATCCCGCCTGGCACCATAGAGTCCGGTGGAATGGAGAAGGGAAACTGCTATCCTCTGCAGATCAGACACCCGGCTAGGGTCAGCTTGCTGAAGGAACGGACAGAGACGGATTGATGGATGTGTTGGGATGTGGGGGAAGGTAAGAATTCTGAGCGCACCGATTGCTCTCTAAGGGGCTGCTTCTTGGTAAACACAAGGCAGGTGTCAGGGCCCGCAAATGGATGCATATTTGTATGAAAACAAATATCAGCTATGACGCATTTTATATTAAACTAGGCACACTATGACTCATAATACATATAAAATATGGTAATAATAATATTATATACAGTTCCCAGGTTGAGAACCACTACCTCCTCAAGCCCATGAAATATTTAAATGAAAAAACAATCATAAAACCACAGCATTATTTCAAGAATATCTAAGTCAGTTTTCATAACGTATGATACAAAAATCCTATATATGATATGATATTCCTTTCATATGGCCATATTAGAGGTGTCAAGCAGATCCATTTTGCCTGAAGCCAGTGACAATGATCAGGAAATAAAAATGTCTTTTTATATTCTCAATAGCTGCCAAAATTTAAAAAATGAAGGGAAAAAAAGAGAAAAAAAGAGATGGTACATTTGCTGTAAGGTTGGGAGATAGAGGATGTTATTCAGCCATTTTAGCATTTAAAACTGAAATCATCTCCCAATATTTCTGGCTGTTGGTATTAAAATTCGCTAACCTCCTCCTTCATGCCTCTGATTAGCCCTGGCAGCAGCCACTGCAATCCATCGCTGCATGTCTCAGAGATACTTAATGAGTGGGATCAGTCAACAGGGACTGGCAGCCAGTCACACACTGGATACAATGACGACTGCTGGTAGGAAAATGTGTGTGACTGCTTTGCATATTGATGCTGCTGGGATCTATTTTTGGACGACTCCAGAACCGCATGAATTGACCTTAATGTATTGACATCTGTAATGAGAGTCTTTGAAACATTCAGCGCGATATAATTATGATATAATTCAAAAACTGTATCATGAGAGGCTTCAGGTCATCCATGTGCAGTACAGAACATCTTCAAATGTGAATACAATGTGTACTGTACACAGGTGCTGAATTATATATACAATGGGCCTCCACAGATTTCAGTGGATTATATAACTGTCAGTAACATAAAGAATACCTGTCATTGCAATGCACTCATGTACTGTTTACCTTTGTGTGATACTGAGCATATTGGAAAACAGTTTGCAAGAGACAAAGAATTACATTTATTTTCAAGTTACACAAGAGCAAAGAAACACATGAACAAAGAATAAGAAGAAACAGGACATCGAATAATGACTGAACCTTCAATAGGTGGATTTCTGTGCAATGGAAATTTTCTCATGACAATGAAAATAACATTAGCTTGCATTCAATGCAGCAGTACACAACATTTCATTTCTTTATTCACTGGTCTATATTATACAACCACACTCTTGATTTGCTGTTTTTTTTTATCTGACTACGTCTTGCAATTTTTACCTCCATCTAAAATACTTTTGTCACATATTAGCATCACCTTATAACATTTGGACCAAACCTTTACTTGATATTGATATTTCTGAAATTACAGAATCTCATCTTACTGCATACTTACCGTGCTACTGTTTGTGTGCATCCAGTTCACAGTTTTGATATTTACAACATGTGAAGGCAAGAAAATAAGGAAAAATTCAAATTCTCTGTATGTTAAGTTACACTGCCTGGCCAAAAAAAAAAAAAAAAAAGTCGCCCCCTGGATTTAACAAAGCAAATAAGTAAGATTGAATAATTACTGCAGTGATGACTATGTTTCAGCTGACAACAACTTACTTAATCATAGCGGATGCAGTGAGGAGCTTCTCATTTCTTAAACAGCCATGTTGGAAGACATATCCTGTGGTCGTAGAAAGGATACTAATCTGTTTCAGAAGGGTAAAATTATTGGCCTGCATCAAAAAAATAAAACTACTTAGGAGATTTCTGCAACTACTAAAATCAGGTTCCGTCCAACACATTATTAAAACCTGGAAGGATAGTGGTGAACCATCGTCTTCGAGGAAGAAATGTGGTCGGTCATGTGGTCTGATGAGTCCAGATTTACCCTGTTCCAGAGTGATAGGTACATCAGAGTAAGAAGAGAGGTGGATGAAGTGATGCACTCATCGTACCTCCTTCCTAAAAGCCTGTGGGAATTAGGGTTATGATTTGGGGTTGGTCAGGTTCAGCAACATTATATCAGGGCCCCCTCCTCTGTCCCAGCTTCAGCCCCCACCTGACCTTCCTCATCCTCCCGCTCCCCCTCCTTTCTCCTATCTCTCTATCCACCTTCCTGCTGAAGCCTGGCAGAGCTGCTCTGCCCAGCTGCTGTTCATCTCTAATCACTCATCAACGGAACTCCGGGCAGCTGCAGTGCAACACACCTGTTGATCATCCTCTCCATAAAAGCCGGTCTCACACTCTAAACCCTGCCAGATGGGAAACTCTGCTCATGCAGTCAGTTCATCTCGCCTTCGCACATTGCTGTGTTCTCTTTAAAAGAGTTTTTCCCTGTCTAACCCTGTTCTCCTTGTTTAGCTCTGCTGGCCCAGCTGCCCAGTCCTACCTCATCTCCTGTACTCCGGATTCCGCCCTGACCAGACACCCCCCCCGGACCTCTCGGACCAAAAGAAGAGCATCCGTTATGCTCATATTAAAGTCATTACACTGGTTCCTTGTTGTTTTCATCCTCATTTTATAAAATAAATCAATAAATGAATGAACTTGTATCAGGTTAGAAAGCACTACATAGCCTTGCACAATCACTTGAGACACCTTGCAGCCAGACTACCTCTTAGAAATGCTGCAGATTTATGAACCAGGAGGGCCCTTCTGATCCTCCGGGTCTTCCTTTTGAACTGTTCCACAAAGCAGAACAAAAACATTTGGTGATGCACCTTTCTGGAGGTTACACTCCAAGCATCAGTAACAATATTCCAGAGGATTTCAGGCAGCCTAAAATATTATTTTTAAATAATCAGAAAAGGGGTCCCTGTATAGCTCAATGGGTTGAGCAGGGTGATCCATGTACAGGGGCTGGTCCCTGATGCAGCGGCCCGGGTTCGATTCCCGCTCGCTCCCCTTCTCTCCTGTTTACTGTCTGTTTCTCACTATACCTATCCAATAAAAGCTGAAAAAAGGCCAAAAAAAAAAATGTAATTGGAAAAGCTGTCTATTCAGTTTGACTTTAATGTTGTGTTTTATAGTTGTATAAAGTCACGTATTTATGCTTATTTGTTGTATTTTTCATCATTGTAATATATTAACATCTCTCTGTATTAATACAATCAAACCATCATGTCTAATACTTTCAATTTTGTTATTTTTATTGCTTTTATTAGATTTTATCATCTTGCCAAACCATCTTTTGTTGTTTTGTTTAATTTTGTAGCTTTTAAATCCATTTTCCACATTCAGTGTTTTGCACTTTGAATTGCACTTGATTTATTTAAAAGGTGCTAAATAAACACAGATGGATTCATTGATTTGGTCACATTTTCCCACAGTTGTAACTTTGTTTTCCTGCCTCAAGTTTACAATTTTTACTCCTGTGCTCTCCCCTGTAAGGTCAACTCAGTTTGCCCTCTGAAATCACCCAGTCGCTGTCAGCTCGTCAGGGAGGCGAGAATGAAACAAAATAAAGATGGCAGGGACGGGGAGAAAATTGGACTCATTGGATGTGAGGAACTTATGACCCCGCTCTCTGCTACACACCTGCACTGAGGAAGCTTCCAGTCTACATCAGCACTTCCAAACGCCATGGGACATTTCGAGATGATGCCGGGGGACTCAACTCCGGCGGACAAGCCGACTGAAACTCCAGATGGCCGGTTCACCTCTGACCTCGGAGTGGCCGCTTGCTTAAGGGCCTCTTATGATGAGAGAGAGCGACTTTCTGAAGGGTCCAGGTCATTAAATAGCCTTCACTCACAAATCTCACAATACTTTGGAGTGCACTGAGGCCATCAGAGAAGCCTGAGAATCGACAAATTGATGTTCTTCACTGTTAAAACTTATATTTGGAAAAGTGTTGTAAAAGGATAGAAAACCCAGTGCTTGTACTTCCTGAGTGACTGTTGAGTGCCTCATCATTCCTCACACCTTCCCGTGCTGAAAGAAGCCTACTATGACAACCCAAACAATGTGAATCAGGGGAAGCAGCAACAGTGCATCATTAGTCCACTGTTGCCATGGAGCCCGTGTTGTTAAAAGTAGTACACCTACAGCTAAAAATGAAAAGTATTACCTTTTTTGCCTCCAGTCTGCCAATCCGGGCAATGCTAAAGCAAACACTTCCAAGATTGGAAGGTTCAGGATGAAAACAGCACAAATGTATTCACTTTAGAGGGGATAACTTGTTACTTTCTTGCTGCTGCAATAGCTCGGATCCAGCTATCTTTGTAATCTCCTCATTAACCACATTATCATTTGAAGTTGTCTTTGGGGCAGCCTCCCTGAATTCACTGGTGGCAGGATGGTTTGTGAGCTATCACGCTGTCAGAGCTGTTTTGCTTATGGCTGTACGCGGGCGAACGGCGTCCAGACCGCAAATTAGCGAGCCTATTCACAGTGTTTGATGCCTGTGTGCTCAAACTGACAAAACCACTGAAACCACTGCCAGATCTCTGAATCATAAAATCGGAGTCATCGCATGGGAAATGAGTGAAAATGAGAGAGAGGAATTCATGGAGACAACTGCTGTTACTCCAACCCAAATAAAGTGAATGCAGTGTTGTTACATGAAGGCTGGACACGGAAGAGGCAGGGAGGACGGAAACACTGAACCAGCACTCAGCCTCAATAATTGTACCCAGGAAGCCAATGCAGTAGAGGACAAACAATGTAACATATGTCAATAATGCAATAGCCATAAATGCTCAGACCCTATAATATCATAACAAGAGAAAAGAATGAAGAATTGGAAAATAATCTATTCCTATCCTTATATCAGTGAACATCTCCCTTCTTACCGTTTGTAATGTCTATTTTCAAGCATCACAGTAAAACAATAAAGCTCAATAACTCTAACATGGACAGCCATTGCATATTGAATATAAGTGCAAGCTGTTCATCACAGCTGCAATTTATTACAATATGTACTCCTGCTACATGGTAGCAGCAACTTCAAGGGCTGGAAAATTGAGCCAGCACTCGTGTCAAAAAATGCAGTTCCTCAATTGGCCACTTGAGGCTGGCTCCAAAATCAAGTCAATCCACATCAACCCAAATGTTAAAATGCCTAAATCCACTTGCTTACAGACTGATACAATCTGATCTCTATGGCTCATTTTCCCATTAAAGACAACTGTACGGGGGTGGATGTTTATAGAACGTACATATTTGAATTGTATAATTGTACCCTGAGCTTCTAAACTGCCCTTATGGAAAACTGTGGGTCACTTGACAAAAAATTAATCCAGGGTAAATTTAGGAAAAGGTTGGGATGTTGCTCAAAAATAAAAGTCCAAAAGAGCTTCTAGCCATGTAGGAAGAAAAGTTCTGGGTATGGCATTATTGGTTGGTCAGACACTCTTAGCACTTTGGTCCACATTGAAGTATCTCAATAATACCTGGATGGATTGGCACAAAATTTGGCATCATGCTACCCTTGGGAGGGAAAGCAATAACTTTGGTGACCCTACAACTTTTCATGTGGTGGCATCATCTGGTGAAAATTTAAATCTGATCCAGTAATTTCGTTAAAATGTACTGATATCCTAAGTTGCACTCTTAGAGCTATACAACAAACGGTAGTACATTAAGCAATATGGTGAACATAGTAAGCATTATACCTTGGTAGCATGTTAGCATCATCACTGCAATGTTAGGTTCAACCTCACAAGGCCACGAGCATGAACAAAGAAATCCAATTTTATTTGGTACTTAAAGCCAGACTATGCAGCGTTTGAAAGAAGAAATAAGGTGTTCTTCCTCTTGCAAACATAACATTTGAGTTATAAACAATTAAAGGCACCTTGGTTCAGTTTAGTACACTCAAGCCTTGGTCTGATATGCTCATAGGTTTAATCATGCATAGAAGAATTTTTTTGCACCCCAAAAAGGAGATTTTAGCCAGCTCCAAAGAAAAATGTACAGTGCCAAAATGGTTAGGATCGAGAATCTGAAAATTGTATTATTTAATTAGGTTTGTTCATTGGAATTAATCTCAAGCATAATACGTATTTGTCTATGAAATGGTGAGAAATACCATAAACCTGGAATACATAACACAGACTGTACATGGACTGATTCTGCTTACGGTTGTGCAAAAGGTACATTTTGATTCTGTTGTCAACTAATGTTGCCAAACTTTACAAAAGTCTATTTGAATAAAAAATAATGTCATAATACTGGAAATTCCCACTGACACAATGCTTTTAAAAAAAAAATTATATTTAGCACCATTTCCAATAAAATGTTGAAAAATTGCCCCATATTTAAATCATAAAATGTTAGATTGTTATGAAAAGCTAACTATAATGAGGCTAAAACATGATAATGAGGTACATTTTTACATTTATGAAAACCTCCCAAACTAGTGTTCACTTTCAAAAGCCTCTGTGACTGTCGCACATTTAAAAGGCAACATTGTGCAAGTAAAAACAAAACATTGCAATGTACCTTCAAGTAAAAATGAGTATCTTCCACAGAGCGGTTTAAGCCTCCATTCACTTGTCAATAGTCCTTGAGTCCTAAAGGCACTAAAGTGCAAGTACAAAGGAAAGCAGTGCAATCTTATGCCTTTTCAAGTAAATGATGAGTTTAAAAAATCTAATTAAATGCTATTCAGCTGGAATGAATGGGACATTACGCAGTCGCATCTCTGACTTCATGATTGTTTTCTACCTGTGCTACTGCTGTACTGCATTTTCACACTAATTAGCATGTAATTGTCAGTTTCTTTATACCGCCAAGAACATGCAGGATGCAGGATTTGAACCACAGTCCAACCAATGATCCACCCTGACCTGACCTCCTTCCTACAGCTTCATACCCTGCCTGGATGAACATGGTAATGCTCTTCAGACTTAATTAGATCCTGTTACCTTCACTGTTCACATCAGACATTTTTCTATGATTAGGTGTGAAACACGTTATATGCAGCATTTACCCACTAACGTGAAGCTCTCAAAAGTGAGTGAAATCAAAGGAAAATAGTCATTCCCACTTTGTGAAAGGAAAGGACAATTCAGACGTTAATTAACCCATGCACTGGCTAAATCATAATCTCACATTTTTCTTGGATCTTTGATGACTTGCTTCCTCCCACTCCTTCATGTAGAAGCTACATTATGTATAGAACATTATGTGGATGTTACATATGGATTGTTAACGACATGTCAACACACACACAGACATGTGTAATAATGCAGTTGTCAAATGTGCTACAGCCTGGTCTTCACTATATTCCCAAACACCCACATGCTTTGAAAAGGAACTTCAGCACTGTGGAATGACTTCAGATAGACACTGGGTGCAAAGGAGATTACACACTAAAAAAAAAAAAAACATTTCAGTCTCTCCTTTTACATAAGACTTTTTTCATCCAGTTTTTTAAAAAATACCACAAGTTACCTGACAGAGCTGGTGAAAATGATTTTTTTTTTTTTTAAAAAAAAGGAGAGAATCCTGTTGACATGACCTACATTCTAGATCATCTAATGTCAACAAATTCACTTTGACAGTGCTATTTAAGACATCACAGCAATGACTCATTACCTGGCTGTGATTGCATTTGCTGCTATTGTCCTTAGTGATGATAATAATGCCACTTCAGTCATATGAATAAAGATGAGTACAGTTAGCCATGCTGCATTTGCTTTCATTGCCCACACGCAACTAAGACTTAGGTTTGTTTCCAGAACAAGCTGAACTGTCTTGCAAATATTTGTCTTTCTGAAACTTCATTGCTACATCTGCATTGTCATTTGACCTTACTTACACTGTAGCAAATTACGTCATCATTTTTGCAGGGAAATTTGTACTGTTTGCTGTATCTTGATGATTCGCGACGAAATGCACACCTTACCCTCCTGAACAAATAAATTGGGTATTTGTTTCTTTACTGAGGTTGTCAGGAACTTGTTGAAGTTGCGCACTAAGGGTAGGGGTGAGCTTAACAGCAGGTGGTAGACACTAAAACTTGTGACGGCTAAGCTAATTTTGGCAGGAGTCTTTATGAGGACTTCGCTGCTGGTATCATTACTGTTGTGTCTATCATCTGTCTTGGTGTCTGCAGCTGTGGAAGCTGTGCTGCCACCAGTGTTTGAACACCTCAACCACTCTTGAATATCAATGCAACATTATCTGGACGAGAAGCAGACTGAATTTATCCAGCTGGAGTTAAAAGCACCCACGTGCAGCTGTACAGGCATCACAGCGGATTCAAACGATTTCAGTTACTGTTTTATGCAATTTTGCAGGTCAAACTAACCCTGCAATGCACTCACAATTAAATGACGGTGCATTCAATATTTAAATTTTAAAAATTATAAACTGAGGCCGCAATGCATGCTTTTGCATCCCCGTAGAACTGGGCGTGACCATGGGGTGGCCCTGAATGGCAAATCTCAGCAACTATTGGATGGACTTATGTTCATTATAGGGTGAATTGCTGATTTCTTATATATGCAGCTATTTAGAAATTCAGCCACATCTGTACTTAATGTTCATGCTAATTAAGCATTAGCAAGCGAACACACTAAACCAACCAAGCTGAGCCGAGGTGCGTGGTGACAGTTAGCATGGTAAAGATAATACCTGCTAAATACCAGCACATAAGCATGAGATTAGCGTTTAGCCTAAAGCAGTCTTAAATAACCTCTAGCATACTGTAGCTGTGAATGACATTTAAAAAATGGCATATTTTAAGCTGTTTTCACTTGCTTTCCTCTTTTGACAAAAAAGCTCTTAATTGCTAAAAATTGCACCTGCTTGTCAGTTTATTCCACAGCAGAAGTATTTTTTTTAGGAAAACATATTTGATAATTCTGAATATTTACACAACCCCAGAGATTGTAAAGCCCTGTCTGCAGCCTGGCTGGCTGTGAATCACTGCGCCTTGTTGCCTTATGAAAACAGCACGAGATAAACTCTGACATATTTACACACATCGTGATGCGACTCTTTTACAGAACACAGGAGTGTTTTGTCAGCTTTCGAGGCACTGTGATCGCAATAATGTCAGGATTGTGTGCGTGTTGTGTGATGACAAAGGCAGCGAGGGAAAGTGTGCGTCGCGTCCGTGTGCATGCATATGTCCTCACATGTGTACATTCAGCTACCTTTATCTCCGAGCTTGTGCAAGAACACGAATGCAGCACTCATCTGTATGTGTGCAAATGAGGTCTGCAGTGTGAATGTGTATTTATGCATGGGTGTGCACATGTAGGCGTGTGTGTGTTTGTGTCGGTGTGTGTGAGGCCTGTTGCTGGCCATCCAAGCAGACAGGTGTCAGGTCGTATCAGCGCATCGCTCCAGTGACCAGGTGGAAACCTGGAGGAGAAAAGGTGAATCACCTGGCCACACTGGGGCAACAAAACTGCTCGGCTTAGTCTACCATTACCTAAACACACACACACACTGATGGGGACACATCTGCAAACACACACACACACACACACAACCATACACACTGTTAAAGCAGAGTGAGAGAAAAAGAAGAAGAAAAACACGGCAAAGCAGTGTAGCGACATGAGGAGAGTGAGGAACGACTACAAACTGAGGGAGGCTACTACTACTACTCCTGGCAGCACACACACATATACACACACATGCACCCACACAAACACACATTTTCAGACTGAGTCACAAAAAGTCACATACGAAGTGCGAAACACACCTACTCGCACATATGATTGCGTGACTGAATCCAGCATGAGGCGGGGAGCTGTGGAGAAGCACACAAAGAGAAACATGTAGTAAATGGACACATCAAATAATTAGCAGCTTGATTGAATTGCACGCACACACACACACACACTCACACACACACACACACACACACACACATGCATCATCTCCACAGGGGCTGTGTGTGTGTGTCGCCCGTGTTTTGTCAGTGCTTGATGAGGAGAATGATCACTCTTCCCTTCCGTCCTTCCCTCCATCCCTCATTTTCTCACTCCTAATTAATTTACACACACACACACACACACACACACACACACACACACACACACACACACACACACACACACACACACACACACACACACACAGACACACACACACACACGCTGTTGTGAAGATAATTGCAGCAGCTAATGACAGCAGAGTGAAGCAGAAATAACAGCGGATGGGACACCAGCACTGATGTTCCCTTCGACGCTTCTCCGCTCATTCAAACGCTCCCCTCCTCCCTCACACACACTCCTCCGCCAGTCTCTTTTCACCTTCCCTTTTTCATTTTCTGCTCAACCCACACACACATTCCCGCCCCGTTCCTTATTCACCCACTGCCTTCTTGTCGCCTCCTCCTCCTCCTCCTCCTCTGCCACTCTGTTTCTTCCTCCCTTCCTCTCCTGCTGCTTCACTCACCCATGACCCCACATTCTCCTTTTTCCTCTCCTTCCTCCTTCTTGTTTTTCTACCACTCACTCCCCCCCCCACCCTCCACTCTCTCTTGCTCTCTACCCCTCCTTCGCCTTTGGGTGCTGAAGCAACAGAGCAGTGTCGGGGAGCCTCTGATCACGGCGGCGTTAACCACAATTGAGGGTGACATGTGGCGGGATGAGACCCGTGTACCGGAAAACCTTTGCTGGCCTGCCCGCATTCAGCCTGGCGCTCGCCTTGCCTTCCCCTTTTCTTCTCTTGCCTTTATGAGCCTGTGTCTGTATGTGTGTGTGTGTGTGAATGTGTGTGCATAGCTAGCCATCCTAATGGGAAGGAAATGTTACCAGCCCACTGGGCTGTGAAGGGCTGAACTCACCTTGAGCATAGAGAATGAGAAGAAAAGGCTGAGAGACAGACAGGCAGACAAACGGATAAGAAGGTACGTGTAAATACATCGTACAGAGATTTAGATTGATGGATCTTAATCTTACGCTGATTCCCTCTGCAGACATATTCTTGATTCTATGCAAATGTAAATAAAAGTAAGAAAAATGTGCATAATCAAAAGAGCAGCCATCTTCTATCAGTCCAGTAAATTATGGTAGTTTATCGTTACTTTCAACCCTGTCTCCCCAACATTGTCATCCTGTACAACTAAACAGCAGTTTTAAATAAATTGTACAATAAATGTACTTTTTACTGTTAGGGTGATAGTATATGAAATGTTTTCAAAGAGCCACAAAGTTTAAATCATGTGGTGGTGAAGTGTGTCTACAACAGGACTTTCACCCAGCAAACTAGTGTTTGTGTCCCATGTGGAAACATCATTTGAAGATTTAAATTTGGGTTTAAATGGACTGTTTCACAATGTCACCTACATGTTAGAAGCCTGGTTAGATTCTGTCACCAAAACTGCATAATTTGCTTTTGGAAAAAGTCATAAATGCAACCCTTTCACAAAACATTTGATACTTCTCCATTCTCTGGGTTAGCAAACGGACAAGTCCCGCCCCATGTAATATGTGATTGGTTGGTTAGCAGTGTTGCTTCACAGCTGGAATGTGCTTGTTTCAAATCCAGGCCCTGGCACTTCTGTATGGAGTTTGCATGTTCTCTCTGTGTTTCTGTGGATTTTCATCATGAGCTCTGGCTTCCTCCTACAGTCCAAACACAAGCTTAGATTAATTAGTGATTCTAAATTGATTGCCGGTGTGAGGGTGAACATGCATGGTTGTTTGTCTGCTTGTGTTGGCTCTGTGACTCTTTGCCTAGGGGGTAAAGATGCCAGCCCATCCATGATCTACAGGACACAGTGGGAAATAGAAACTGAAGGGGTGGAATGCTGAAATGGAACCATAGTTGGAAAATGATACAATATCAAGGTTATTTACAGAGTTCTGCTACTGTGCCTATAAAAATAACAAAACTGCACCTGATTTAAATTTGGCTGCCATCCCTGTTCCCCAAAGTCATCTCCTTGTGCGGTCAAGCACATGTCAAGCAGCACCTGTGATCAGCGCTGAATCTCTCTAAAGCGACCCTTCAAATGGAAATTTATTATGGGGAAGAGAAAGAAGTGGAGTCAAATTGGGTGAGTAGTGCAGGTGAGGAGCAATAACTGACAGTGAACTCACAGTGAAGAAAATAACAAGCTGACCTGATGCACATTACGTGGTTATGGAAACTGCGTCTCTTCCACTGTGAAACCTGCTGTTTCTTCTCTTATCACCAGTGATGATCCTCAACAAGAAGGTTGGATCATCTTGACTGATGACTGAGACATGATGTGATGTTTTCTTTTCTGCTCCATGATCACAAAAACATACATAACACGCGTTTGTATGCTGAAAATGCAGTGTCATGGGACATTCTGACTCATGACAATTGCTGCTTTCGCATGTTGCATATGAATTACATGTTCTCTGCATTGGTACCACAAACAGTATTTGAACCTCTGGATCAACTCGCCTAAATGGCAAAGATGTGTTGATTTTATATTTTGGAAGTGTCACGGTCAAACATAATCTGGAAGAATCATATCTGACAAGGCAGTTTAGCTGTACAGTAACAGTTAACGTTTCTATCCAAGGTCTTTTTGGATTTCAGCATCACAAAATACTGAACAGCAACAGGAACACATAGTTCTGCAGTGACAAAATCAGCAATTACATATACGTGAAATGTCCCAAACTCCTTTTAGTATATCTCCTCTATTCTATACACAACTTCTACCTCTTTCCTGGACACACACAATGTCCTGTGTTTCCCTTCCAACGCCTGGAGGAAGCTCCATTGTATCTCTTTTGAAAAATGGTGATGTGTTTGATGTGTTTTGCAATTCCACTGCATGTTTGGACACAGGAAAACAGCTGACAGCTACAACAAGCTCATGTCAAAATGCTCTTGTGGCTGACTGTACCGAGGTTTTAAAGCCAGGTAAAAAGCGGGAAATGAGAGTTGGAGCTGTTATGGCAGCATACCAGTGCCCACGGTTTGGAAAAGGAATTTTCAGCAACCGTCTATGGCTGTAATCGCATCAATTTGGTCGTGTATTAGAGTTCGATGATTTGGCACGGGCTTTCTCGCCTTTTTTCCTGAACGCACAATGCATGTTGTCGTGCAAATGTTAAACATACTTCATGTAAATTATCGAAAAAGTTCACCAAAAGTAAACCAAACCATGATTCTTTTCTGAGCCTCGCCAGTTAGTTTTGGTGCCAAAACTTCCCCAAACATGAGCTAAAAATGTAAGTAGACACATAGTGAAAATCAATGAGTAAAAGTGAAAGTAAACACCGATCGCCGCTTTATGGGCGGGACAACGAGGCTACTGAGCCAACAACAAGATTGAAGTGGTCCTACCTGCCCGTATGTATATGTATCTTTTGTTATAATGGTCATTTAAGGGATTACTGACAATCAAAATGGGAGATCAGTGTGTGTGCACTTTTCTAAACCTTGTTATTTAGTCAGAGATTTGTATAGTATAAAACATTGTAGGATTTTTACCTTTAATATTTAAATGAATCTGTCAAATTTATGACTTTAATCTTATATCTCTGTTGGAAAGCACTGAAATATCAGTGGCTTGACCTGGGTTGAAGAGATTACATAACCAAGAGCAACTGTATTGGTTGACGAAGTAATATTTATGTCTGGGGAGATCATGATCGTGAGCTTAGGCAATTATAGCCATAGATTCTTGCAAACATACCTACAAAAACTTCTGTGCTGTCTTTCACTTTGGAAGCATTCTTTGGGCTGCTAATGTCTATGTCACAGATGCTGACATTGTGGATGTTGTCACACAATGGGATAGAAGGTTAAAAAAAACTATAATCTGGCATGCTAGTGTTTCTGTCTGGGCATTGAGAGACATTCCAGATACAACATTGTTTGTCATCAGCTATGATTCACTACATGGGATAAAACAATCAATTGTCATGCCTCATGCTCTGCTACAACATTCTCCCGATGTCTACTGTCTTCCAGGTTGAGCTAATTTCATGCCAGTATTTGATGGATTCTATAAATCACATAACCTATAGTATTTTATTGTTGTTTCTCACATAAATTTACATTCAGGTTACTTTTTTGTATTAATCTGTCCATTCTGGTGCCATTTTGGCTTCTAATCTAATCAAGGCTATCAAGTCTAGACTACAGTCCCTGAAAAGGATCGACAAAACATTTTAAAACAGCTTTACGTTGCCTAAAATTTGAGGATTTGTGCATTTTAAGCACACATCACAGTACAATGCTCCTGCAATTGTCCACACCCTTGTTTCTGGGGTATCTCAGTAGATTTGGCCCTGCAGTGAAAACCAAAAGTGTTTCTCCTCCCTTAATCATGATTCTGTACGTCTTCTCTGCTGTAAAGAAGCACAGGGTAGGCAATAACATGTGCCAGGGACAGAGAATGCGTGAGACAATGGCACCCTCGGCTGTGGTTGGCCAGAGCTAATGCACATATCCTCACACACAAATATGCACCAGTGCACACACAAACACCCTCACCAGGCTCCAAATCGACTTAACGCCTTTCACTAATTACCTTTACATTTTTACACTTCTGCTTACTCAAGCTCTGCTTTAGGCAACAGTGGGTAATTGATTTCTGGGCGATTGTGTGTGTATGTGTGTTAATAGTTGGTCTGACCGCTGGTCGCTTTGTTGCTTGATTCCGATTGAATTCGAATGCATTTGAAGCATCCACGCCAAGCAGCACTCGGTTCCAACACAACGGACAGGAAATCTGCTCAGATTAGCACTGTTGTCTTCCCCCGTCGAAGTCCTAGTAGTGGTGAGTCAGGAGGAACGTTCTGACTGTAAGAAAAACAACACAGAATGAGTCACGAATGGAATTATCAACAGTGCTGTGGTGGAGGAGAAGCGTGAAGGGCAAGCAAGTCTATTATCACTTGAAACTTCACTTCAGACTAAGGAGACATGCTGCCTTAAATACACATGCACATATTATGCCTTCATTTTGGTCGGGTTTCATTCTCAAGGACCCATCCTAGTTAAATAATGGGAACTATAAGTGAAATGATGATTAAATAAATGAACCACCATCACATATTTGCTCTACAGGTTCAAGTAACTAATCAAAACAAACCATCTGCCATATCAAGTTGGGTCAGTTTGGATGCTAACTGATCGTCTTTCTGCAATATTATACCAGCACCAACCCATACATTAATTTCTGTTTTGATCATTGGATTCAGTTGTGGCAGCAAAGTGAATCTCCATGTAGATTTTCACAAATTCTTTATGCCCCCTGACTATTAGCGAGGTGTCTTGACAGTGCTTACCTTTAAGGGAATGGAAAGTCCAAAATGGAGGAAACTATTGCAGTTTTTCTGCAGTATTGTCCAATAAATGTTTATTTCATCTATTCAGTTTGAATAGAAACATGTCAAACCAAAGAACAGGCAGTTAAGAAAGAGGATCTGATTCCACAAATGTGTCTTTTGAGGTATTCACTTCATAACTTAACTGCCAGCTTGGCGAGGTTTTTGATTCCTGAATAGAAATCTATTGGAGAACTCTGTAATGCCAAAGTTTGTAACAGCAAAACCAGGAAACATCCAGCTAATCATGTTAATTTGACTTGAGCACTGAAACTGTGTGCATGTGTAGTAGAAGCATAACCTTTGCAGCAAAACACTTTTAAAGCCTTATTTTGGTGCAAAGTCACCAAACTTTTAAATCAGTTTTACCAGATTCGACTGATGATTCTATACTGGCAGTTCTTATGCCAAGGTGATGATTGAAAACGCACTTTTGATTTACCTATTTGATAAAATCTTGGACTTGTTGGCTTGAAATAACTACCCTAGGGCATTTGCAGGATGGGTACTGTGTGATAAGACTGGCCTATTAGAATTCTGGCTTTTTTTTTTTTTTTTTTTTTAAACTTGAATGAAATAGAGATGCATGAAGAAAAATTTTTACTCATGCAAGCAGACTAGCATGTAGCTTGCCAGCTAGTTGACATTGTAAGACATCCTTGGTTGCCTTGGATAGACTTTTAGCTTGGGAAAGTTTAATAGTGTAAAATGACCTGTAAGAATTTAAGTGTGAGCCATGATAAGAGCCGGCTGAATTCTCTAAATGGTAAGGAAAGTTGCTTCAATGCTCCTTTTTCTTATCTCCTTTGAGATATGACACACTGGACGGTCCTTGAAAAGAAAAGGACATAATGGAGTGCTACTTTCAGAAACATTCATAGCGATGAACCCTTCACAGAAGACCTTTGTCAACAATCACCCTTGCAAGATTCTGTGGCCTTGTGTAGGAGTGATCTGATTGTTTTAGCAATGCACGTGTCTTGTACTGTGTCCACATCAATTCCCATTCACATCTTTCCTTGACCTCATGGTGTTTTCCATTGAGGTTTTGTTTGATTATCCAACCACAACCTCTGTGCTCCTAGCAGTGCTTGTTTCTTTCAGGATGCACAATGATGAGCAACATTTTTTCTTGAACAAAAGTGAAATCAAACACTTGCTGAATCAGACATGAAAAAGCAAAACTTTCTGTTTGTGAAACGTTGTTTCAAACACAAATAACAATAAAAAGAAGTAAAGTTACATAAAAATTAAACTCATGTCCTTGATTTCCTCAATTAATCTAAAAGTCTAAATCCATTTTATCTCCAAAATAACACTGCTTCTTTCTCTTCTTTTTGGAAATGACATTTTTGACACTATAAATACACCTTAAGACTGCAGCCCACAGCAAATTTACCATGTATAGAACTAGCAAACATAGTTATGTCAAATGGCTGCTCAAAAGCTATTGATATTATGTCCCTGATTTCCTTCTATCTTTCTTTGTTTGAACATTTAATTTGCTTTCATTTTTTGGGGAGGGGAGAATGGTATTAATTTGTCACAAAGGGGAGCAGACACTTCGAAGCCTTAATGACAACGTTTTACAGAACATAATTTTTTTTTTCTGGTGTTCTGTCATTTAGTGAGAGATTTTCTGATGAATATTGGACAAGATTCAACCACAGTTTAATTGCATGTTCTCCCGCAGTTCAACCTTGATGTCTAAACACAAAAGCAACAATTTCATTATTGACCATAAAGATGCATATGGGGCTGAAATGCTGCAGCTGTTTAAAAAAAAAAAAAAAAAAAAATCCCTTTGTGAGCACTGACAAAGCAGCCATATTGCAATGTGAAGTCTATGGCTGTGGAAGTAAACTGTGTTTGTTTAATCCTGGCCCTAATTTAAGGCTGACCTCCAATCAATAGCACATTGGATTGGAAAGTTTTTCGTCAAATAGGCACACAATTGCTGTCAAGCTCAGTCAAGCGTTTCATTGAGATTGAGGTGACAGATGCAGTTAGCTTCACAGTCAGAAGCAGATTCGAGAGTGATGACATATGAACATTTGAATACAAATAATTTATTTTTAATCACTCCATATGGACGTCTCTTCTTGTCGTATCTTTCATTGGAATCTTAGACAAATTAGTCTGTTGCAAAACAGTTTCTTTTTGATTTTAAACAGATTTCAACTCTCGCTCACTTCATCGAGCAGTATCTTAAATGACCCCTTGTGCCTCTTCCATACTGCAGGGCCAACATCCTATTTGCTCACTAGTGACAGCAGTCGAGAAAATGAGAGCGAGCTCGACTGTGTAACTTCACTCATTGTAGCGCATGACAGGGACACTAAATTGTCAGGTTGCAAGAAAACAGGGGCCTTTTTTGGCCTCGTCCTGATAACAACACATCATTATTTACCTGTCATAGTGTACAACACTGCATTTAAGATAAACTCAATCTTTATTTCCCCCCTTCTTCCATCTCAGCAACAAATTTGTCTTTAGACACAGTCTGGCTCTCTGAGTGCTGCTGTGCATTCAAAGTCCTGTATTTTTTTTCCACATTTATTTCAGAGGCAATGTCAGGTCGCAATGCTCCTGACACTCTGTGGAGTTAACACGCAGTGGAGCTTCAAAGACGTGTCTTTCACAAGTCGGAAGATGTAAGCTGCAATGGTGTCTCACCTGTTTGGTGTCAAGGTGGTGATGCATTATGCAGCAGCGGCGTAGTGGGTCATGTTGTGTAAAGAACCAGTATGCGGCCCTGACAGCGTATGTGGCACAACCTTGAGGAGGTTTGAAGATAACACCGGCTGCTTAAATCCTTTGTCCCAAATCTATTCAAGCTGGAGTGGGTCCTCGACAGCAAGGTGTGCCCTTTACCATACTTACATTTTGTAAAGCTGAACGACCTCACAGCTACAAGGGATGCACAAATAAAACCACATATATAATACTCGAAAGCTATACATTCCAAAGAAAAGGCTTGAAGAGTTCATTTAACAACATTGCCACAACAATGACACATACTGCAAAAACTGCTCAGAAATGGCTTGAGGAATACAACAACATATTATAGTATCCTTTATTAGTACTGTATATAGTTGTCCAAAACTCCTTACTCCCACTTCACAACTCAAAGGACCCAAAGGATCTGCTGCCACATTACCAGTAAACCCCCGCCCCCCACGGTTGTCTTCTTTACTCCTCTCACCCCAACTGGTCAAGGCACCTGGCTGCCTTCCCTGAGCCTGGTTCTGCCAAACGTTGCTTTTTTACCCCCACTTTCAACCATCACCAAGTGCTTACTCAAAGGGACTCTGAGAAATTGTGGTTTTGTTGGGTTTTTATGAATACATTTTGTAAGCCATATCCTATGTGAACGGCCTTGACATTAGTCGTAACTTGGCGCTATATAAACAAAAGTGAATTGAAAGGAACTGGAAAGTCTGTGCCCAAGCCCTGGATAGTCAAGGCTACAGTATTATGTAGGTATTATGTATACAGACACAGTATTATGCAGATGGCCTAAGTGTTGTGACTCACTGATGTAGATACGGAACTCACATTCAATAAAAAACACCATCAAAGCGACGAACATTGTGGAGAAAAAAGAATTCTTCAACTCTTTGACCCCAGAAAATAATCATTTTAAAAAAGGATCTAGCTGATAAAAGATAGTTCTGGGTAACCTTAGACTTCTCAGATCACATATGAAGACATATTTCCACCAGCTTGTGGAGATTGTGGTTTGATTGCATTTGACATTCAAGTAAAGGCAACACCTTATGACTAAAGAACTACATTTGACAACATACTCAACAAGAACATTTTAAAAATTCTTCTGTACCAATAACACAATGAAAAAATGTTTGGACTCGCACAACATTATACAGCCTGTGTCACACTGAGTTATGGAACTTGAAAAACAAAGATAACGGCAATAACATCCACTGAACGACCTAGAAATACCTTGAGTTCTTTTACCAAAATGAACATGAACAGCAACCAGCAGCATGCTTGGAAAAAGCCAAATTAAACAAGAGGAAACCATTGTGGCTGAAATCTGCAGCCCAGCTTTTGACAGCTAAAACTTTTTCAAGCTAAAAGGACCAGCAATCTATGGAGAAAAGGCAGTCGTAAAAAAAATCCATAACGATATTGGAATAAAGCCTCAAACAGACTAATGTTTTAGGGTATAACTGTCTTGACTGACGAGTTTGGAATGAAGTGATTGAAGTGGCAAGAGTGAAGCAGGCCAGGAGGGACATTCACCAGAGAACTTGAGTTACAATTGTTTTGACTGTGTTATTTTCTCATTATGTCCTTGTACATGCAGTTTGGTTTTATGTTAACTTATTTTAATCAGTTGTCAATTCATTGTAATTGGCTTGTTCTTCTGTGAATTGGTCAAACCTGGTGTGGAAAATGGTTTATATATATATATATATATATATATATATATATATATATATATATATATATATATATATATATATATATATATATATATATATATCACATCACGTCTCCTTCTGTTCGACACTATTGGAGACTGGATGCAAAGGACATCTGTGCTATTTTCGTTTCCCTTCTGTAATGAAAAGAACTGGTGTCCATTATCCATCACCACAATCAGTCTGGATAGAATCAGATTTGACCCATTTGATCCGATCCATTGTCAAGTTCAAATCATAATCATAATTGGCTCAGCGGTTATGGGTGTCCCTCCATTGGTATTTTTATGAGAATCACAATCTGTAGCTTTTCATCAGTACATTTCTGGAGGCTGTAAATGTGTTCTCCCAGCACAGCAGGACACAACATGGCAGGTCATGACACCGACTTCGGCTGGATAGAGGTTTCCGGTCAACACAACTACCATGTGGAGAGATTACATAAAACAGCTACAGAGCAGCAGCAAAGCTGAGGTGAATGAATTTAAAAATGCAACCTGGCCTTCGGTCTTTGATCAGCATTCCCCACCCCCACAAAGAGATGCTTCTGAAATTCAGATGGAAAGTGCTGTTCTCACACAGGAGATGTGAGGGAGGGAAAGTGCACTTCGGAAACAATATCTGAAGTCCACTTTGAATATCTTGACTTGTTGACGTATGTTGTTCCTAATACTTGCTTTATAAACAACAAATGCCTCTCTCTCAAGTGGCAAAACAAGGTTTTGTTTGTGACGCAATTATCCTGAGAGGAAAAACACTGAAAGAGCGGAACAGAGGCTTTACAAGGTGAGAAATCAAAGGACAAACACAGAATCTCTCCACTTCTGTTAGAGTACCTGACTCTGGCATGAGCTTCAGGTCAAAAAACTGGAATGTCTATTGTGAAAGCTTGACTCCACAGTCACAGAAAGAAATTTATTTGGATTTGGAGGTTACAATTGTCTTGGCTGAAGATACAAGGCTGAGCCAGGTTGAGCCGCTTGTCAGAAACAACCAGATTGTAGGTCAAAAGGTTTCACTATATGTACCTTTCTGAGCCTTATACGATGATCAAAACAACCTGTAGTGTTTTGTGGCAAACACTTATCCCGACACTGAACAAACAAGGAATTGCTTGTTGGAACTAACATCACACTGGACCAATTTGGGGCTTGGGGACCTCAAGATACGATCAGTTGCTGCAACCTGTTGTGCAAATGCAAGAAAAGTTTCACCAATGCCTTATTGCGCATCCAAGGAATCGTTGTTGTATCCTTTGGTAGTCAGGTTCCACATGTGTGACATCAAATCAAAGATTGCAGGCTTTTTTTATTTTATTTTTTACAGCTATTACAAACAAGAACAAAGAAAAAATTGCATGCTGGATCTGGAATCAAGCCAAAGATTTTTGGGGCTTGGTGTCCAGAAGATGCAAACAACTGCTAAAGAAATGCAAAGAAGCTTGTTAGATGCACAAAAATAATAAATGGTCCACAACTATATGGCATGTTTTAACCTTAGCAAGGTGTTTCTTATTCACCCATTCAAGCGGCTTGCCTACGAGTTGGGAGCAACTTGGGGTTCAGTGTCTTGCCCAAGGACACTCAGACATGCGGGGAGGTCAGGGATCGAACCACCAACTTTTCAATTAGTGCACAAACTGCTGAGCCATGGCTGTCCCAAAAGAAGGCATCGAAGAAACTTTTGTCACATGTTTTGGTAGTCAGGTTTGTCACATGACTTTAAATTCAAGATTTGCAGCTATTTTTACAGCCATTACTTTCCCCCGGTAGCAGATGCCTAAGCAGTTTGGCCCATGGCTCACCTCATAAAGTATTTATAACTCAGTGAGCCAAGAAGTCATGGATGACCAGTTACAAGTTGCGAAAGACTCAGAAGAAGTTTGAGAAAGTAAGAAAAGGTTTTATGTCACAAAGATGCACTTTGGAGAGTAAAAGAAGAATAAAATAAAAAGAAAGATCTCGACTTGTCGACAGCAAATCACTGCAAAGTCTGAATTTCTTTAATATTTGATGAGGAAGATCAAACATACAGTGACATCTTCAAATTGTGACTTCTTTTTTTTGCCCATTTTTCGCAATGAGGTTTCAAAAGATTGGAATGGCGTGTATAGCTGACCTGACATCTGACATCAACATGGTGGAGTCACTGTATGACCTGTCTCAAGAATAGAATTAATGGATACACATAAAGACAGAGAAGATACAAGGGCATAACAAAGTTGTCTTTAGGAAGGACTTTAAAGTAAGCTACCTAAAAGGGCAACACAGCAAACTTTTGTACTTCCTTTAACTATGCTATAAATACAGTCAAATAGCAGCTCCTCTATTTATGATCAACAGATGGAGATTCCTGTATCTATATGGTCTTTATTAGATATGAGTGTTTGGAATACAACTAAATATCTGATAAGTGGATAATTAATGGGTCTAAATACATATAGTCTGTGCAATATTAATAGTTATCTCAGTGTTTCTGTGTAGATTTTGGTTTACTTTTTTATTTTTGTACTGCATTTCTTAAATGTTTTAACTACCTAAAACTACAAATTTCCCCACTGTGGGATTAATACAGGCTTATCTTATCTTAACTGATGTGAAAAGTTTGACTTCGAGATTCAAAATCATTTTTTTAAAAAATATTTTACAACTAATCAGAATACAAGGTATTTGATCATTTTACTACTGTTTCAGCAAACATTCCCAAGGAACAATGTAAAAACAGACACTCCAATGTCAATACTGTTATTTGTATGATAATTCCAACTCTCAACAGTGTTATTCCTTAAACACAGCTGGCCTTAAGGATGCACAATTTTACTGTAAGCTGTTGTATCGCATCGCATCGTATTGTATCGTATCGTATCGTACCGTATCGTATCCAACTCCTCAACAGCTTAAGAAAACTACAACTTACAAAATAGTTCATCATCTACTGTTCTGAATACCTGAATTCAGATTATTATGTGCTAAAAACAAAACTACACCACAGCAGTTCCACATACCCACTCAGTTTGTAGCCTACATGTCTCTTTCATCAGCTGATCTCTGAACCAGTTTCTTTCTCTTTTCTTTTCGCCATCTCATCTGACGATGCTCTCAGATCTGCATGGTGTTAGTTATAGCAGCCATGGATTAAGAGCTTGATATGATGGGGTTAGGAGATACATTTAAACAACCTTAAGCAATAAAGATGCAGCAAATAGTTAAATAACACATTAAAAGAACTTCAAGCCTACTTAAGGATTCCTAACTAACTACTCTTTTGACAGGCTGCTATTTTGGATAAAAACGCCCCGTGTCTTTCTATTGAACTCTGATTCACTCTGTGGTTCATTAAAGCAGCTCCTGCAGCTCCTGTTTACAGTCTGCTTGTTGGCTCCGACACAAAGGGTGGGTTTGTCTCAAGTCCTGCGGCACGAGTGGGCGGTGGGTCGGCAGTCATTGTGTGTTAACAGGATGCAGCGGTGGCGACACGGGCAACGTTTCAATGGAAAACAAAACAAGCAATGTCAGAACTTTGCAGAAGGAGCCTTGTTTTAGTTTAGGTGCGTTAACAGCTGTGTAGTCTGCATTAGACCCCGAGGGAAGAGCTACGCAAACACTAGTTCAGAAAGGTGTTTACAACAGTGCAGATTACAGCTTAAAGAGGGTGGACATTTTATTTTATATCCTGCATACTCTGTAACCACATTATTATTCAAGTGAAAAAGAGAAAGCTTCATTTTATAGGGAGGTATTTAATCAGCATTTTTAAACCATCAGCATAATCTATCATACTATAAACTATTATAGTCGGAGCTATAAAGGCACTATATTTCCAAGGTTAATCCTAATGTTTTGTTGCCTGGCAAGAATAATAATGTCAAAAAAACACAGTTAAACCATAAGTGCCACTTTCTACAACTTTAAGCATTTGAGATCAAAACAAATCAAAGAGGAAACCCACAGACATATTATGTGTATGTACATATGTTTTCTTATGTGATATATTTATCTCCTGCTGTGTTACTTATTGAACCCTAAAGCAATTAAACACTACAATTAAAATCACAATAAAAAACTGTATTATGTAATTTGTTACGTGCCGTTTTTGTTGTACTTTTGTATTTGTTAAATCCTTCTCAACCACAAACTTACACCCTCCAGTTCTACTCGTATGCAGGATGTAATGTAGAGTTTTTGACCTTATTAACAACATATGATGATGATGATTGTCTAATTTGCCCATCTCTCCCTAACCATCTAGTGCAAGAGATACTTCCAAGAGAGAGAGAGAAAAGACATATATTAAGCCTGGTCCTAACCGAATCACACACTTCTTGGATTCTCTAAGGATTCTCCAGTATTTCGAATGACAGCAGTAACCTGGTGGGAGCAGTTGCGTGGGAAGGGAGTGTTACGCATAGACAGACTTATCCATGGGATCTTCCTACTGTACTGCTGCCACAGTCTTGTACTTCGGCCCAGACCTTGACAGGAACTGTTGAACGGAGGGCAGAGTGTGTCTCCTTTACTAACCCTCAGCTGGATTTTCCAAACCAGGTTTGACCGGGTGACATCTTAATCACAAAGTTGCTTCTTGATATGTCGGCTGGAGCTATACCTAAAGCGGGAATAGACTGCTCCGAGGGCGGATGATGAGGTGGGGGAAAAATAGGGCAAATTAATGCAGGAATTCAACCAGAACACAGAGTCAAGTGGCTCATTTGGGTTTTGCAGGAGCAAGAAACATCATCGCGCACGAGTGCACATCATCAGCATGCTTCTCTATCTGCAACAACAAGCACCATTTGGATTATAATATCAGCCATTGTCATTCTAATTCCAACCATCTGCGGTTTCCATGGTGAAAACAGTGAGAAGCAGAGCCCACACAGGGACTTGTCAGCAGTCATGAATATTTTGCATTGAACTCAGCCTGTAAAACAGAGGAAGAAAAAGAAAAAAAAAAAGAAAACATGCAGTGTCCAGCAGGCATTTCCATACAATGAGCTGACATGAAGGGTCATCTTTATTGTTGTTGACTCGAATTTACATTACCCATTCTCATTCCTATGAATGTCCCAATATTTGAATTCTAAATGCAAACACTCCACAAACAAAAAAAAGTAGTTTCAACTGCTGTTTCTCTTTTAAATCCCGACATTTTTGCTCTAATGTGACACCGCTGTCACCGCCTGGACTGGGAGAAAACTGCACTGCAATGAGATCTGTCTGCATGTGGTGAAAATTTTCAGCCGGCCAGAAAATCTGATCAGTCGTGCAAAGTGTTCGACCCTCGCCGCCCCGAATGAGATCAGTGTTCACTCTAATTACTTTTTACAAGCAGCCTTCATCAGAGGAGCTGAAGTCATCTCGGCCCTTGCAGAAACGGAGAGACAACTGTTAACAGTCTCATGTTGTTAGATCACTTGTGATGTGATGCAGGAGTCACGCCAGGAATCCTCTCAGTCAGCAGGGATAACGTCTTAACATGTTGATTTATACTGCTAATTTAAGGGAAAGGTAGAATAGATTAAAATTGGTATTTAGATTTAGATTCTGGATACTAGTTAATATGTAGAACACAGAACTACAATGTTAATGTTAATGATTATTTTAAAAAAAAATGTCAATACTTCCTCGGTCTTATCCATCCATCCATTATTTATCCACTTAATCCTCATTAGGGTCGTGGGGAGCCTGGAGTCTATCCCAGCTGACGAAGATATTCCTCAGTCTTATGTATTTGGTATTTGGACTTTCATCATATTAAATTTATTAAGCAATAACTCTGCATCACTGAAACTGTTTCTTTCCCAAACCTCCTCAAAACAACGTTTCTGTCAGAAAATAATGACTCCTTATCTATCTTGTTCTATATATATACAATTAATGAACAAATAATGACATAACCTAAACATAATCATGGTTTTTTAATCCTTATGTTTGTTAAACTTGCCTTCCTTTTGTGTTCATTGTTCATGGATTCCATACATCCCACTGTTATCTGTGCAAATGTATCAATAATATCACTTTTTAACCTTCTTTTCTTTTGATTTTATAAATGCCACAACTGCATTTCCATTAAAATGCATGGCAATTTCTTTGTAAATTGTTAGACAAATCTGTACAAATAATGAGATAACCTAAACATAGACAAGCTTTTATTGTTTATTTTCAGTCCTTATGCTTTGTTGAATTTGTATTTATTTTGTTCACTGTTTGTGAGTTCCACAGATCCCACTGTTATCTGTGCAAAACTATTAATAATGTACATTTTTAACCTTCTTGTCATCTCATTTTATTAATGCGGCAGTAATAGCTGTGTTTCAATTCAAATGTATGACTTTTTTTTCAAAATAATATGGAACTTTATGTAGGTGGTTCAAATTCTTGAATCAGGAGCTATTTTCCACTGTGGAAGAAGAGTTGATATTTTGAGCTCATGGCTCCCTCAGTCTTGTGCAATGTTTCTATTTGCAAAGAAATGCAGCTGAAGCCTGCTTAAAATTATCTCTAAATCTGACCATATGATGCCACACACTAATTAGAATATATAATTACAGAACAAAGCATCCATGCTTTACATCTGTTCACTTGTCTCCTGCTCTCTGTGCTCACATGTGATGAATTTTAATACACTTAAAATCCCAAATAAGGTATTCTCATTGACATATTTCTTTTTCTGTTTCTATTGTCAGACAGCAGAATGAACACTAAATAACGGCTCAGCCTATTAAGTCTACAACCAGCAGTCACTTCACAGTCATTTCCAAGCTGCTGCTCGGCGCCGCTAACACTGATTTAATAAACCACGATATCATCTCACAAACTCGCCTGACGCACGGGTTAAAAACAACAACTGTGCCGTGATATCAGCTATATTTACATGTAAAATGATCACTCAGACAGAAAGTTAGAAGTGACAGATTGTCTTGTTACTCATTCACGTCTGTGTCAGCTGCCGTGCGGTCAACCGAACATGCTGCGCCTTGCTGCCGCTCATGATAGCAAAGCAAGATCTCGTGTTTGTGAGGCAGATCTGGTGGCTCTCTTTTACGGAAAGTAGCCGAGGTTTGTCCAAATCTCAAACTTGGAAACAAAGCCGCCACATTGACAACAATAGAAGAGGACAAAGTGAGATACTGCAGAAAAAGAGCACTAGTGAACCCTCAAAAGTAAAAAAGACACCTGAAATGGAGAGTCTGGAACAAATAAAATGACCGCTGTGTGCTCTTGGGAGAATTCTGGCAACCTCAGAAGCTTGACTGACATTAAAAATGACATTTTTTTAAATTAATGGCATTTCCAACCAGGTGTTTTTACACAGCAGCAGCATTTTTCGAACGCTTTTGTTTTCTATAGGGGTGCATATTTATTGAATTACTGTGCTGCACCATAATTTTCACTATAGGGGTCCAACGAACAGAACACTTTCAAGTTTTGTTAGTAAAAAATGAGCTTAATGTCAAGGGGTTCAATCTCAGCATTTCCTGCACTGAAGTTCTCTGCCTTTAAAAAACAGCAATGTCTGCATTTCCCAGGAAAACAGTCATGAATAATGCCGCCACTCCAGCAAAGGAATCATCTCAGGGCTTATTATTATGCCCGTTATGTGCAATCAATAATCAACAGGCAAATCCACTGAGTTGACAGCAGCTTTTAAAGGATGGAATGTCATCACCAATCCAGAGAAACAACTGAGATTCATCAAGATATGCTGAAACTTAAGTAATTTTCTGAACTTTCACAAAACAGTGAGGACATGCATCAAATGACCTCACTAAGTGCAGATTTGCATTGAGAAAAATCCACAATAATAATGATAAAAAAGAGTAATGTAACACAAGTAAAGGCACTTAGTTGGGTCTTAGTTCTCTACTATATTATCAAGCAACTGGATATTTTCTTGCTTTAAAACAGGAGTCTTGAAAAGGCAAAACAAGAAAAACTTTGCAATGATCTGGAGGAACTCTTAGAAACATTCAACATAAACAGTCAACACTAGCTTTCAATCTACCAAAGTAGTATTAAAGTTTGCTCCATTTTGCCTCAGAATCTACAGATCTTTTTATTTACAATAACTTTAGTATGTTTAATGAAGCCAGGCAAACTTTTAGCTTCATACTAGGAATATTTTCCAAGTTACAGGCCAGAATGTCTGTGCTTTTTACATTTTTTTCCTGAATTTTTAAATCCTCATTACTTCATAAGTAGTTTTCAAGGCTAAAAAAAAATTGAATTCTGTACAAAAAAAATGCAACATAAAAGATTTTACATCCACTTCAGGAGTCACAATCTACAGTAAACATCTCATTTTTGTTCAGCATCATTGTTTCTATAGCCAACTTTGAGCATTTATATTGTGGGGACATGTCATAATTTCAATAGCAAAACTGCCCATTGGCAAAGAGTCATAGAAACAAGCACAGATACCCTGGATGTCTGATCTGTTTTCTGATAATTCACTTGAGAAACCGCAAACGTAACATTAATAAGTGCATTCTAGGTAAAATAACAGGCTTGTATCTCCATGCGAATGAACAAGTCAAAGCCCATCTTCTCAAAATGTATATCATACACTACGGATAAAAGTTTGGGGTCACCCTGGCCATTTCATGTTTTCCATGAAATCTCACACTTTTATCCATGTGCTAACATAACTGTACAAGGGTTTTCTAATCATCAATGAGCCTTTCAACACCATTAGCTAACACAATGTAGCATTAGAACACAGGAGTGATGGTTGCTGGAAATGTTCCTCTGTACCCCTATGGAGATATTCCATTAAAAATCAGCTGTTTCCAGCTAGAATAGTCATTTACCACATTAACAATGTCTAGACTGTATTTCTGATTCATTTAATGTCATCTTCATTGAAAAAATATGCTTTTCTTTCAAAAAATAAGGACATTCCTAAGTGAGCAACGGTAGCGTACATATTTGTATTTATTCAAGAAAATAAAGCTATAATAATTCCTACACACTCATCCTGCCGAGAAGACAAATGTTGGACACAGAGATTCTACATCTGACAACAGAAACAGCTCAACAGTACAAAGGAACAGAACAAGAACTGTGAGGCTCCAAAACAAGCAGTGGATCTCCAAACTTGTTTGACCAGTGTGATTTGTTCAAAGTATTGTCTAAAACAAACAAAATACCCTCATTGTTTCTACATTTCTCAGCCATGAGCTACATTTGCAAGTGTCAAAATGTGAAACTGTTATGACATAGAGAGAATATTGGGTAGAAGATGAGCCTGGTATCAGACAGTAGGTAAGAGTAAAACCTTTCATTTGCGAGTGTTTTTCATCCCTGAAAGTTTCACGTAGGTACCTCTTGGCCTTATGCTATGAGGGCTCAAAAGTAAAGCGCAATTTCCATCATATTTCGAGGTCTCTGAAGCTCAGAAAATATTAAAAGCATGAAGGTGAAATTTTGCATATACGAGTATAAGTATCGATTTATTGATTTAGGTAAACCTTTGAAGTTGCAAACATCATTTTAATGAGTTGTGTTGACACAATAACTTTGGTAATCATATCAACTTAATATTATGTGAAATTTAAAGTCATATTTCTACATTTATTGAATTAAATCTAAATTGAAGTTCTACTAACCTGATGAAACTGACTTCAAGTTCCCTTCTTGGCAATTCAGACTGAGACACAGAGTATTAGAGGGCCTGTAAGTTGAACAAATACAATACAACGGATATTTGAAGGTGACATTATGGCCTAAAACATGTTAATTGCCTCATAATTGCAAATTTTGAATGAATTTGTTTCTTAAAAGCTACTTCATGGAAGAAGAACCAAAATACTGGTGTTCAAAACCATGGTAATTAAACGTGACTTAAAAATTCCTCTCAAATAATTTGGAAAAGTTTTTACTTTTATTTTTTTTTATAAGCAATCAACATAAAAATGTGTGTTTATCTGACCAATTATTAAGTAAGTAGTAATTAAAAATGCATTTGATTGTCGAGGACAGGCTTATTTCCTCTAACTGTTATTAAAGTAGCTTTGATTAATGCAAACTGTCCTTTTTTGAGCCCAAATATAGTTTTGTAAAAGCTAGCAGTTACTGGATGTAACTCCAGTTCATTGAGTATTTGTTTACTGTCAGACTCTCTGGAAAGTCTAAAATCAAAAGTGTCTCTGAAAAGATGTGATTGGTTCAAGTCTTCTGTCACAGGCTCAATTTTCCAAAACCTGAAAATGGAGCTAAATGAAGCTGCAGAAGCCCAGTTTCCTCTCAGATCACTTGAATTTCGTGGCAAAAAACAAAAAGCAAAAAACATTTTACCCCAGTTTTAAGAAAAATATAGCCCTGTTCCCTATTCAGCCTTCCCATCAAGGAAATGTGACTTTCTGCAGTATAAAAACTGTATTTCGAATCACTTGGAGATATTTACAGCAACACAATACAGCCAAGTAAAAACATCACTGTGGAGAGAAGCTTGAAATCTCAGAGATTTGACATTAATTTGCCAATAAAACTACAGTACCTCTCCTGCAGAAAAAGTAAATGAATTTATTTATTACTTTTAAGTGCTTTTCTGCACTTTCAGAACACGAGTCAGACTTCATGGTTTAAGGTAGGCTGACATCATGCTGGCACTGAAGCAGGTGTATTTTACGACCGGAGACTTTCAGGTTTCCACAACAACTACATTAAAGAAAAGGACGAGACAAAATATGGCTGTTATGACGACAAATGCAGAAGTGAACAGCCTCTGCCAGAATTAGCGCTGCACCGAAACCTCTCAGATCCCTGGAGGTTCCCGTCGTTCTGCATACTCATAGCACAAAAACTCCAGACTAAGCACAATACATTACAAGGCTTTTACATGCAAAGCAGATGTACACGGGCCGCATTCATTTTCAACTCCATCTACAAATTGCTTACATCGCTTTCGCATATTCAGCACAAGGTCCTGATTAATGGCAGCAGAGGATCCTGAACGCACGATAGAGACAGCGCTGTAAAGGATCCTCAGCTCGACAGCAGGCGAGCCGTGGCCCGATCCGTTTGAACCGTGAGGATGCACAGAAACAGAAACGCCTCTGGGCCCGGCTCATGCTTCCTTGCTCGCTGATTGAAGAGTCATTGAACTGAGAGAAAACTTGACATTATGTCTGAGAGCATGACACAGATTGATAATAAGCCTGTCTGTCCCTGTATCCTTCATGCCAAATGGACTCTTGAGCTTCATGAGAAAGGACTCGTCCTCCATTTATCCTGTCATACATTCTGCACTACTGAGTTGTTATGTGCAACTTAGCATCACACTGTCACGCATTAATATGTACATTGTACTAAAATACTGTAAAATACAGCCAAACTATACCAGGAGTGTGCTGTTTTTTTCACAATATGGTCAAATATCGTAAAAGTTTATGCTTTTTTAAGAGCCAAAAACCACACAGCAGTTGTCAGTGTTGCTGTATAGACTAGCAACTTCATTTCAGAAACTAAAAACAGCATCATTTCTTTAATTATTTTTTCATGGTTTCTAAAATATTTTCAATAGACTACAGCACATTGCTGTCTTTGGAATGCTCCCAATCTGTAAAATTTGCCATTTTTCAATGTTTTAGGTGTATTATGGGTATATTGATGCTTAAATATTAAACAAAGAAGGTAGATGTCAATTTGTGATAATTGATTTGAAATACACATCCAAGAACCTTCAGGGACTGTTCCCTCAAGGTAGCCTGAAGGTTCCTGTCTGCTACTTATGGTATACGCCAATCAGGCACAACATTGTGACCACTGACAGGTGAAGTGAATAACACTGATTATCTCTTCATCATGGCACTTGTTAGTGGGTTGGGTAGGAAATGGTTCAGGAATGATTTGTGGAGCACAACAACCAGTTTAAGGTGTTGACTTGGCCTCCAAATTCCCCAGATTTCAATCCAATGGAGCATCTGTGGGACGTGCTGGACAAACAAGTCTGATCCATGGAGGCCCCACCTCCAACATCCAGGACTTAAAGGATCTGCTGCTACCATCTTTGTGCCAGATACCACAGCACACCTTCAGGGGTCTGGTGGAGTCCAGGCCTCGACAGGTCAGGGCTGTTTAGGCAGCAAAAGGGGAACTAACACAATAGTAGGCAGGTGGTTGCAATGTTATGCCTGATCGGTGTATATCTGCAATTCACATTAAGGCAATTATTGCTACAACTTCTTCAACATAATGTTTCTATGTGATTAAGTCTGTGGTAACAAGTTTATAATGAATTACAACTGATTTTGATAAAGAAATTGAAAAAAGTAAAAAAAAAAAAGAAGACATATACATGTGGATGCTTATGGCACCATTTTTCACAAAAGAGTTTGGAGCACTATAAGTCGGAAAATCATGACTTTTTCCTTTCGGCCAGAAACAATACTATACAAGTCTTCCAGGTGGGATATTAATGGGGAGGTTTCACTTTCACACCTGCTCAATGAATGTTCAAACATTGGCCATAAATGCAAATTTATTCATTTTTTCTCATAAAGTTTATGTCTGACTGGCACCAAATTCTACATTTTTAATATGGTGCCAGTCTTATTGGTGCCAATTACAGGAAAATATTCAGCCTCTTATGGTGAAAAATAAAAGGTTTTATATTTGGTGGAATATTGGAAAAGAAACAAAATAAAATATGGACATATAACTGGTTTGTATTGTTCTATCAACACAGAGTTGCACCATTGAAGACCATACGTACGTATCAAAGAGCCTGTGAAGTGTCAGGATTCTAGCTACATTATTTCTCAAGTTATGGCACTTCAAACATTGATCCACAGATTGGCACAAATAAAACTGCAATAATCAATATGAGCCCAACCCTCTTTAGGAATTTTTAACTCGAAAATTAATGCCACATATGACCCCAGATTTTGCACATTGTCAGATCAATCAATATTCACCATTAACCATTACTTAATCATTTAAACTGAAGAAGGTCAGGCTTCACACAATTGGTGAATTGAGGCGGAATGACCTAGTTGTTTTTGCACATTTGTACAAGAAAATGTTGTAGTCTGCAGGGAACTAAAGCTAAAGTTCATGTTAAAGTTAATGTTAAAGACAGTGCCACCAATTTTAAGTAAATTACAACAGGAAAACTGTAAAAATACTGTAAAATACATGCAACCTTTATCTTTTAGCTTATGTTCAATCACACACCACTTACTTTTGTTGCCAATTTTGCAAAATGGCATAAATCATCTGAATACTTAGCATGTTGCATCAAACAGCTTTGTGAACGAGTAGAGCAAAGTAAATTTACTGCAACTAAAGCTTTAAATAAAACGTCCATAGCGACCGAATGTGCAACGTTTGTTTTAAGCACTCTGATGTAAATGGAATCCTGGAAAGAGAAGGCAGGGCCTCCAATAATTCACTGAGACAAGTGCAAAGGGAACAGCGCTCCAGGGAGAAAACAGGGATTACTAGTTAATTCAGCTTTGTGTGAGTTAAATTGTTTGGAAGAGAGTGGTTGTGAGTGTGCGTGATTGTGTGCAGATAAACGTTTGAGTACCGCTGTGCATACGTGCAGAAAAAACTCTCAGTGGTTAAGGTCAAGTTTGGATCAAAAGTTGTGATATGTTTATTGCAAAGCTGCTAAAAGCGGTTTCTGCACAAACAGAATGCACAGTAACTTCTTTTTTCTGGTCTGTTTTATATGCTGGGCTGTTTCTGCCACTTTAACAGTCTGACTGGGGCCCAGCTGAACAGTTTAACTTGGGAATTTAGAAAATTACCATCACTTGGGTAATTATGGAGTCAGACAGAGCTTCAGCAACAATTGCATTTTGATTATTTTATACAGCTTGTAGCAATTTTTAAGAAGCCTGTGAATCTGAAAATATAGTGTTACACAATTACGGAAATCTAACTAATTATAAAACTACTATGAAGCAATATCATTACTGAGAAATTCATGAAGGAGACGGCTGGAACAACTTGCTTTTGTGGCTTAAATTGAACAAAGTGTAAAAGTAACGAGTTGAAAGTCCTCATTATAGCCGTCATGATGACAAAATTATTGCAGTATCTATAAATAAATCAGTCAAATTCATCTTACATTTGTTTATTGAGCATTTTGTCTCTTTTTTGGCAAAGGTTTATAGTCAAAATAAGAGTTAGTTGAGGTAGGTGGAGAGAGTCTGTAACCATAACATGCTGTTCCTATGTTCCATTGTTTTAAATATCATCAATACTGATATACCCACATTTTCTGCAATGTAGCTACTGCTAAAATTACTTTTTGATTTAGTATAATTGCAGCTGAATTACACGTTCTATGTGCATAATAAGGAAGCATGGTTATGTATTGTATTTGGAGGATTGCATAGCTATCATGTTTTTGGATAACATTTTGAATTTTTTTTGGCAACATGACCAAAGTACTGCGACACAATGCTTAACCAAAATCACAAATTCTTTTATCGCAAAATTTTCTAAAAACCTTTCAAAAATTCTCTTTCAGCCACAACAATAAAAGACAATGCTATTACAGACAAACATTGGACATGAAAGGGCTCAATAACAACAACAACAACGCAATAAATTCACCTGATACACAACTCATTTCACCAACACAGCTATACTGGACTCTCATAAAGCAGAGATATACTGCTTTGTTGCTAGATACATTTGCAGACTTCACAAGTTTGCACTTCAGTTCCAACAGTTTAAAGTACCAAGCAGTAAAGAAGAAAGTTAGAAAACTCCACAAAAAAAACATGTCAAGTCGGACTGTTGAAGCTTCTGCATGAAGTATACTCATTATAATCCTCACCTGCATTTAAATTTCAACAATGTTTCATCCGTTACCAAAGTTTGTGGTGAAAAAGTTTTGAAAATACAATGTGAAACCACCTTTACACAATATTTTGACTCATTTCTTGCGTCAATGTGTGCGTTAAATTATCATGACATTTCCTCGACCCACCCCCACACGCATCATTAACTACAAAGCTAAGAAGCTAACACAAAAGGAAGATGTGTATCTGGAAGCTGCTCTGTTGATGCAATAAAGTGACTCATAGGACATCATAACACTGGTTACTTTTAAGTGATCTCAGTTCAATCCTCCAGTACAGTGATTGTTTTGGCATGCTGCCTGTCATGCTCTCCTTTTTGCTTTGTGGCAGGGACACAGACTGAGATGGTAAGCGTGGTGAAAACACAGAGTCTTTTTTATTAAATAATGAGTCAGGCAGCAGTTGGTAGGGGCCTGGGGACACACAGAAGGAGGGAGAGACAGCTTGGGTTACTCAAATCAATCTGTTTATCTGCAGTGCTAACCCAGTAACACGAACACTGGGACTGTCTTCGAGACAGGAAAGTTATTCTTCCCTCTAACACAACATTATCAATCTGCTCAGGCCACTAGCACACTGAAAAGAGTCTAATTCTCACATGAGGATCGGGCGACAAAATCAAATGATGGGCATCGTAGTGTTGCTGCAGCGTCGGTACACAGACGTATGAGCTCTTTCACATTCGTCCAGCATATCTCTGCTCTGGAGAACCAGCTGTAGCTCATCCAGTAAACAACATCAGCGTTATTTCTTGTGCTCTTGTGCACCCCTGAATTTTCTTACCATTGCATCAGCTGTACAGAGGCTGCATAAGTCAGTTTATTTCAAGGCCTTGTTTCAAAATGTAAAAAAAAAAAATCTATTTTTATTAAACTGGCACCATGAAGTAAACATCCTATATGAGTTTTTTTCACTGACTTGTTTTGTCAATAGAATTCTGAACATAGATGCAAAACTTGTACACTATGGCGCTACTACTCACTCAATAACATGAGTTTCTTATTGTTACGCCACTGAAGCTTCACAGTGCAGAACTCTACGGAGTTTGACACCAGAAGTTTATCTACACAATGAAACAGGGTTTGGTGACAGTGTGGAAACCAATAAACGTCCTTAAAGTTAATGTACAAAACTGTAAAATCAAAACTTTAGGTCTCTCGTATACACTTTTTTGTGAACTAGGACGAGCAGATTTTTTTTAAAAACCTGACTTGTCTGGTCTTTTATAATGTGGAATAAAGATATCATGTTACGATTTTTGCACATGGCTATTGAGGTACAAAATATGACTGATTTCTTTCCATTTCTTATTTTGAGGTAATCTCACACCAATGGAATGGAATGGAATAGCTACTAAGTCTGCAAAACTGAAGGCATTAGTTTTCCTTTGATTTGTCTACATTTTTCACTTTAATCGTCATTTGCTGTTTACTTGTTTTGAGTCACTGTAGTATTTTCAGGTAAGTTTCATTATTAGCTGCTATTTTAAGTCACTGTTTTAGATCCCAGTTTAAGCTTTAGCTGCTTTTAATTTATGCTTTCAGTCACTATTTACTTTTAGTCACTGTTTTCAGTCACTGTTGTCAGGCGCTGTTTAACTTCAGTCACTGTTTACTTTTGTTTTCCCTCAGTTTACTTCCATTTGCTGTTGCTGATTTCATTGGGTGTGTTCATTCACTGTATACTTTAATTTTCAGTTGCTGTTTCACGTCACTGTTTCCAGTTGCTGTTCAATTTTCAGTCACTGTTATAGATCACTGTTTAACTTTTAGTCACTTTAAACTTATGTTTTACTGTGTCACTGTTTCTTTTGTTTTCAATCACTGTTTTTTATTTTACGTATATTTCAGTTTACAGTCACTGTTTTTTTCAGTCACTCCATGTTCACTCTTGTTTCCAGTCACTGTTTTGTGTTTCTGTGAACATTCATTTTCAGAGATTTTTTATTTTTGTTTTTAGTTGCTGTTATAAGTCACTGTTTTCAGTCACTACAAGGTTACGTTTAGGCATCAAAACTATTTAGTCAGACTTAGAGAAACATCACGGTTTGGGTTAAAATACAACAGTATCCCTTAAAACAAACAAACAAACAAACAAAAAACATATTATAACAAATATGTTTTGTACTGTGTGTTGTGTGACTGGGCTGGTTAGATATAATTATTGTCATTTGTAAAATATTTCTGGATGGGATAACTAGGTCAAAAGTCCAATTAATTATTTCCAATAATGGTTTGAATTGGACTTACAAAATATTCATATTAAAAACTGAAAAAAAATCTTTACAGCAGACACAGAGAATAACTTGCAGATATCTATTTCTTTATTTCAGCCAGAATTATGATTAATATATGAGGACTAGACCAACAACTCGGCAATACAACTGCGTCCTAAACTGCTAAAACTACTGCTACGAACAGAAAGTGAGCAGAGTGAGACAAACTGCGATGCAACATTTATGGAAAGCCATTAAATATTTAGAAAAAAGGGGGAAAGCATATTAAATATACTGCTTTTGCCACTTAAAGCTAAGCTGTCTTCATGACACATTCCCTGAGATTCACAGCAAACAGTGACAATAACTTGTCAGCTGCAGATATATGAAACAGAATTTAATATCAGAGTTTTAAATGTATTCATATAGGCCAACTGCAGCTCAGCTATCAGCAAATGTTTGATTTCTTTTGAATCTACAGTTTGATTCATCATCTAAAGGGCTGTGTGTGTTTAACCTAACATCCCTCTGTGTACACACAGAAAATTTCCACAACACACTTCTCAGCAGGCAGGGGGATGAACCCGCAAATAACAGCCAAGAAGAAATGGGGTGTTCACGAGCCAATATATCCTCTTTTACTCAGCAAATTTAAAGAGCATCTTTCCACACAACAGTTCAATAGCTATTTTGTTAAAAAGCAAACATCAGCTCATGGCAGGGTGGAAGAAAAAGTGGCCTCAGATAACTTTAGCCATCTTAAATTCTGCCTGGCGGGGTTCCTCAACAGGCAAGCAGCTTCTTCTTGGGGGTCAATCACACTGCGACTTTGCTCAGAGAATGGTCAGCACAAGCAGCTCTGGGATTACTTTGCCCAAGCTGAGTGTCTGCATGCGGTCCATCAGGAGGACAGCTAGATGGAGAGTGACCACAGTTCTGGGGAGGCTGGACCATCTGTTCCTGTCTGTCTTTGCTTACTTACCTCCCCCTACACAGAAAAGAGGGAGAATAAGGAGATGGATGAGAGAGGTAATGGGATCCTGCCTTCCCCTGACAGTAGCTATACTATCCCCGCTGCTGGACAGAAGCTCCCACTGTCTCTGTGAGCTGACTTTACATTGGTTGTCAGAATTGCTGCAGAGGCATGCTGGCTGCTTCAGTGCAACCAGTTGGCCACTATTCTTTTGGGAGTTTGAGGGTTTGTTGATAGAAAATACTCAGTTCTTATGTGGGGTAAAGCCTCCATGTCAGGGTTTCTGGTTGGATTCCCGGCATCTGCATCCCGAGCGGATCACAAGAAACCAACCCTTCTACAGGCCAAAGACGAAAAGATACTCCTATTTCCAAAGAAAAAAGACTTTCTAGCGAGTTCCATTGATAAGTTAAAAGGTTTGGAAGATCTCCCAAGAACCTCGCTGACCTTTTCAAAGCCATCAGCCAAGTCCCTCTCAAGCTGCTGTCACTTCAAACGCACTCTGCTTTCTGTGATCCAGCTGCATTGTCACAGAGGAGGACTGGAGTTCTGCAAAGAGAAATGGGACTTCTTTCACGGCCACAAAAGCTCACTTAGACGTTTCTTCCTCCACATGAAAGATGGAACCCAGATAGCCCTGTGAATGCCATGACGTGCTACATAGAACTGTGCTACAAGCCATGCAGCAGGTTTTTGTAAGTTACGCTGACAGAGAGGTTGATATGCACACCATGAGGGGTGTACTGGCTTTGATGGCTCAAGGCACCACTATACTTGAGTGAATTCTTTGTCAGATGGTCAGAACAGTATTTGAAACCTCCTCCTCGTCCTCGCACACCTTTTCGGCATTAGAGTTCACACAGTGATTGGCCATGTGTGCACTTGAAAGTAAGCTTTGGGGTTTGAACTTTCTTTCCTAAGCTGCCTTCTTTCATGTCTTGCACAACAATTTCTGTCATTTTTCACATTTTCAAATGATTTTGTCGGTATGAAAGCCTTCCAGGAGAGACTTTGTGAACATGCTGTTATCCCCATATGTAGACGATAGTTGCTTCTTGCATGTTACATTACAACTTTGAGTGTTGCTATTAGGAGCAGCAATAAATACTTTTCAAAGTTTGTCTGAAGAAACGCTTCTTTTCTAGCATAACTGGTCCTTATTTAGACAATCTGTCCTTACATCAGCTTCTATCTGCTTGGTTTGTATGTGTCTATCTCTTGGTTTGCTTTGTATCTCATCTCAGGACTCTGCAAGCTTCACTCCTTTCTCACTTTTTTGAGGGGTCTGTTGCTCTTCTACTGCCTTTTGTCGAATCTCCTTCGGTTTTGTATACACAATTTCTATCTGCAAGTCCTCCCTCAGCACCTCAAGTGATTGGACCAGCACCTAAACCCTGACCTTCAATCAAACCACTTGAATCATCTGCACACCTTTAAAAGTACTGTCTATTTGTAATTGGGAGTGCAGCTTGCCAATGTGTCTCTTTGTGTTTAAAACTGTTTGAATTTGAGATGCTGGTTTTCTGTAAGGAGGTTGAGAGTAGTTTAGGGACTTTGTCTTGAGTGTTGAACCATTTTAGACACCCTATTAAGGGTACTACTTTCTTTTGGACTTTTTTTTTTTGGGTATTGTGGGCAATGTAATGCAGAATCTAATTTTGGGCTTTTATTTTGGTGAATGCTGAAGAGGTAAGTGTGTCTATACCTTCTGGTAGAAGTTCTCCGATTATTATATAAATTTACTTTGTTTTAGTAGGATCCACCCCCCTCGGTCTCTCGTTTTGTATCACGTGTTGTCTAATTTGTAATAATGAACTACTTTTTAGTAAAAATCAATAGCAACGTTGGTTAAACAGTCTCCATCTGGCTGTTCCTTTGTTACTTCCTTTTCCCTAGCAAGCTGGGTCTTAACAGTGTGGTTTGGTCCAGAGAAAGTTGAGTTTTTTCTGGTCTCTGCTTGAAACATTGGCAAGTGAAGGCAGAACTATTAGCAGTATCTCAGTAGATAGGAATTAGTTTGATTGAGTTTTATGTTAAAGGTTAACATGATGCTAAAAACAGTTTCCTATAATCTATTATTTTCTGTCAAGTTTCCTTTTAGTCCGAAAAATCAATCTCTGTGTATCAATGACACATATTTAGAGAGTTTTCCATTAAAATAATCAATTCCTGCTTTAAAAGGGCATGAAAGTGAGTCTACACCTTCTAGGACCCACTTTCTCCATCCATCTGCCCCCACTGGCTACAGCTCAAGCACACCAGCTCACCTGCGATTCTGCTCAAACACTATAAAACTACTCAACAGTACATTATGTCAAGTTGAAACATTGCAGTAATTCAGCCATATATGTCTGAGCAAGAAACTGAAAAAGAACTATGATATGGAAAAGTCGCACCCTGCATGTCTGCATGATTGGTTTCTAAGTTTGTTATACAAGAAACCCTGAAAGTCTGAATCTGTGTTTTTGAGACTGTCATTGGTAGACTGCAGCCTCAAGGGGGGAAATGCTCAGTCATGAGGTCGACTGCTTATTTCACTCCTGATATGTCTTCTAGCATATGGAGGTGTTAATGTGGTGAAAATGAGATTTTCACCAGAGAGGCTGTTTAAGGCCACAGTTATCCAGACTTGATATTCTTCAACAGCCTTACCCATAGGCTCTGCTTTGAAAATGAAGTATTGGTGTCAAGGCAGGGGCCACTGGCAACAATTTTCACATGAATTAACAACTCTAGAGTCTGTATTACATCATATGTTCCCTCAGCTACCTTGCCAAGGACCTGAACTTGGATGCATTAGATGCTTAGTATAGTTCCTCTTTTTAAAGGCTTTTATTTTGCAAGGTCATCCCAGGTTGGTTGAGAGGTTACACTCATAGAGTCCTTTGAAACGGCTCCTCCTGTGTTCAGGGAGTTACAATAACACCACATAATCATCACTGAAATTTCATTGGAACCTTTTGTGCTCCTTCTTTTTAGTAACTTTAGAATCAAATACATGTATTTAACATTGCAACAGCAGAAACAGTAAAATATTGTGTGTTCAACGACTTGCTTGCACAGCTTCTCTCAGTGTAAGAGAGATGTGATCAGTGGTGAGACAGCAGCAAAGTCCCAAAAGTCAAAGGAGCTTCGGGTGTAAATAAAGCTCAGCATGACAGCAGACAAAACATTGCCTATGGAGTTTCATCTCCGCTCTAAGATGCACACACAACCCCGAGGACACAACTTCTTCTATGTCACCCAGGGACCAATGAGACAGTGGCAGTGACTCGGGTGAAACTTGAGAGTTCATCTGTGAACTTGTCACAATGGTGATGGTGAACGTGTCTGCTCTTGGCTGATATTTTTCTTTCCTGATGAAGCAAACATTTTTGGTAGGCTGAAGGCTGTATTTGGCTCAATTACAGAATCAGTCAGAAAAGAATCTGTCTCAAGTGTCCCATCACCACTGAATCTTCATATTTATTGAAATAAAACTCCCATGTCAGGTATGGACCTTTCTTGGCTGAAAGGATCTGACAAATGAAAACTCAAGAATAAAATCAAAGCTGTCTCCCTAACAGCAAGTGAGTGTTCACCCACAGAAAGCTGAAAAACAGGATTTTTAACTCTGACGTCCCTCTGGTATAAAGTAATCACAAACAGGCTGAGGCGGTAAACATGCATGCACTTTGTGAAGTTTATGAACTTAGACATTTTCTGCAATGAAAATCGGTTGCAATTTGGAGCTAAACACGTGCAAAGTTTCCAAGTACAGCTAAGTTTAGAAATGCAGCATGAAGAAATAACTAGCTCGCTGATCAAGTGATTGATTGTTTGACTTGCAGGGAAGCTACTCACTTGATTTACTTCAATGAATGAGTGGTCACTCAGCTTGCTCATTGACCAACAATCCTTTAATTAACACCTGAGAGCCTGCGTCGACTCTTATAACCTCCAACTTTCAGAAATGCTTGAGGCTTGGCTGAAAGGTATCTGAAATGAGAACAAACATTTTTCAGGCTTGTTTTTTTTTCCCCCCATCCTTGATGCACTGCAATCCCCTCTTGCAAACGAGGGATGTTTTTGAAGTTTTCACGACTTTCACACCTTCTTCTTTTTTTTTTTTTTTTTTTTTTTTTTTACACGCTCCTAAATACCCCAGAGCAGATGTGCCCATCTGTGGTTTGTTTCATTTCATACACGATGAAACAGGGGAGAACAGCTTGCTGAGGCACAACACATATCGACAGTACACACGGCATGTTAACACACTTAAATGGAGAGGTTGTGTAAGCTGTGAGAATGTCATACATTGAAGCTTCGAGCTAAAGATGGTTGTGGAGCTTCTGCACTAGGTTGCTGAGCACAAACACTTAGCATTAATTAGCTTCTTTCACTGTACATCTTAAAGTATAATATCCAAACCCGTGTGATGCAAATGCTGTTGCTGGCACGTGTCCAGTGTGGTTGCGATGCACTGTACACACTGGCTATCAATCTGGAAACATGTCACGCACCCTATGTTCATATGTGATTTAAGAATGAGTGTAAAGGTGAACAACGTTTATGTAGTCTGCATAAAGACATTAGGAGCATGTTTATATTTCTACATGCATAAATATTCCACCGGTAACTGCAAGTTTGAGTGTCATGTTGTATTGAATTTGATTGCAGCTTTTAATAAATGTAATAACTAATGTCCATATATTGTTTTTTATATGCTGGGAGACACATCAGGAGTGAAACAGACCATGGTTGAGCATTTCCACCTGAAAGTTGTAGTGCTTGTAGCTAGATTACTCCAATATTCAAACTTGTTATTCGACAGAATAGAGAAGTTTTACAGTATTTGAGCAGTGTTGTAGGTGAGCTGGTGTGCTCAGGTTGCAGCAAGTGTCAAGGAATGAGTGGAGAAAGTGGCAGGGACTTTATAGATCTGCACATTCAACATGAACTAATGGTGCAGTTACATCTAAACAATTTTGAAGTGGTAAGTGATTTTTTTTCTCAGAAAAACCTCAAACTCTGGTACACATAGATGAGGTTTGAAGGGTTTAATCAACAATATGTGATGGACTTCAGGAGCATAAATAATCATAATGTGCTCAGAAATGCAGCAATGCTAGTTATCAGGACAGGTAAAACTAAAGAAATCAAATATAATCAGTCTACTTGGTTGAAAGAATATTAAAAAAAAAAAAAAAACTATGTTGCTGAGTACGATTGCAAAAGTATTTAAAGTAGTCTTGCCCAACACTGGATGAGATGCGCTATAAATTAAACCTTTGCAGTTGGTCTTATCTGTGTGTGTGCTTTTAGTTATGGTGTTGTTTGCTTTGCAGTAATGTTGTGCTGTTAGTAATTATCGTGTGTTTTTGTGGACCCCAGCAAGTAAAGATGCTGCAGTGTTGCAGCTAATGGGAATCTTCATCAACTAAGCCATCTATGTCCAGTTTTAATCCTCAGAAGTTAGACAAGTTTCACCAGGGACTGCCCCTTGTGTGCATAATGCATGCAAAACATGGCATTACTATACTTCATATGCACTTTCAGTTTCTGCAGTCATATATCTACATCCAAAATCCGTATCAGATGTCTTTGGTCCCATTTACATGTGTTATTTCAAGATAAAATCCAGAAGGGATTGAAGATTTTTACATTTACATGAATCAACACATATGTGGGTTGATCATAGAGCTAATGACAATCTGTGTGATCATTCCTGAGCTACATAAAAATTGGATTTGGGTTTGGCCCAAACAGCAACCCCTGGAGCTGGAAAATGAAGGCAAAAAAAAAAAGAAGGTCAAAAACTGCAGTTCCTTCAGTGGCCACTTGAGGTTGGCTCTGAAAGTGAGCCAGTTCCATAGATTGCCATGTTAAAGTGCCCAACTTTACAAAAACAAAAACCCAAAACATGTTTACAACCTGGTACAAAAACATGGTTTTGGTCTCTATAGCTACTTGTCCTGTTGATGACAACTATAAGAGAAGTGAATTTCTGTGTAACTCAAATGTTTACATTACATTCAGGCTTAAAATAATGCATAGTTTAGGTAAATTTTGCTCAGTTTTGGAAAGCCGGGAGGTAGGAATAGTCAGGTACTGCCAAGACAATAACGACCAGAACCACCAGACGTAGCTTTGAAACCACTGTTCAGGGTTCATCCATCTCTATACACAGCTAATTGCACCACAAGTTGAGTAGTTACTGCAAAAAAACAACCAAAGAAGAACAACGCCTCAACTTCAGCAGTTTGTGAACACAAATAGTAGTCTAATGGCTCGCTGAGTGTTAGTGGACTTCCACTCTAAACCTCCCCACCAGTAATAAAACATCTTTTTATTGAGGATTGATTGACTTTTTTTCAACATTTGGAGAGCCATTTTCTGGAGCAGAGATGTGATTTCATGTAGAAACGCCAGAAATGCTTGACTTCACCATGAATGTACTGTGCGTGATCAACATTTTGCCTTTTTCTCGATAGTCAGCTGAAGCGAGGGACAGGAAAAACACGGAACTATGTCCAACAATGGATGTGACCAGGACCAAACCAGGACGTGTTCAATCCAAAGACCCATGACGCTGCATTTTTAGCTGGTTTTTGTGATGACACCTTGAAAGTAAAAGCCTAGATCTGTGCCATATAATTGGTTTTCTTTCATTTGGAGATCAAAGGTCTGCTTTTCTAGTATTCGTGTATTCAGAAAACAGGATCATGTAGTGCCATGTACAAATATAAACTCAGCTCTCGCTGGGGGCGACTGCATGGATTTGAAAGTTTGTTGCTTTTGTGTTCTTGCAGCATATGCTCATGCCTGCTACTAGACCTCCTGAACTAATTAATTAGAGACCCAAACTTGAAATCCTCCTATGTCGTCAAGCTCAAAAAACTTGCAGAAATCCCCAGTGAAATGCTGTGATGTGAAGCTTTTTCATCCACATGTGATTGTGAGCTCGCATTTATTTATCAAGGCTTTTAGTGGCAAAAACTTGGTCAAATTAAAATAATTTCCAACCTTTGTAAGACAAGTGTAAGGCAACAATTTTTTTTTCCCATAAACACTTTATGGATTCCAGGTCTGAGAGAAGTGTTTTTGAAGCCCCTGCAGCTCCACAGATTTACACTGTGCAGAAGAATAACAAGCCTCTGCGAATGCTCGGCTGAGTTGGCAGGAGCAAGAGACAGGGGAATCATCTAAGAGGAAGACAGCCCTGGGGTATTGAAGAGAAAGAGGCGAGCGAATACGTTTCCTCTGCAAAACCAATTAGCAAATGACTCCCCGCACCCTGCTCACAGAGATATAAAGGGAATGAGAAATGGTAACACAGCACCACTATATATACGTGTGTGTAAGTGGGCGGTGATAGACAGATTTTAAGTGTACTGTGCATGCTGTCTGGTTTCTGCATGCACGTGTGCTTCATTCCATGCTTTCCTGAGCATCTATTACCCATAAGACACTGAGACACGTCCATGACATTTAAAATAAATCTGCTCCTGTCTGGTGAAAAAGAAACAAAACATGCTGCAGCTTTTACGGCAGTGTGGGCGAGCATCAACTGATTGTTTTGTGGAACAGGTGCCCCCGTGTCAGTGGATCCCACGGCCAGCTGGACTAATATTATTGTGGGTAAATCAAAAATCTTGTCAATGTCTCAGCTCAAAGTACTGCAAAGATATTTGATTTCACCATGACTAAAAAAACTCCTGATTTCTGCCCTGTTCTAAACAGCCTGTTTCAGCGTCTGTAGATTTAACAGGAGAATCATCCGTTCAGGAAGAAGACTCTCTCTGCATCTGTGATTGGAAGAAAACTGTTGACAGCACAGCAGCTGACTCTGATGTGAATGTGTGACACGAGGACTTTCTATCACTTCTAACTTTGTCTCTGAATGATCATTTGAAAGAGGAATGAATTCAAAGCACAGCTGTTTTAACTGTACTTGGTGAGTTCATCAGATGTTCCAGGGATAAAATCAGTAATTTAAATGACTGAAGTGACGACTGGGTAGCATGTCATCTTAACAGGCTGCCTGTCAATTACTATTTTACAGTCATTCCATTGTCTGGGAAGGAAACAGGAAAAAAAATGTAAATAATAGCAGCTTTGTTGGGAATTTGGCTGTATGAAAATTCAATCTGTGTGAGCACAGAGAGCAGGAGAGAAGCTAACAGATGTAAAGATAAGTTTCAGATGCATTGCAGCACAGAACGCAACATTGCCACCATCTCTGAATGTCCCCGAGCATGACAATTTCCACAGAGCATCATTAAAGCTAATGGTAACATTAACCAGATTAGCCACACAATGTGCATCATGAAGGATTTTGATGTAGCTGTGGTGACGTTGCAATCAAAACATGAAAGTAATCCACTGGATCTTCAGTTCGACAGATACTGGGAGTGCATGAAGACTGTTTCAGGCAGAGGTGGAACATTTGGGGTGGAATATGCAAAATTTTAATTCAGTGACTATTGATTCCTCAGTTTCCACGAAGACACGGAAAAAAATCTTGACCAGCTTGTCTAGTTTAGTGGGGTTTGGAGGAATGATACTAGCATTTCCAACATAATTAAAATGGGTTTCACCATAAGGGACCTTTAATGAAAAACACCAGACCAGCCTGCTGCAAAGAGCAACAGTTTTTGCTGCCGATCTTCCTATTAGATGCAATATTTCACTAGGTATAGGTGATGTTTTGAACCATCTGTTGATGCTTTATAAAAAGTCACTGAGGAACATCCTTCAGGTATCACTGCGAACCGTTTAAAATTTCATTGCCTTCCAGGCGACAGAGTGATTTTACTAAAAGCCAAAAATGTCAACCTGGAGCCAGAGGGATTAACGAAATCCTTAGGGTTCAGAGTCAACGTCTACACAAAGTTTTGCCATGGTTAATAGATATTTTGGCCTTAGCTAAAATGGTTGAGCAACCACCAGAGTCATGCTGTTAACGTGGCTAAAAACTGGCAAAAGGCACACACCTAATTTCCATGAAGGCACATGATGAAATTTCCCTCAAGACCCATCAGGCAGTGAGGCTCTCCTAGTCTTTACCTGACATACCCTGATGATTCCGCCGCTTCGGTGAGCTGAGCTCTTCCTGCAGGCTTTCAGAGTGAGTCTGTCAAGTCAAACTGTCTCCGGGACGGATAACATGGCTGTGACGATTTTGCCTCTAAATCAGATGACTGACAGGCACAGCGGCAATCAAAAATGGATAGGAAGTGGCTCTGAGTCTGAACCTCGATGAAGTACAGACGCTGTATCCTGTGAGGTAGTCGGGGTTTAGATATGAGGTGCCGGCAGAGAGAATTCCCACACATACCTCATCCACCACACACATCCGTCTAGCCTTCTATCCAGCATATGGTGCTGGACTCAGCTGTCTCTGGGCTTTTGGATAATTTACGCAACAGGTACTGTCATCCAAGCCATCTGATTGGTCAAAGATGTATTCCAGCACCGCTGATGATTCCCTGAGCAGAGCTGTCCATGCTTTATTGATTACTACACCAACTGTTGCAGCAACAAGGGAGCTAGTTAGTGAGCATTCTTGCTCTCTCCCATTCCTGTTACTGTGAAGGAGGCACTACTTAGGCAGCGTAAGCGTTGTAAAAAGCAAAAGCTTAAATTGGTCTCATCCTTGAAAAATAACCTTTGTTCATAGAATAGACACAAAGCTAATTCACCTTGTTACAACCCTGTTTAACATTTGTGAGCAACAATAAACCTCTTCATACAACCAACATATGACTCAAACATATAATAATAAACATAATCCTCACCCTGTGATAAAACTGCCACTCAGGACCAGGCTTACAAACATGGAAAAGGTGCAGTGGAACTTTTGCAGTGCCTTTCATGCAATGTGCACTTGCAATCTCTGTGAAATTAATGTCTGATTTACTACAGCAGCTAGTGTAATTACGCAGTCAGCGATCGGGACTGCCTACTAATCGTATTTTGTGAGTGAAGGAGAGCCTAATGCACACTGTGGTAGAAATTTCTCAAGGGTGGAGCTATTAACAAGCTGCAGAGAAAAGAAGAAAATTCAGTGATGCCGAAATATACCACATAAGTAGACAGTAAAATGTTTTACATGGTTAAAATTTAACTGTGCCTGAGGAACAAAAAAAAGAATTAAAAATTGATGAAATGAAAAACAATATCAAGATGTAGTGAGAGAATCAAAAGAACAGTTTGCTCAGTAAAAAAAAAAAAAACAAGCAATTGCAAAAAGTTTCAAAATATTGCAGGAGAAGGGAGATGAGCCAAGCAAAGCACTTCTCATGACACTACATGGTGATGATTAATACATGTGCCAAATGTCACTCAAGACTTTTATTTGTCACATGCATCAAGCAACGAGTGCAGAGAAATGTTTACTCCCTATAGTGTTCAACTTTGCTGAGAGAATGGCACAGAAAAGTACAGACATGTATACAACTATACACTCAAAAACAAGCAAAAATAATAACAATAAAAATAAATAAATAAAAAGGTGAGCTTCTTCTGTGGCTGCTACACATTTTTATTTTTCTCTTAAAAGCCATTGTTGGTGTAACATAGAACAGCAACCTCAGGGAACTTCTTGTTTTTTCTTTTTTTTTTGTTTTCTGTCACTGGCAAATTGCAGGGAAAGTAAAGAATCCAAATCCAAATACACTTGCAGGATCCCTTCCTTTTTAACTTGCAGCTTGATTTTTTTCAGAAATTATCCTTAATACTTCTTAAAAAATGAAATGAAATATTAATGCATGGTTTAAAATACTTTTCCAAAGACGTGATGATCAAAAATTCTGATGAAAAAGTAGCTTTTTTTTTTTTTTTAAGCTATGCTCGTCATATCAGGCCTCATAAGGGAGTTGTTTCTGCCTCGGTGCACTCTGCAGTAGAAGGTGCTGGTGAGTCTGAGCAGCTGTGATTTAGAAAGTTTTTGATAATTAACTCGCATTTTCCTCTTTTTCATCCTGGTGAAGAATTGTGTTTGGACACCGAATTCACACTTTTGCTAACAATGGAGCTGCTCTGTGTCTGTGCAGGTGAAGACTTGGCACTTCGCTGCTGCATCTGTAACAAATAACACAGCAGTGTGCAACGCTCATTTCAGACGGGAGGATTATGTTCCCAGAGATACGATGGAGTTCTGGATGGGAAGTCAGGACCGTGGGAGATTGATAGCGGGTTCACTTCATTCGCTGCACACAGAAGCAGCAGCTTTGGGTTCTGGTACCGGCAGAAGAAATGATTACAAATCCATCAGAGATTCAGCTTGACAAAAAATGTGAACTGTGCACCTCAGGCCCTTTTTTACTTTTTTTTTTTTTTGTTTTTTCTTAAATTCGTCAGCTCTCTCCCACCTATCTCTTTCTATGTGGCTCCTCGAAATGTAGTGTTGATTTAAAACAATGAGTACTAGTTGTGTTATATCTTCATATGTGATCGCAAACAGTCCTGAAATGTATTATCATCAAACGTCGATCACTCACCAAGATCATTATTTCCTCTAACCCTTGTCTCTAGAAGAAGACATTTTTAAATTGAAAGTTGCTGAATGTGCCTTTCTGTATTTTTTGTGTTCTTAGGCTTTAGTGGGGTTTAGATGGATTTGGAAATGCTCACAGGTTTAGCCTAAGAATCAAGCTAATTCCTGGGTAGGGTTTCTGGTGTGCAGACATGGCAGAATCTGGGTTGCCAATGAAATCACAGTGTGAGGGATAACCTCCTTAAACAACATTCACCGTTGACAGTTTGTTTAATATTTGTGCAATATGTCTATCGCTGAAATAAGATGCATTTTTTCAAAGTTACTTTTGTAATGTAGGATACATTCTTTCTTCATGTCAATTTAGAGCTGCAATTTTTTCCCCAGTGGTTGTTGTCACACAACTTCACTTTTTCAGTGTCAAAACTACTGTTAAGATCCATATTTCTTATTGTTAATCTTGAGCTAGCTTGGCTGCTCTCGCTTTTGTGACGTCACATTGAAGTTTTGGAGGCAGGTCAAAAACTCCTATTGTAGTGCACATATAGGCTGAGTCAGAAATCATCCACTTATTCCCAACTCTTTGCATAGGGACCACGTCATAGTTCAAACTCCTTAGCAAAGGTAACGCTTCCGGACACTACTCAAGTCTCAGAGCTATTAATTACAACACTGCTATTTCTCAGTTAAAATGTATTAGATCGGTGTCGGCTTTTGGTAGTGAACTGACTGGGATCTTTGTGAAAAATCCAAATTATACTGAGTGTATTCTCCAAAACCGATAAATAAAAGTAACTTCTTTGTGTTGTGATACATCATTCTGCTTCTATTAAATATATTAATATAGATTATCATGGTTTTAATGTAATATTTTTCACCCATAACACAGATTTGTCTCACGTCTGTTGTCATTTCGACAAGCTACACATATAGAACATATATATTCCAAAGAAAACAGGATTAACACTATGAACATAGTGTCAGTGCATATTTGGTGATAGGAACTGTCACTAATCTGTCTGACATTCTCCTTCAACACAATGCATGATGGAACATGTTGGTTAAGCACTATCGGCTGTACACTGTGGAATATTTTGCGTGCATGACATAGGGTGCAACGATTGTAACTTAACATTTCGACAGCAATGGCGAACATGCTATGTAGTGCATTATATAGTGAGTAGTGACTGATTTCAGACACAGCCGTAGACACACATTCTTTCTCCAAAATCAACTTTGTTTCATTTTCTGTGACATTAACTGGGGTTGCCAACCTGCAAGTTGCTCTTTCAGCCCGTGTCTAAAAAGAAAACGAGAGCCGAGGAGGTAGAGATTTCATTCTGAATTCACATTTTTGACTGGCTGAATGAATTTTCATGCGATCTGTTGGTTTTATTTGATAGTGTTCACTGCAACGCTATGTATATTTATTTATATCTACCCAGAGAAAGTCCAGTGAATCAGCTTTAAGGATGGCAAACAAATCTTTAAAAAATGTATTCAATGCACCATGCCCCAACTCCTACCCTCTACAAAACCTAACTCACCTTAGAAATAGTCAGTACCACTGTTCTAATTTGGTCACTGAAAGATCAAAAGATGTTTGTGCAAGAAAATACAAGCAGTTAGCAGCTGTTATGACCGCCAGGTGTGCTACCTACGTATTTAAGGATCTAAAATGATAAGAAACATCTACAAAATGTCAGGTAGACAGATGAAGTTGTGTGTCTGTGGGATGCTAGGTTGTTCTGTAAGTGATCAGTGATTGGAGTCGGCTTGAGTTGACAGTTAAACTGCTCCTGCTGCATCATGATTTCTGTGATTCCACACAAGCAGTCCAGCTTCCAGCACCGAGTCATATGGAGCTGTGCCTCTTATTGGCAGCTATAGTCCACAAAACTAACACTGCTAGTATCAAACCGATTAAAGGAAACACGGTTCATTCCTTCTTGCTGTTCTTGCCAAGCATCTCTTGGTCATGATTTGGAGTTTGCCAAGTATTTAGATACGCAGATGAAAGTCTATCAGCAGTGAGCTGTTAGTTTTACTAATGAACCAGTGTTCCTTACTGTGAGGTGGTGGAGGGAAAGTTAGCGGGGGAAGATGTGAGAGGACTGTTGGTTGGATTCTCAACATTATTCAGATGAGCTGCTGTTAAATGATGGAATACATGGCAGATCCTGCAGGAATTACTGAAACATCAGGTACAATATGTGAGGCTCTGAGATGTGCAGGCAGTGTGCTGAAGATACAGGTTTGTAGCGGGAAGGCTGAAGAATAGCTTACATTTCTATGTTCTGTTTCAGTTTGAAACATAAAGGAAAATTGGATTGCATGTTTTTTTTGTGCCCCATACAAACAAATGTATTATAATAATGTGACAAATCCTCCAAACTAAAACTAGATCTCCAAAGCTGGAACAAATCCTCTTTACAAAATTCATCTCTATGACCGTGTTTTATTCTATCCCTATACAGTAAAGATTTAGCTGCAGTTAGACACAACAACCCGTGGATGAAGGTTAGTTAAGGTAAAGTTCTTAACACCCAGCTCCCAATTGTTCACACATTTTAAAATTCCCACCTCCACGCCAGCATCCACCGACAGGCTCTCCTTCCCCTGTGGAGATATTACTGTCACTCCCCACTGCCTGCTGTGCTGAACTCAGTTTCCCTCTGGGGAGTGACAGACGAGTCGGCAACCATCAGCAGTGTACACACACACTGACACACAATCATCTATTCCATGTTAGCCGACTGGATTCTGCAGGTTTTTCCTAAAATTACGCTTTCCCAGGTAGTGAATATGTCAGTGAGGTATTTGTGGCACAATAAGAGAACAGATTTATTTGAGGTAGTTTAGAGCATATTTATGGTTTATATAGACATCATGAAGACTGAAGGATTGTTGGAATCCAACCAACAGAGGCTACAGAGACACGCTAACACTCAGTTCTTCACCTTGTCAGCACCACTGGCCCTTAGCGATGATGGTGTGTAGGTTGGAGTTGGACTGGTTGACTGGTTGGCTTGAATGTACTCTTTTCAGTATGATGAACACTACATGTGTTTGGAAGCACTGCCGGTGACTGTCGATACACAGTTACGAGAAACTAATTCAAATTACTGATTGAGATAAACGCTCTAAGTTGCGACAGTTAGCATGTTGGGTTGGGTTGGATAATAATGTTGATAATTGCGTCAATCCAATATTATGTGCAATTTAGACCCACCTTAATGTGTTTAATTGATTTAAAATGAAATTCAAGTTGCAGTAATTAAATTAAATTGGCTTGACAGTTTAATTTTTCTTCCTTTAGTTCACAAGTCCCCTTCCCTGTATTAAAATGCAGTTTTAGACAGTTACGATTGTGTGCAAGAGGACAAATATGATACATTTAAATATGAATATTGTTGCTTTTAGAAATAAATGTCACTAAAACAATAGATTTGGAACTATTCTCAGTTGTGATAAGAGCAACAGTTGCCTCATGGATGGAATTTATACTACACCTGCAAATGCAGTTGGTGGACTATATGGAACTACTGCACAAAGCTAATGCTAGTCATACTCAGCAGTGAAATTTGGCCATCCTACCCTTCAGTTTAGCAACCTAATGCACAAGAAAAATAAAGTTTTATTTGAAAAAAATTTGCTGAGTTCAAGAGGGTGTTAAATGTTTAATTGTAATTTGTGGTTCAATTTAAACTAGTGTTTTTTTTTTTGCTTTCAAAATCTAAAAATGAAAAACACAACTATAATACCAACAATTTTGTGGTAAAATTAATTAATCTCTGAAAAGCTGCTCCATAAACAAAAACATGTAAAAGCAAGTAATACAATCAGTGCAAATTTGTTATTTCAAAGTCTGTTAACCTGAAAATTAGAGCTCATAATTATAGTAATAAAGTACATAAGACACAATAATGCGTTCTAAAGTAATATGGAAATGCCAGTTCGTTAATTTTTAACAGTGATCAACTAAAAGACTTGTGTTTATGCTACCAATTATGACATTAGTGGTCATTAAAATATCTTTCTAATAGCTGTCTAAATCAATGTAACTTGTTGGTAGACATAATGTCACAACAATTTGTCTATTTTCTAGCGTATAGGCCTTCCTGCCATCTTTCCATTACTTTTAAACTTCAGTTTTACTCCATTTTAATATCCGTCTTTTCTACAGCATCGGCCAAACCAGTGGACAGAACAAGATCACAAACATGAGCAACAGCAGCTGACAATTCCGGTTGTTCCACAAATGTCTAGAAAACAGGTAGTTGTCTGCAACTGCAATAAAAGGAGTGGAGCTGAGGTGTGCTGACCTCAGATTATAATCTGGCCGTCGCACACAACAAACAGTGAAGCTTTTTAAAGTGCCACTGCTTATATTCAAACTCTAACATCATCAGCATCTTAAAAAAAGCATTCATTTTCTCCAACCATTCTCATATCTTGGTTATGATTAAAAAAGTAATAATAATCTCCTAATTAGATCCTCTTTAAAAGTGGATTTGCTAGCTACATATCGACAAAAAACATGTTTTGCTACCTCGAAAATACCGGATTTGGTATGCACCTGCTGTACACTGAGATTATTGACTGGTTTATTTGTGTGTGTGAAAACCCATCAACCCCAGGTGACCCTGCTGCAGACCCATCTTGGTTTGCAACCTTCAACACAACCTGACTGCATAAGCATTTTAACTGGAGTTTAATTGCAGGTTTCACATACCACAGCGGTGGAAAACACAACCTGGGTGAGTGATCTTTAATAAAAGGCTGGTATCTGCCTCTTGTATTGACCTAAAAGCCTGAGCAGGGAATTCTCTGTCCTCCATCAGCGACTGCTGTCAAGGTATTTCTGAGCCGAGCACTTAGCCGTCCAGCTGCTCTGGTGGAACAGCTCAGTGACCATCAGGACAAGCCTGTGCTTGTACTCTGCAACTCCCAAATGAAAATGTGTGTAAGTGAATGAAAATAAACTAGAGCTACCGTTAGGAGAGTGTATTTGATATTTTACAGTAGGGAATTCAATTTTGCGGGACAATTTCCATTTGGATTAGTTTTGCTGTTTGTTTTTTTGGAGATAATAAATTTAACAGCAGTGTATCACAGCATTGGGAAAGTAGGTTACGTTTGCATAATAATAAACATGGAACCAAGCCATATCATTTCCCTTTGTCTGATTTAAGCTTTGATAACATCATCTTGCTATGACCTATATTCTGAGTTCATCATGTCCCAGCTGTGCTACATCATCTTTTCCTTTTTTGTGTGTTCCCCCTGCTCCTGTGTTATTTTTTGCTTCTTTATTTTTTCCAGAGGACACTGATGATTCATACTCTAATTCACCAGTTTGGGGTATTTGTGTGAAAAATGCCGAGAGAGGGAATAGCGAGAGACAAACGAAGAGAGGCGGAGAAGAGATAGAGACACAGCGGCAGAGAGTGGGTAAAGAGATAAGAGGGAGAGATTGTGAGCCAAGGAGGGAGACTTAGGAGCTATTTTTAGTCTCCAGCTGTGTGAGTCATTCTGAAACAGTGTTGAGGAGACCCACTGCTAGTGTGGAGGGGATTGCAACACGTCGCCTGTGACACACATGACGCTTTGAAGCCGCGTCTCTCCTATAGACAAACATGTATTAAATATGTGCACCAATCTGGCTGCTAATGCATCAGTGGCTCTGGATTAGCATAAAGCTCCATGGAAAATTATTGGTAATTGAGCGAGCCTTGATCCTGTGTTCTAAAGTGTGTCGAATGAGACACAGTTTGAAGCATCATTTATTATTCTCTCAGCCAACACATGCATCTGATACATGTGAGGAATGGAAAAGTTCACATGCTGGTTTTAATCCAATTAAGATGCAAATACTAGGCCTGTTTAATTTAATATCTTGAGGTTATATGAAATCAGGGTAGCAAGTTAAACATGTATAAAGCAAGCGAGACGTCTATACGTGGCTCTGCGGAAAACTAGGTGAAGGTCTCGCGGCTGATGAGTGATGGAGAGAAAAAAACTTGGAGCAGCACAGTTTTGCAGCATGGGAGGAGATAGTGTGGAGAGAAGCTGAACTGGAGATACAAAACACGAGGTTTTAACTTTAGGAATAAAGTTTGTAGGTCGACATCTGTGTGAGTTTCCACAACTGCAGGATGAGGTCTGGTTAAAAAACATCACAGCATTCTGATTTTTGCTACATCTTTGTAAACCTCCGTGGTCTTGGAAAACAAAAGAATAGAGTCCATTAATGAAAAAAAATATGCTTCCGATACTTGTATGCTCTCGATAAAGGAAATACAGAATTCTGGAAGGAGAGTGGAAATGGAACATGTGGGATAAAAAAAAAATCGGCTTTTATACTTTTTTTTTTTATCATGAGCTAGACAAACTTATACAAGTAAAATACGTAAACATCAGTTACTTTTAAGGTTAGACTCTTATCGTCTTTGTCATTCTGCACATTTGCATGGACATTTTCCCCACACAGGCTCCATTAACCCATTTCCAGGCTGCTAAATAGATCCCTTCTGTAATATATGAGTGCCAGCTGCTTCTCTAGCTGTCTGTAATTTGAAATGAACCTCGTAAAAACACAATGATCAACTGGCATCCTACATCTTAATTAGGTCACAATTATACATACATTATCTTAAGTGCATTTAAATTCCTTGAAACACTCTTCCTAAAGAAGATGTTTGCAAATGCTGCAAAGCTCTGAAGCCAAAAATCTGTGTGGACTCAGAGGAAGTAAGTTAAGGTTGAAACAATGCAGCACAATCCAATAAATCCTCCAAAGTAAACGACACACAAGGTTGTTTCTCACTTCTCATTGCCTCATTGCCTTCCAAAGCCCGAACAAATCTCCTTTGCAGAGCCACCGTACCCTCTACCAAGTTCATGTCACTTTGGACTCCCTGCTGCGCTGAGCTTAGACAGGTTAGTTAAGCTTCACACATTGCACTTAAAGTAGTGTTAGTCACTGCACAGCTCACCAAACTGCAGAACCCTGCAGCAGGTTTCTGGGTGTTATTCTCGACAAAATTCCCAAGATTACACCATTTATCAGAGCCAGAAACTATAAAAACAGAATTATCAACAATCCTTTCCAATTGTCATTGGGTTCAGTCGGGAAAATTATCCAAATCAAAGCTTAAAATTTGGATATTTCATCAAAAATATCACTGTTTTCTACATGTGTTCTTTAAAAACACACTGTTTGCATCTAGGAGAAGCCACAACTACCCTAGCTGTGACCAAAAGCTCAGGATTCAAGTATGGGAATTAAACTATTACAAATGTAAGCAGTAAAACATCTATAGCATATAGAGTCAGTATTTTTCTTGTATTGGTAACACTTGTATAATGGAATTTAAAAGAATACAATAGAAATACTCAATGGATCCCCAAGGGGAAATTAACTGAACACCACAATACAAATTAATAAGAACTATGACAAAATATGGTAAAGTACAAAATGTACAATAAAGTGGAAAATGTGTGCTGATTAAAAATGCACTAAAATGAAAGCTGCATTGTAAGGTGTCTAATGCTAAATATAAAAATATGCAGTCAGTGAAGAAACAAGAATAGCACTTCTAGCGCGCAGTAATCCACCAAGCTGCTCAGTCGTATCATTTCTGACGCCCAAAAAAACAAAAAGAGAAATCCTGGCACTACAGAATGTTGCCATTTCATATAGAGGTACCCATAAACATAATGACCATATGCTGAGCACAGGCGTGTGTTATGCATGTGTACGATATGTACGGATATAGAATCACGTGACCTAAATACGTAGCGGGAGGCGGGAACTGATGGGACTCAGAAACACCCCCACAACTTAATCAATTGTTTTTTGTGGCATTTCTGACAGATAAGCCCCAATAAGTGTGCAGTGGTGATTTGTAGTAGGATCACAATCGTGTGATCATCAGCAGGCAGCTGATGTAGTGTTCACTTGTTGTCATGGTTACAGGGACACCATGCCGCTGTCTCGCAATGATACAAAAATCTTCAAGACTATAACTCACATCACTGCCAAAATCTAATCATTTGGTCCTTGTGTCATTTCTGACCTTCCCTGAAAATTTCATCCAAATCCTTTAGTCCATTTTTGACTAATGTTGCTAAAGACAGACGGACAGACAGACAAATGTACGCCGATCATCACATAACACCGCTGTTCCTTGGCAGAGTAATTACAGGGCTGTGGGTACTTGGAATAAAGCTTTACATTTAGATTATTTTTCAAATAAACAACCAAAGAAATTCCTATTTTGTTTTGTCATTTCTGCGTGATGTTTGAGTTTTCTCTACATCCAATCATGGTTGTGCTGTTTCCATAAAGGTGTAGACTTTATATTGCAGTGAAAAATGAAAACAAATGCTGAGAAATTGTTCACTGGTGGCATGCGTGAGTTTGAGATCTTAAAATATTTACTTTTTTTTCTCAGAATTCTAAGCTTAAAGTCAGATATTAGCAAGATAATGCAGCTAATATCAGAAATGTAATAACGGAGAGATTTGTCACTCAAAGAATCCAGAAAAGAAATCTTAGGTGGGTCCCCCCACATAAAGAGCTGGATTCTGCTCAAGGTTTCTTCTTGTTAAAAGGGAGTTTCTTCTTGCCACTGTCGCCTTAGGGCTGCTCTGGGGATTCAGGCATATGGGTTCTGTAAAGCGTCTTGAGACAGTTTGACCTGTAATTGGCGCTATATAAATAAAACTGAATTGAAATTGAATTGAATTAGGGAGAATTTAGGGATGCGAGAGATGTCGGGTATATGACACGTCTTGCTCCTCCCCTTAAAAAGCTGAACATCTTGTTAACAACAGCAGCAAGTGTTACATGTAGCAGAAAATCTCTTAAAATAATGCTGTTCTCCTGATTAAAGTGCAACTCCTAGAGGCAATATATAGATTACATTATACCGAAAAAGCACCACTTTCTGAACTGTCCAAACTTCCCTTCATCCACAGATAGTACAATTTAGCAACTGAGTGGAGACAAGAGGCTTCTCTGTACACAACCACTGAGCTAATATCTATTGTATCCTGCATATGAGGCATGTGAGAAAGCATTTCTGATTCTGATTTCTGATTAAATGTCTCACATGCAGGATACAGTAGATGTTAGCTCACCGTCTGTGCATGGAAAAGCCTCTCGTCTCCACTCAATTACAGCAGTGCAGACAGATCTGTGATCTGAAATTGCTTTGAAAAGATTGAAATAACGTGTTGTATTGACAGATTGATCCAAGTTAACATCAAGTGACCCTATTTACACGAACTGCTGTCTGTTAAACATCAGTATCATAGTCAATTGCGCTAATTTCAGTGAATCAAGAAGAAACCTAGCTGCACGTTAACAGCCTGTAATACACTGATTTTCATATAAAAATGAAGGACTTTTGAAGAAGTGGCTTTAATCGCATCCCAGTTCAATATACTGTGTTTGTCATTTTTGTGTGTCTTTAATCTGTGGTCATGAGTCAGATAGTACACAGTATTTTTCTCCTTTTTTAATTAGTGTGACTTTTTCTAGGTGTTAAAAAACAGACACATTTGCTCAACTCTTTATGTGATCTCACGCAATTAAGGCGCTAAAAGCTTCGCAGTTTTGAATACTATCTAATTTGATTTAAAAAGCCTTGAGACGCCAGCTCTAGCAGTTTTAGACAGGTTCCACTTATTCTTTCTAATGGTAACCATTATGTTTTTATTCAGGCATGACTTTAGTGCAAAAGGAGCTGTTCTGTCGACAAGACCGATCCTGCAGATTGTCGTGTATGTGACACATTTGTCGCCATATACAGTTAAAAGCTTTCACGTGTTGCACAGTCATGTCTGCGCGCTGTCGTTCTGCTGTGATTTAACTCTATTCTGATCTCTATTCCTCAGTTTATATGCAGGAATCATCCTTCCCTCCTGCAGAGGTTTTGGCACACCATAAGAGGCTATACATGGTGGGAATGATTAAGGCGCTGTTTGAAAGCTCAGCCCATTTGAACTCTGTTCCCCACCGTTCCTTTTCTGAATCATCATCTTATGAGCACAGCTAACGTTCCTTATCTCCCTTACACCTGCCCTCATTCCTGCCTGCTTCCCCCCCTCCACCATCTCCCTCTCTCTCTTTCTTTTCATTTTTCTTTACAGTCGCAGATTATATTTCAAGGCAAGATGAGGTAATTGTGTTTCTAACCCCATTGAAGTTAAAACTGCACAAGGGAGGAGGCAGTCTCTTCGGAAAAGGTGATTTGTGCCAGAGTGGATGATCAAGTGTGTGTGTGTATGAAGTGGGTGGTTGGTTTTGGGAGGAAGGGGCACATCCAGAAATGATGCAAAAGCTTCCTGTTGAGGTACATTCACAAATAACGGGATGTATAAGTTTGATCTTTGGAAGGTTCAAAAGGAAGAAAGAAAAAAAAAGGTGATGCAACTTATACGTCACACCAGGCCTCTGCTTGGTTTATTATTGGATGAAACTCAGCCCAATATTAGAACAGCACTGTAACAATTTCTTGTTGTTTTTGATGATAGAGGAATCACACTTAATGCTCAGTTGAAATTCAGCAAATCCAACCACAAACATGTACTAGGAAACTGACACTTCTCCTCAGATCAGGTACTGGAAGAAAAGGAAAACCATTAAATGTTGCTTCATAGACAGTTAGATGCAGAATGTAGTAGTTCCCAACATATGGGCTTAAAGGACCCCCTCATCTGCACCACTTAGGGTTTGTTATGAGTTGATTATGCACAAGGTGATATTTAACGGAATCAATTAAATAAAACTGCATATTATTACACAGTTTTGTTCATGTAGCCAGCACATAGCCTAATGGTTTCAGTATTTAGCCTTATATATACATACATTTTTTAATCCATAACTTTAAAGTATTTCAACAGGTTTTTCATTGGATCATAGTTCATTATGTCAACCATCACTCATAGCAAACAATTTCTGTAGCTTTATACTTTATGCTAACCATAACACATAGCTAACTTTTTCAAATCTTTATTTTTCATTTATTATGTTTACATTAACAAATTTGAATGTTATTCCTTCAGGTTTAAGGTAAGTTTGCTTGTTTTTGTTTGATTTCCAACCTTTACTTTTAAACAAATATCATGTTTATTTAAAAAAATGTAGCTCCCCATGTCAACTGTTGGCATTAAACATATACATATTTACAGATTTTTTAAAATGTATTTATTTTTAAATCTATTATCTAGAACTGATTTTCATGCACTCTGAAATGCAGTGTGGTGACAATTTCTTACAATGGACCAGCTGATGGGCAACTAACTGTTTTTACTGACTATAATTTTAATGTTTATTTTTATTTTACTCATTTAAATAACAATTTCTCTTACAGTTAAAAGTGGGAATACTGCTGTCAACACTGTGTGTTAAATTTGTAAATCTGACGTCAAATTGAATTGATTTGTGTCATAAATACCACATTAAATCCCCTTGGATTCAATGTGACGTAACAACAAAAAAATCTCTTCAGGAAAGGTGGAAACTTTTTATAAACTGTGTCACAAAAGAGGAAAACTGGAACATGAGGGAGGTTCAGACGAAGACGTGCTGCTTGTTTCACTTCATCAGGTAGGTGAGTTTTCTAGTTGTGAAAGTAAAAATGAATCACGACTACAACTGTCGGCCAGATTACTCAGACTCCCCCATTTCACTTAGACCTGAACATGAATAATTCACAGCATCATTAACCTAAGCAATTTGCCCATAGCTCTCTCCCCCAGCCTATGCAAAAAAAACAAAACAAAAAAAAAAACTCTATTTGTGGAGTTCTAACCCAGAATATGTCTGACCAAATTTTAGAGGGTTCAAAGTTTTCTCTGGGGCAACGGCCTGCCACGATGATGATGATGATGATGATGACGATGGCAACAAAGATTTGTTACATAATTCAGCCACGGGAATGTCTCCACAGGATCTCAGAAGCATACAGGATATGCCTGTGAGCGTGTTGTGTCACAATATCTATGGGTTTAAATAAATGAAACCAAATAAACCACGAATAATAACCTTGACTTTTCACTCCAGTGCTGGTACAGGGTTCTTAGATTATCTGGATGTGAAGATTAAATGTCTTACCTGAGCTTTAACCTTCATTCATCTTCCAAAACAAGCCACAGTTGCTCTATTCGTGATATTTGACACATGTTAAATATGACACCATTTAAATTGCATTGCATCATTTTCACAGAAGCTTCGAGGAATATGTCATTATACAAATTAATGTATATTTCCTTTTTCTCCTGGAGGCTTTGCTGACAAAACTAAGTCCAATAGCTAATAAGCAAACATCACGTATTCTACACGGTAATGAATCTTATTAAAAAAAACAGCACATGAATGTTTCATGACTTTGAATAATCTTGATCCTGCACTGCCCTCTGTTATGAAAAAAGTATGCACAAAATATTGATGAATATTTCCGCTCGACTGACAGTAATGACACGCAATAAATCAGGAAATGCCTGAAACTGATAAGAATCAATATGACACGTTTGAAATGATACTTTACCCAACTCTGACATGAAGTTAATGTGCAGATTCGCGATACTATCCAAGGATGTCCATGAGATTGATTGATGTGATGAATACCAATGAGATGGAGCTCATCTGAAACAGTGTTCATAGACATTTTTTTTTCATCGGGTTGAGCTCATTTTCAATTTTTGTGTTTGTGCTTTGCAGCATGTGAGGCTTCCGGATGTCATAACTGTGGAGCTGCGACTGGATTTCAAACCAGTCTATCATATGTGGTGAATTTAGTTTAAAAAAAAAAAGATAGCAATTAATTAATTCCCAACAGGTTCAAAAACCTCGTGTGGCTCTTTGACAGGCAACAATGTAAACAGACAACAGCATCAAAAGCACTGAGATGCTATCAGAATAATTGGCCATTTCAGGATATTAAAGATTCTCTAGAGGACAGCAGACAAACAGCACCATCAAAACACTCAATAAAGAATGCCATATTTCACATGTTAATAGCAAAACAAATTCAAGAGGGTCTCTTAGCAAAGAAATTGTAAAGCTCAGCACAGTAAGGTCACTGATTTTGGATGTCATCGGATCATTAAATGGCCATTATAATCACAGATCACTCCCATACATATGGACCAGTAGGGACCTACTCCACCTTCTAGCAGTTTCAGTAGGCCACCATTATCTTAGTTATGTAAAGATCTGTTATCACCTCATTTAACAGTAGTGGAGCTGCCACTTTGCACATAGAAAGAAAAGGAAAACTTGGAGGTTGAAGGAGTTGGTGGAGAGGTTAGAGAGCAGACTTTCACCACTTGAAACATAAATGGGTCAAAATATATTTGAGGGACTTTTGAAGTATGTTCATTATGATCGTTCACCTACCATTTTACATGCCCTTATTCAGACGGCCACATTATCAGGTTCACTTTCTGTTTATCAGTGATCAGAATAGACGTTACTGCCCTTATTGTCCCTAGCTGGAGGAAGTCTCTATAGGTCCACATGTATGGTAATGACCTGCAATAATTAAAGCCATTTACAGAGTTGATAACGTCAAGAGTGGGTGCAAGTTGCTCTGCAAAGCTACAGGACATAGACTTGCATCCTATTCCTTGCAGTTGCTGCAGGTAAAGTCTGACTTATGAGTTAACGGTAGATCCCTCAAGCAATAACCCTGCTACATTCAGGAGAGGATGAGGTTGAACAAAGCTGAACTGTTTGCACATTAAAAAAGGCATTTGTGGCAACTGTTAACACAAAACACCCCCAGACTTAGTAAGGTGTTGGGCCACCATTTGCCACCAGAACAAATTAAGTATTCGTTAGCAGTGATTCTCCAAACCTGTGGAACTCTACTAGAGGGATGGAGCATCATTTTTTCCAAAAGATATTCTCTCATTTGGTGTTTTACTGATGATCGTGGAGAGAGCTGTCTACATTGGTCCAAAATTGCCCTTTGGAGTTTAACTGGGCTTCGATCTGATGGCTGTGAAGGGCATAACATACGATTATTTTCATCATACTCATCAAACCGTGCACTGAACCTATGAATGCAGGAACTGTTGACATGGAAAGCACCCCTCCCATCAGAGGGTAGAAATTAATGCAATACATACCAGCAAAATATCCCTCACTGCATAACAGAACCACCACATCCAACCACTGTTGCGGTCAAGGCTTCATGTTTTCTCTTCATTTGTCTGTATTGAAGTAAGTAAGTAATACAATATATACTCTAGTTGTATGCAGGAGTCTTTAGAGTTCAGAAACAAGTCTGTAGTTTCACTGTGGAAAGTCAAGCTTCTGAATAGTTGAAAGCTTCTTTGAGACTCCGTCTGTTTGATATTAGCCTCAGACTGCCTTTATCTTTGCTTGACTTATACTCGCAGCCATTCTCCTTCTTAGACTAATTATAGACTCTAATTCATGTTTGCTGAATGCCTTGAATGTGCTGGAGGACGGTTTAGAACTTTGATGGTAGAGATTTAATATGATATTTTATCTTTTTCCTTTTTATTGTGTTCTAATTGATTTGAGATTCCATTATAAACCGACTTGAAAGGCACTATGTGACACTGTGATTACTCCTTTTCTTGCATTTTTAATTGACGTGAAGAAATTTGATATATTTTAATCTGCATTATTGTCACAGTGGATGTTGGAATCTGATGTATAGGAAATGAAATTCCTAATGAGGATTGTAACCACGCAACATAGTCTGTGGTGGCTTGATTCATACGTGCTGATATGATTTATTTTTAATCATACATACCTGTCTTACTCTAATTACCTATTCCAAATGACAGCTGCATTGAGAGGCTTGGATGTGATGTCATGTGCTGCTACACTACCTATATTTCTGCCTCTAAATATAACTTTTAGCAAATGTACTTCTGATCTGTTTCAGATGGGAGGCTCAATATGCGTTTCTTCTTTTGCACCAATACAGATATAAGTCGGTGACGTGTTTAACTGATCTTGACACTAAGCCTTTGAACAGGAAAAGGAGTAAGTAAAATGTACTTTCTTGAAAATTTCTCCACCACATGATTACATTCACCTCATGTGCTTTGGGTATCAGAAGTCGTCTTTGGATATTTTGACATTTTGATTTTCTTTTTCTTTTGGGAAATCGGGTGAACCGAATTGGTGAATCAAATCTCTTAATTTTATAAGTGGGCTCAGGCCTTAAGGATTTAAGGTCAATGATGGTAGTAACAATTTCCTCTTAAACAAAAAGAAATGCAAAAGGAGACTGATGGTTTATCTTTTCTACCTCTGGTGAACCAGTTTCCAGAGTTTGTGTTAAGCTGCTGTAGGCTCATTTCCCCTCACCCAAACACTGCCCTGATTAAAATGATATAGATCATCTTCCTTCGGTTATAGTAAATGATGACTGGTGCACACACGGACACGTAAACCGCATGAACCTCTGACGTACTCAAAGCTGATTATAAATCTGCCACAACCAGCCTGCTGATTCTAACTTTACCTGCAATTTTTTTTGCACAGCAAAACCCCTAAAAGGGACAGGGACAGTGAAAGGTGAAATGGTGAGAATTATCTAAAACTTATTTAAACTCACTGATCTAAAGCTGCGCGGAGCTAATCTCAAAACATTCGGTGCTTAAGCCCTGACAGAAAGCACTTAGTGAGACCACTGGGGAGCCGAGAATTCCTCGCTCTCACTTTCTCTCTGCAGAGTGTTTAGTTTTCTTTTACAGCTGCTACAGAGCATTGAACTGCTGACCTTGTGAGCACAGGCCTGCTTATCCAATCTTTAGGGAAGCAAACTGCAGATATGTACAAAGTTTCCAAAAAAAAAAAAAAACTGCAGTTCCAGGTGACTCAGTGAGTGATAACAGCTTTCTGTGCCAAGTTTCAAACCTCAAATCTAACTGCAGACCAATGGATGTAGGCATACAAGACAGGATTTCAGGAAAAAAAAAACTAAAATACAGAGAAGTAAATGCAGTAAAAGCTCTTGTGTTCTTCTGTATTGGCCATGGTTTAAAGCGTTCTAAGTATATTTTATTATTTATCATCATTTTGCACCTCACGGCACATGCGTGGTGTCCTTCTATTCAACACAACCTCAGATGTAAGTCCAGATTTCACGCTATTACAGCATACATCACATCATAACAAGAAACTTTCTTACAGTACCAACATGCTTCTTATCTTGTTATGAGAAACACCTCATGTGATAATGCCCAATTGCAGATGGATAAATTGAGGAAAATGCATCACTTACACGATTTGATTAACTTCTAATTTATTCTTGGGTTTCCACATGGTGAGATTCTGCTGTCATTGAAAACAGAAGATGATTTCATGTCTCCATGCGGCCGTCAGCCCCTCCCTGTGATCAATGAGAAATTATGCTACTTCCAGCGTTTCTGACTCATTCTTGTTATTGTACAGCCCCATGCAATCATGCAAAAATCATTCTGTGTAATTTTCCCAGTACCATCCTTCTTGCTTAATAACAGCAGAATCTGGTCATGTTTCAACCCAAAAACTGGAGCTATGTCCACCAACTGTTTGTTTTCTGACTGGACTTGTGTGTGGAACCATTTCTCTACAGCTGTTGTTTCCATACAGATGCATTTTAACAGGAAACACACACATACAAGAAAATGTGTCCACTGATTTCGTATCATTGTCTCTGAAAATTGTGAAGATAAAATGCATTTGTAAATGTAAATATATGTACTCTACTGTTCAAAAGTTTGGGGTCACCCTGACAATTTCACATTTTCCATGCAAACTAACACTTCTATTCATGTGCTAACATAATTGCACAATGGTTTTCTAATCATCAATGAGCCTTTCAACACCATTAGCTAACACAATGTAGCATTAGAACACAGGAGTGATGGTTGCTGGAAATGTTCCTCTGTACCTCTATGGAGATATTCCATTAAAAATCAGCCGTTTCCAGCTAGAATAGTCATTTACCACATTTCAAAAATAAGGACATTTCTAAGTGACCCCAAACTTCTGAACGGTAATGGATGTAAGTAAAAAAAACCTGTCACAATAAATTTTTATTACCTATTGTGTGTATCATTTAGGTTTAGCTGTGGGTTTAGTTGAAGTTTATATACTGTGGCCATGAAACCTACTTTAAAAAGTTCTGGAAACAAGTGGTCCAAACTGCTAAACAATCAAAGACTGAGTCAGAACCTGCAGCCAAACAAAAGAAACATAAGATTAGATGGACACAGTGTGATGTGTCCACAGCAGAACAAGCACACTCATGCATGTAATTATGTTATCTCAATAAACAATGTAAAAAGCAAAATTTTAGTAACAGTTCCAGTTTTTGAATGAATTGAGGGCTACAGAACAATACTGCATGTGAGTTTTATTGTACTTCTGCATGGCTGCATAAGCAAATAATAGGTCTGAGTGACCAAAAAAGTGACTATTTGGCCTAAGATATGGTGAAAAACAAAAAGGTCAGTACACCACTTCAGAATGAGCAATAGCCTGTGCCACAAGGCGTAACAACATCAGCCATCATGTTATGTTGTGAAATGTTTCATGCTATGATAAGACGTCTCGAGTTAGTATGTCTTAATACTGTAAACATATATTTGCAAAACCTTGAATATATCACCTCATAAAGTGAAAAACAAATAGTTTCTCATGTCACAATGTTTTTTTTTTCTCTTTTTCTGGTCTTGCAGTGATTAAAAATCCCTCAAATAACACAAAAAATATGACATAATATAATAAAAAATACAAATCTTTAGTGATAATCACCCTAAGGAGTAGAACTCTTAAAGGTGTGGGGAAAAAATATTATTTGTCCATTTAGAGTCATACAATCAGCAAAAAATGTGAGAAAAAAAATGATGAAAAAAATCCCCCAAAACTCTTATCAGTCTTTTTACAAGTTTTTGTATGGTTTTGTAAGCTAAAAAAAAAACATAAGTGAAGTACCGAGTAAAAGCCCCACATGTGTGCTGTGGTATATAACTTATGCTGCTATAAATAAAACAAGCAAACAAACACTGTTTTAAAAGTATATAGTATGTTTGCATATAAAAAAGGAGAAGCTATAAGGTGATGGAAAAGTGCGGCTTACACAACCTTTTTTCTTCATTAATTTTTTCCATTTTCAAAACAAACAAACAAAAAATCGCCAACACACTAAAATACCAAATGGGAAAGTAAACAAGTGAAAACAGGAATAAAGCATAAGCACGAAAAGGTGGATCATATGACAGTTATGGCATCTAGTCATATTTTTCATTAGTATTTCATCTTATTACCAGTCAAAGGAGACTTCAAGGAGAGCAACCAAAAGCTGTGTTTAAGATCAAAATACATTCTGCATGATATGAATATCAATCAGTGTATTAACACAGCAGCGAAACCTGCAACACACATCGCTGTGAAAATGACGCCAGAAAATGCAAATGTGGTGCTGCATATAACATTAATATAAATGTCATCATGACTTGCACAGGCTGCTCTTGTCAGCTGGCTCCGGTGTATTCTGCACATGTGAAAAGCCAGGGTGCACCGTGGATATCTATAGCCGAGTCCATAAATCAATTTTTCTAATGCTGATTCTAAAACACCCGACCTTTAGCTTGCTGAGAGTGTCTGTATAAACAAATGGCATTGCTCCAGCTATGCTGTAAGCCTGGTCTTTGTTTTGCAGGAGGCCGCACACCGTTGATGTTTCAATTTGTGCTGTCCGAGAAATGTCAAGTTAATTTTTTCCAGAGTGATGGAATTTTAGAAGTGCTGGTTTTGTCATAAAAGCATCCTCTCTCTATTTCTGTGCATTTCTCTTTCCAGCCGATTTGGTTCTCACTCCATTTTCCTCTTATCTTATGCTTTTACCCGTATTATCTAAAAACACTTCTCCTTACCTCTGAGGGCAGCTATTGATTTTGAATTATGATAGAACTTAATGTTTGCATCGCAGCAGACAGCTGAAAAGACTTTTCTGTGCAGACCAAAGTTGTAACACAATACCAATACAGAACATGGAATGTTTTTAATCCTTTTAACAAGCAAGAACATCCACTTGTGATTGATTTTATTGGTTGGCTGTAATGGTGCCAGCTACTTATGTGGATTTGATTGCTACATGCTGACAGTTAAGCATGAGTCCTGAGAGTTTTCTGGTCACAACTCATAACCAGCTGTGAGTAAACCTTATAAAAGCTGCTTATTTATATCATAACTGTAGCAGAAATTATAGATTATGATCCATGCGATAAAGGGACGATGACCACACTTGGGGAGTGACAGAATAGTATTTAGAATACAAAAGCAAGGTGAGTTTGTGCAGCAAAGTGACAGAAAAAAAGTGAGACAAATGTAAAACTTTCTAAAAACTGGAGTTATTTGCAGGATTAGAAATACATTTTTAAAAAGGCTAAAGAATGGTACATGTTGAAGATGGCAAATCTCATGCTGGTGGTGTAAAAAACTTGATTTTCAGGCTCCGTCTGCTTCAAACAACAGTGACACTGGCCGTTAACATAGACTTTTAAAACAATGATTACTATTTTCTCAATTTAGCATTTATATGATGGAGTTCTAAATGGGTGCCTATTGGAACCAGGGCTTTTTTTGAGCCAGCCCCTGGTGGCACTTGGTGGTATCGCAGTTTGTGACATTTTGTAGTTGCCTTCACCTTCAAGGCCAACCATTACATCCATTTCATTATAAATCTATCTTCCTTAAACATCACAAACACCGCAAAAGCTGTAGTCGCTTAAGACTTTATTTGACGAAAGTGCCTCCAGAATTACTTAATTGTGAGTTTTACCGAAATGAACACATCTTAAGCATCAAACAGCTGCAACATTCATATGAGCGTCTCCAAAGGGAAAGAGTTGTGGACATTGAAGCCTGAGGCACAACAGCGATTACCCCATTAATTAGGCTACTTATAAATGACTACACCGTTTACTTTTCTTTACTTCAGAGACAGATGAGCTGTCACACAGAGTCACAGTTCTTAGCTACAGTTAAATCATTTGTTACATAGCGGCCGTCCTCAGGTTCAGCCCTGAGCTCCATCACAGCTGTAAGGATATTTTTCCTTTACTGTAAAAGCCTGATCTGTTTACTGACAGAATTTTTTTTTATTATTTACAGTCATGGAAAAAATTATTAGACCACCGTTGTTTTCTTCAATTTCTTGTTCATTCTAATGCCTGGTATCACTAAAGGTATATTACCTGAAGAATACAATGAACATGACAAAAAATGCAGCTGATTACATAATACTTTATTTAATATTTGACATGCTTAAGCTTATTTGTATTCCCAGAGTATATAAGAGGCCATTTCATGTCATAAGCAGCACTGCACATGCAAAGGCCTAGAGTGGTTTCCTGCTTACATTCAAGCTGTAGCACAACTCAGAAGTTGTCAGCTCTCACATAATGCCTAAAACAAAAGAAATATGTGAACCTGCAAAGGCAGCCATCTTGGCACTGCTGGAAATTAGCATGAGTGAGAGACAGGTAGTGAAAAACTAAAGATCTCCAAGACATCCATTTGTTACACCAAGAAAAAACAAGCCGAATATGGTCCTACCAAATTGCTAGCTGGTCATGTCAGGAAACATATTTCTACCTACCAGATGACCGTGCACTCATCCGTTCCTGTGTCAGGAATCATCGTCAGACCTCCAGAGACCTTAAAAATGAGTAGGCACTGTGTAGAAATGTGACTTGTTTGGCAAGGACAGTAAGAAACAGATTTTTTAAAGCTGGTCTAAAGTCACACAGGGCACGGAACAAGCCCTTCATCAACGAAAGGCAGAGGAAAGCCAGTTACTCTTTGCTGGGATCACAAGGATTGGACTGTTGATGATTGGACTAAGGTTCTCTTCAGGGACGAATCCAGTTTTCTGTTGATGCCCACTCCAGACAACTTACTGGTTAGGAGGAAGAAGAGGAGGGAGAAGCCTGGAGAAGCTACAAACCAGACTGTCTGCCCTTACAGTAAAACATGGGGGTGAATCAGTGACTATCTGGGGTTGTTTCATTATGGGTGGAACAGGGTGAATGAACCAGGTCATGTTTGGGGCTACTCTGGAAATCAGTCTTCTTCCATCAGTTGGAAAACTCTTTCCTGCCTCCAATGACTGGATTTTCCAACAAGACAATGTCCCTTGCAAGGTCAGTTAAAGCCTGGATGGAGAACCTGAACATTGGAACCACGCCTTGGCCTGCTCAATCACCAAATCTAAATCCAATTGAAAACCTGTGGAAAATCATCAAAATGGAGAACCACAAGTCCAAAAATAAAGCAAATTTGTTTGAATTTGTGCACCAGGAATGGGCTGCTGTGACAGCAGAACAATGTCAGAAGCTGGTGGAGAGCAGCCAAGACGCATGGCTGCAGTCATCAAAAACAATCGTTATGCAATCAAGTACTAACACCTGTGTGGATCCTGTGACTAAAACAGACAGAAAGGAAAACATGGAATGCCTAAAAGCTGTTTTTGGCAGTACAATGCCATAGCTATTGATGGAAGAACTTGTATTGGTTATTATCAAGAAAACCATGGAAAATGGCTAGATGCAGAGATCTGAAATTCAACTTCTATGACCTATTTTTGTTCTTATCATTATATTTGTCCAAAAAAGTGTACCTTTAATTGTACCAGGCATTAAAATGAACAAGAAATTGAAGAAAACAAGGGTGGTCAAATTATTTTTTTACACAACTGCATCATATTGTGGAGATTTTTCTATTTCATAGTCTAACAGCAGGATATATACGGTGACATTATTTTTCCCATACTGACTGTTACATCACTAATCATTAACTAGCACAATATGTCATCAGGTAACTGAGGTTTAAAGGTTTAAAGGTACTGTAAGCTGCTGTAGTTACATAAATGATCATTATATGTGAATATTCAACACTTAGTAAATAATAAACTGATATTAGCTCTTTTCTAAGTTCATTATGGTTATTGTTGTGTAAAGGGACTTCATGGGTAAACTTTTTTTGACTTCCTTCAAGTATCAACTCTCCAGCTGGCAAACTTCAAGGGTCAGTTAAATTGCTATCACATGAAATTATTTCTAGCAATTAATTTAAGGTATAAAGAATATTATGTATGCGTCCACAAAGTAACACCCACACAGCCTCCACTATATTCTCAGAACATAACTCCAACTGTTTAGCAGTAGCTTTATTTTATCGTGTAATTAAAAGTCATGTTCATGTTGTGACCCTTGGGTTAGGTGACTGATTAAATATTTTTCAAAGGAGTTACGATATCTAAACATATAAGATGCCTTCGGTTTATTCATAAATTTAGTCTAATATAGATAATTGCAATGTGTGGTAAGGTTTTTCTACAAAATAGGTTTGGTTAACAAATTACATGTAGAAACAGTAAATATCCAGATGTTTTAGTTTTATTTTTTTAATCTCCAACATGACAAAAAAAGCTGTTTTTCCACAGTATAAGCAAAGGAGGACTTAACTTCTGATGTCAAACTCCTGCTTGTACATGCATGTCTTACAGTCAGATTTAAGGTGAGCACTGAGAAACATTTCCCCTCCTGTGGATGAATATGAAAACAGCCTTCTAGTGTCAAACTCTGCACCTACAACATTCTATACAGTGAGGTAGCAGCAAAACATTTCTTTGAGTGGAGGTGGACTTGAATTATGGTGTAAAGTCACAGTGTAGCGAGTCCCTGGAAGGCTCTGGGTCAGGACAAAGTGATGAAACCAGTTGCTGAGTGTATACCTCCCCGATAGGAACAACAAGAGTATCTGAATTATACCAGCCTTAAAAGATTCTGGTAGAAAATGAGGGTGAACCCTGGTGCAATAATTTCAAGCTCTGAGAACCTCGGTGACTTTGAGCAATATTTGAACATTCTGTATTCTACCTGCAAAGCCTCGGGAAGAAATAGTACCTGCTCTGCTTTATCAGTGCTGGCAGCAGGGAAGGGAGAAAAAAAATCATGAATGTGGGTGGTGGTGACAGTGAATTCCAGGACTAGATCATGTTACTGTGACTGCTAAGAACATGATGCACCTGCTGGAAAACCACACCGGTAAAGTGAAACATCACTTTAGCCGCCATCAGTATGCAGCAGGTGGGTGCTTGAGTGCAGGAGCTCATTTGCAGCAAAGTGCCAAACTGTGGCTGCACTGGGCACTCCCTCAGGCCACTGTCCTAAGTAATGAATCTCATTTTGGAGTCAAAATTTAACATTTTTCTAATGTGCATTACTGAAACCCCTACCAGGCTTGAGGTCAGTCCTTTGTCATTTTACAGTCTATTATTTCTACATCTCTCTGTGATGTCTCACTTTATAAGATAACACACTAGGAATCCCTCTCACTGCAGTGTAAATGTTCACGGTGGCTTTGATTTTCTGTGCAAATCAATTCAGCTGCTAATAAAGTCGCCCCCGCCGTGACCCCATGCATGCTGGATATGAAATCTTTAATCTGAGAGGAATCACTTAAACCCTTACGACCGCATGACTGAATGAGATTTCAATGAGTAAAAAGGATGGTTATCATGTTGCGAAAAAAGGAAAGCCCCCATGGATTAAAACCTCATGAAAGACTAAAATGTGACCTATTTAATTTTATTAATTTTTTTCTGCATTTGTCCTGTCAACAATTTATGTCTCTCCCGTATAAAGTCTTGCACTTCTATACAAACAGCACAACCATAGCATGTCTTATGCAGAGTATAGCTCAGTCGCCTAAATCTTAAAAAAAAAAAGAAAAGAAAACTTGAATTTCTCTGAAGTGCCCACAGGTGCTACCAATGTTAGGAAAACATGGCTGCTCCACATGCTATAGGTATTTTTCTATTTACCATTTTACAACCTCAAAAACTCAGCATTTTTCACACTATTCTGCATATCAACTAAACAATGTTTCACCATGTTGAATGTATCTTTCAACAACTTGCAGCATGACAGATTGTTCCTCTGTAGACTGTTTTGGCCCATACTACATTCAATATATTGATCAATTACGTGTTATTCTGCTCTCACTCTTGATCAGTTTCTTTCCATTCTTCCCTCTGTGTCTTCATGATTCATCATTCCAAGCAACAAAGATCTGCTCATGTTTCAGTAAAGCCAGCCCACAGACAAATATTATCTGCATCCTATTAACATGCTAAATGGGACTGTTTTCCGCAAGTTATTAATATGCTAAATATATCCGCATATGATGACAGAGAGAGACAAAGCTCTGCAGGCAATCTAGCTCATTATATCAGACTACGACATGGTGCACTCTTGAATACCTCACTAATGTTTGTCATCAAGCTGACCTGCAGGGCATGCTGCTGTTCAGAAGCTTCTGGACCCAGTGGTACAAACTGTTGTCTCCATTGGTGTTGAATCATTACACCTGTCATGTCCGTTACTGGACAAACAGAGTTGTTATGGCTAACGGCGAAGCAAACAACTGCACACTCTATAGGGAGTACCAAGGAACGCTTTGTCTGAACTCTTTCTTCCAATACTCGGACATTTTGTTCCACCAGTACCTGAGAAAACTACTCAATCTTAGGTTGCTTTGATTGTTCAGTTCTTTTGAGCTGGACAGGTAGTGTACAATTAGCCTTTTTAAAGGTTTGCTCAAGGCAACAACGCTTGCTCTTTATAATGGCAGATCGGTGAGCTATGGACAATAAGCTGAAAGTGGCTGAAAGCTGCATTGAGCTGCAGCCCAAGAAGCTAATTGATTCAGTAGTAGAAATCTTTTCTTAAGGCCCCATAATTGGCACTTTAACGTCCTGTGAAAAATTAAGCTTTCATGGTAAACTCACCCGACACAAGTAGGCACAAATGAAAACTAAGCAATTAAATCGGTTCAGAATTCTTGCACATTGAAGAAAAAAGGGAAGATCAAATGGGATTGTTGCAGTTAGGGAAGCATCAAACCTTCACAATGAACAGAACTATTTTAGCTGTGAACTTTGAGAAGCAGTGATGGGTGGGTTCTAAAAGTAGTAATTATGCAAGTGAATAAAAAGGCTTTGTCACCTTAAGTGAAATTACATATTATTTCACCCAAGATGAGTCTGGTGAGTAATCAGGCTGAGACTTTGCCCCAAGAAAAGGAAAATATAATCTGCAAATGCAACCAGACTGAGGGTGTGTTCAGACTGTTGGTGAAAAATCAACTGGTTACAAGTTATTTTTAATGAAAACCAGTAATATGAAGCCACTGGCTAAAAAATGGACCAGTCCCCAGTGCTATTGAACCTTAGTTTTTGTTTTGGTTTTTTTTTACTGTGACATTAAAGTCAACAAGCAGCACTTCAGTTGCAACAATGCAGTTGGTTACGCTTTACTGTTTTGTAACTTTGTGGTTCATAGAGTCCACATATTACAAGTCTTTGTCCAACAACGGGGAAAATACTTGAAAAAAATTAATCAAAACAAAACACTGAAGCACAAACGATGGTCAGTATTTTACACCGCGCCAGTGACACTTCTTCTCGTGGTAGCAATGTCAATATACTGGCTTGTTTCCTACTTTAGTGTAGAGTAAAATATCGCGACAACCACTGCATGGTTGACCACAGTATTTTGTACAAATATAACTGCTCCCCTGACAGCCTTGTCTCATAAAAAATATACATTCCTATACGTCTAAACCACAGTCTCAGTTACATTTTGAAGAGAATCTTTAGGATTACATTCGTTCGAGACATATTGGAATGCATCTCTAATCAACAAATCAATGCCATTGATTTTATCACCTTATATTGCTGGGTTTCAGTTACCAATCGCATATTAGATGCAGTTTGATTCGTCACCCTGGTAACATGGAAAATGAAGATGTTTTGAAACAATACGTTGAGAACAAGTCGAATTTTAACCAAAACTGTGCTATTTTCCTAAATTTAACCAAGTAATCTTGTTGCCTAAGCTTTGAACGAGTATATGTGAAAATGTTAACCAAAGTGTGATATGTTCTTAAACCTAATCATCTAGTTTTGGTGCCTAAAATAACCAATCGATAAAAGAAAAGGGGGAGTGCACAATGAGTTAAAACAAACACTAGTCTAGAAATGATGGTCTAAAACACGATGTGAATCCAGGTCTCCTCGGTAAAAGTCCTGTCACTGAACTATGCTGCCATCTTTCTTACATGGATTTTGTTACTCCTTGAACTGGAAGGTGATGGTGTTTGGGATCTCTTGATTTATTCCAGCAAGTTTTCTTCTGACATTTCCAAAGGATTGAACAATTTTCATGTTCCCCAAAGAATTAATTGATACCTAACCTTGAATCTAACAATATCAGATTCAAATTACAATTAGGTTTATGACAAAATTCCTGCAAAACTAGCCAAGCCATCAGCTTCAACTCTACTTGTCCATCAGTAGAATTAGGAAAGGCTGCAGAAACCAATTAAATTTTAAAAATCTTAATGTTCTTAATCTCTGACCGCAGCCAACTGCTTACCAAACCATTCCCTGCAACTTCACATCTACAGAAAAGGATGAGAGGGAGTATTTCAGCTTTCTCTTGGGAATGGTGCAATACTTCAGCAAGCAAGCAGTGAAAGGGGGGAAAAGGCTTGATGGTTGTGGATTACTATTTGGAGTGCTGTTTACAGACTATTGCCAAACCGAAAGCTCTACGGTGATTATGTCGAGTTTTCTGGTTCACTAATCAATCTGTGAAGAAAAGAAATCTGATCTTGTATGGCAGCAATTCTTAGGCTTTGTTTTTAGAATTCAAGGCATATAGAAAGCACTGCGCCGAGGTGTACCTCATTTCTGCCCTACGATAAATCACACAAGCAGAGCACATTCAGAGTAATCACAACATTCCATTTTTCTGCATCACAATTGACCACTTCAGGAAAAAAAGAATCCATAAATACGCGGTGTGTACACCAAGCTACGCTCATGATCCATTTACAGCTCGGTAATAGTCAAGAATTCCATAAATAAAAAATGCAATTATAAAAGGTTTTGCAAAGCAGAAGCACATCTGCGGTGCAGCTGAGCATGACAGCTTACATTGGTAATCCTTGGGCAGAATGACTTGCTTGTAGTCGTGTTGACTTGTGATACCGAATCAAAGCTGTGGCAACAAAGCAATAAGAGAAGGAAAGAAGACAAATGGGGAAAGCACAATGATTGTAGAGAAACAACAGTTATTATAGAGGTTCACTTTTGTCTGAGGGAGATATAATGAAATCTCAAATTGAACAACTGCTGCTTTTTGAGTCGACTGTCTGCAAGCTAAAGAAAATCCGGCACCAATTAAACCACTGGAGTTGACAAGCATATTTGCATCAGAGCACAATAGATAATCCATCTCTAATCAATGACACTCTTCTTCCATCCTCGCTGACTCTCTGGTGCGACTGCAGTGATATTGACAGCACTGACAAGAAAAATAAATAAGTCAAGATAAAAGTAAATGTGTTTGTCTTTAATATCCCATCTGTGGAAAACATGATAATGTGTGTCAGGATTTTCTGAGTGAAGAGGAACCAAAGTAAAATATCATCACAACACAGAACTGAGCATTAATGAGACTTGCCCAGCAGCAATCTATGTTTCGCTGTCAATAAAACAATAGACTTCCATTTGAGATATAGAGCTATAAGGACAAAAGTACATAGGACAGAGATTGACTGCCTCAATCAATCTTGTTGGTAGATTTTATGTCCCATTACGGTCCATTTGCTACAGGCTTTTCAGTTCCCATTTGAAAGCCAATTTAGGCTTTGTTGCCTTGATAGTTTTCTTCTGTCTTAATGTCACACAGTGTCAGTGTGACATTCGAATACCTGGGAGCTCAGAATGTAGGAAAAGTAGTAGTAGAAGTTTCCGTTTGAAAAAGTCAAAATCTATGCAAGGAGGAAGTCGTAGACGAGGGTCCGTGTTCCATCTGGGACCACAATGGTCACGCTGTGGCTTTACTTAACAATTCAATTCAATTTTATTAATATAGCACCAATTTACAAAAGAAATGAGATGCAATTCTCAAGGAACTTCACATATTAAGGTGAAGACCTTACAAAACTACATTATAGTGTAAAATTTCCCCCCAAAAATCCAAAGATTCATGTACACAAGTTCTTTGGCGACAGTGGGAAGAAAAATCTCTGAGGGTGGCCATCTTCCTCGAATAGCTGGGGTGAGGTTTGGGGCAGAACAAGCTAGTCAGCCTTCAGTTTGGGAAGATCTTACAGAAAGGTATCATAGTGAGAAACCTACAAAATGCAAAGAATCATTGTATACAAATTCTTTGGCGACAGTGGGAATAAAAAAGACCTCCGACAGAACCAGGTTCAGGGAGGGTGGTTATCTCCCTCCACTGGTTGGGGTGACAGTTGTGAAAGAACAAGATGGTGAGAATTCCATTTGGAATTGTTGGGTCCTCAGTTTCTGGGTCGAGCATAGTGCAGTGAAACCTCACGTTTTTCAATGAGTTTGTGAAATGTGTCAAACAAAATACAACATCTACAGACTACAGTAGAGTCTATAAGGTACAAAGCTACTAACCAACTGTCAGCCAGTATTGGTAGATAAATGTGAGGTGATCAAGACTCTGTACTGGAAGTGGTGTTTTCTACAAAGTTGTACACTGGCAGTTTCATTTAGAAAAAAATGTAGACAATGTATGAGCCAGTTCTGAAAGGGAAAAGGCCACGCACGCCCCGTGTAGTAAGCATAAATAGAAGACTGGCATATTTTTACATTTGCAACACAAATCTCTGCGGCAGCCATATTGCTTGACCTAAGGTTTGTTTTTAGTTGCTTGGTTACGTTTTATGAAAAATACCAGGCCTTAGTTGACACTTTAACAATAATAAGTATAATTAGAGATTTGGTTAAGTGTTGGCAATAAAATGAAGCAATCAGATAAATTTGAAGGGTTAGGGTAAATAATCCAGGAGAAAATTATGTACCAAAGTAATTGAGAATTCAGTTTAGATGCATAACAAAGTAACTCTTGGGAGACAGCATTCTTTAAATGACATAGAGAATCTAAGAGTATGTGTACAATGCCTCATCAAAATGGAAATCAAAGTAAGAACAGACCAAATGCAGGCAGAAGAACCCAACTCCCTCACTGGAGTTGATAAAGTACTGCATCACCACACTCTCCACCCTCCAGTCACATGCAGGCAGAGCTTTGTCACATCCCACACTTAATGTCATCTGTTTTCTGCGGCTAATTCAATTCACAGATTCATCAATTAATTGATCCGTTCGACTTTTTTTCTTTATAAAACACTTGTCATTCATCCACGTCTCCTCAGCACAGAAAATTACACGTTTGAATATTTAACAGCAGATATCTGAGGCATGTTCTTGCACAAGGCACACACACATACAGTCTATGGCAAACATACATTGGATTTAATTAAATTGGATCAAATCAAATGGAACCATTGTGGCGTACTGACACATCCATTCCTGCAAATATATGTCCTAATTTGTGAGGATGCAGACAGCGTCTCTGCTTGCATCAAACAGCTACCAGAGCTAGTGTCAAATCAAAAGAAGACGTTACAACACAAAGCCCCATATCGCTCTATTTATAGGCTGCATCCACTGGCCTGTTTTCTAATATATGTGGATTCCTGCAGAGATTTTTGTAGTATAAAGGGCAGAAATGTGTAAGTGAATGCGCGTTTTTTTGTTGGTTTTGACGACAGCGAGAATAAATCCAGTTTATGGTTTCTGAAGCAGGATCACTGCTGATACAGACATCCTCTGTTGAGTAAAAAGAAAGTTATGTTCACATCCAAGAGGAAACAGTTTTGTGAAGGGACTGAAAAGATGCCGAGATGGCGTCCATGTGTTTGTCATTACAGTGGTTTTAAAAGCTTCAAAGTGGCTCAGCAGTCGCCCATCATATCCCTGAGACACCGTTACAATTAATCCAACTTAAACGCCACTTTAAGAGATCACACTTCTCAAAAACAGGCTTTTAAGGAACATTTAAACAAGCGCTCAAGAATGACACCAGAAAGGTGAGACGGACTCTCCCCTTCACTTTAAAAAGGAATCACTTTTGCGGCACAGATTCCTGTTGGCTTGTGTTCAAAGAGACCGAACTACTTCAGACTCCAAACAGTCCCCAGAGTGGGACTGCAGTTTTTCTTGCCACTCTCTTCCATCCTCTTTTCCCCTCTCTTTTACTTTATTTCTGACTCCATTTTCTCTCTCTCCTGGCTTACTTTTCCCCCTTCACTTTTACAATCTTTTGATTGTGTTGCACTGCTGAGTCTCTGCTTGTCATGCTAACACAATTTCAAAAGCGAGAGAATAATGAGGGTGCAGAGAATGCACATTCAAAATTTCATTTGTGTTTGTTATATCCCGTTTTTTGAGTTGCGTCTTCTAACTTTTCAGGCAAACAATTGCATGGATTTTTGTAGCATTTAACAGGCATCAAAAGACCTTCAACACCATTATCATTGCCAGTCTGTCGCAGCCTCGACACTACTGTGTAACTTTATGGAGCATAAGAGTGATTTGTGGCACAAAACAAAGAGACGACAAAGCAAATTCATCAACTTTTGCAAAAATTCTAACTTGCTAATCCCCCAAGAATTTGTTACTATCATGCAAGTCTGATGTTGGACTGGTCAAATTATTTAGAGAGAAACAGATTTAATTCAGGCAGTAAGACGTGCCAAAGTAAATTTATGGCAGAGCACATGCCAGAAGATGTCAATTTATACAGATGGAAACTTAATAAAAATATTGTGTGCACAGAAAGCAAATGGTATTTATACATGCAGCACTGTCCTGATTTCTTGAGTTCCTTCTTCTGCTTTTATTTGTGACTACATTACCGCGGTGGCATCAGACTCTCAGGTTACATCCACACTATTATGTTTTCATTTCAAATGCATAACTTCTGAAACAGAGACTTCACGGTTGCATTTTAGTCTGGACTGGGAAAAAAAACACCTGACATCTTTGGAAACAACGAAGCAGACACCCATGGGTGCTTTCTGATTGGTCTAAACTATCACTATGTGCCATTGCTCGATTCATTGTGCCGCTATCATGTGACCGCTTTCTGGAAGAAAACAAAGACATCTGCCGTGACTAGCAGCAGCTAATACAACATGGATAATGAATTACAGGCGTTGCTGACCTTGTTGTCTCTGCTAGCAGCTGTTGAGTGCAGTTAAGGAAATCTCTGGTCTTACTTTAAACGATTGCTGTTCTGTCTCCATAGCATTTTCTTCAAATAAGCAACCAACCCCCCGGTTTCATGCTACACCAGCATCTGCATGCACAGTGTATGTGAATGGACATGTGATATGCATTTTCAGGTGTGCTAGAAAGCATGGAGATTATTTTTGAAACACGCAACAATGCTTGGCTGGATGAAGATTATAGATTTTAAGAATGCACTGCTGTGAAAATAGCTTCCATATGGTCTGTTTTCCTCATGTTGCAGCTTAGGGTAATTTGATTCATTCGTTTTGTCATACTGCAGGTAATACAAACTAAGTTATACATTACTGTCTTCACATCACATTTGTTTGTAACACGGTATTGTAATGCATTACTGCTCCTAAATGCACTAATCACAGCACAATTACAAATCAGGTGTAGTTACAAGTTTAATTTTCAGTTGAGGTCAATTCAGTTCAATTATTTTCAGTTGAATTCAATTTAAATGGCACTTTACATATTAAGGGGAAGACTTAAAAAAAAATGGAACAGAGAACCCAACAATCCAAAGTTTCCCTTTGAACAAGTAGTCATCAACAGTTGGAAGGAGCCCAAAGCCCCCATTAACGGGGAAGAAAGAGAAAGAGAGAGAAAAAAAGGGCCAGCAGTACCAGGCTTGGGGAAGGCGGGTATCTGAACTCGACTGGTCAGGGTGTGGTGGGGATTTGAAGCCTGCTTCCAAGTGTCACCTTGATTCTGTGAAGTGTACTTTTTGCTGGTTTCTACCAACTTTGCCGAAAAGAGAGCTTGTGTATGTCCTACTTCTAACTGTTAATTATGCAAAAGTTCCTCTTGGGTGATGTGGGGAACAATGCAAAAGAAATTTTAACATGTAGAAGTACCTTGTGCAGAGAGTAAATCAATAGAATGACATATTACTGTATTAAAAAGTAAGGAGTGATATGCAAAACTTTTGCTTTTTATTCATGACTCCTACCCGGTAATACTGTATTCACCATTAAAGCACAGTACAACCTGAAAGGAAGGGGGGCTGAGTGGGACATGATTTTGCATAAAGTGAGGGCCCTGGGTTTAAATCTAATCTTTCAGCAATTCAGTTTATTATGCTTACAGCTAAGCATATATTCCTGAATGAATTTGTGTTTCGTTAAATGAGCTGAAACTAATTAATAAATGATAAATAATAAATGCACAATGCACAGCAAGTGGGAGGAATATTGTTGCCTAAGGGGCTCAGAGAGGGTTAAAATCAGTTCCATAGGAAATGCCTGTCTTTCCTGAGCTAACGGAGCAAATATCAAATTAATTTCCAAAACTTGAAATTTGGATTCTCATGGATGTAAAATCTCAACTAAAATGCTTACACCCAGTACAAACTACATCAATTCAAGGTTTCATCTGCTAGATATTGAGGCAGCTACATATGGAAACGTGGTATTAAACTGAAAGCTACCCTGCAGAGTTTTTGACCATTAGTAGTGCGGCGGAGCAGTGTTTTAATGACTGGACCACCTTTTGTTGCGATGCTTGCAGGCTCCGCAACACACATTTCTGCTGTGCTTTCAAGTCACTTCATTGATCAACACTCGGAGGCCATAAAACGCAAAGTAATGTAGCAATGCACCCACAAAGTAAGGAAGTAGGAAAAGACTGCAAGCTAGTAAATATGAATGTAAACAATGCATGATTTAAAATGCGTTCGGCACATTTGTTGGGCCTTAAGGACATATGCAATACTTTTTCATCAATAGTACTGAATGCAAACATAACTTTGCTTGTTTACAAAAAAACCCCACAGGGCAGCTTTAAAGTTAAACTTGGTGTATTTTCTGCTTTCATTATCTGTTCATTTACAGTGCTGCAGTGTGAAAATGTTGCAGCTGAAGACAAAAAGGCCCAAACATGTTTCATTATTTTGATTACGTTAACCTCAAATCAACACTCCCCTTGTGTGAGGGTCATTCAATGTGAACTTGAATTGATCCCTCACTGAGGAACAGAAGCACTGCCTTCTTCAACGTAACAAATTTCATCACTAGGGGGCTCACTGGGAGGAAGACATCAAAGGAGGACAATGTGCTAATGTGGAACTGAATGCACCCCCTGACTCTGCAGTTGGTGGTTTGAAAGTCAAGATAAGGAGTGGGAGTGTATGAAGGCAAACAGAAAGGAGAGCAGTACACAAGAACCTGGAAATCAAGGACATTTCTCTTGTGCTGAGTGTTCTGTCGTTTTTGAGTGACTCTGGTGAACTGCAGGAGTTAGAAAGAAACAGAAGAGGCACTCAGGAGGGGAGAGCCACCATAATTGTAGTATTTTTTTTTCACTTTCACTCTGACATTTTCTTCACCTACATATGCCACATTGTCAGACAAACAGACATGAATTAGCATGTACAACATATGAAAGCTATGCTAACTATGCTATTTAAAAACTATGAGAAATATCTTAAAGAGCGCATGTTACGCATACTTTCCGGCGAATACCTTGATTAGGGAAATTTACTAAAATGTGAATGAATTCTGTTGATATTTTTAAGGAGTATTCATGACTACTCTGCCACACGACGCCACATTATGACACTACTGGCTTCATAACATTTATGGAACAAGAGAAAACCTGTGTGCTACAAGCAGACAGTGTTACATTTAAGGTGAGAGTACAGCCATCCTCATTGTTTCATGAACTTTCAAAGGTGAATCCAGGTAAAACCTCACTAATAAGTGCAGGGGAGAGGTCTTTAATCCTGTGACCTTCAGTTTAATTCCTCAGGAGTCAAACTACTGTTGAGTTTTCTATACCACCCATCTAATTAATTACAGTTAATTGCACTCACATGAGAATTAAGAATTAGATCCAACTGAGCTCTGTATGACAAAACAAATGATTCATGGGGTGCAGGTAAGACAAAGCAAGCAGTTGGTGATAACACTGACATATTGTTTAAACACTGAAGGTTGTATTAGGACAAACACAACCGGCATATTTTGAGAAAATGTTGCGCAGATGTACAAGACATTAGAGCATGAAAAGAGAGGAATTAAAGACAGTGTCATGCTTACGAGCTGTGGGGTCAACAATATCCAGAGGGTGTCCTGAAATATAGCAGCATTATACGAGATTTGACAACAGCTGCCTTCTAAAATTAGAAAAAATAGTCATAAAAGAAGAATTCTAGGGGGTTTTCTCCAGTAAACATGCATGTTTTTTTTTTTTTTTTTTTTTTATCTTAAGTTGTTGCTTTAGTGCATATTTTGTACTTTTTTCACCTCAGGAGACATTATTAATTCACAGTCATCATGCATGTTTTATAAAGATAACTTTACTTCAGTCAAAAAGCACTTCGATAATGCCAGTGATCTTTGTTTTGTGACACCTTTTCATGAAAAGGCTTCGTCTGTTTAGTGTTTTAGTCTTGTTTTTAGCTTTTATGAAATGCTAATTGCTCTTTCAGTTCGGATTGCTGTTGATTTCTTAACAGATTGATGAATGTTACACCAACTGCAAATCAAAATCAAAACAAACTAAAAAGGCTAATTGTTAGCATTTCATTGACAAATACTGAAAAAAAATCCACCAAATCTAACAAAATGGAACTTTAAAACTGTCAGCCACCAACCGTTGAGATTGCTTGTTAAAGGTTAAATTAGGAGAAAGTCACGTTTGAAAAGGTTAGTAATGGCGATGCAGCATCTGTGTGGATCAGAGCTTCCTAATGAAAACTGGGAAATCGATTAGTGAAGACTTTCTCATCAGTGGAAACCCTGCAGAGGCACAGCAGGTTACCTGATGCTCTTCTCACCCGTGGAACAGGATGAAATAAAGTCTTCGATAAGTAAAATTAGACAGGCAAACCCTACAGGGAAGACATTACTAACTACTTTCAACAAGTTCAGAGATGGGAGGATACAGGAAGGACGTAGATTTAAGGTTTTGGTGGTATGTGGTGCAGGAGAGGAATAAAAGAAAGGAAATGATAAGTCTTGATCATCAGCTTCAATTCTGGGTTTAGGTTAATAGATCTGATTAGCTGTTGTAATCTAATGTAAGCCTTTTCTTGGTTTAAGCCTCCAGTAATCATTTGAATGTAGCCACACCAGCAGCTCATGCCAATGACTTCAGCAATTCCTTGACTTTTCTTATAGTAATCAAAGATATCAGATTGGTTGCTAAAAATATATATATACAGGTTCTAGTGACCACCTCAGGGCCAGCTGGAATAATATGCTGATTCCCCTAGTGCCAGCTTCAAGCCAAACCCCAACTATCTCCAGTACACCAATGAGGATTAATATGATCATGAACTGATCATCCACAACAATAAAACCACAGACATGAAGAGAAGAGCATTGATCATGTCATTACAATGCAATCTTCTGAGTCCTTGCATTTATGTGGATGTTACTTCTTCACGTATCTTTGTAACACACCACCCAATGACAGTGGCGGTGGCTTGCCCCAACAGGACAATATGCCTGGCAAAACTACAAAGAACTACTCAGGAACATCTCGAGGAACATAACCAAGAGCCCAAGGCACTGACCTGACCTGCAAACTCCCTTCACCCCAATCTGACTGAGCATCTGTGAGATATGCTGGCACAAGTTGGATTCATGGAGGCCCCGCCATGAACCCACAGGACCTAAAGTGTCTGCTGCCAACTTCCTGCTGCCAATCATCACAGGACATCCCCAGACAGCTCGATGGGTCAGAGCTGTTTTGGAAGCACAAAAGGGACCTCCACAATACTAGGCAGGGGGTTTTGATGTTGTGCATGTAAACTGCACTTTATACGTAGAATTACCAAGTAAATGTTGAAGACATTAGGCTATTGGGCATAGGAAACATACACGTGAAACATCAGTATGTAAGCACTGTAACTGTAAGCATGCTAGCTTTTGAAAGGAGTCTTTACAAACTTATGGATCAGCTGTCTATACATTTTGCACTTTGAGGATGTTAGCAGAAAGAAATACTGTCATATTTATTACACACGATTAATGTGGGCAACAGAATCCATGGTATTATCATGCTATTGTGATATATAAGCTTGCTAATTACACTCAACGTACAATTTCAGCGAGGTGGAGAGAGTGTCACCATCACTGTGCTGTATGTTGTTCCTATGTTGGAGTCTATTTATAATATCATATTTGTATTGTTAACATTTTTTAGGGCACTGTACATACAAAATTCAGAAACATATATATAATTACGTATGGCAATGATGGTTCATTTTACATGTTTTAAAAAAGGATTTATGTCTATATTGTGACTCAAAATCCTTGGCTGGGTTTTCAAGTAAACAACAGTCCATGAAAATCTTCTGCCGTCTGCCATCAATACAATTTCACCCGCTTCCTCTCTCCTCGCAGCTTACATGATAAAACATGCAGTGACACACTTGAAATGACAGAAAGGCTGCACTTTGTCTGATGCTGCGATTATTTTGTCCCTGTGTTGTTTATCTGTACTGCATAAAAAAAGCAGAGTTGTAAAAAATGATGTGAGAGTAAATACATCCGATTTCCAAAATGCTATGAAATATTTAAAAAAAGACTTTACAAAGTGAGAAAAGGAAGGTCAAATTTACTACTTTGATGACTGCAGCTGCCAGCGATGTTGCCACACATGTTTTGTACCTATTAATTGAGATGCAGAGCCTTTTGGTTTGGAGTAAAGTGACTGCTCTGAATGCAAAACACAGCTGACAGTTACTGAGATAATTGCACGAATGATTCAATTGTACTGTTGTATATTAGCGTTGACTGTTGATAGAGTTACGTATGAAGCTAATTTACTCCAGCAGGCTCCCTGTGGGCTTCCACCCATTTAACTCTCCTTTGTAGACCTGTGTCTATAAGCATACATAATGTCATCTTCATTTGTGTGACTGCAATTGCATTTCTATTTCCTCATTTCATATTTCACTGTGTTCCTTTCTAGTAAGCACTATAGATTTAGAAATCAAACATTAACGCTAACAAGTTCCTTTTAATTATAGCTGATAAGTCCTGACCTAAAGGAAGTTCAGACCAGCTGGGAGAATCTGGATTAGACAGAGCGACTAGTAAACAAGCAGTGCTTAAGACTGATGCAGAGCCCCTGAGGATCACCAGTGGAGCTGCTCACTGCATCGCTGTGGTCGTACTGGGCAGCTCCCAGAGGGGAGTCTGTGTGTGTCCTGCCCTCCTCTCTGCAGCTGCATGCCAAAGCTGTCGTAGCAAATACATGTTTTACGAGTCGTGTGTTCTGGTTAAATAAAGATTACAGTTTTAATATTACATAATAAGGATTATGCAGGAATGGCCTGAATCGGCAGCTCATCCAAGATTATGGTGCATATGGTGCATATTTGTATTCATCGGGCTGCAGAGTGTTCACAGCGATATGCAGTATTGACTATTTGGTATGGAAAGGGTAATCTTTAGTTAAACTTGGTGAACTGTGAGCAAGCTCCACCGGGGTTATTTTCACCTAGAATTCATTGATATTACAAATAAGCTCTCGTGCAGGATTGTAAATTCTCTAAATATATTCATGTCCGCATGGCTGTCTGAGGGCAGGGTCAGCTCCAGCGTGGCATCCCCCGGGTTAAATGCTTCACTTCAAGTGCACATCAGCAGCCTGCACTCCAAACCTCCAGGCTCTCCAGCTCCAGCTGAGAGGCTCCCATTGGTGTTTATGTATCAAACCAGTGACCTTTTCAGCATGATTCAGATGGCTGGAGCCACAGTTCAGCTGGTTTGCCCTGTCAATAGCCGTTAGATGTCTATGTAAGGAAGGCCTCTTGGCCTGAATACTGTCTGACTGTGAGCACACTTGACTTATTTTGCTTCACTGAACCTCAATCAGGAAATTTCACCTCCTAACCACATCTTAAGATTAACAATAAATGCACCACAATGACTAATTCCAGTTTTGTATACTAATTTCTATCTCAGCCCAGACAACAAAAGTCCTAATGATCCCATTCATTTGGCTTATTGTGTTTCCTGAAAGTGACAGAATGATGGAATCAATGAAACACAATTTACTGTCTTGCATCTGCTAAGAGTTCAGACTGAAAGTAGTGCAACAGTTTGAGTAAGAAGCCCCTGGGTTTGAAAACTCATTCAGCCCAAAATAAGTGTTATTCATTTTACTGTTGTCAAGTCTCCAATCAAATTTAGGAATTTTTTTAATAAAATAAAATTGGCAAGAGAAATGACAAATTAATGCAAGTTTCCTTCCAGTGTGATTATATGAATAGAAAGTGGGCGCATCGAGATAAACAGCTTGTGGTGTTTCTACAGTCAAATCTCCAACAACAGAAATACATGAGAAAATGTGATAGAAATCTGGTATTTATGCAGTTCATGTATTAATTATAAAATCTTAAAGTCTCAAAATGGGTTTATGCAGTTCTGATATTTCTGTCTCTGCAGTAGATGCTTGAGTAATGCTGAAGTCATATGCTTTCTGTACAAGGTTGACGTGGAGCATAGCAAGGACATACACATGCATTAACTGCAAGCAGTCACTTTTGGGAGTCAGGATTCCTCATGTGATCAACTTAAATCTGTGAGGATTTCCATCAATAGGCCCAAGATGAGCCAACACTGTTGAAGATCAACACTAGTGACAAGAGATGGATCGATGGCTACGGCACCAAACAGCAGTCGTTCAGTGGAAGAGTCCAACGCTTCCAACGCTGAAACAGATCAGGTCAGGAGCATACCAAGATACTCAGATTTTTCTTCAGTATTCATGGATGTGTTCACTGTGAATTCATCCCTCAGGATCAGACTGTCAGTGTCAAGATGCTCAAACATCCCGAGGTCTCTGAGGGAGAACATCTAGTGCAAGCAATCTACACTTGCAACTGGGAATTTGGAAAATGGCCACATTTTCTATCGTCCTATTTGCCAGACTTTGCTCCCTGTGACATCTTCCTCTTCACCACAACTCAAGTTAAAAAGTCACTGGTTTGGCACAGTAGATGAAACCTAGCACATGGTTACAGTTGAGGCTTGATATCTGAAGAGTAGCAGGAGCACTAGGAGCAGTGTAGCATTGGACAAGTAAACTAGGAGGATTTATATCACGTTGGCAGATTTCTACTTTTTAGACCTGCTAGTCTGACTCATCAGATGTAGGTATAAAGAGCCACTGAGCGCTCATTTCATCTGCTATCTACATGTTATCGTTTACTAAAATCCACTTCACTACAGGAAACAACAACAACCTCCAGACAGCAACCTTTCACACTGAAAATGTCATGTTTTTCAGAGTGTGGATTATGCAGATTTTTGGTGAACTATCTATTTCAATGGCAGTGCTCGCTTTCCTGCATGTAAATGTTCCACCAAAGTAATTCCACCTGTCAGTAATCTGAATGCTCCCCGATAAGATAACTGCGGTTGGTTTATAAATGCACACAAGCTGGAGTGTTTTTGTTTTTTTCCCCCTCTAGCAGAATGATAGAAGTGCAGCCAGACCATTCTGTACTACAGAGTAAGACGACATAGTTACAGACGGCAATGTCTGCATACTGGAAGATGGCACTGCATTGCCTTTTTGGCCATTTGTGATATTATGCATTGTATTAATGCAATTCTCAGATACTGTTGCGTTTACTTTGAAGCAAATTTGGTTGCGGATGTCATGATTTGGGTCACTTACAAGGAATGTACAGGAGGCAGCTCTGCATTAAAGTGTGCGTTTAGATACAGAACAAACGTCCTACCTGACTTTCGACAACATCAAGCTCACTCCGGCCCGTAATCTCTCACCACGTGGTTCCTCTCGATGAAAATACTGCCTGTAAAATGAGGAATTTCATATTTAGAAATCAGAATGGGGACAACAGTCTTGACACACATGCTCCCCTCTTTTTCCTATACTTATCTGGACTTTGACATTGCAAAAACCAAATTTCATGTTATCCCTTACTGTGTAGGAACCCTGCTGAATGCAATGAAAGCTGCAAACTGGGGTTGAGTTGGATGAACTCAAAGACTCTAAAACCTAAGAAGCATCCCTTCAACTGAGCTCAGGCACTCAGGCTTATTTTGAGAAGGTCTGCTAATTTCTGTTTCACCGAGACGGACTTGTCTCTTTGAATGGCATGTGTCTAAGAAGGTTGTACTGACGCTAGTCAAATTTCTGCAGCTCAGAATCATGGAACTGCACTCTTGGCTACTGCCTGTCAAGTGTCAAGTCAGGTCAAGTCGCGTTTATTTAGACAGCTGAATATCCCAATTCACCTTTAGGGAGTTTACAAACTGTACAGCATATGGAACTTTAGACTTTGACTCTCAATTTAGACAGAGAACATCTCTCCAAAAGGATCCTTCTGGAGGATAAATGCAGCTGAACAACATACAAATGATCCCTCTGTTAGTACAAATAGACAAACAGCAACAAAACACAACCTTGTAACTGATGTAATCATCTTAACTTGGATATTTTTAATAAGAAAACTTCTGTATTCTTTTTGGAGACCTTGGAGAACAGTGCGTCCTGTGTGGATCTTATATCACAGTGTATTTATATTGCATTCCAACATCCTCAGTGTCCTCATGTGACCGAAGGCCTCTTTTTCCTGCATTGAGGTTGCAGTAATTAATTAGGTGCCCCACATGCATATATTTAGCAGCCTGTGCGGTAGGTAATGTGTTTATTATCCATCATGCTAGCTTTGTTATTATAAAGTCAATAATTTCTACAAAAAAGATTCTTTGTATTCTAAATTTGTCACAGAGATGATACTGAAGAATATTTTTTCACAGCTGAAGAAAAGCAAAACATAAAAGACACCAAAAGTGAATACTAGTATTCACCTAAGCCTCTCTCTGTTTGTTTATTGTAAGAGCTGAGTTGTGTGTGTGTGTGTGCTTTATCTCTGTCTCTTTGTAATTTGAACAAAAGAAACTGCGTTGTGCACTGGCAGCAATATTGTTTGCATACGGTGTGTGTGTGTGAGACAAAAAGACAAAGGGAGTGTGAGAGGAAGAGAAAGTGCTACTGCCTGCAGGTGTGTGCCACGACACCGCTAAATCGCAGCAGTCATCATGTTCGGTCGGCAATTTTACACTTTTCAAGAGGTGGTAAGAAGTAAGTGTTACTCTTAGAAGTCACATGATGTTCAGGGCTGTGCTCAATTTCATGTACGAGCTATTTTTAAAGCCAGTGTAGTTGGATTCAAGCCAAGAGCTGGTACAAAGGCGGAGACAAACAAGTCTTTGTTGGTGGGAAGCCAGTGAGGGATTGTACCTTTTCCATATAAGACCAATTAATCCCATTACGCCATCTGTTCTGATGTCTGATTACACGTGCTAAATATTTCCATTATCTGATGCTGTTGTCTGTTTACATTTCACCAAATGAACAACGTTTAAAGTGTGTCGAATGGGCAGCTAGCCATTTCAATTGACCAAGAACCAACAACGATATACAGGCACCTGTAACTGGATTATTTTGACAATGAAGACAACTTAAAAAAAAATGTGCTCATCTTTCTTTGTGGGGTTTCTAAGCAGATTCATGAACGTGTATTTGAACTGGACTTGAGAGGCCTGCTATCCTTAAATGGTGTGAGTCACACTAAATCTAAAAATACTTGCAACAGCGCTGGTAGCCAGCTAGCGGGGAAACAGTAGACAGCAAAGAGGTTCCCTGGAGAAAAATTATACTCTTACAAGCCAAAATGTGGTGACTTTTGGCACATTCTAAAACCACTATTCCATCCATCACATACACTGATCTTAATATACTATATCTCAGTAACATATAGTGAATTATTGCAAAGGCTCAGACAAACTAAGTCTCATGGGACAAAACAGATTTAAACAAAATGGAGACTGTCACGCAACAACTTGACGCAAATAATACTTTGCAGCGAGAAAAAAAGCACAAAACAAAAGCACAACAGCAGCAGAAGGGTAAACAATATGAAAATGGTTGGAACAAGCCATTAACACTGGTTGTCTATTTTTCAGCAGGAACTGAAGGTGAGATTTTAATTAGCCGTTTTAATATCTGCAGCTAACGTTAGCCTCAAGTGCTAGAATGTTTAGCGCTGCTTGGCAACAGCGCCCGCTGCTCCAGGCGCTAGTAATAATAATCACAATCATCCAGATTTCAACTTATGAACATCAGACATGTCTGATATTAGTCAGAGGGCCCAAAATGAGTCTGTGAACACAATGGTTCAGACGAAGACACCAGGTCAGAATTCTCCTCAGGAACGGTAAAATGGGGATAAATCTAGTGAGATGGGAGCCTCACATTAACCCATATAGTATGTAACTAGCTATTATTCTTCAAAAGTTCCATATTGTGCTTCTTTTCAGCAAATTAATGGAAGATCCACATGTCCCTACAGTGTGTCTTTCAGTTTTTCATCTCAAAGGTGGTTAATACCATCACGACCATATAACCAGTGGTTTCTGGTCTGTTCTAAACAGGTTGTTTCAGTCTGAAACCCAATGAGTAGTTGCTGTTCCAAGTTTACAACAACCATAAAACAAACAGAATAGATTTTTTATTTATTTATTTATTTATTTATTTATTTATTTTTTTTTAAACATATGGGACCTTTAAAACCACACCTATTCCTGACTGTTTGGAAATACGGTAACTAAGAATAAATAAACTGACTTTTTTACCATCACTGTCTTCCTTCTAGGTGGCATCTTTCTTCCTCCTTGTATTGTCTATTGATATTTTCTACACCTATCGGAGGTGAGCACGTATAATTTGAATAGTAGGACAGTAAACAATGTAAGTCAGGGAATAAATACACAGATTAGTATAGAAAAAACATCAACTTAATGATATATGTTACTGTATCTGATATTAATTTTCAGAACTGGTCAATGGCAAATAATACAAAAGTGTTCAAGGACATTTTAAATTGTACAGTTACAATATATATGACATAACAACTCTGATAAGATTGTTTTAGTGTCTTTGCTATGCTCTAATAAATACAGACAATTCATTCATTAAGTTCATAAATGATTGTGTGGTTTACATGGAGAATGCAGCACTTCAAGGGGACTTTTTTCTTTCTTACTGTACAATTGTCAGGTTGCTGACAGACATTTTTTTCTGGTGATTTCCAAAGACACTGTCTAATGAGGATGTGCATGTGTTGATCTGTGCAATCGATGCAAGTCTTTGTCAAACACTGACGACAACGGCAGGATATAGTCTCATCAAAACTCTTATCACAATGAAAAATTAGCAGAAGAAAGCAGCAGGCTGGACTAAAATGAGCAGTGTTTTGTTTGGCCAGCAGCTCTGATTGGAAGTGTGTCTTTAAGTGATTAAACACAAATGTTGGGTGTTAATTTGGGCACCAAATCAGTGAGTCAAACTGCAGTTTCTTGAACAGTGGTACTAAAATATCTTCACTTCTTGACAGGCATTTTTCTTACTCGTGAAGGTAAACTATGGTGCAACACCAAATAAAAACGGTAAGTTTACCATCCAGTTGTAGCCCAGCAACGTATTAGAAACGTCATAAATATTGTTTTTAATCTCCGCTGTATGGACAGATGTTACAAAACTAAACAGCATCCACATTTTCTCTCTTAAGTGGTTTGCGTGGGTGCAGGAGGTAAAAGAAAAACATTTGTTGGCAATTTGAGTCATCCTTGCCGAATCTCGAGTGCTCTCGCAGCGTTAGAAGAAAGCTCTCTGTTTGGCTGAGTCCTAATTCGTGATGGAAATTCTGCAGTGTATTTTTGACATTTAAAAAAAAATCTTTGCCACCGGTTTTCCTTTATACGCTCAAGGTTTTAATATCGCTAAGCTGCTTTTGTCATCCAACATTACACAGGCTCTCTGTGACGGCCTCTGACACCATGTGACGTTGCAACATGTGACCTTCTTACTTTCTGTCCTCCCCTTTGTTGTGCTGACACAGCGCTGAATCCCCCCAGCGTCGGGCGTAGGAGGAGAGGGCAGCTGCTCGGGGTCTTGTTGACCAGTGTGCTATGATCACTTTTGGCCAGCTGGCTGCTTTTGTATTTGCATCCTTAATTTATAACCAGGGAGAGCTTTCTAACAGCATAATCACCGCTGCTGTGGCCCTATTACTGTTCTGCATGGACAGTGTTTTACAGTCTCAGGTGGCAAGCAAGGGTAAAAGGGCAGCGGCCCTCTAAGACGCGTCAATAAATAAACTGTAAAAAAAAAAAAAAAAAAAAAAAAAAAAAAAAAAAGAAGAGGAAAGAAACAAAGAAATAAGGCAATATTTTAGGTACCAAAAATAAAATAAAATAAAAATTGAATTTAATAAAATAAATTTTTAAAAAATTTGCAGTAATTTCCCATAATTAAAATACATTTTCTCACCCTAATTTCATGTGACGATTGCGGATATTATTTGTCTTTTTAATGTTTAATGCATATCGTATGTATTTAATACATACAAATACTGTATACGCACAGAGACATCTTCATTAGGCACGCTACTTTGAAAAACACCAGAAAAAAACTGAGTGGCAGTAACCTAACAATTGCACAACAAAACAGTTTTAAATATGCATGTACACATACACACAACTATATTCTAATTTCCAGTGCTTATAGATATTACACAGTAATAAAACCCCATTTATTAAACTTTTGGTGAAGATATGATTCATTTCACAAACAAATCTTTGTAAAATTACAGAAATAATTCCTACCATGCTGTTTTTTTGTCAATAATTGTATCAAATCATAATTACAGTGATAAAAAGAGATATTTGTTAAATAACATTAACATACAAATGTCTTTTAATTGTCTGTTTCATTAAAAAAAATGTTGAATAAATGAAATTATATCTTTATACCAATTCACATTACCTTACTGGTAACTGCATTTTACATTAGACATTTATATTCATTGTTTATTTTTGTTCTCGATTATAATTCCATCAGCTTTTTTCTGTACTTCAAAAACACAAAAATTCAATTAGACTTTTTTCTTTTTTTCCTTTTCTTTACCGTGCAGCTTTGTAGCTTTGAAGGTATTTAGACCATATATACACATATATCGACTAGTCTTTGAAGAGAAATCCACTGTCTAGTTTCGCTCCACTTGTCTATATGTGACTTCCAAGTGATGCCATGTGTGTGAACAGCTGAGCGAGTCAAGTGTTTATTGTCACTTTTCATGTTCTCTGAAATATTTCTGCAACATTTACTCAGCCCTGGAGTTATAAACAACCCAAAGCCCTGTACACTACATGCAGGTCTTTGAAGCAAACAAACACCCTGTGCAGCTAAAAACCAGCAAACGCTGCATGGAAAATGTGTTTAACATCTATCAGGCTTTACCATATGTAAGTAAGTGACACAGTCTCAAGTACAATAGGAGCTTCTTCTATTGATCTTGCATATTAACATTCACAACACCTCTAACATGAATTAAAAAATAGAATAGCTATATAAAATATTTTTTTTTAAAGCCATTGCTCCATGAATACAAAATCCAGACCAACAGATTAAAGAGCCTTGACTTTAGCACCACTCCAACCAGTCAGGTAATTTGTTATAAGAAAATGGCCAAACTGGTTCTTTCCAATTCCATTTGATTAATACTGAATCACTTAAGACTTCTTGTTAGAAAGTGGTGCGAATGGCAATGAAGCAGAATGCAAATTCCTCCCATTTTCTTGCTCAAATAACTGTCATATTCCTTAATTTAGCTTTGGATTTGCCTGCCCCATGAGATAAATGCCTTTTGTCGATGCCCTGCATTCTGATGGGACTTCAACAGTTTTATTAGATTTTATTCAACTGCCGCTCAAAGAAAAAGTCATCCTCCCTCAAGTCTTATTACTGAAATAACTAAACCAAAGACATGTGTTGCTAAGGCAGACTTCTGTGAAAGAAAAACGAGCCTCTGATCAAACTCTGCTGTTTTCTTATCTTTGTCTCAGAAGGTGCTGCGGCAATTAAAAAAAAAGTTATTTATTGTTTTCTCAGGGAGCAAGATGGAAAGTGTGATGTGGAGAGAAGGGCATCAAACAGTGAGTGAGACGGACTCTGAGAGGATCCAACCTGTCAGCGTCCAGATGCCACAATGGAGCAATTATAAATTAGCGAGCTCAGGTATTAATCCAGCAGACAGCACTTTGGGATTGGCTATTTGGCAGGAAGCATTTCGGCCAGAATCAGAGGTTGTGCTGAAATAGCTGACGCTGGGGGAGAGGGATGTAAAGAGCGAGAGTGCAAAACTGGGGGAAGTGAGGGAGGAATGTAATTGTCCCCGGCATCAGATCACAGAGTGTGTAGTCAAAGGCTGACTGCTGGTATTTCCAGCTAATGAGACACTTGGCTGTTGGTGGTCACGGTTTGGTCAAACCTGTACGCTTGTAATAACCATGTAAACACACACACAAAACTGACTTGAATAGCAATATAGCATTGGAGCAAATGTAGCATTTCAGTGAAACAAACTAGTTTATTACCTGTTTGCTGATTAACACAAGTAATGGAAAAAAAAAAAAAAAAACTACTTTCATGTATTGCAGCACAAGAAAAAGAATCAAGAAAGAACCCACCTTGGCTACAATTTCTTAAATGTAGAGCTTCAGCACTTTTTCACTCATAACACTATAAAGTACATTCAAACAAATTGCTTTGAGAATTGAGGTGATGGTAGGTGACTATCTTCAACTACGAGTAGAAGCTATTGAACTTTGATTTTCTGCTGGTGAAATGAGTTCAGACTACAAGAGAAATAGTTTGATGTCAAATATTATTCCATGACCATGAACACGATTGGCTCTAACCTGAACCAAGAAGTTATTTTAACTGTGCCACAAAACTCAACAAAGAAGCTATTTAATAAAAGCCCTGGAAACCCATTTGTAAAAGCAACAATAATAAGAATGTTAATACTAGTTTCTTTATTTATAGAGTGCTTTTCAAAATCCAGGTTACAAGAGCTTTACAAAGTATCAAAATAAAACAGAGAAGTCATAAAATAGATTTTAAAAGAGGACAGACAAAAACAATAACACAATATGGAGTGGACCTGCTCAAAAGAAAAAAAGGATGCTGAAATGAAATTAAAACTCAAATAAATAAAGGAGGTGCTTTCTGATAAAATACTTAAAATAATTAGATTCTTCTCAAATGCGCATTGTTGCAACTGAAGTTTCCAGTTTTTCGAATGTGGGTCTTTGCTTCATCCAAATTTAAAATATGAAACATGATTTTGTCATCGAATTTTACTTTTTTTCATTATTTGTACTCTACAATCCTACCGGTAGAAAATGGCGATTGAGTTGCAGCAGGAAAAATTCAAAGATGGATGTCATGACGTTAACAACACCATATTAAAATGAGCAGTAAACCTAATTTTCACATGTTCACTGAAATTACATCACCAGCTGAAAGAGATGAAGTGTCATTTCAAATTGATAGAATACACAAAATGAAACTGCCAGTATTAAAGCAGTAAGATAAATGAGGTTCCTTCTGAACAGGATGTTACTTTAACCACAGCTCAGCTATGAATGATGCAGCATTTTGTATGAAACATGAAGGCAAAAATGAAAAAAAAAAAGAAATATATGCAACTGATACAATGCAGTCTAACATAGAATAATAAATATTTTACAAGATGAACTTACAGGGTTATTGTTGTTGCCAAATAGCAAAATCTGACAGAAAAATGCTGAAAAGACGAAGTATCTAAAACTGCAGTTCCTCGACCAGCCACATGAGGCTGAGACCGAAAGCAAATCAATCCCCATCGACCCCTATGTTAAAATGCCTGACTTTAGAGAAGGAATAAACATGTTTACAGCCTGGAACAAAAAACTATTTTGGGTTCAATAAATAATTTCTCAAAGCATGATTATTCAGGATGTAGATTTTTTAAATAACTGAACTGTTTCCATTGTATTAAGACTCACACTTGAACTTCCTTTATGGCATTTATCCAAGTTGTTTTCTCCTAGATTCTTGTGTGTTGTATCCACTCTCAGATGTATGTCACTTGGGATAAAAGCGTCTGCTAAATAAAATTGTAGAATTGTAGAAGACTTAAAATTATTCATTATTAAGGGCATGACAGGTGGATGCTGCCATTGTATCCCTTCCCTCCAGGAGGCAGGTTAAAGAATAGAACTTGACAAAGTTATTCTTCAAAAACGTGCTTACTTCTTCATTTCTTCTTTTTACTCTTCATGCATGATTGGAACACATGATTTTCTCAGCGGTTTGTCAGAGCTGTCCTCTGTAATTAGAGCAGAGTCACCAGTCAGCCATATTTAAAAATGCTACTGAAATCTACACGAGCATGTGCCATCACGCTCATGCTGTTAGTGAGTTCATTCTGGCAAATAAAGAAAATTGCAATGTGACGAACGTGACACATGTCTACATGTAGCACTGTAAATTTATGCACCTAATAGACTGACTAATGGTATATAAAGACTAACACAGCCAGTAATTGAGAACCTTCATGCGGTGAATGTATGCTGCAGGATTGTGAGTCACATCAATGAGGAAATTCAAAAAAACATTTTTAAAAATATACAGCGAATGTATTTTAGTATGAAACATGAATTTACCTTTGGCATTTACTGCAAAAAACTAGCTGGCTGTCACTTTGACAGCCTCTGATTTCACACTTTATTTCAATCCTGCTTTAAAGTGCAGCTAATAAGACTGACATAATGGATAACTTTAATGACTTCTATGGCAGGAGTCCATTTAATCCATCACATAAAAACTAGTGAATCAATTCACCACAAGAGTTTTGTTTTATATATCTGCAGAGATTTAAATGGTCATATTATAATGTAAGGATACAGATCTTATACAGCCATGGTGCTACAAGGGCACAAGAAAGGTGTCTCAGAGGAAAATGATCTTATAAGTGGAAGGAAAAGCTTGACAGGTGGTCTAGTGATGGCTAGTTAACAAAAACCTTTTGAGTGTCACCTGCTCTCTAGTCGCTGATGACATCAAACAACACATTATTCACTGCTGACCTTATTTTGCGGGACAGAATGACAGTTTACCTGATCACAGCTGTGCATCGCCATCAGGTATAAGCCATTTGGGCTTATCCAGGTTTCCAAGGATTTTCGTTCAGGGCACATTGCCCACATGAAAGGGAATTTTGTCAGAGGGGCTCCATGAATTATGCAATGGCAGAGTGGATTTGCAGGTCTTGCTGAAATTAAAATGATGTGGAATAAAGAAAGGAGACAGAACTGATGGTTTTATCTAGCAGAGAAGGAGGTAAAAAAAAAAAAAAGAATTTGGATTTGAGTGGGCTTCAAGGCGATGATGCACAGATGATGTATGTTCCTGGATGCAAATGTTTAAAGACATGTTTTTGTAGCGATACATTCAGAAAACACAGACAACAAGTGCCTCCAGATAGGCTTATCATCAAGCTGTAATCTGAAGGGCTGTTTGCACACTTTGCTCTCCATATGACTCACTCACAAAGGGTTGTGATGTTTTTTACAGATTCATAGATGGCTGTACTCACGAGAGTTGGTCTAAGTTTGGTTTTAGGAAAGTTGCTGCTGACTCAGATTTCACAACGCTAAAAATAAAAGACAGAAAGCAAAAAGAAGCACCTATTATCTGAGGGAGAAAAAAAGAAAGACTAGCTGGGTGTTTGTTACTCCGCCAAGGAAAGCGGCGGAGTTATGTGACGATCAGCGCTGGTTTGTCTGTTTGCAACATTACATTAACGGATTTGGATAACATTTTCAAGGAAGGTCAGAAATGACACAAGGACCAAGTGATTAGATTTTGCTAGTGATGCGGCTTGTAGTCTGGATTCACGGATTTGTTCAGGATTTCCATATCCGTGCGAGAGATAGCGGTATGGCATCACTGTAATTATGACTACAAGTGAACACTACACCAGCTGCCTGCCCGATCCTAATACAAATCGACCACTTGGACCACAAATTGCTAAAAGATTTCAATTCGAGAGAGATCTGCACGCAGACAACGAAAAGCAAAAGATGGATCTAGAGAATCAACTGAATGGCAAGACTCGGCCGAGCTGGATCTAAGAGGGCTGAGGGTTGACAATGAAAAGCAGCTAAAGAGGGAGTTAAACGAGCTCCAAGCAAAGTACAACGAACTCCAATAAACTCAGGAGACAACAGCAGCAACAACCACAGAAGGAAATGTGGTCACTGCAGCAGAGTGTCTCTGAGCAGACTGAACTCATTAACAGTCTGCTGGCTGAGCAGCATCACATGAGCAATACGATTATGCTCATGACAGAAGCTGCTTCAGAGACAGAGAGGTCCTTCCAGCAGGAGATGGAGAAACTCAAACATGAACTCCACCTTCAGAGCTCTCCAAATGCTGAGGACGACCATGTTCATCATGACATTATCCACCTGGCAGAACATAACCAGGAGCTGGAGCAAATGCAGATCTGGGCTGAGGAGCAGAGCAATCTGCTCAATAAACAGAAAGCCCTGTACCACAAGGAGAAAAGACATAAACGCAGACTCTACAAACAGCTGAAGAAAGCTAAGAAGCAGCTGCAAACTGAGCACGTAAACAAAGAGCTGCTGCTGGATGCACCAAACCAGCAGGAGACTTTATTGTACGAGTCAATCAGTCAGAATAAAATACATTTTGTGGAAAACATGAGTTACTGAGAGACAACACAGATTTGATTCAGTAGATAAAGTCAGAAAATTTTCATCTGAAACATCAGCAATTATTATAAAATGTCTCAAGTATGAACACAAGGCCTAAAAAGATACAGTTTAATTTAACATGTTACATTCAAGTTTATTCATGTGAATATATGAATATATACATATTATATAAGATATAATTAGAGACAATTGACAGAGAAAGTGTTGGTTCTGCAGGTTAACATAAAAATACAGCAGGCAAATGTATTTTAATTATGAAAAATATTCATGTTTATTAAATATTCAATATTTATTTCAAAAGAAGGTTTATTTCTGTTATACTGCAGTGTTTGTTAAGAGCTTCAGTATTTGTTACTCCACCAAGGAACGTCTTGTTGTTCTGTATCATTGCGAGATAACGTCTCTGCGTCACTTTAACTATGACTACAAGTGAACACTATGTCAGCCGACGATCACATGATTGAGATCCTACTACAAATCGACAACTGTGGACCACGAATTGTTTAAAGATTTCATCCGTCGGAAATCATGCAACGACTGAGCAGCCTTGGTACTCATACTGTGCTCTCTGGGTGCTTTTCTTGTTGGATAATGGGTCATGAATCTATTTTTTCCCTCTCACTATTTTTTAATCCAAGAGGGCATCTGTTGCCAAATCTCTGTCATAATCTATGTCCTTGCCTTCCTCGGGATACTGTTGACCCTACAGTTTTAAAGCGCTGCAGTGTTTTGTAATTCCACTGACAGCCAGACAGGCACTCAGACAGACAGATGGACCGATAGGTGCGTGTCCACGGTATCAGTGTGTGCTGAATCCCCTCTGAAGGGCCTGTCGGTAATTATTTGCATACTGTAGGTGGTAATATGTGCTATAGTTTTATACCAAGGTGGCAAAGTGCTGTATGAATACTAATCCTAGTTATCTCAATTATCTGCTCTGTCAGGATGATTTGTGTAGAAAATGACACTATGCCAACCTGAGGTGATTTGATAATAAGTATGGACTGGGAACCCACAGAGCAAATGCTTTGACAATTTATCTAATTGACAGACTATGACTCATTCTGTCTGGCACTTCATTTCAATTACTAAGTCCTAGTCCCTGGCAGTGCTGGGGGATGGCTAAAGGGGAGGTTTAGAGATTTTATTTTGGACCATAAACTAATTCTGCAGATTTCTAAACCTCACCTTTTGTCTCTTTGGCTGAAGCCTCCAGATAACAGTTGTTGACCACTGTTGTAGAAGCCAGACGGGCAGAGACCCTGCCCTCACACTCAAACACAGGCCCTTTCAGGCACTTCTTGCTAAAGTGACTGGAGCTGCTGAGGTGCAGTGATTGATTTTTGCACACAGACAGACTCAGACACAACAAACTGCTCTTTAAGATTTTTTCGCACCGCAAGATGGGTGACTTGAAATGCAAAATACTTGGTGTTAAAAAGTAAGAAAACATGCTTCCCCCTGCCACCAAAGGATTATGTGATGGAAACATAACCTCAAACAAGCAGGATCTTGATTTGGTGCTGTAGAAACATTCAGTTGGTCTGGGTGATGGATGGGTGTATGTTTACTTAAAAACATCGGCTTATTTCCTGACTCATACCGTAAATGCTTTCGATGCCTGTCACGTAGGGCTGTTACGCTCAGAGATGTAGGAAGGAATTTAGAAAGAGTCAGGTCATGAATCTTCCTGCACAACTTCTGCCACATTACAAAATGTTGGTTGCTTGTCTATTTGTTTTTCACTTAACTCCTCAATTATATTCTGTCAAAATGTGATGGTTCTCCGTGATGATTTAAACACTGTTTCAAGCCTTCTTAACACCACCACACATATAATCATTTTAGAGAACACTTACTTCCCCCCTTTGCTCATATTAATGGCAATAACTATTGATCAGCTTGCAATAAAATTCTGTGCAGACATTCATGGTCCCCAGAGAATGAATTCTAATGGCTTATCATATTGGAGATTCTAATATTAAGTCTTGTACAGATATATAAGGTGCCATGTAAACGCATTTCCACTTATCCGACTCCATGCTTTTACCCAAAATACACCCAATTCAAATGTTACCAGCTAGTAACCCTCAGAACCCAAAAACATCTGTCAGGTTTGAAAGGCATGTTGTATTTTAACTGCACCATTTACCTGCACCAGAAACTGTAAAACAAAACAGAAAGAATCATTAGATTTTCAACTTCTGACCTTTTGTATGATTCCATTAGCCAAAAAAGTAAGCCTTATAGCTTATATTGCATCAAAATCACTTGAGTCTACATGTCTAATTTGAATAATTTGGCAAAAATAACGGTTTCCACCAGATTCTGTAAAAGAAACAAAACAATTCTAAGAAGCCACAGGAGACTCAGCTACCATGAGACTTCTGCTGAAAACAACAACAGGGAAGAAGAGGAAAATGGAAAAATTCAAAACTGCTATATGGTGCAGCAAGTTGTCAGCAAGTGGATGAAGATACAATCAACACGGTGATATAGTTTTCATCAATGTGCAAAGAAGTATGAAAAACATCTAGTTTGTAGAGATTGGAAAATGTAAATAGATACATTTCTGTAATATGTCGAGCACCAATTTGATTTCCCGCTAAAATCTCCAGTGCTGTCCTCCAGACCAGCATCATGGCCAAACATGATGGTCTATTTCATGATACAGACCCAAGAGTGAAGAAACAGCTTTAATCTCGCAAATGTAATCAGGATCTTTTTTTTTTTAACCAAATCATAAAATGTTGGTGCCTAAACCTTATAAAACAATTGAAGTCAAAAAGTCAAAGACAAAAGAATATAAAGAATTAAAATAATGTTACCATACTGGACATGCGCCCTGATCTCATGAGTGAAAGCTCCGTGACCGACCTATGCTACGACTGAATCTTCCCCTGCAAAAAGACTCATGTCGAGTCTAAGTTATCACCAAGATTTATTGAGATGATAACAGCTTTAAGGTCGAGAAAGGTGCCTACTAGCCTTCTTAAAGGGAGTGAAAAAAAAGCCATTGAATTGGTTGACAGTGAAATCCGGTGCATAGGCATGCATTGTTCTCATTGGATGAATCTTAAATCTATTGGTAATCCTCCAACTTGTCTATCATAATAAGGCTAAACACCCAATTTGCCCAATATCTAATGACATTCCCATTAGCCTCAGCTGTATGTTGTGTTTTCTACCTATTACTAGATGCTAGCATGCTGACATCCTCAACTAAAATGGTCAAAAAAATGATCAGAAATTGACTTTTGTGCACAGTTTACATATTTAATCCAATCCCCTTTTCTTTTAAAACTTGTTTTCCTTAGTCTTTCCACCATTTTTATGTGTCTGGTACTTGTGTCAGCTACATGCCTGGCCCTAAATTGCACTAATCAATACGTAAAGTTTGACTGAACAGTATAGATGCTGAGTTCCATGATGCATTGTCATTGTGAGTGGGAAGAAAAGTGAAATTTAAATTTGGAGAATACAATATCACCTTGTGGTAGCTATGACCCCAGGATGACCATGATGCATCCTGTTTTGCTTTACTTTTACTTCCACATTTTAGCGCTTAATTTTATTTGACACTTAATTGATAAGCTCCTTAAAGTCCTTGGAGATATACTTGAAAGCCTCCACAGTCCAAAACCTCACTGGAGACGTTTATTGACCATCATTTAGGTTTGAAGGAAAACATATAATTTGCATATTTATGTTCGTTGTAATATATAATGGGGACATCTTTAAGCTAAAAGGCTGGTTATGATTTCTGGGAATCAACCATGTTAGCATCTTTATTCCTCCTGGGGGCTGCAAACCGACATACTTGAAGTGGTCTTATTGGATAATATGTTTTGTGTTTGTCTTTTTCAAATCACTCTTTGCCCTCTCTGTGCAAAAATACATCAGTTGAAATTAAATTTGCATTCCCAATGAGTGTCTGGAAGAAAATGTAGCCGTGTCCTTACATTCTGCTCCAGCACAGTGGCTATAGAGGCTACTTATTTCTCCAGGATGCCTTGTTGGACGGGTGCCCAGGCAATGGTCACCGGCCCACTGGTTTGGCAGAGAGCTCCCGTGGGCAGCGGCGCAGCTCGAAATGTGAGTCCATGGATCACAGTCAAAAAAAAAAGCGAACAAGGCCGCTATAGCCTGCAGGGAATGTCAAATTACAGCGTAGAGTAAAAGATAGAAGAAAAAGCTCAGACGTTCTGTGTAAAATACGATGCTGCTGTGTGCTTATTTTTGATCGCTGACCCGAAGAATATTCCATGCTTGTTTGTCACATTTCTTTGATATACCGATCATACGGTTGTCTTTCTGTTAAGATCCATATTTTAACAGCACTGATCTAAACACTAGTAGTGTTTTTAGCGGGAGTTTCAAAGAGAAAAACTCTCATTTGACTGATAAAACTAAAAAAGAATAAGAACGCCCGCTAGAACACATTAGCATGTTAATAAGACATCATCCAAAATACAGTTATTTACCTTACACTTGATGGCTCCCATCTGCCTTCTTGTAGTGCAGCATCTTCCCCTCTAATCAATTCACTGAGTCTGAAAATATGGAATAAAGACTGAGGTGAGCCTTTAGTTTAGCATGTGGATTTTTTTTTTACTTCTCTAACCTCCTGGTAGAGAGGAAAGCCTGCTACCATCAGAAGCGTGTCTGCTCTGCCCACTCAAGGTCTGGCAGCTCATTAGGTTCTATTCTCGATCATGTGTGAGAAATTGCCTGCAGGTAACTGAGTCTCTCCATTTTTATTCTTCCGCTGCAGAAAATTTGCACTGAAAAAGAGAAATTCTGCTCAGCCATTGTAGGAGCCGGCTAAACCTTGGACGGCTGTGTCTCCACCGTGACAATATTTGTATGAATGTATTCCTCCATTATGCACAGCTAAGCTTGCATCATTCACCAGCACCCCCGCTTCCACCTGCCTCCCAGCTCCTATTTTCTGACTCTCAGGTTCATTTTTTCTTGGTGGTGAGACACATTTGAATTTTCTTGGGGATGTACAGTGAAGGAATATGTAACATGGTTTCATGCACGATTTGAAATACTGTATTAGGGCTTGTGGTCAGGAGAATGTGGACCTGGCTTTGCCATATTTTTGATTAATTTAGATATTTTTAAGTATTAACAGAATTCACAAGTAGGTCTACATATTAAATCTATAAAACTGGGTTGTTGTCCCCCTCTAAATTATTTATTGTGAAGAGCATTTTTATTGTAGCTGTTCAGAGTGCAAATTGTGGAATTATACTAGGTGAATGCACCTTGACTGGTCATGTTTAGCATAAAAGACGCTAATTCGATTACAGCAACGTCAGTGTTTTGGACAGAGGAGACAGATAGTTTGATACAGGACTCAAAAACTCATCTATGTCCAAGTGGAACAGCCATCACAACAAATGACACCACTTATTGGGTATTTATAATGCGGTTTTGAGACTCCTCTACAGACAGTTTCACCACCATTAAAACCATGTGAGTGTTGGTCCATTAATAAGTCACTAGCAATGTGATGTTAGGGTCGGAATAAATATCTGGGACTGAGGGAACTTCTTGAATTGAAGATAAAATGTCTTCAAGAACCAAAAAAAAGTCTAGTTGCCTTTTAATTAAGCAGTTACTATTAAGGTGATCTGGATAACTGAAAATTTACACACAAATTTTAGCTTAAAGTTGTTAAATCCTGAGGGCATAAACTCCAACCAGCCTTTGTTTCAGTAGAGATGATGCATATTTTTGTTGCTAGATTCACAATTTCCCACCTATTGAGAGGTGATAATGTGAAAGGTGGGTAACAAAGACAGTAAAAAAGAACAAAATTGCAAAAAAGAAGACACAAATTATGCCAAATGCAACATAGATATTCATAAGAAACACTGTTTATGAGGTAAAAAAGACATCTAATTGCCAAAGTGTTAGCAGATAGTCTTTTTGTGAATCCAAGTTAAAAAAAAAAACAAAACAAAAAGAAATTATGTTCTTTTTGTGCTGTTTACTATTCACAAGGCAAAGATCAGGCTCATTTGCTGCTAAATCTTATCTCCTATGTTCACCAGCTACTTGCTAAATTTGTCAATGTGCCATTTGATGCCGAGTAGGTGGTGGATTTTTGGAGAATTTTTGCTAAAAAAGCTGCGGACTGTGGCTTAAAAGTAAGCTGTTCAGAGCAGTGAGAGTTGTGAGTCACAAAAACATAACAATTAGCGGAAAGAAGCTAAAATGCTCTACATGAGTCATGGACAATTCTTCTAATTTGATTTGGATTGTTCTGTGAGCAACCCCTTTCACATTATGCATCTTCATTTGATCCATTGTTAACATAAACATACTGACTGTAGCAGCTTTAAAAGCTTAATTTTACCTAGCTTTGTTAATTACTTTTGCCCTTTCTGATGATAAGGCTTCTTTTTTTTGTATTTTGCAATTGCTAATGTAACACAAAGGGTGCTTTCAAAAGCAAAAACACTTTGTTGGTGTTCTCTGAACTTGGGTTCAATCCGGCATAATTGCAGAAATTCTTCATTCTGCTCACAGAGCAAAGCCAAGCAAAATCAAAGCCTTCAAAGATCGACGTGATGTAAGTCTGATCTAATGAAGGCCCTTCAGACATGAGGTGAGTGGAAGGAGTAGCTTGAATCATGGTGTGCACTCTGATACGAGTTCAGCTGATCATTACTCCTTTCATAAACAAAGGTTATGGCTTCACCATAGTTAACAGTGCAACATGGTTTCTATCTGGATTTTGTTCAGGAATGTATTTATGAATGAAAACCCTGTTTAAAGACCCAATCTGTGCCAGATTGCCACTCATCATTGAATAGGTGTCGTTGGTCACCTTGCCTTTATGAGCTGCTGACCCTGAAAGACTTTCATTAATATGGGGTTTAATGTCAAGTTTTGTTGTCACATAATGTTCTAAAGGTTCTTTCAGGCTTTTCCACTCTGCCATGAATAGTTTCTCCTGGGAAATACTGAATCCATGTGGCTTTTCTGGTTTTAACAGGAACAAAAGCGTGGACTACAAAAGGAGGCTCAGCAGACCGGTAATCAACAAAGTAAAGTGTCCTTGAGTATGATGCGGAAGAATCGCCTTGTACATCTCACATGAGGCAGAAAGTACAGTGAAAACTCCATGCTAAGGCACAACAGAGACATTTCACAGCGATCTACCTCATCTTCTGCTCCTCTGAGATTTACTACATTTGGCAGCTGCTCTGGTTCAGCATTCATATTCCCATTCTTTCCCCCTGTATTATATTCAGGGATGCTCCTTTTTGGCAACAATCCGGAGATTTAAAGATACTGAGTATCATTTTCTAGCATCTTCAGTCTAAAAATATCAATATCTTCAAAATCAAAAGCCAGCATCAGCTGAACCCCACTGTGAACGGGGATAGATAAGCCCACAACACATTTTGATGTTGTTCCATTTCACCGCACTCGGAGCCAGTGTTCAGTTTGCTGATTGAACTGGCTGCTGTTACATTTCAGACATCAACTTGTCTGTCACAAAAGAATCAATTGGCTTCCCTTGAAATAGCCCTGCGTTTGGTGCACCACAGACAGGCTAAAACACGACATTTAGCATAGTGGACTATCATCTAATCGAACTCAGAGTAGATGGCGTGCTTTAAATATTGACTCGTGTCCTCTAATCAGTCCAGGCATCCAAACAGTACTATGACAGACTTTATTATTCCGGGATAATGCATGAAAATCATTATTATTATCATCAGTTTTTTTTAAACTTGATTTTAGCAGGAAGGCCGAGGGGGATATGGAGTCGACAAACAAAGGAAGATTGGTTTTGATGTGAGGCCAGCGGGGCTGCATGTGGTTTGAAAAGTTGGGAGATTTAACCACTACTTTATCTTTATCTCTCAGCACAGTTATCTCTTTGAGAGTTGTCCAAGCAGTATGCATCATCCATCGGCACAGCACAGAGGAAAGCATCATGCAATGATTGAGTGATTGTATCCCCTGTGTAGCAGAGCAAAGGGACTGATTTTCCTGGCAGGCAGACAGACAGACAGACATACATACAGGGATAAAAAAAAAAAAAAAGAAAAGAAATAGAATCGGAAATTCAATCACTTCCATCCTTCGGTTGTGTGTTATTATGATGGCGGATATGTGTGGGCCCAGTTCACAGGGAGCACCTAGAGAATTATCTCGCTCAGCTGGAGGCTCATACATATGGCTTGAATACAGTCCCAGTAAACAGATCAAAAACCTCCCTGAGACTTACAAAGGCTTTGCAGTGCATTGAGATAAAAACACGCAGTTCAAAAAAGTTTGCTTTTCCTTCTCGAGCTTTGACATGCAGAATAAACACACTATTGGCAGACAAAAGCATCAGCTCACTACATCCCCTGTCCCACTAGCACATATGCTGTCATGCACAGGTAAAGTCAACATACAGACCCCCTCATTCAGCACAATAAGAATCACACCGCACAATGTGTGGAAAATTCAATACCACACCGACCTGTCTGACTCTGTGAAAACTAAAACAATTTGTGTGACTCTGTAATCCTTGGGCGAATTATTGACCTTTGCTTCGACGGCGGCACACCAGAGACTGCACTGTTTTTCTTTCCAACACACCCAAACACAGAGTCAGACACAAACAAATGTACGCACGAAGCTACATTGGTGGGTGGGAAGGAAACCACACTCCTCTGCAGTTTATGAAACATTACCTTGCGCGGCGATATGATAATACGTTGCATAATGCACACAGACTTAAAAAAACCCACACAGGTGAATTACCTGGGAGTGCAGGAGGCTGTATTGCACTGTGCAACTGTGCTGTATGGAGCAGATAGCAGCTGAGTGGTTGGTGTGAGGTTAGGTGAGGTGGCTTTGGCCACAGTTACCCCGCCGATCAGCTGGGGTGCAGCCAGAGGCGGCGGCATGATGGGTACTGGAACAAATGCGAAGGGAAAAGAGGCTCATGGTCCCGCAGTTCCGGCTCGTGTTGACTCCACATCGGCCTGACACATGGAGGCCACGTGCAGAGACGGAAATGAGACACATGTAGCAGGCCTCATGCTAAAAACGAAGGGGGAGAGCGGGTTTGTGTGAGCACATGTGGTCAGCGGAGTGGCCAGTAAGGCAAGAAACAAGCTTCAGCTGCTCCTTTCTAAAATAAAACTCCAGATACAGTTGCACACACACATACCACTCATATTTACAAGGTGCAGGTGCATGCTTGTACACACCCAATCCTCTAGAGTACACTTGTTTGGTCAGATTCATGCACTGTACTGTGTAGCAACAAACAAACACAGTATTCCACCGTGATTTTTGCTTGGTCAAGACCTCCACTACAGCATGTTTCAAAGGAGTGATTGACTGTTCTCTCCGTCTCTCTTTTTCAGTTTTTTTTTTAATCTTGAAGGATTTCTTCAGAGACGTCTCACCACAGTCAACACAAACCAAACATTTGGCCTCATGACTTTCTTTCAATACTGCAGTGCCCTGCCGACGCTGTGATTAATTTCTCTACTTCGAGTGGCCTCAGACTGACCTCCACAAGAGCTTTTCATTCTGTTTCTTCACTTCTTTGTCCATATGAAGGGTTAGAATTAATAAACAGAATAGTGCCAAAATAACACTGTGAAAGTAAGTGTTCAGTTCATTCGTTGCATACAGAGCTTCATCAGTAATCATCAGTGATGCTTCCTCATTTGGTGTTCCTCAAGGCTCCATGTTGGGCTCCTTTTTTAAGTGTATACATGCTCATACTAAAACATATGACACACAATATTGCTTATCTAATGTGGTGTTTTTCAGCAATCAAGTAACAGATAGCAAAAATTATGTGCAGCTAAGGGAAAATATAGCAAAAATAGCAAACATAGAAGCATAAATCAAGCTAAAATACGACACATGAAGGAGAAATCATATATATATTTGTTGCTTTTCCCTTCTAGATTTTCACTACGTATTTTCATGGCCAAAAAAATGCATGATATAATTTACAATACCAATTTTATTGCAATATCTTTAGAAAACTTGAAAACCAATCTTTAAATTAGGTTATTGTTAATTTTTTGGCAAATATATTAAACTAAAAATATGAGTGAATGGAGGCAAAAAAAAAGTCTGTAATCATAATTTTAACTATACAGTTATGGACACTTAAAAAACAAAAAACAAAAAAAAAAAACCACAGTTATCTTAAATACCCGTATATAACAAACAAACATCCCACATTGATTTTGATTTATCAAGACGTCCACTACAGTATGTGCCATAGGAGTGACTGACTGCTTTCTCCATTTCTGTTGTCTTTGTTTTTTTGTTTTTTTATTTCAAGGGATTTCTTTGGAAATGTCTCACCAGAAGCCAAACATTTGGCCTCATGACTTTACTTCAATACATCACTATTCTGCTGCCTCTGTGACTTATTCCTTGACTCCCCAAATGGCCACAAAAGGACCTTTATAAGAGCTTTCCTTTCCTTTTCTGCCCTCTCTTTTCCATTCACAGTGCTAGAATAAATATAATTGTCAAAAAAAGCTGTCAAAGAAAGTGTTCATTAGATTAGGCTTTTTTCAGCACATATTTCAGCATATAAGACTTTTATAAGATGACAAGATGTCAGTTTGATGTCTGCCATGAGAGCATATTTGTCACATTTGTCTGAATTTCAATACATTAAACAGCCGAAAGGAAATTAATTATGAAACATATTCAAATGAATAAAAGGAAGACACAATGCTCCCGTAGGGTTCTTGTTGCTTTTTTAGGCTTAATTACAACTTGTAATGCATTATGTTAATAATATGTGGCCTGTGTGAATGTTCCCTGATTAAAAATCCTCCCACACTGCCTTTTGAACTGGTGGAGATTTGAAAAGCCGCTCTTAAAACCGTTCTTCACGTTGGAAATGTTTTGGAATATTTGGCCCTGTGGCTTGATCAAACAGCTCGTAGAGAATTATCAAAGTAAAAGCCCCTTCAGTCAGACGCTGCCTTAGCAAGGGAGGCATTATTATAAAGAGGGCCCTCTTCAAATGAAAGTTTTCCAAAGATATAGGAAGAATAACAGAGGATGCACGTGGGTGGTGTTCATCTCAGAAGAAAATTAGTGGAGAGGAAACGCAAAGGCTTGTCAGTTTGTAGCACTAAAAATTATTGGAATTTAATTTTACATCAGAAAAAAATCGGACACACTTAAATACTGGAGCGGATTCAAAAAAGCTGGCCTTCATAAATATTTGCTCTTTTGCTTCCTGCAGGTGCTTTTAGAGTTACAAAGACAAACCTTTTCTCAATTCTAAGAGAACTTCTGGGTTTTTATCACTGTAATAAAATGCTTTAAGCAGGACAGGAATCAATTAAGGGCATTTGAACCAGACGGAGGACACTGTGTTTGCTGTCCTTGCAGTGGCAGCTCAATTTTTGCTGTTGATTCTCAATGACACGTCAAGCATTTCTGCAGCTGACTTATTCACACTGGTCACATCTGAGTACTTCACTCTTTCCTGAACTGCAGCTGAGCTCTGATTGTTTACAGGGATTAAGGAAAACCCAAGTTTCAACCTCTACCTGCTCATTTTTCAGGCCATTTTGCATGTTTCCATCCTGTGCTGTAACATGCAAAAGAAAAAAAGAAGAAAAGCAGCAGAAGCATGCAGTGTAATGAGAGCTCAGAGCTGGATGAGTTCAGTTGTCAAGGCTCCCACATGTTGGATTTTTTAGAGTACCCTCCTGCTATTTCAATTTGAATAATGCAACTGTCAAATGATTTGGCTTGGAGCCATTACATTATTTCCTCTACTCCACTTTTCTCTTACATGTACCTCTATTCCCCTCAGTTCTGCTGCATCCAACCAAAAGAGATAATACAAAATATCTCAACATGTAGGCTTCAAAGAGATACCTGCTACAAAAAACTAATAAGAAAATCTGAATCTGAATAATAATGTGAAATATTGATGATCCTACCTGCACTTGGGGGTGTGACGCTTTGACTGACGTCTCTAACAAGTCAGCAGGCAGCGCTCATTTCCTCAGAATCATGTCTGATTCACGTAAATTAGCTCGCAAGAACTTCCAAATAACACATGGGATTATGTGGATTTACAACAAGAGTGCTTATCGCTGGCATTTTAAACAGGGCTATATTTCTATTCAGAGCTGCATACGAGGTTCCCTGATGATTGAAAGGATATGATCATCACTGTCTCCTCATAAGACGGTGATATTTGAACAGCCAACATCACCTGATCACTATTCAGTTATTCAGTGATTTGAAAATCTGCCTACATCTCCCACGGACCCCAAAAGGAGCCAGCGCTGGGCTGCCCACAGTCTCAGCGATGGTTGTCACTAAGCTCTGGCTACAGGGACACAACTGGATAAAAGGACTTGTTCATTTGTGCAGTAAGCACAGACTCAAAAAGGTACTATGTTGGATTTTAGCCCATGTAAACACTGATCTTTGCATTGGTTTTCCCTCTTGCCTTAAATAGCCAGCAGTCCACCATTTAAAAAAAAGAAATTTAGCAATAAGCAATAGAAATTTTCAACAATTTACACATTCACATGTTACACTTGTTATCCAAAGTTTGTGAGAAAAGTGTCAAAACTGCTCTATGAATACTCAATAAATATTTGAGTAACAATAACTGGTATTCCCTTTACTTCACAGAACTGCAGCAGCATGTACTCAAATAAGCAATGCTATTGATTAAGAGCTTGTGCTGGTAACATTTTAAATTCTACTTGATCTGAGTTCAACTTTCAATACTGTTGATCATGCAGTTTGTTTGGATCGCCTTACAAATGGACTGGCATCAAAGATACTGCCTGAGACTCATTTAAATCATACTTATCAAACAGAGATTCCTCTGTAATAGTTTGTGATGTAGCCTCTTTGGTTTCCCCCAGGATCCATGGTGGGCCCCTTTAGTTGTTTGTATACATGTTTCAACTAAAGAATAAAGGAAGTGAATTCTACTGATAGATAACAAAATCTTTATTTCTAGTTTAACTGCAGTTAAACAAACATCAATCTAAAGTAATCATATTTAACATTCCCCTATTATAGCCTTTTCTAATAATGTACTGTAAATTTGACATGTCCCCAGAACGTGCATTTCAAGTTTTAACACAGAACTCTGCACCTGCTCCTGGTTTTAGCCCCATTTTATTGTTGTTGGCTTTAAATCAAACTGAGCTCCTGCTGCTGTCCACACTGCTATTACTACAAGAATGTCAAAAACAGAGGAGTTCAAGATAACAGTTTATGATGAACAACTACTGACCCATCTCTAACCTTTCTTTTATACCCAAGATTATTGAAAAAGTTGTATTTAACCAGCTTAACAACTTTTTGAATGAAAGTGGAAATCTTGACAAATTTCAGAGACGGCACCAGTCAAAGTGTTAAATGACATTAGGTTGAATACTGATTCTGGTCAAGTATCAGTCCTGGTTCTGCTGGATCTGAGTGCTGCGTTCGATACTGTAGATCACAACATCCTGTTGTACAGGCTGGAAAACTGAGTGGGACTTTCTGGAACAGTGCTAAACTGGTTCAGGTCTTATGTAAAATGCCAGCCGATTGGCAGCTATGAATCTGAGCGAGTGGCCATGACCTGTGGTGTCCCCCAGGGGTCAGTTCTTGGACCTCTTCTGTTCAACTTGTGTATGCTCCATTTAGGTCAAATAATACAGAAATTTAACATTAATTATCACAGTTATGCAGACAATACACAACTTTATGTGTCTCTGTCACCAGACAGCCCAACAGACTTACTGTACCAGTGTCCGGAGCAAATAAACACCTGAATGACAGAGCATTTTCTACAAACTGAGATCATTCTGTTTGGTAGCAAAGAGAAGAGGGTTGGCATTCGTAAACATCTTGAGACCCGGGCTCTTAAAGCCATCAACCAAGTTCGTAACCTTGGAGTGGTAATAGACTCAGATTTGACTTTTAACAGCCATATAAAAGCTGTCACCAAAGCAGCTTTTTACCAACTCAAAAACATCAACAGAATTAAAAGTTTTGTCTCCCAGAAAGACCAAGAGAAACTCATCCATGCGTTCATCTCTACTAGACTGGATTACTGTAATGGTATTTTAACAGAACTTCCTGAAAAGAGCATTAAACAGCTTCAGCTCATCCAGAATGCTGCTGCTAGAGTATTAACCAGGACTAAGAGATCTGAACACATCACACCACTTCTAAAATCTCTACACTGGTTTCCAGTCAGTCACAGAATAGATCCTAAAACCCGACTGATCGTTTGCAAATCCCAGAACAGTTTAGACCCAGAATACATCTGTGATATGTTCAGAGAATACAAACCTAGCAGGGCTCTTAGATCCAAGGACTCAGGTCAGCTAGTCCAGGCCAGAGTCTGGACTAAACATGGAGGAGCAGCATTTAGCTGTTATGCTGCAAACAAGTGGCACAAACTGCCAGTGGAGATTTAATTTTCATCAAATGTAGATGCTTTTAAATCCAGGTTATTTCTTTTCTCATGCGCCTATGCATGAAATCTGCACGGTAACCCGTTTAACTATGTGCACCTCACTGTAATGCTCTTAATGTTTTATGTAAAGCACTTTGAATTGTCTTGGACATGAAGGATGCTATACAAATAAACTTGCCTTGCCTTATGTGACAATATCATCACACTATCGTCAAATACATCTTTTTCTTTATTTGTTGTGTTTTTCTGGCAAAGAAATTACATTCAAAATATGAATTTCGGGAGATGGAGAGAGAGTCTGTAACCAGAACTGTGCAGTATGTTGTTCCCATGTTGGAGTTTTAACCAGATAGTTACTGACTGAGCACACAAGAAAAAAAAAAAAAAAAATAAAAAACATGGTTACTGATCAACAGTTGTTAAAACATGCTAACAACTATGTTAATGGTAATAATGTCACCATGTTGCCCATTTGCCACATAAGCTGTCACTCTAGCATACTTTGATATGCATTTTGAGGTTTCACATTACAAAAAGTGAACTGAAACTTTCTAAATTTGAGAAAAAAACAAACAGTTTTTGTGTTTGCTTGAGGTGGGTTTTGTCTGAAAGAGGATCAGTGCACATAATTTCATGAAAACACCTTGATCGAATAAATTCTGACGTAGCATAGATCCAACTCTTATCAGTTGTTGCTGCTTCTTTCATTGATTTCTTCTCCAATAACCAGCTAAAATTAAAGATTAATTACACCTTTCTTGATAGAAAACAATTATTGAAGACTTCTCTTTTTTTCTCTGTGTTTATTTCTTATTCAAGGTTTTTAGTGGTTCCAGTGACCTATACCGCCAACTTCTGACACCACTACGCCTAGTTAATCTACTCCAAAGCAGTCATTGGAAACAAGCCTCATTTGCATTTTATTTTTGCAAATTTCTGAATTTTCTTTCAATTTCACTTGATAGTAATATGGAAAGATGGCAATGGTCAGCCTGATTATTAGGTTATTGACGATAAAACTTTTCTGTACAGTATTTGAAAAGATGTTTTTTTCCTCAGCTTCATGATCCCAGTGCTGGAGTCTATTTAGGTTTTTCACCACCCTGTAGAAAATAAGGCAACAAATAAAGAATTCACAGAATTAAAAAGCAAGAGCAGAATGTGGGCTTTCGTGCAACAATTGTGAGGATAAAGTCATCTTGTGGGACAAAGGTTCATGACCTAAATGAACACAATGAACTCCGACAGTTCTCTTATCATATAGCACAACCTCATCTGACATGATTGTCTTCTACCCAAGAAAGCTCACACATAAAGCGAAACTAAAGACAGATCTGAGGAATGTGAAATGTCACAGGGCATCAGGAGTGAAACAGAAAATTGCAGGCAGATGGATAACTGTATGTGGTGTGTGAGACTTCCCCTGGATTCCCCCCACTGTCTGTTGACTTGGGGAGTCGCACAATGTAATGAGTGTCGCAAAGGTTAATGAGGTGCCTCCTTCGACAACCCGCTCCCTGGAAGACTCTCACCACTAATAGAGACGTAGCACTAAAGAAAGAAAAACTAGTAGACACACATTTAGATCCAGATTACAGTAAAAGTCAGCAAACCCCACCCCAAATCCACCACTTCCTCAACACACACAGAGAATCTCCTACACTCCATGTTTTAAGGGGCTTTAAGGACAAACAAAATTTACTGGCTGATGATTATGTTTATTAATTGGTTTGTCCTAGTTGTGAACAATTGTACAGTCTTGCATCTACAAAACGGAATAATTTAAGCTTCAAAAGGGTTTCATTTCGATTACACTGAAGGCTGCACAAATTGATTCTTTTGGTACAAAAATATCCTGCTTATGAGCTCAAACCTGAGGCAACCCCAGCAATGTTTTACCCAAATTGACCAAATTGAAAGAGTCGGCTATGAGCACTGGGGTTACATTTCTGGTGCACACATGAAGTGAAGTTACAAAACTTTCCTGACTTCATGTCTTCTGCCTAACGAGTACCAAACAGGACTGGTTGACTCATTTGCTCCATGCTTTATGGAACTATAATTGATAAAGATTGTGGATCAATTGCAGTTAAGGTTAAAAGGAACCAGTAACAACAATTTTTATGGCATCTATTTTGGTTTTCTCAAGATAAATGCCAATTAGGGTTGGTTGAACTCCAGTCAAGAGGACAGTAGAAGTAGTAGCAGAAACTGCCAACAATACCAAAAGAAAAACAATCACTGCACTACTTCAGCTAACAACTATCCAAAATCTAGCAAAATCACACTTGGACTCAATACCACAGAATGGCAGCTTAGTTGAGCATAATTTCTGCTGCCTTCATCTGATGACACACTCTGTACCCAGTTCCAATCCAAATGCTAACCAGCTTTTCAGAAAAGCCTCAACAAGGAAATGCAAATGAATGAAAGCTTCTATCCACGACTGCGATGTGAACATCAGGAGCCATGTGCATCAAGATAAACACTTGATGGGACCAATTCTCCAGTCGGGCGTTATTAAACGACTGCGAGAAAGCAATAAAAAAGGAAAATCAAAGGAGCTCCAGTGAAACCTCAAACAGCGGAAAATGATATGGAAAGCATGATGCAACGTGACATTTATGTCTGATTTATGTATTCATATGGGGAAGGTTACTGCTTCATCAGTACATGCAGATCTGATGCTTTCATTTCATTTATCTCAAGCGGAGCAGAAGCTTCAGCGGACATGGCTCATGTGCATCATGATTAATTCCACAAATCTTATTTCTTAGTGTCATACCATAGTAGCTACTGGCATGTTTGTATAATTTGTTGTTGTCTAAACCTTTGCACATCCGTGCACTCCACTAAATATACTGATTCATTTGGCATTATGACATCGGTTTCTTGGTTGAAAAGCAACTAGTTCAATGAGTGCCACAGGAGGGCTAATGATAAGGGTTGATCAAAAAGTTCCAAGATTGTTTATAGTGCACATATGGATGCGTAGACTGTCATTAGACAAGATGTTACATGTTTTTGTAACCACTGGTAAATGTACATTTGGGATTTCTGGATAGACCTCAAACACGAGCAGAGAAGACAACATCATATTTTGGGTCAACTAGCAGCTGGATGTTCCAAGCTTCATGTTTAGGATCTGTGATGGCAATAAGAGGTGGGTCTGCGGCTACCATCAAGAGAACAAACAACAGTTTTCACATTGGTCAAGGTGTATTAGATCAGGAGCTTGCTCATTGTTTTGTCACTGTGATTTCATCTTCGTGGGTTTGGACTGTCATGGTTGAGTTCCATCGTCCTATCCTGGGGAGTGAAACATTCACTGGAAACAGCCTAAACAGTGGTGCGATACTGAGCGCCTGGTCACATGGGTTAAACATGATTATTTGGGTCACGGCAACACAATCACTCGTCCTCACCTGCCCAACTCACCAGATCTTACTCCCTGTGACTTCTTTCTCTTCCCCAAATTTAAACTCAAGTTGAACAGTGACTGCTTTGACACAGCTCAAGAGATTCAGGCCACATCACAGAGGGTGCTTGACATATTTACATAATGGGGCTTCCAGTGGTGTGACATGCATGTTAGAAGAGCTATGAGTGCTGTATTGTTGCATAAGGAGATGACTTCAAAAGTGGTGGCAGACAAACTTTTAATTACTTGTGTTTTTTTTTTTACTTTTATAGGCACAGTCTTGGAACTTTTTGATCACACCTGACAGTAAACCAGCGCAACAGAAGGGACTAGCTCTGTTGCCAGTTATCAATGGTTTGCTTTTACTTTGCTGTCTGGCAAAACCAGTATGCAGGCATGACTACACATCACTGTTGACCTGAAATGACAGTTGATGTGGATGGATACAGTAATCTTTAGTGATTGGCTATGGAAAATCAAACCCCTTCCACATGAATATCACTTAGTGGATGCAATGTCAGACTGAGGGCAGAAACAGATTGGAACAGGTTGTCAATTCTGTTGGGTTTCAGTCAAGATTTTCTGCTGTTTCCGCTCAGATTTTATAGCTACAAATTGAAAATGCCCACAATTCAGCTCTGGAGTGGTTATTTCCGCTGATTGCTTATTGACATGTTTTGAAAATGTGTCAACAATCAGATTTTGATCAGTCTCGAAAGCTTTTTGGATACATTTACCCTCTTTAAATATCCAATAGAAATCTGTTCAACACAGCCGCAGTGTATTAAGTATAAATGGCATCAGTGTTGACGGTTGGTAGCAAACAACAGTCTCCGCTGTCAAACTCAGACACTTTGTACGCTCAAGCATCCACCCCGAGTTTCTGCAGTACTGCAGCATCACTCCACCTCCAGCTTTGAGGGAGAACAATCACCCGCGCCATCACAAGAGATGTCAGGAAAACAAACATTAAGCATTTGAGCGGCTCACTGATGCTGCTGTTTTCTGCTGAGGACAGTCTTGCTGTGCAGCTAACCCTCATATTCAGTGACTTCTGGATTTCCAGGCTGTTATCTCTAACTAGACCTGCCAGTATGCAACATTCACTCGAGCAGCTTGAAAATGAAAATAGCATAAAGAAGAGTCCCAGACACCCAAATATATTCTCTTTATTCAATTTTTTTTTCTTCCTGGAGAGACTGAACCGTCCAAGAGATTCAAGTTTGCTTTTGTTGGTGTCTGCATTCTGAGGGCTTGTTACAAAATACCTGTTACAATATTCCATACCCTGTATACGCACTAGATACTGCATCTCATGTATATATAATACAAAAAAGGAATACTTGAAGGCACAGCTCAGCTTTTCTCAGAGTCTCTCTCAGAGATACAGAAGCAGCCCTCCTTATATATTTAGGTATATGTGCGAAATTGTATTTACAATCTGTGTATGGCCTGCAATCTCCAAGAGATCTGAAAGTGAACAGAAATTGTGTTGTGAAAAAGTTTCCTCCGAAACACATTTTCCTCAGCGTTAGAGGAGCTCTACAGTAACTCTATCTCAGAGGAGCAGGTGTGTTTCGAGGCAACTGTTGTGATTGTCATCTATTATAGAGAAGCCAAAAACCCTAAAGTTTGCAAGCGTTCCTCCAGAATAGAGAAAACTTGAAGCAGGACACACACACACACACATCCACACAGGAGGGACCTATACACACTCATATGCGCACTTCCAGTTTGGTTTTGCATTCATTTTTTACACCACAATCTGTTGAGCTCCGTCTACAGGGTCCTATCTTTAAATAATAAATGTATTAGAAAATGGAGCATTTCTACCACTGTAAAAGTGCATGAATAAATAACAATTAAGAACTTACACCCATGTGTATGTGCTCCGACATGTGCAGCAGACTTGTATTCCTGCATCAGTGCTTGGATTGTTCGTGCAGCAGGGCTCCCTATTAACAGGCCCTTTTACAAGCTTTTCATGTTGTCGCCACACTTTCCTTTCTCTCTGTCTCTCTCTGTGCACTGCAATTGACTTTTTTCCCATCCATCATCCATTATGCTTAAGTCTGGTGCGGTCGCTTTTCAAAATTAAATCTTTTACAAATGAACGATTAGTGCCGTCGCACCGAAAGACTAGCAGAAGTACGGAGCAGTGGAATCAATACAGCTGGATTATTCCAACAAAGACCGCAAAACTGTCATTACTTTATTTTGTGAATCTGGAGAGCACTGGGTTAAACTGGGAAATGATTGTAATATACTGGGTCTCTTTTATATTGTTTAAATTTAAAGGTTTGTTAAAAAATAGCTGTGTCACATTAAGTCTATGTGTCTGTGTAATCCAAACTCTAATCACACATTATAGCTCTTATTAAACATCGTGTTGTCCTGCAGGTCAAACTGACCCGTTTTAAGGTTTGAAAATGTGAAAAAAATAAATACATTTTCACAGTGAAACTTCTCTTGTCCACATTTTCAAACTTTTTGGGAAATTTTTGAACATTTTTTGGTGGAAAAAAAGAAATGTTAAAAATCTTTCTTAAGAACATTCACAAAAAAAATCAACCAAAATCCAGCAAAATTCGCTGGATTTTATTTGATTTTTTTTTTGTCAATGTTCTTAACAAAATATTAGAAGTTTTACTGATATACATGTAATCACTTTAGATATTTTTACTAATTTACAATAAAATGCCCTTTTTCTCTTGTCCTACAACCCTGATGACCAAATTGAATCTCAACACTTCAAATGAAACGTAAACCTCCTTTTTTTGGTATTACTTATTTCATTGATGTCTCTTGGAATTGTGGGATTTTGTTTAATCAACATGATACTTTAAATAATAATTATTATGAATGGAACATGTGTCCCACAACAACCCTGTTAGCATAACCTTTTTAGCTAATAGAAGAAGAAGAAAACAGTGGCTCACATGATACTCTGGATTGAACATCATCAAACAGTTTTCCAAAAGAATGTTTAGAGCAAAGCTGTGTCCTCTCTTCTATTTTCTTGAGTTTGTCCTCTTGGTCAGCAGTAACAGCTAGCTAAATATCTAGCTTCTACTCCTGAGAAAAAGCTAACATTAGCATGAATTAGCAACCCTGCTACTGTGATTAGAGTAGGGTTAGCAAACAACAAATAAAACATGGAATAAAAATGCTACCATTGATGTGTAAGCTGAGCCAATCAAGCCTTTGACAGTTTATTTCCTATTATTGATCAATATGGAGCAGAAAATTGTAAAAGAGAAGGTTCATTTTTCAAAACTTTTGAAGCCCAAATGTCCTCCAATTCTGGAATGATCCATATTCCCATTGCTTCAGTTTACAATGTCTAGTCATCTACTTTAGTAAACATAAAACACTACTCTTGTTGCAGCAGGTGATTCCTGTTTAAGCTAATGATGTTTTATGATGCTAAGTGCATCTTTAAACTTTAAAACTGAACACACAGGCACAAGTGGCATCAATAATTAGGATCTTTTCAGCAAATGAACTCGTAATAACCTTAAAATGAATATTTAATGTGGAAAGTTTAGCACCATTGAATGTAGACAAGATAACTGACTACAAAAGGAAAGGAAAAAATAAATTCAAATTTTGCAATTGAGGCTGAAAAAAATGATTAAAATCTTTCCAGTCGTGCTATATTTTGTAAGTCTAAACCTGAAATGCAAAAAGCAAAAGTTTTCGTAAACTTGAATTTAAAATCAGACAAAACTTGAATTTATCAATGTGAATCCCTCCCATTTTTTCTTTTCCAGGCATTACTAATGAAAAAGAAAACCACATAAATCAAACCACACTGATCAATTTAAACAGTAAAGTATTCCAATAATATACATTTCATTTTCATAATTATGTATTCCATAGCAATTCAGTTTCACACTGAGGTTCAAGTTCAGTTGCCTCCAAGATACAAATTATTGCAACATTCCTGCTTCGTCAGTTTTGATGGATTAAACGGGTGCTTTGCTAGTTTTCACATAGTTCAGGTAAGTCATCGTGTAAAAACAATCGCAAATTTGTCTTCTGTGGCTCTGAAGGAGAGTTTTTATAGTCTTAAGATGAAGATGGGCATCAGGGTCAGACGGAGGGGTTTGAAAGAAGTGGCAATTTTTGGAGGTCAGTCTAATATTCCTGCTTGACCCTACAGGAAACTAAGAATAAGTTGTACAACTTTATGGAAGTGCAAAACTAAATAGTTAAGCCTGTTTTTAATGGCATTTGTGTGCAAGAATGTGGATGTAAAACATGCAGATAAAAGCAATACAGTATTAAAGATATTTAAAGATAATTACAGTATACAGCAAAGCATGAAAAAAACATCAAAAACTAACCAGGTTTCTGTGCTTCTTTATCAATTCATTTAACATATTCAGTTTATTCATTTTTTCATGTGCTTGTATAATTGTAAGCCTTAAAATGTGACCTAACAACATTGAGGCTAATTCACAAGTTCAGGGATTTTAAGAAGTGTGAAATTGCAAAAGTATCAGATATGAGTTGAATGAATTTAATAAAACAAGTTCAATAACTATAAAATGTTAAGTTCAACCAATCATTTAGTCACAGAGACATTTGCTTGGAAATATAACTCGTGTTTAAGATAGAGAGATAATGTAGTGCTGACCTTTCACACAGTTAGAGTTGTTTTCTTTATTATTGCAATAAACTGAAGAGACTTATTTTAACTCGAAGACAAAATTCTGATCTTGTATGTTGAATAAAAGAGTCTTAAAAAGAATCTGTGGGAATTTTTATTGAGAAACATTGAACCCTGTGAAGTCCACTGATTCTGTGAAAAAAACTCTTCTAAAACTATTTATTGACATCAGTGAATTCTTTTGAAAAAAATGTATTCATTGAGTTAAATACAGAAAGGCTCAAGTTAGAAGAACTCCTGTTTATAAGTTCTAAACTAATCTGAAAGCAAAACGAGAAAATTTAGGTGGATTTGGTGCAAAACGGGTGAAAAGTTACATAAATATGTATCAATAATCTTAATATAAAGAATATATTTATATAACATAAATCTAAACACTGACTAAAACTATTTTCAAAATTCTTCTTTTTTTCATTTTGTTGATTTACTTGAGTTAAAGGTTATTACAGAAGCGATTCAGTGTATCTTTTTTTAATTACTCCAGAAATCTGAAAAATACAGTCAGTAGCCAGAGAACATCCATTTTCACGTGTTGTTCAGAATGAAATGTTCTATAAAGCAGGCTATGAATGATATATGAAGAAATCCTTCAGAATATAAGATAAAACTGGAAAGTCTGATCACTGAAGGGGAGATTTCTGGCTAAGAGTTGGAAAAAAAACTACATTTAAATATATATTTTTTGTAAAATTACATTATAATTACTATCACCCATAAAATCACCAAATTAACATATTCAATAGAAACTAAAACTGTTAAGTCATACATATAATCATGTGACTTCTTCAGCTGATAACTAACATTGATACAATTATTTTTTTGGAACTAAAAATCTTTTTTTTATTATTATTAGGACTGGGACTTTAATGTGTTAATTTCAATTAATTAATTAAAGAAAAAATAATGCGTAAAAAAACAAAACAAAAAGCCTAATTTCTGCCACACCGGTAATACTGATGTACACTCCAGGCCAGTAGGTGGCGGTAATGTAAAGTCTGTTTGCCAGTCATGAAGAAGATACACGAGACACACTGAGTGATGTCAGTGCACAAGCAAGTTTGTTGAACGGTGAAGGAAGACGAGACCACATTTAACTTGTTGGGCAGAAAGTTTTTTTTAAAAAAAAAAGCTTCTCGAGCTTTGGATAAAAGTCTGGTTGTGTGCAAATTGCACAACAAAGAGTTTTCTTATCACTGCAGCACTTAAAGCCGACGGTACCACCTCAATGCAAAACATGTTGCTGTTAGCACCAGAGCTAACGTTAGCTACAACAGTCCTGGTACCAGCCAGCGGTACAGCCATCCCATAATAGACCAGTTTTCAAGACTTTTAAAGTGCTTGAGTTCCCAAAAAGTCTTGAAACGTTGAATATAATTGCGATAATTATATTGCTTAAAAATACTGTGAACTTGCAGTAATCTGTGAATGTCATAGACAGATGAAAAATAAATAAATAGAAGAGAATAAATAGAAATGAAACATTTTAGTTCTTTAAGTTCACGTACACTACCATTCAAAAGTTTGGGATTACCCAGACAATTTCATGTTTTCCATGAAAACTCACACTTTTATTCATGTGCTAACAGAACTGCACAAGGGTTTTCTAATGATCAGTTAGCCTTTCAACATGATTAGCTAACACAATGTAGCATTAGAACACAGGAGCAATGGTTGCTGGAAATGTTCCTCTGTACCCCTATGGAGATGTTTCCAGGTAGAATAGTTATTTACTACATTAACAATGTCTAGACCTGATTTCTGATTCATTTATTGTTATTTTCATTGAAAAAAGCTTTTCTTTCAAAAATAAGATCATTTTTAAGTGACCTCAAACTTTTGAACGGTAGTGTACATATTTACATTACGTAAACTAAAAAAAGATGAGTTGATTTGACTAAATCTCTGCATGGTGTTTTACAGTGTGGCAGCTTTGGATGACAAAATGAGCAGCAATTTAACTACAGCCAAAGAATGTTTTTCAGGAAACTCAAAGGAATTGGAAAAACAGAGCTATCAACATTCCAAATAACTTTACTAAAACAGTCGACTTTTTTGCTAAACTACTTCCCTGATGTTGACCTCAAACAATATCACAGCAGCAAAAAAACTACATATTGAGAGTTTTGTAGCTGCAGACCATATGCAGGCGGACGCTCTCACACTGCCCACATTAGGTCATCACGAGGTGACACACCAACAAAGACGCCTGCAGTGCGACTGTCTCACGGAGCAGCACAGCATACGGCAACACTGTGCAATCACAACAACGAAGCGAAGGTGCAGGGAGACAACAAAGATATGACAAAAACAGGAGGGTTTTACCGCGCAAAGATACCCGAAAACAGCCTGTTTTTTTTGTTTTTTTTAAAAGTCTTCCCGTCTACATGACATGTAAAGGTTGCAGCTCACGCGTCCCACTGATTGGCATTTTACCTGCAACATGCTGCCTGCACACCTCAGCGCCGGCCTCAAGGTGAAGCTCGTCGCATTGATTTATATCCAGGATACACAAGGAGGCGTGCACGTACACATGCATGTGTGCAGATCAAACACATGCAAAGTCAATAATCTGACAGGTGTCAAGTCCAGCTTTAGTCGGCCTCCCTCCCTCCCTCCCTCGTTCTCTCTCCTTTGCCCTCATCTTTTTCATTTTTTTTTTCAGCATTGCTCCAGCTCCAAAACTCCAGTGCCCCTGAGTATTAATTATTTGTATTGCCTGCGCTCTGATCTATGGTCTCCTGTTAGGATTTGCATGGATGGTGCAAGGCAGGCATGTCTAATCCTTAACCGCAGAGAATTCAGCATCTTTATATAATAAGGATCCAAAGTTAGTCCAAAAAAGAAGAGGGAAAAAAAGTGTCACATTAGTTGTTTCTCAGATTTTGTCCAAATAAGATGAAGGACTCAGAAAAAAGCGTCTGATTTTGGCTTTTTCTAAATATATACCCTATATCAAACTTTGGGGTTTGGCTGTGGATCACTCACGAAGAACAAAAAGATTTGCTGATGAACTTGCATTATTCACACACTCAGGGACACTTTGAGGCCTTAAAGTAAGACACGAACACCCAGCCTGGAGTAACGCCTCAATTAGACACTGATTTTAAATTAAATTAACATCACTGAATCCCAAGGTCACCATGGCTTTCGGGCCGAGGGATTTTAAGACCCACTTTATCTGTGAATCTACGAGTTGTGGTATTCAAAGCCCAATGGATGGTGCCGGGATTCGCAGGGTAGGTGTAATTAAATGCTCCCAGACTAGTGATAACTGTTACCGGGCTTGAACGCGCCAAGCAAAAGCGAATTGAACTGTGGCTGTAAATTATTAGTGGAAAATTTCATTGATGCCACTGGCTTTATATCAATTACAAAAAAAAAAAAAGAAAAAGCTGAGAATCGGAGCCTTTTTTTTTGAGATTTTGCAACAATTTCTGATGCATTTTATTCCACTTTGAAAATAATAAATGAACCCTCCACTGCATACATTATTTAGGCCGAGGAGGAGGGGGAAAAAAGGGACAGGAACTGTGGTGTATTGTGGAACGGAGAGGAAACAAAGAGCAGTTTAAGTATTTAATCTCAAACTGTTTGAAACTATAATTCAACCTGTGGTAATTAATAAATCAATAATTATCTGGATTTTGCCTCGGTGTCTGCGTTATCCTGCTGTGCTCTGCTGTCTGTAGCTAAAGGACAGGCTTTTGCACAGTATGGGGGCTAGTGGAGTGGCTGCACAGCACAATGGAAGGATGTATTTGCATCGTATAATCCCACGTTGTGCTACAAGGTCACAGTTGAACTCAAGGGTAGGAATCACTGCATTTCCTCCCACTGCTTCATTGCATCCCCTACTTTACTTTTAAGTAGTTTAGCTTGCATTCATTACCGTGTTGACACATTGCAGGCTCACAAAAAGGCATCTGAGTAGATGCTTACATCCCCAAACTACCCTTTACTCAATCTTTCTGCTCTCGTTTCATGCACTCATTCCACCCCTAAGTCCTCTATACAGGCTCCCCTGGTGCTGTGATGTTGTAGATATGAAACTCGCCCCCAGATGTGCCTTTGCTTGCCTGGATTCAAACCCCACAAGACCCCACTCAATATATTCTCCCCGTTCTCAGACTGTCTCAATTAGGAAGTACTACGGCTTCTCCCCAGGCGTCTCAGTTAATGAGAAAGTCCTCTTAATTTTAGCTTTAGTTTTACTTGCCTGCTTAAACAGGGGCTATAAACAACAAAGAAAAAGTGGAATTTTTCAATTACATTCTTTCAATAATTCAAAGGAGGCTTTGTCTCAGTAGTTGAACTTGTCTGACTGGGGATCAAATCCCATCTGAATGTCTTCTCGCTGCGCTGTTCGTTGGATTCTCTCTGATCCCGCCGAGGAAACAACGGTGTGTTTGAATACAGCTAAATGAAGCATATGCCTCATCAGCAGCCCCAGTCTCTTGGTGACTCTTGTTTTTTCACTGTGGGTGCTTAAATTGAATTCAAATGCTGAACAGGAGGGATACAAAATAAATCCAACCAAAAAAAACTGCACAAAAAGTGATCAAAGACGATACCATGGATTGGAATTACAAAGTGTGTGTCACTGTGCATGGTTCTGAATCGAGAATTTTATATCATTTTTCCCGTCTCTGAATCAAGAGTTTCATGTCTCTGTGCAGGGTTTACAGTCAACAGTTTAAAGTCACTATCCAGAGTACAAACTTTATGCCACTGTCAATGTTATTAAACCAGTGAGGTGTGTGTATTGTCGCTGTGCATGGTGCTGAATTACATATCACTGCCGATACTACTACTATCAATGTGTTGTGTGTCACTGTCCATGGTACTGAAATATAAATTCAAGATATGTCACTGTCCATGGTGCTGAATCACTAATGGTATATCATTGTCAGTGTTATAAAACTAAATTACAAATTGTACGCCACTGCCCATGTAACTAAATCAATGACTTGTGTGCCACTGTGAGTGGTTCTGAATAATAATTTTACGTTCATGTCAAGAGTTAAGGATGAAGATTAATTTATTTATTTTTGTTACTGTCCATGGTTCTGATTCACTAATTGTATAGTACTATTAATGTTACTAAATCATAAATTGTGCTCAACTATTCATGGCTCTAACCAGAATTTTACATCACTGTACAGAGTTTTAAATCAAAAATTTCTTACACTGACAATGTTACTAAATCAGTGAATTCTACATGACTGTCCATGCTTCTAAATCATAATGTTAAGTGGTTGTCCTGTTCGGGATCAAGAATTTTACGTAACTGTCCATGGTACTAAATCACAAATTGTGTATCACTGCCAATGTTACTAAATCAATGTATTGTGTTTCACTATCCATGGTTCTGAAATAGGAATTTCATGTCACAGTCCAGAGTACAGCATCAAGAAATCTATGCCACATCATGGATTGGGTATCACTGCCAGTGTTACTAAATCAACGAATTGTGTATCACTGTCTATGGTTGTGAATCACAAATCTGCATCACTGTTCTTATTGCTAGACCACAAAGTGTATATCGTTATCACTGTCACTAAATCAATGATTTGCTACGTTGCTGTCCATGGTGGTGAATTATGAATAAATTTTATGCCACTGTCCATGGTGCTAATTCACAAATTGAATATTATTTTCAATGTTATTAAACCAATGAATTATGTGTCACTGTATATGGTTCTGAATCACAATTTTACATCATTGAGTTTTGAGCCACGAATGTTGTGTCACTGTCCATAGTGCAGAATCATGAATTCTATGTCACTGTCCAGCAACAGTGTTAAGAAAGTCATGCCATGTTCCATCCAATCAAGACTTAATAAAATGCCATCATAACAATCAATTCAGCTATTACACGTGTAATCTATTATCTCTGTTTATGATTTCATATCATTTTCCATGCACCATACATTTATATGTAAAGCAGCCATGATCATAATCTACTGCTGGATATTGAATTAGACCAGATTGCAGGAATTGTTATACATCTAAAAAAATTATGAGAAAGGGTTTCATATCTGGGTTTAAATCATACTTTTGCATTATGGTATGTGATGCATCATTATCCACAGTTGTGTAAATTGTACCTTAATTCTGAATCTGTGAGTGAGTACATTTAATATACGATCATTATACACAGTAATGATCCTGCTCTCAGCCTACAGTGCTCATTGCAACATAAAATATTTCCCTTCCCCCTGAGAAAATTCAATATTTCTGCCTAATCTGTAGAAAACCAATGCGATTGCTTTGGGCAGCATCGTCCCTGAACCACACAGCAGCATCGCATTCAGCCCCGACTCCCCCTGGTGTCACACTGCCTGGTCCTGCACCAGTGATTGTGTGCCACATTCCATGTTGCTGGATCAAGGATTGTTGTCACAAGGCCTGGTTCAGCATCAAAGATTGTGCCTCCCTGTCCATGCCTCTGATTTCAGAATGCTGTCAGTCTGTGTTGTGTGGATGATTTTTCATTTCTCAATGATGCTCTGTTAAAGGTTTGTGTCACTTTACTCTGGCTGAATATAACATTTTTGGCCGTCTGTGGTGCTGAATCAAAGCATGAATTCTGTCACTGTTATTATTGGACACTCAAACACAACAGGGGACTGCAAATCTAGCACCACTATCTATCTTTCATTTACGGCTAAGAACTGGTTGCCCCTGTCCGTGGTTCTGAATCATACCTGGGTGCCAGTGTCCACGGTCAGTGTGCTTCTTCATTATCTGTCCTGCTGAATCATGAACTGTCACCAAATATGGCTGTACATGAACTACGTCAATGCAATTAATTAAAAAATGGCTTTTCCCCCTTGATAGTGTTGAATCAACAACACACTTTGCTGCCTGTGAATGAAAGAAAATATTTTGCTGTCCCTGATTTTAAATGAAGGGTCTGTGTTCGCGTTCATGGGCCTGCCACGGACTGTGTGTCACTGATTGGATTTTACATCTCAAAAATAAACTCACATTGCCATTATAGTCTTGGCTGGGTTTTCTAATCTTTTCTTCTCTATGTTTTCTACATCTGTGGCAATGTGTCTGTGGAGGATCTCGGAGTGTCAACATACTGTACAGGTGCATGAATAGACTCCTTTGAGACAGAGGCCTTGCTTGGATGAGCAGAGAGTCTAACGTTTAACATCGATATTGTGTGTATATTGCTGAATATGTATAATGTACTCAAAACATTAATTAAAAAGGCTTCACATCTACACAGATGCTTCAAGAATCCTCACATTCAGCTTATTAAAAGCTCCTCTGTCACAACATACCACACGAAGAATACTGAGAATTAAACCAGTTACATAATGTTCATATTCATGTTCAAACATAAGAACTGCGTGTAATAAAATCCAACTTCACCCAGCCTCCCTGTCTGATTAATGTTGCCACCAATCACATAATATATATTTTGAGTGCAAAACCAGATGAATACAATCCAGTGTTTTCCAATTCAACTAAAATCTGACTCTGTACAAGTTCAGCATTTAAACCTGACATTTTCCCATCATACCCCGAGGCATCCAAAAACTGTGTCCATTATAATGTCGTGCATGACGTTAAAGCAAGTCGGCATCAGATGGCAGCTGTAAATCTAACCACAATGCATTGTGGGATCGATTCTGTGCAGGGAGACTCTGATTGAGTGAGCCTCTGCTGCTGATTGGTCCATTTGTAACGTCCGTCGAGTGTTACAGCAGAAAACAGAGTTCTGAGCTATTTTTAGGCCTGGAGTACAACTTATTAAACTATATGAATACAATAATAACCAAAATGTTCTAAATAGTGACGTTGGAGGTGTTACTCCTCCCTTTTTATACACTTTCATGCTGTTTTGCTATCCCAAAGACGTTGTCTCAGTGAGGCATCTTTTGTTTCTCTTCAGGTTACTCAGCACTTTGTGTAGAGATAACTTCTTTTGATTGCACTTTCAGCCTTGGTTCACCCTGAATTATATCACTTATTGCCACTATATCACCATGAAGAGCGACACAGATCCTTGATTCAGAACTCAAATGGTCACATTCAGTGCTGCTGGATTTCAGTCAAGATTTATGTGTCACTCTGAGACAGAGTCAGAGTCAGTGTTCATTAGTCTTAATCAAGGATTGCAGAGACTGTTTATCCTCCTGAATCAAGAACAGTGTGTCACTGTCCATGGAGCTTAATCACACGGGCGTATTAGGCAACACTTCTGACAGAACAGTTGACAGTATTAACACATACAGTTAATCCCAGAGTTATTCATACCAACGCTAAATTTTGATTTGTAGTGAAGTTTGATTAGATTTTTTCCTGCAACAAAATGGGTAAGACACTGTATGAGTGATTTTACTGGCAAATTGAAGCTATTTTTATGTTTTATTTATATTTTAACTATAACAGTCATGTCCAAAATGATTCATATCCTTTGAAATTTCATGACTGGCTGCTGACAAGACAGAGAAAGACTACAAAGTCACATCCAAGTATTTTCAAGTGCCAGCTGCCACAGTGCACAGCCTAATCAAAAAGAACAAGGAGTTCCACACTCAGAAAATCCTTAAAGGTCATGGTTGGAAGCCAAATTTGATTCCTGGTCTGGCAGGAATGGTTGTGTGAGAGGCCAAGACGAATCAAAGGGTCACCACCAAGACCATCCTGATGAATCTGAGCAATCCTCGTACAAACATCTCAATCAGACACAGAACAAGGTTCAATGACAGACAGACAATAGCTCAAGCTAGGCTTTTCGAGAGCTTTTTGGTCATCAGCTCTGTGGTCGGATGGGATGAAAATGGAGTTGTTTGGACACATAGCTTTCATGCAGTGAAAGAATGAAGAAGTATTCAAGGCCCAAAACACCACCTTAATGGTCAAACATGGAGGTAAAAATGTGATGCTGTGGGATGTTTTTCAGTGAAGGGGCCAGGAAATCATGTCAAATTGCATCGGCCCCGTGAAAAAAGAAGATGAGAACTTCAGACAGTGTGCAGAAAAACCTTCCAACATGACAATAATCATGGGACCCAGAGTGGAATCTTACTGAAAATCAGCAAATAAATTAAAGGCCAGAGCAATGGCAATTAAACTTTCTTATCTAAAAAAACCTGGTGAACATCACAAAAGAGACATGGAAACAGCTCATTAGCAATTATAACAACTGTGTGAATGGAGTAAATTTTCTGTTAACTACTGGGGAAAAGAGAACTTTAAAATAAAAACAAAAATAAAAGAACCCAAAGAAATAGTTAAAATTCACCATTAATATCTCAAACACATTATTTTACCATCTTTTGTCACTTGTTTATGTCATTTCCAGCCAGAATAAATCCTGTTGTCATTCAAAAAAATCCACTATTCAACACATTTGGCATGGGTTTGAATAATTTACATTATTTTGGCTGTTTTTTCCACACTTGACCTCCACATAAACCAAAGAATACAATACCTATAGTTGCACTGTCTGTAATTAAGGCGGTAGTGTAGCAGATACATCTATTCTGCTAGTTACTGTGATGTAGTCATCTTTGTTGTCTGGAAAGTTCTTATTTTAACTTCTCTTTAACCTTCCTCATTAAATATCTATAGCACTGACGTCATTGCAGCTTTCAGGATTAGACAGAATATGTGTAGATGCACCAAACTTTGCTTTCAAAAGCCGTGTTCTGTGATATTTTTTCTTTTTTTTCCACTCAATTGCCTCTGCAGTTCATCTGCACTCATCGCCTCTTCGGTTGTATTTCTGCAATTTGGTGTCACGTTGACCTCTTTTGGGACTTCACTTGCCGGTGGTTTGTATTTATTTTATTATTTTTTCCCATTCTTTGGCAGGAATCCCTGTGTAGCCCTTTTGTTGTCCTTCCTTTTTCTTTTGTTCAGAGTGCTATTCTGACCTTTTTTTTTAATGCAGTTCAACTGAAATTAAACCATATTATCCGTGGATCAGGCTGCAAAGGAAAATCTCAAATATGTTTGAATCAATAATTAAAAACATCATGTCAGAACTGTTTTCTCTCCTCTAATACTGCAAGAGGATTAAAATAATCTACAGTTTACATACATCAGTGCAGCTACATGGTGTCGAGAACAGCACCAACAAGCTCCAGCAAACAGTTCACATAAAAAAAAAAATAAATAAAAAAAATAAAACTGAAAGACTGGCCACAGAACAGCATGCCTGCATTAGTTTTGCTAGACTGAGTGCACAATGAAATGAGGATTAAAAACCTTGGATATAAGCCCAGAAACCATTCAAACAGAGGACAACCTGCTTTTTCTACTGTCATACACGAGATGACCAAGAGAAAACGACCGAACGCTCTCAGAGCAGAGCGCCTCATTTCGCGAGATTGCCGAAACCTAAAAGAGATCCGGCGTTTTTTTATTGTGTACCTGCGGGGCCGCATAAACACAACGAGCTCTGATTGAGATTTACCACTTTAATAATGCTGCATTTGGAGCATAGTTGGGGATATGAATGGCGAAATGAGAATCGCAGCATGCAACAGTGATGCATTTGTTGGCAGAGCAGAGAAGGAATTAAAGTTACAATAAATACAGATGGAAATGAGTCGGTGAGTTGCTTCCCTCTGTCCTCCGCAGAAACAATAATGCTCATCCTTGTTTGAATACAGCGAAGTCACAAAATATCCAATTCCAATGCGACATTTTGATTTATAGTGATTTTTTTGTGTCATCAATATATGTATTTTAGCTGGAAAAATACAGTAAAGCAATTTGTTTGACATGTTAATGATGAATTTTGATTAATTAACTTTGCTTTTACTTAAAATCCCATTGATTTGTCACAGAATTAAACAAGTTTAATCTTTGCTAACAACATTCCTGCATGTCTCCACTGGGAATTTGAATCATTCCTCATTTAAGATGATCTCCAGGTCTTTGATGTTTGAATTTATACATGTCATCACTCAGTGGGATTCAGGTCTATACTCTGGCTGGGCTCCTTCAACATATTCATCGTGTTTTTGTTAATTATTTCATAACCATATTTCAGATTATTGTCTTGTTGGAAAGTCCAATGTTGCCCAAGCTTTTCTGCTGATTTCTTGACGTTTTACTCCATAATTTAATGTTTTTGTTTTGCCCTTTGGGTGAAAAACACCCCCAAAGCATTACATTCCCACCACCAGAATGTTGATATTGTGGATTTTTAACCATTTATTGATCAATTTGGCTGTACGTTACCAATCACTCTCCTATGCTGCCCAAGGACATGGTTTTTTCTGTCTAATATTTTGTTCTAGAATCTTAAAGTAGTTTTTTTCAACCATTCTCACCACCATTTGACCGTGAGGATGGTGTTTGGTCTTTCATCCAACTACAAAATTCAAAAACTTTCTTCTTTGTCCAGGTGAGCCTTTGCGTGTCTGTCTTCCTTGGTTGGTGTCCATGGAGACCAGCCTTGTTCACTGTCTGTAAAGTTTTTCATTAAGATATTGGTACCAGAATTGCTCAGACTCATCAGGATGGCCTTGGTGGTGATTTTTCGATCATTCTTGGTTTCTCATTGTACCATTCTTGCCAGCATAGGGGTCATTTTTGGAGCAATTTCAAAGATATGAGTAATACTGGATGGGCCGTTTTTATGATTGAAAATGTTAAAAAAAAACCAAAAACATAAATTGCTATATTTTATCACTTACATCTCTAACACAACATCTTTTGTCACTTCTTTGTCAGCTTTGGTCAACAGAAATGCACTGTCCACACAGAAATTCGCTAAAAATCTCAATCTGGCAAGGGTAATTCGGGGCTTAACCATACATGTAAAAGCAAATAAACTGAATGCACTGTGGATTTAATATCTGCATCTCCAATTTTCCATACAAACAGGCCCATTTAAGAAGAAACTGTGTATTAGACCAACTGGCCGTATAATCCTCCCTTTTGGAAAAGTGACAAGATGAAAGTATTCAATCTTCGTCCAAGCATTTCCTCCTGGGAACACAGCACCAGAGCCGACGTAATTCACTCCTGCATGAGGCCCATGCAGTAAAAAACAAAGGAGGAAAAAAAGTGACACTACTTACGACAGATACATATGTTGCTGCTATTTCTCAGACACAATGATTACCACTCCATTACAGGCCGCAGGCTCTAAACTGGTCACATAAATGCCACCATGAGAAAGAGAGAGAGAGAACATCAAACTGCCCCGGTGATTCATAATGCATGTGTTTGTATGAGCAGCACATCATAAAACAATGAAATCCTGGGTGGCACATGCAGCGTTCACTTTTCCTGCGCTGCAATTTCACCTCTGCGTTCGGCCTGATTTATGCAGTGCTTTTTAATTTTGCAGGATGATGATGTTGTTTGATAACAACAGGTTTAATTGAATGTTTTTATGCAAAAGATCCATTTAGGCCAGCTGCATGTTATTACTAACAGTCATGTGAGCAGGTGAGGAAATAATGGTTATAACTCAGACTGACGTGAGAAGTAGCTTATGTCTCACAATGTAATTTTTCATTGTTGGAGATTAAATGTATATACACTATCATACACTTTAAAGAGCCCTACTTATGAAAATCAAGCTTTATACATTGTTAAAATGTCATAAACTGTGTTTTTTAATATACAAGAAGACAAGTCATGAGTAAAATCAGCAATCAATGCAGGATTTACATGGAACAAACCCAAACGACCAAACCTTTCAACATGCAGGGTGGAGCTTTCTAAATCATTATTCTTCTTTCTGGCTTGTAAATATGGTCCGACAGCTAGAAGAGGAAAGGAGAAGGCCTGGGGTAGTGGAGATCACATCACAAGGGGTCTGGATGAAGTGGGACCTGCCAAAGTGCCAAATCACCTCTGGAGACTGGAGCCTTTCCGCATCTCTTTCCTACTCCAATCAGTGTACGATGCCCTCCCAGCACCCACAAATCTGCACAGGGGGGAAGAAGAACACTGGCGCACATACTAACTGGGTGCAAGATTGCTCTCAGCCAGGGGAGATATCGATGGCGCTATCACAAAGTCCTCAGAGCACTGGCTAACATTCTGGAGCAGGAGAGACGTAAGACGCATCAAGTCCATGTGAGACCAACATGTCCCATCCAGTTCATCAGGGAGGGGGAGAAACCAGCATCATCTAAGAAGACCAAGAAGGTGCTCCTGAAGACTGCAACATCATGGGAGAAGAGGGTCGACCTAGGAAGGAAAGTCGTTCATACCTCCCTAAGGCCTGACATGGTCATATGGTCTGAGGAGGCCAAGAAAATAATCCTAATTATTGGGAAGAAGGATGCACTGAGGCCTCAGAGAGAAAAGCTACCAAGTACCAGGACCTGGTCCAACAATGCAGGGACAAAGGGTGGCAGACCTGGCTGTTCCAAGTCGAGGTCGGCTGTAGAGGCTTCACAGCACAGTCAAAGTGAAAGTAGCTCAGAGCTCTGGGGATAGCAGGAAGGGAAAGGAAGCTAAAAGCTACGGTCACTTTTCAAAGTGACTGAGAAAGGCAGCATCTAGATGTTCTCAATAGATGGCTCAATAACTCCAATATTCCAACCTGCCACTGCGTTATGTAGAGTAGTTTTGCAATGTTTGAGTAGAGTTGTAGGTGAGCTGGTGTGCTCGAGCTGCTTTGAGTGGACAATGGTGGATGGAGAGGGTCAGTGTTATGTAGATGCACACATTCTAGAGGAATCAGTGTTATAGAGTTAGATCTAAGCTATTTTAAGGCAGAAAGGGATTATTTTCTCGGAAAAAAAACTTCTAAATATGTAACTTTTACACAAAGTGACATGTTTTTACGGGTCAAATCAACAACCATGGAGAGGCTTTTATGTTATCTTACTAAAAATGGCAAATCTACAGCATCTTACCAAGAGTCTTTTTTCTGTTTCTTTGTGATTAAGGCAGATAAAACATTCCTCCAGGAAATTTTCAACTCGCAGCTTTAAACCTTATCTCACCCTCGACCAAACCTCGACATCGCCACAGACCCGCATATCGAATTTCAAAGACATGATAATCCTTCCTTTCAGGTGTGGCCAGGAAAATGAAAGCTACTGCCACTTATCAAAATCATCAGTGAAATGCTGAAGGAGGCCTAAGAGTACATCACTGTCATCAGAGAAAGAGGGACGAGAAAAAGATTCTGTGAGCGAATAAAAGTAAATTTAAGACTCAGAAGCCTGATTGAAGAGCTCTGATCACTAACTAGGGGCCCAGATCTGTCAAGCCTCTCAAAACGAGGGCTCTGATCTTGGAGGGAAGAAGGAGGATGGGTGGACAGAGTTGTCGTGAAATGACACAGGATCCCCAAAACAGGAAGTATGACACATAAGTGGAGCTGTAGGCAAAGTGCTTCTTTCCCTCACAGAGCAATTTGGGATCTATTTCGACTGTATAATGGTATGAGTAACCCTGAGGTACATGCAGGGCTGTAGTCAAGGCAACATGCTGAGTCCGAGACAAGTATGAGACCTTGAATCCCAAAAGATATTTATATTAAACTATAGAGTCCCAATGAAATCAAGAGCTCATTTCAAGGAAGTCAAACATATAACTTTTCATGCCTGCCTGTTTTTGCAGAAGAACATATTATTTAAGCTAAGTTTTATAAAATATCACTAATGGGAAGAGCTGCCACTAATGATTATTTTCATTCACCAATAATGTGCTAATTATTATCTTGACAAATCTATCAGTAATTTGGTCTGTAAATGTCAGAAAATGGCGAAAAATATCAAATGGGAATGTCGTGATCCAATCTGAAAACCTGCGATCAAGGTCAATCAAAAGACATTATTTTACTCCTCAGTCTCAGTTAAAACCTGAGCCTCATCTTTTGTTTACATCTCCTGTTGTAAAGGAAGAGCAATATTTGCGGTTGTGAAGTTCTTAGCAAAATTTGATTACACAAGTTGAGCACGGCGGACACAGGACTCGTGCTGATCTTGTGTTTGTCAACGCACACAAATGCCACCAGTATATAGGAACACTGTGCTAGTCGAGCCCAGCTGGTCTGAAACACTCAAGCTCTGGTTGGAAATCATTAAGCGTCACACAAATCTTTGTCGTGCCCATTGCCAGCAAAGTCTCCACAATCCTCTCTGTCTCCCAACACGGAACTACTCATAGTCTGAATAACTGCTTTCTTCAGTATTAAACAGGTGGTGCTACAGCTAATCTGCAATACATTTTCTAAACATTCATGTAAAGAATGCAGGTTTTTGCCATCTTATGGAGCTTGTGGAGCCACGGTACACTCAACCCTCTCAACACTACATTTCACACAGTGCCTTACTGGAGCTTTGCAACAAGGTTCATGGCCACCTACATAACATTAAGGAGCAACACGGATGCAGCCATGCATCTTTTATTTCTGGGTGCACTGCAGAGTGTATCAGTTGTCAATCATATGACACTGGACTAATTTTAATACCTTTAATGTACTTGAAGCATGTATTATGTAGAAAAAATGGGACTGGATTGGGACTCATTATCAGCAAATACTAAATGCTAAATGAATTGGTTCAGATCACAGGCAGAAAAAAACTTCTGGGACATGTCCTCAAATGTCTTGTTTCATCCACAACTCAAGGAAATTCAGTTTACTGTCATAGAAGAGTGAAAATAGAAGACAGCCGTATTCAAATTTACACAGCTGGAATCAGAGAATTTATATTTCTTCTCTGAAAAAAAAAAGATTCCAACTAATTAACTCTGAGCAAGTCTCTGAGCAACTGATTCTGCTCTGATCATTCATATGATTAACCATGTGATTACCTCAGAGTTGCTCTGAAAGGTTACTCCAACACTGAAGAAGGTGTGTGATAAATGTATCCATATTCCTCACTTTCAGAACTTTTTTAACACCTAAGTTGGCTCCTAACTTATTTTAAAACGACTACATCTCCAAGTAAAAATATAGTAGCTCCAACCCCGAGGTCAGGCATTCATAATTCATGCGTCAGGATTGGAGATGTAATCACGTTGGTGCATTTCTTCAGCGAACACCCGGCCTGGGTGCCGAGGCTGTCAGGATCATCAAACCCTCACATGGAAAACAAATATCGCAATGGACAGGATCTTGTCAGGGATAGCGGATCATCAATCCAAAGCTGCGAGCTTCTTCAGATTTCAGGTCACAGCGAGCGCATGTTCTCGCTGATCTAATTGCCGACACGATAAACCATACACCAAAGCGTTTTTCTTACCTTGCACTGGAAGCTCTGATTCCGACCTCTTGCACTCTTCACTTGCGGTTTCTTGCCACATGTCGAAATCCTGCAGCAAGAGAACGAATCATTATTCAGTTGATCTTTGACATTCGTTTTATGTCTGTGCTAAAACATTTAGACTCGCTGCAATGTTAACCCCTAACATGGATCGACTGTCTTTTGGTGCATTGTGGGCATTTTCCATCACCAGCCAACCAGTCGAGACAGACATCTACTAAGCACTTGTCCTATCCAGTTGTCACTGGCTCTTAGGCTCCAATTTATCATGAATGGCTTATGGAACTAAGGAGCACTTCTTTTCATATGATTTCCTGCCAATTACCAAGAGATCAGGGCTGCTCACTCACTCTTGCTGAATATCTGTTCCAAGTAGGGGGAGAGGAGAAAAAAAAAGACACTGATTCAGCAGAGATGAACTGGCTACCATGGTAACAAGCCACGGTGGCATTAATTGTGGCATCTAAAAACATAGGACCCAGGCTCTGTCACTTAAAAGAAACGTTGTTTGTTTCACCTTGTCAGTAAATTAAAGGGTTTTTGGGACCGATTTTGAGCTTAGTGAGGGATATGTTAAAAGCTTAATTGGCAAAAATGTAAAAGAGAGGGATATAGAAAGAGACAGAGTGAAAGAGAAGCAGAGAGAGAGAGAGAGGGGAGATGTAAAATACAGAAGCTGGTCTGGCTTTCTCACGAGGCATTTAAAAGGCCTCAAAAGCAGGCACATCACTTACTGAATAACAGAAAAAAAGGACCCTCAAACAAGATTTAGGCCAGGCTTTTACATGTAAATGTTTCTGTAGGCAGATACACACAAAAAAACAGAACAAATATTTGAGAAGCAGACAGTTCGCTCTTGGCTGACTGAGCATGAGAGATGGCAGTGCTTTAAAAAACAATTAAGGACTGAAATAATGTAAATCAGAATTTCCTTCGTGGCACAGTCTACACCAGGCGTGGCTTTTATATTCGCTTTTGTTTATTATTTCACACAATCACACGGCAGAATCGCTGTGAGGTTGAACGATGTTTGGCTGGTTCGTGCCGCAGTTCTTTGTTCAATTCGCAGCATCAAAGCAAATCAAATGAAAAAATGGGTTTAAAAACTTTCAATCCATTCTTTTTGATTACTTCACAAAGGGACGATTGTCTGTCAGTTTAACTTTAATTCGTTCGTGTTTGGGTTGTCGCTTCGGAATTTGATTTTTGTACACAAATACAAAAAAAAGACTCAATATTCTAATTTTCGGTTTCTATGTTCATCACCCAGGGGAGTCTACAGTCAAACACATGCAGAGACACACAATGGAGCACATCTGACCACACACGGACTTATCAGCTAGAATATTTTGGGAGGGTTTGGATACATATGTGAACATTAATCATAAACTGGAGCCATAGCCCAATGTGTTATTGTTGTTGTTGACATTAAACATAGAACAGCAGCTTTCAAACAGATCCTCAAATACAGCCTGTAGGGTAATAAATGAATGTATGACTGAATACCGAAATGAAAGTCAATACATTGCCTATAGTATTTTATTGATGCCCAACATATAGTGAAGCTGATACATTATTACAGATGGTCAGACGAGCTATATAATGCATAATGTGGTTGCATTACAGAGCCTGTGGCTGTGACTCCCCCAGGGCATTAATGGTACAGTCCAACCACAAGTGCAAAACACAGAAATGGAAAATTACAATAATAAGTTATTCTTTTGGTTTTAGTTCAAGAATTGTAATTCTGACGCAACAACCTAAACATCCATCGATTATCCGCGCATTATCTATACACTGCTTCATCCTCATTCGGGTGACAGAGGGCTGGAGTCAATCGACTTAGGGCGAAGGTAGGCACTAGTCTATCACAGGGCTACATATAGAGACAAACAATCCCACTCACATTCACACCTACACGTAATTCAGAGCTACCAATTAACCTCAGCATGTTTTTGGACTGTGGGAGGAAGCCAGAGTACTTGGAGAAAACCCACACATGCACAGGGAGAACATGGAAACTCATTGCTGAAAGATTCCAGGCCCAGGCCGCAACGCAAACCGCTGATCTTCTAGCTGCAAGGTGAAAGTGCTGACCACCGAGCCACTGTGCAGCCCAACCCAAGCATGAATGATTAAAAAAGTCAACTCTCAGACAATTATTAATTTGCAAAGTAATCAAAAAAAGACAAAGGATTGTAAAGTGTTAAACAGAGATTTGGGTTCATTACATTATTACAGATTTTTAACTGCACGTTTTTCTTTGCTTAAATTTTCAATGCTCTTATTAAGTTTTGAAAAAAACAAAGCAAGAGCATGTAAGAAAATGATACGATCTAAATACATGTCTGTGTACATGTGGCCGGTACTGTGGAACTGAATGGCTCATGAAATCACTTATGCTTATAGTTAAATTACTCAAATTTCGAGTACAAATTCCCCAGCTACATGGTGCAATCAGCTTATTACGAACAACAGACACATGTAATTGTGGCAGCACCCTCTAGTGGATGTTATAATTACAACAAAACAAAGGGTGAAGTTGAATGATTTACCCTAGCATCTATGTGGGAGGAGGTTGGGGTGGCTGGATGGGTTGACAAAACTTTGGACTTTCACATGTAAGACACTTTTCTTCCTGTTTCAAACTGAAAGTCAACATTTCTACCAACCTTGACCATTCGAACTATTTTAACCTAAAACCCAACCCTTCCGTGGAGCTGCTGTTGTGTCTCAAGCAAAATATTCAATTCTATGTTTCCAGTCATGAGCCAGGACACTACTTCAGACTGCTGGACTCGCTGCAATGTTAAAATCACTGCAAGTAAACACACTAAATGTTTATTTTTGCACCTCTGGCACACTGCAAATCATGAATCATCACATTCTCTACACAACTTACATGCAGTTTACTAATTATCTTATTATGTGTTTTATCTGATCAACAGATTTATTGGCATGATAAAAACATTTGCAGCTGATCCTGCTCCCAGATATGTTTAATCTTAATTGTAATCTTGTCATTCATAACCAATTAATCCTATATGTACAGCAGATAATCACTTTCTGATGATTTCCTTACAAGATTATTGAAATTATTCAACTTTCTGCCACTTATTGGGTTCAAATAAAGACTTTTAGGTAATTATACAAGAATATGAAAGTCTTTCTGCAATTACTGAGAAGATTTTTATTCATCGTGAGTTTTTGTGATGCCAGCAGGCTTCCAATCATCTGTACACGTGTATCTGAAGTCAGGAGTATTACGAGTAGCTGCTAAGAAAAGATTATTTGCTGATTCCAAAGTACTAAATTCAAGGATTTGCATATTTTTCTAACTACAAAACTGCCTTTCATTTTGCTTGCCGAGTTACAAAGAAAGGTCTGACATGATTATGATTATGACTATTGATTAAGACCTATGCTTCAGAGTCTGCACAAGAAAACTGACGATCTTGGACTTTTTTTTTCTCTTTTCTTTACAGCTACGAGACACAGATTCAATGATAGAGGCTCAAAGATATGATTAAATTATTCTCCTTTAAGACAGATGACTAACGCTGGTGTCAGATGTTTGCTGTGTTATGAGAACTGGATGAATCCTGTGAAGAGAAATGTTTTATACATGCGGCACGCAACGAAAACAAAGGTCTGCTTCCCTGCTGGCATCGCCTCGCTGGATTCTCAGCCGGCTTTCAGCAGGTCAGCTGTGTCGTGTTGGGTGGGGGCGGGGCAGGTGGTGGTAGGGGGAGTTTGTGGATGGATGCATATAGATTTACAGTCAAACATTCTGCTGATTCCCCATACAGCATCGCCGGTCGATGCATCGGGAGAGCTGCTGCTGCCTCTGCCAATAGCTGTATTGACTTTCAGTCTGCACTTGACCAATCTTTTTCTGTACATGACACATCTGCTAGATCTTTGCTGCATAATTAAAAAAGAGGTGTTACAAAGGGGTTTGGACGAGTCAAACATCTGACTGCACGCTCTGAGGGAAGAATGAAAGATTCAGCTTTGGTAAAAGGTTCCATTTCAGCCCCGCGTTGGGATACCTTTCCTCCTTGGTAACCTACAGAACATCAGTAAAGATATCACGCCTTGTAATTTACTCTACATCTCACTTGGCTTTAGTAATAATTTGTCTGACTGTTCCTAAATACAAAAATTAAAGGTTAGCCAGGATGTCAGATTAAATTCTCCACCAGCGTCGACCTCTTCAGGTTGACCTAATCTACTCGTTGATCAAAATATATTTACTCTCACTGCATGAATCACTGCAAACGCCAAACAGCCGGGCCTTATTTTGAATGCTGTCTGCACACACTGAGCTGAACATGCTGATGTGAAAACAAGCTTAACATGGCTCCTGACCTTTCTGTAATTACCCATAGAGTATTTCAGTCTCTCAAAACCTCCCGCCTTTGAAGCCCTCGGAGAAGACGCTTCTCCCGGAGACGGAGCGCTCACATCTGGAGCAAAAAAAAAACGGAGCAACCTTGATGTGGCATGTGTTTGCTCCCCACCCTTCTGAGAATGTCAGGGAAAAAGAATCTCAGCAGGAGGATTTAGATGCTGAGGGCAAAGATCATATTTGCTGTTTGACAAGACGATTTGCTGGAAAGTGCGAAAGGAGAGTTTTAAAGACATAACAGTGAGGTTTTGTTGTTTTCTGTGCAGGTCGCAAAGCCGGCTCATGGGCTCGCCAAATGTCTTAATCGTTTTGGAACGATGAAAAGTAAGTCTTCAAATGCAAGCCTGAGGAAAGGTCAAGCAGATTTTACAACCAAGAAAAAAAAAAACATGGTGGCTCAGCCTGATAAAATCCCCGGGAGAGGAAAGAATCTAACAGGAACTGAAACTAGTAAAAAGCCATACAGAGTCTGACGCAAGATGCCAGCTTGTTGGTAATTACATTTACACCAGGAGACACAAAATGCCTCAAATCATGACAGGCGTGTCGCTTGGCATCGCATATCACAGGTGAGCACCAATAATGACCGCTTTGAAATATCCGCCAGATCTGAGTGGCAGAATGAGGAGTGGGGAAATTGCGAGCAATCTTGCAGCACATCGCTGCATGATTGAATTCTATTGATTAGCTTCACTGTTGTTTTTTCTCTGCATGGACTGCGACAACAACAATTACATACAGCATTCAAAAAGCTATTACAACATCTGAATTGTGGGATCTCATGGAGTTCTGTAATTATCTCAAGGAGAGATCAAAACAGTTGGCTCAGCTCATCCATACTGGTATTAAAATGATTTCAGATGGCCATAAAATAAACTAAACGACAACTAGAAGAGAGTAATAACAATAAATGCATATGTCAAATGTATCGCAGTGACTAATTTTGCATTGAGCTCAGATGAGGAGCGACCTTCAGAAGTGACATCCCTTAAGGCAGTTTAATGGACTTCACACAGCTCCCTCTGAAGCCACAAAAAGCATCTTTGTGCAACTTTTTTTCTTTTTGCATATATCCAGTAGTGCTGCCCAACACCTTTAAACACACTTTGATGTGTGAAAATCAGCGCAGCTCCCTTTAAAATGCTCATCAGCTCCTGCTCAGTGACATGGCAGCACACCAATCAAAAGAAACTGTAAGGCATGGCTTTGTTGAGGTGTCGGTATGGAATTCCTTTTCTAAAGAGCTACAGATAGATTCAAATTCATTAGAAGTTCCAGCAGGAGACTGAACATCCTCCCCCAGGAAATTTTTGAGCATCAAACACATCATTTCCTGCATTCTGGTGACTTTTTCACGCACCAATTTGTACATTTTCTACATCAATTGATGGCAGAAATGATTTTTTTTAATGTAAACAAAAACAACAACAAAAAATACTATGAAGCAAGTTGCATAATCAGGATATCTTTATCCTGGCTTAACTAAGCCTAACACAGAGGCTAAGTAGTCACACCAACTCTACAAGTCAACCCAAGGCATCTGAATTTAGCTCTGAGCACGTTCCGATCAAACATGAACAGGTCTAGAGGCGCACATTTCCCACAAGAACAACAAACTATAACCCTAAACCAATTAGAGGGTTTTAAATTATAATCCGGGCTAACAACAAAATAGATGCTGCAGCCAAAGTCGGGAAAGAAAGCTGCAAAAAACTGCCAACTGCATGAATGTGTAAGTTAACAGGCTTATCAATATCCCATTGTGCTGCTTGGATGTAGGTTTCCTATTCAAGACTCAATCTATTTATCATCATGCATCTCAAGACTGCATAATGAACCTACAGATGTAGTCCCTTTATGCTTCTCACAAAAAAAGAAGCAAGAATAAATGATCAAGTCTTATGAAATAAAAGTATTTTTATGGTGATGTGAAGGATGATTCAGTAATCTCACATTCAGTCTGATCTCCCAGTCAGTTTTACTCTTTATCTTTCAGCTGCTGATGAAGGTTGACAGTAAATTTGAGGTCAACATGTAGGTTAACCGAGTTCTGTTAAGGATTATATCATTCTAATGAAGCATTTAAAAGAAGAAAATGGCTTTGGAATCGATTGTAGGTGGAAAAACTTTTACCTATCTGTGCGCTGAGCTCTGCAAAATCATCCAGGAACAGTGATGCTACCTTCCAAAAGAACTGATTATTATCAAAAGTCATCAAAAAAGTGTAAAAGCTGAAATTACCTGTTGTGGTCTGACTTCTGTCTGCTTTATTTCAGTTTATTAACCCTCTACCTTTTTAAGTAGGATGGCACCGTGGACTTCAAGGCCGTGTGCATGCACTAGTGGTGTCCTTTTCCTATTGCTCTTGGGGTCGCTCTCTGGCTCTGCGGGGCCAGCGTGGCTCGGGCCCCTCTGCCTGGGGGTGGGTGTCCCGGGTGTCTCTCCCTTTGAGCCCTGGGTCTGCTGGGTCTGTGCGCTCTCCCGGGGCCTTGGGGGTGGCGGCGGCTGGTCTCTTCTGGGGCGCCCTGGCTGGCCCTGGGGTTTGGGGTGGGTCGGCCCTCTGGTCGCTCCCCTGTCCCTTCCTGCTCTGCTTCCCTCCTCCTCCCTCCTCTCCTGCCTGGCCGCTCGTCCTCGTCCCTCTCCCTCCCCTGGGGGGGCTGGGGGCCCTCCGCTGCCTGGGGGTCTGGCATGGGGGCCGGGTGGTCTCTCTGGGGGGGTGGCTCTGGCTCATCCGGGCACAGGCCTTGGTACTTGCCTGTGTGCCGCCACTGGAGATAAGTTTCTGCTGGCTGGGGGCTTCTGTCCGGGCCCGGTGCTGTCCTTGGGTGTGGTGGGGTGGGTGGGGTCTCGGTGGTGCTGCGGGGTGGGTGCCCTGCATCCTGAACGTGCCGGCTCCGGGGCGGGCGTGGGGGCTCATGGCCCTTGCTTCCTAGTGGTGCGGCCTGGTCCTCCCTCCGGGGCAGGGTGCTGCATGCGGCTGGCCCGTGGTGGGGCTACGGCGTCTGCCGGGGCGCTGCTCCGGCGCTGCGACTTCTGGGGGTTTCGGTGCTGGCCGGGCCAGTCGGGTTCGTGTGGGCCCACCTCGGCCTCTTGCCTCTGGGCTCTGGGGGCCCTCTGCATCAGTACCGGTGGTCTTACTACCTGTCTCCCCCGCTGCTCTCTCCTCATGGGCCGGATCCACACCAGACTGCCTCTTACTGTGCACTTCACATACTTCACACATCACTGTATATAGTTACTCTTAGGCACATATAGGGACACAACAGCTAGGGCCCCGAGAGCAGGTGGGGGCAGGAACGATGGGCTCTGTGGTGGGGCGGATGGCAGGGCTCTACGGCCTTGTCTCTTCCCCATCACCCTCTTGCTTGCCTCCCCTGCTCTCTAATTTCTTTTTAATGCACCACACACACTCACACCTTGGGGGTAGGTCTGGGACGGCTCAGGGAACTTGGGCCAGGGTAGGCTGCAGAGTAGCCATCCTCTGTGGTCCTCTGGCCCGCCCCCTGGACGCCTCGCCCAGCCTCCCCACTTTTAATGCACCACATGACACTCAGGGTTACACTATCACGGTGCAGGGATAATGTCTCCAGTCTGGGATCGGGAGACATATTAATAGGGAGTAATGGGGGGATTTCACTAATATGGCCTCGCTGGTGGGACCCGGCCCCCTCATGGCTATGGGGTGGCGGGGGTGGACCATCATCCGTGTTGCTGTGGCTGGGGGGTCCCCGGGACCTGGGGGCTGTGGTCGGGGGGGGTTCTCCTGCGTGCCCGACGGGTCCGGGCTGGTGCGATGGCTCTTGGTGGGCTGCGGGGGCTGGATTGGCCGTCTTGGTGGGCGCTGTGGCTGTACTGCGGGCTGGTGGCATGTGGTGGCTCTGTCCCGGTGGGTTGTCAGGGCGCATTGCGGGGGGTGGGGGCCCTGGGTGTACTGCGCTCGCCTGGGGCCTGGTGCGGGGGGTATGCGGGGTGCCTCCCTGTCGGCATCGCCGGGCCCCACCACACTGTCCATTTTTACTCTCTGGACTCGCATCGGGTCCCGGCTCCGATTTCCTCTGGCCGGCTCCCGGTGGTGGCCTGCCTTGTGATGGGCTGGTTGCCGCCCCTTCGGTGGGCCGCTCGGCCCCTGTGTCTGGCTTCCTGGCTGTGTGGGGCCGTTGGCCCCCTCGGGGGAGGGAGGGGGGATGGGGGTGGGCGGGTCGGGTGGTGGGGTGGGGGGTTCGGTGGGGGCTGGGGTGGGCGGGGTTGGGGTTTGGGTGGCGGGTGGGTCCTCGTGCCCCGGGCCGCCTGGGTCGGTCTGGGCGCGCTGGGGGTGTCGGTAGCTGCTCCCTCTTGTTCTCTGGGTCCTCGTCGTTCACGGTGGCCCCGGTGGCTCTCTGGGGGTGCCGCCCTGTGGCTCCTACTGCCTGGGGGGAGGGGTGCCCTGTTGGCTTGGCCCTGCCTTGCCGTGATTGCTGTTCTGGGCTTTGGGGTTCTTCACACTTGCATGTTTGATCAGGTCTCGCCAGCTACTGCCGAGTCCCATTTCAGCAAATGATGGGTCCCGCCATAATGTGCTGAGAATCTCTCCAGTCTCTACCCTAAACTCATTCTCTCTTGCACTAGTATCCTCTTCTGGCCTATTCTATTCTATTCTATACTATCAAGACACACACAATTATGGTGCTCAGTACCGTTTGTTCATTTATTATTGAATCTCTTTTTCTTTTGTGTTGGTTTGGTTTTCTTTTCTTTTTTCAAATTTTTATTTTTTTTTCTATTGATGGACAGTTAGTAGTTGGGCATAACACACCACCTTACAATCTTTAATTGCAATAGCAACGCCTGTTATTTTCTATCCCTGTTCATCCTGTTCGTCCTGTTCGTCCTGTCCAGTCTTTGTTTCCCCCACACATCACTGAGGTGTAGCACTGCCCTCCCTGGCTCATAATAGGGAATTCTAATAAAGAAGGTCTGCTTAGCTTTCAGGGAGGGCTGGTGATGGTCACACACATGCACTAAATATTAAAATATTTGGTTGCAAGACTAAAATATGCATCAATCTCATATAATGTTGACTCCCCTTTTGTGGAGTTAAACAATGAGAACAAATGCAGACAAAAAAAAGAAAAAAAAAAAAGAAAAAAAAAAAAAAAAAATGAAATTACCTGTTGTTACATATGCATCTTTTGTATTTAATTGCATAAAAATCCATCTAAGGATGTGCACTGCATTTGTCCATGCTTTCAGCTCATCCCCGTCAAAATAAGCACCAAACAAATAACTAACTAACTACGTGTCTTCACCTTGTTTCTATATGATGCTCCAACTCGCCTGATCTCGAGTTGCACTGCAGCTGGGCGACTATGTATGCCAGCGACGTTTGAACTCCTCTGGTCCTGCATCACACTAATGCAACTCGACAGTATCTGCATCACATCACGATGCTGAGCCCCATGCAATTATTCCTTGGGATACATTCATATTCATAATCCAATTAGTTTTGACTCCAAGATAAGGGCTTTTTTTTTCTCTCTCCCTGATACAAATATGATTTATCCTGTTTGGGGGATTATATCAGACTCTAAATGTTTTGGCCTGCAAGGACTGAGCCGAGCTAAAACAGAGTCGGAATTGTTTATCTGTTCATTTTTCTTTAGTGGAAACAAGATAGTCGAGCGTGACTAAGCTGCGTTTGTCCCATTACACCCCCCACCTGCTGGAGATAAGAGTATACATGCTGTACATATGATGCATGAATGGGGGAGGCGTTCTTGCTGCGCTCCCTGGAAGCGAATATCACGCACACAAAAACAAATCAGTCGGAATCTTCTCCAACACCCTCCTCCACATCAACTCCCCCGCCGTCACCCACATGCGCCCACACACATCCAATTAATTAGTGTAAATGAGTGATGTGCCCTTGCCTCGGCCACATGACCGTCCGCCCTCAGCTTCTGTTTACTTTTTTGGCACACCAGGGACCCGGATTGACAATCAGTTTTCACTTAGTTTTAAGCTTGAAACTCACTGCTCGCACGCTTTGATCTGCCCCACAGCAGGACGCCGTGCCAATTTGAAAGTCGGCAGAGCAAAACATTCATCAAGCACAACAACTACGTGACAACTACAAGCGAGGGAAGAGCAAAGCATTTTCCTGATGGAGACTTAAGGATGGGCAACTGACAGAAAATGTATATTAAAGTCAACTCAAGTGCTGCAAAGAGCAGTTTACTTTGGTAAAAGTCTCAATGTAGCAAAATATACTTAAAATACCAGAAGTCAGAGCCCTAATTATACAAAACAACATTGTATATTATGCAGCTGGGTTATAATTATTGATGCATTAATTTGTATATGTCACTTTACTGTTGCAGCTGGTAAAGAATACATCAGAATATGATTTGCATTAAAAATCTAAATTTGCAAGCAGGCTTTTTCCATGGGGGTGACCGCTCACGGCTGGAAGCCAAAGCAGTAGATCTGCGTTAGCTTATTTGACAGAAATCCATGCGTTTTACTGTTAATTTTAAACAAAAAATGTGGAATATGCTTAAGTAAATGAAGCTCTAATTAGCGAAACTGGTTGAAAACAGCATGTCTTTGGCCTTTTGGTCTCACACAATTGATATTTTGTGAATAACCCTGGAGAGAGCTTCACCAGCTCCTTTTCATTTGATGGACAGATCAGCTCAGTTGTCAAAATTGGCTTTTTTCGGTTTAGATTTTTAGCCAAAGTGAAGTCCAATCCTTCCCAAATTCCATCACGACCACTCTGTTAGACTTTTGTGGTTTCCTGTATGTGGGTGTAGACCAGTCATCTCCTCAGCGTCTGCAGCTGCTCATCTTGGAAGAGGAAAAAAAAAAAAGCTCGTAATCGCTGAACTTCACTGGTTTTCTGTTCATTGCAGGATTGATTTTGAGATTTCACTCTTTGTCCGTAAGGTTTTAAATGGGTTGGTGCCACCACATTTAGCTACCTAGTTAGAGCACTGAGGTTGACCAGCCGCATCCTCCTGGATGTTCTGAGATCCAGCCACACAACAGAAGCAACTGAGCCTTGTGGCTTCTAATGAGTTACTATTAATATAAAAACTACTCAGACATCACAAACTTTGAAGCTGAAGACCCAGCTCATATCTTCTTGATATTCAGTTCAGGTACCACTTAACATCCTGATTTCAGCTTTTACTATGCCATGACACTTTATTCTTATTGTTTTTAAAGTCCAATTCTTATGATTTATTTGACTAATGTGATTATTTTTTTAAACTGTCTAATATTCTTACTATTTTATCGACTTAAATAATTTTTTTATTGTAATAATCTTATTTTTTGTCTTGTATTCTTATTTTATTGTCATTTATATTTATTTTATTACCTTTTTAATTATTTCATAGTCTTATAATCTGTTTTTTGTTTTTTATCTTTACAATTTATTGACTTATATTGTTATTATTTTACTCTTACAATCTTATCTTATTGTCTTTTATTCTTAGTATTTTAGTGACTTAAATTGTTAATATTTTACTGTTTTATAATCTTGTTTTACTGACATTTATTTCTACTATTTTTTGACTTATTAATATTTCACTTGCATAACCTTATTTTATTGTCATTTATTCTTACTATTTTATTGTCTAAAATTCCTATTATTTTACTCATAAAATAGTATTTTATTGTATTTTATTCTTACTATTTTAATGACTTATATTTTTATTATATTATTGTCTTGTAATCTTATTTTTTGTATTTTATTCTTATTTTATTGTCTAATATTCTTATTATTTCAAAATCGTATAATCTTTTTTTTGTCTTTTACTCTTACTGTTCCATTGACTTTAATTATAATTATTTTATATTCTTATAATCTTATTTTTTGTCTTTGATTTTTACTATCTTAATTACTTCTATTCCTAATATTTTATGGTCTTATAATCTTTTCCTGTCTTGTATTCTTACTATTTTAGTGACTTATATTCCTAACATTTTACTGTCTTAAAAATATATTTTTTCATCTTTTATTTTTATTATTTTATTGTCTTATATTTTTATTATTTTATAGTCTTATTATCTTATTTTATTGTCTTTCATTCTTAGTATTTTATTACATTTTATAATCTTATAACCTTACTTTACTGTCTTTTATTCTTACTTTTCTACCATCTTGTATTCTTATTATTTTACGCTTTAAATCGTATTTTATTTGTCTTCTATTCATACTATTTTATTATCTTATATTCTTATTATTTCATTGTTTTATAATCTTATATTATTAACTTTTATTCTTGCTATTGTAGAACATTTTGTGTATATTCTAATCATTGTGCACCACACTGGTTCAACTCTTGTTTTTCAATGTGCATTCCAAATACATTTAACTGACTGTTCACAACTCTAACCACTCTGGTGCTGGTGATTTTGCTTTGGCACTGCCTAAAATCTCTTTCGGGGAGCCAGAAATTCTTCTACACAAGAGAAAACCTGTGTAGTGGAGCAAAAAGCACATCATTTCCCTTTAAAATACAGCTGAGTAGAAGCTGAAGGCAAAATAAAAAGGAAATACACGATTACACATGCATAAAAACTGTATTCAAGTAGAGTGTTTAAGTAAATGTTGAGTAAGACTGACTGTCCTTGTGGTTTTAGCCCTTGAGAGCATGTCACATGTCGCTTGAAACGAAGCAAATACTGGGTGTGTGCTCTGTGTAATGCTGTGGAATTACACTCTGTTCTCGATAGACAAAGCGACCTGACAGAAAGAGACAGTTGCAAACAAGTTTAGACAGACAAAGAGATAAAAAAAAAAAAAACACGAGACGAAGGGGGCAGATGAACCAACAGGTAGGCAGGCAGGTTTACAAGCAAAGAAAGGAGAAAAAAAAAAGGAAAAAGCAGACAGACAGGGAGGAATCAGAAGCAATGGGAAATGCTTTACAGCCATATGTAGGTGGTCCTAATGATGTTTTGCTTATTGCATGCAGCCCCTGTTGCTTTTTGGAATCTCCAGACTCCACCGGGTATCTTATTGCACTTGTGTTTTGTTATCTCCACTGCGAAATTGATGTGAGAGAGGATATTTAACTTGCTGCTTTCTGTCATGCTCTCAATTCCAACTGAGCACTGCAGATGGAGGAGGGAGGGAGGAGGGGGGTGGGAAGGGGTGAGGGAGGGAGAGTTGAGGTACTTACACCCCCCCCCCCCAGCTGATGTAATAATCCCAAACAATGGACTACAATACAAATCGATAGGAGGTGAGATATGTTCAAACTACTCTCTATTTTTTCTCTCACAGTTGTAGATCTATTTTTTTGCCAAAAAAAGGAAAAAAAAAAGATTTTATCTTGGGTAAACGTCACGCACACATGCGCATATAGGGTGCCACTCTGACGCATCATTTGTTGTATAGTCAACTGTTTTCTTTTTTTTTCCTACTGGACTGAGGCATGACTATAGCGGATAATTGTTTTTATTTTTTCTCTCTCTCTCTCTCTGTTTCTCTCTCTCTTACCGCATTCAACAGTGTTTTCAAAGCAAGAGAGGAGGGGAGAGAGAAAAAAAGAGGGGCGAAAGTCAGCGCCAGGACTGGAACAGAGGAGGTTTTGGCGCACAGACGGAGACATCATCCGACCAAATAACAAGGGGAAAGAAGAGGAGGGGGGTTAATTTAACGCACTGAAGTGAGGTATCACGATCCTAATGTGAAATCTCGCCAGTGTTTTTTTTTCTTTTTTGACGATGCCGACTTGGACTCTTTCACCACGGAGCTCTAAAAGAACGCGTTTTGGTGGCATCCTTTTTGCGCATTTGGAGGGAAAAAACCTATAGACTGATTTGTTTTTGTTTTTGTTTTGACTGGAGAGAAAGAAAAAGACAAAAAAAAAAAAACAACTCGCCCCTATATGCCTGTATGTGGATTGATCCCCCCCTCCACCACCGCCACCACCACCTCCTCCTGCTCCTCTCTTCTCAGCATTCCCTCAGTCAGTAGACGGATTTTTGCCATTACAGCTCAGTAGAGGGTGTCAGATCTTTCTTAGAGCAACCGCGCTAGGATGAACACGGTCTCCGCGTTCCTCTTTTTGTGATTCCCGAATTGCCACACGCACACTCGCGCACGGAGGAGAAAAAAAAACAAAAAAGAGAGGGGGAAATCGGCGCAAACGATCGAGGCGAGACGCCCGGAGGATGTGAAAGAGAGCGGGGGGGTTAAAAAAAAAGAAAAGAGAGAGATGCTGTGCAGCGGTGGGATCGCCTGTACAGCTCCAGCGCAGGGTGTGAATTCAGCACCGGGGGAGAGGGGACAGCTCCCGACGCCGCAGCACGCTGCACGACTGGGGCAGAAAAAGCCACGGATTTGTTAATTTTATTTCCCCTACCCCTCTCCTCCTCTTTCTTCTTCTTGCCAAGGTCAGTGCTAAACGAACTGAAAAAAAGCCAGTGAAAAAAGAGAAAGAAGACGAGAAGATGCGCAGGACTCTACTGCCGCTCGCTGTTTTTGATTTTTATCATAAACACGCGGAAGCTGTGCGGATTCAGTCGATTTGAAAGAGACGTTTGTGGGTTTTTTGGGACTCCTGGACGCAAGAGCAGGTTAGATGCAGCATGGATGTGTTATAAAAGACTGCCTTATCTTCTCCCTAAATGTCTCCCCCCCTTTTTTTGTTTTTTTCTTTTCTTTTTTTTTTCTTCTTCTTCCCCTCTCCTGACTGATGCAGACTGAATTCACAGCTCGTATGTCTTGAAACCCGGGAATGAATCGTCCACGTTAAAAAAATGCTGCTTTGGATTGTTCTGCTGAATGCGGCTCTTTGTGTTGCTAGTGGAAATGTTACAAGGGACGTTTGTAAGGAGCAGATATGCTCTTGCAACGAGGTAGAGGGAGATCTGCACATAGACTGCGAAAAAAGGAGCTTCACCACTCTGCAGCATTTGACTGGCCCCAGCTCGCAGTTCTACCACTTGCTCCTGCACGGAAATTCGCTATCCAGGCTATTTCCCAACGAGTTCGCCAACTTTTACAATGCAGTGAGCTTGCATTTGGAAAACAATGGCTTGCACGACATTGTCCCCGGCGCCTTTCTGGGCTTGCAGCTGGTGAAAAGGCTGCACATCAATAACAATAAGATCCGATCATTCAGGAAGAGTACATTTCTGGGGTTAGACGACTTGGAATATCTACAAGCTGATTTCAATCTACTGCGGGATATTGACCCCGCCGTTTTCAGGGACCTAAATAAACTTGAAGTGTTAATACTTAACGACAACCTCATCAGCGCGCTACCTATAAACGTGTTTCAACATGTGCCCATTACGCATCTCGACCTGCGGGGAAACCGAATCAAAACGTTGCCTTATGAAGGGATCCTTGAGCAAATACCGGGCATTGCGGAGGTTTTGTTGGAGGACAACCCGTGGGACTGTAACTGCGACCTGGTTTCTCTGAAGGAATGGCTGGAGAACATACCGCATAACGCGCTCATTGGGAGGGTGATATGCGAGGCTCCCACCAGGCTGCAGGGGAGCGACCTGAACGAGACGTCAGAAGCGGATCTGTGCCCTTCACAGAACGGCGGCGTGGACACCAGCCTGGTCGCCCCTCCCACCCAGGAGGAGACCTCGGAGCTCCACGGCCCGCGTCCCACGCCTTACAAGCCCCGCGGAGACGCCGGCGGGCCCCCGACGCCCGGCGGCCACAAGAGCCACTCCAAATCTCGTGAGAACTGGCAGCTGAAAACCAAGCCCACTCCGGTGGTGACAGGTGTGAACGGGGACAGGGAGCAGCTGCACAACGTGACGTGCCCCCAGCCGTGCAACTGCAAGCTGGTCGGCTCCAGACAGGGGCTGGGGGTCAACTGCGAGGGCAAAAAGATCGAGAGCCTGTCTAACCTCAAACCCAAGCCACTGGCGGCGCACGAACTGAACATGCGAGACAACAACATCCACGCAGTGAAAAAGAACCAGCTGCTCGGCTACTCCAGCCTCAACCTGCTCGATCTGGGCGGGAACAACATCAAGGTGATTGACAACAGCACGTTCCAAAACCAGAGCGAGCTCAGGTGGCTGTACATGGATAAGAACTACCTGGATACGCTGATAGCAGAGATGTTCGTGGGCCTTGTGAATCTGGAATATCTCAGTTTGGAATACAACGACATTCAGCTGATAGTGGCAGGTGCGTTCAGCCCCATGCCCAACCTGAGGGTTCTGTTCCTCAACAACAACCTACTGAAATCTTTACCCGTGGATGCTTTCCTTGGGATTTCTTTATCCAAAATCAGCCTGCATAACAATTATTTCCCCTATCTCCCCGTGGCTGGCGTCTTAGACCAGCTCAACTCAATCATACAGATCGATTTGCACGGGAACCCGTGGGATTGCTCGTGCAACATCGTGCCCTTCAAGCAGTGGACGGAGAAACTCGGGGCCGACGTGATCGTGAGCGATCTCAAGTGCGAGTCCCCGGAAGAGTTCTGGAAACGCGACTTCCGATATGTGCGGAACGACCTCATGTGCCCCAGACTGTACGACAGAGTCCCCCCCACGCCTCTCTCCAAAAACAGCACTTTCACCGTGGACTCGGGGACGCGCTCGAACTCCTACTTGGAGCCGAACCGGGTCTCCATCTCGGTGCTCGTCCCCGGGCTGCTGCTGGTGTTTGTCACGTCCGCGTTCACCGTGGTAGGAATGCTTGTGTTTATTTTGCGGAATCGCAAGAGGTCAAAGCGGAGGGATGGGAACTCCTCCGCCTCGGAGATCAATTCCTTGCAGACAGTGTGTGACTCGTCTTATTGGCACAGCGGGCCTTATCACGCAGATGGGGGCGCGCACCGGGGCTTCGACTGCAGCACGCACCTCTCCACGACAAACGATGCGTAAAAACGAACCAGGGGGGAGACTCTGCTCTGTAGTTTAGTACAATAAAGCCTCTACCAGACTGGATTACAAACAGTCACACAAAGACAGACTTGACGCACACATGACAACAGAAAAAAACTGCAAGAATCTTTGGTTCGAACTTGCTTATGTCTTGTTTTGAACCAAGTCTGCTGCTGCACAGGCCCCACTCTGTAATATATGTATATGCCAAACCCCCCTGGCGAAAACCCCTCCTTCCCCCTCCTCCCTCCCTCCCTCCCTCCCTTCCTCCCGATTTGCCGCAATCGGACTACGGATCTGTATGAGACAGAAAAGAGGGAGAGGAGGGGGAAAAAGGAGAGGATGGAGAGGGGGAGAGGAGAGGAGAGGGCGTGTGTGTGTGAGAGAGAGAGCGAGATAGAGAAAAAGCGAGGACCCCGGAGGAATGGTGCACGAACGCATGAATGTAAATGTAAATACTCGGACCGATGTATCATAATCTGCATGATGATATTTCGCATGGTTTCAACACACACACGACGGCGAGGAACCATAACCACCATAACCAACAAAGAAGCAAACTCGACCCTTTTCATGTTATATCAATATGACGACTATATATAGATATTAAGAATTATATATGACTATTACAAAAGTGCCATTTCTCTATTTTTTGTGAACCTGCAGTTAGGATTTGTATTTGTTGTTTTCAAACTTGTTTGGAGAAAAGAGACACACAACACACGAGAAGAAAAAATAATCAATAATGATGACTATCGGAGAGGAAGTGATGGAAGTGAAGCTGTCAGTGCATGTTCTTTTTTCTGTTTGTTATCATTTGATTGTCGATAAATATTGGGGTTATTTATACCGTATTAGATGGTGCAGATTAAATCCACTCTGCGCAAGTCATCATCTCCTTTATGAATGTAAAACTGTGTTATTTTATGGTGTGCCAATTGTTGACTTTCAGATATTCAGACATGCAGATGAGCATGACCAATTAACGTCACTCAGATGCTTATGCTGCAAAGTTAATGTAGCTAAAATAACAGTTCCGTGGTTTTTTGTGTGTCAATGAATATAGCCTGCTTTGGGTGAGAGGAAGACTAAAAAAAAAAGAAAAAAGAATAAAAAAAACAAGCCATTTAAATGGGGGGTTTATACCATCATATTTTTTCAACAAACTGAGCAAAGAAGTGTTTTCAATTGAGCTATGTATAATTCGATCTATGTAAAACAGGTAGACATGATCTAGAGTAGAATGCTTTTTTTAAATGTCAGAAAAAAGAAGTATTCCTCCACGTTAAAAAGCTTATGGCTATGATTCACTTTCATCATATTGTGAGCTTTTGTAAAGCCATCTAATCTTGTCCAAATAAGACAACTGAAACTCACTGTATGTACTACAAAATGTGCTTGAAATAGGCTGTGTTGGGGGGAGGGGGGGTGAGTCTTGCTTTTTCTTTTTTCCTGAACAAACCAGGCCACATTATGGCAGCATGTGGCTGGTTCATAGTGCAACAGGAGGTAACAGAGAGATAAAGGGCACAGTGTCTACATACAATTAGATAATGCAAGATGCCTTTTTTTTGTTTTCCTTTTCAAATCAGCATTTTGAATTTGAGATGCTCCTCTTGAGGGGAAGTCGGGGGGGTCGCATGGTTTTTGTGGGCTCATGAAAACAATGCCATGACTGAATAGCTGTTTTGCAGGAGGATGAATAGGATGGCGGGGGGTCTGCTGCTTTAGCCTATAACCGCTTTAACTGGATTTAGGAGAGAAAAATGCATTAAAAGCTACTTGATTCCAGTATTCCAGAATTGATCAAACTCTGCAGTGTCTGAAACAAATGTGAGGAATGTGCAATTTCTTTCCTTGTTTTGTTTTTTTAATTATTATTTTCATGTTTAATTATGATGTAAAATTCCAGTGCAATTGATTTTCTTTACAAAAATCCCCCTACTCCAAGATGCCTGATTTAGATTCTGCATAATTTGGGTGGAGAGAAAAAAAAAAAACAACTTGATATGCCATGGCCAAGATGAGAGTGTACAGAGTTGATGTGAGATGGATGAGCTTACACCCCCTAACTCCCCCCATCCCCCTCCTCCCCTGTCTCACCCCTTCACACACACACACACACACTTGCTAGTAGGCCTACAGTATCCCCCGGTATGCTGGCTAGCGCTGTCCATGGTGCTGAATCATCTACCCTCCCTCTGCGTTATCCTTTTTTTTTTTTGTTGCCTGTGCTTTCATTTGTGCGGACATGCAACCCTTTTTGCACGTGTGCGTGACGACATATGAGCGAGTGAGTTAAAAGTTGCGTGACCATTCACCCCCTCCTCCTCACCCCACCGGCCCCAAATAGCTCCACCGTGGGGACTAACATCTCGGCAGATCTGTGACAGACACTCACCATCATCATCACCACCACCACCCTGCATTTAGTTCAGTCACCTTGCTCCCCCCTTCCACCTCACCCACCCAGAAGCTTCCTCTCCACCCCTCCCCCCCCCCCATTGTCCCCTCCCTTCCGGTCCAATCGTACCCAGAGAGGGGGAGGAGCAGGGGGGTGGAGGATCGGGGTAACTCTATGTGTCTCTTCTGTGGAGTATTAACTGTGCCACAGCCCACTGATGATTTGTCATAATCTTCAAACGCTGTGTTTCAAAGTTACATTTATATGCTTTGCGATATTTGACCTGCTTCTATTTTGTTAAATAAAGTGTGGTTGAGGTTGAGTAAAAAAAAAAAAAAAAAAAAAAAAAGGTTTGGTTTTAGGAATTTTTCATTGCATTTGACTGAGTTGGTGTAATGAGACGTGACAGGATTTATTCATCATCTGTTCATGTCATGTTGTTTTTTTGTTTTTGTTTTTACATCCTAAAGGATTTACAGATGCTTAGATGATGCTGTTTGGTGTTAAATATGAAAAAAAGAAAAACAATAATAAGATATGTTCTTTTTCTATCATTTTCAGATCATATTAGCAGGATTCCCTAGAGAGAAAATGACACATTTCTGTCTCTTGCTGCAGCTCTGACTGAATTATTATTATTATACAACCAGATTTTCTCTGTGGGGTAAACCCAAAACTCAAAATGGCTGGTGTCTGAAAAAAACAAACAAACAGTTAGTAGGTGTATGAATCCAAAACTCATAACTCATCCACATGTTTTGTTTTTGTTTTGTAACAGAACATTGCTACTGCCTTGATACTCCCGAGTTTACTTCACCTACTATCATCTGTGTTGAAAATATATGGACTCCTGTTCCATTTAATGGAAAATGCAAATGCAATACACTGTGGAGCAGAGTGCTATACTGTATGTAATAATGGATAATAGATCTTCAAAACATTGCACTTCTTCAGTGTGAATACATTAGAGACTGTCAGGTGTTCCTGTGCCGTGGTCCTGTGTGGCTCAGTGAACAACAGTAGGACCCATTCATTAGTGCACTGGATAATAGCTGCTGGAAACACAGCCGAGTGGAGTAGCCTCTTTTGCACGCTGGGCACACAGCACTCCAACACTGCTGTGGCCCAGCAGGCCTGCCGTAGTTCGTGTGATATTTCCCCCGAGGAGCTGGCAGTTGATGCAACACTTCCAGCAGGGATAACATCATCCACACACCTCATAACACTCAGCTTCGGTGTAAGCCTCGATGGTCTCACTTTGGTTTAAGTTGGGGCCATTTAATCCGGAGGATATGGGGAATACTTTTTGTTCTGTATTTGGAAGCTGTGCTCTTTTTTATTTATTTTTTTTTTGCTTCAGGGTTAACTCCTAGAGAAAAAGCGTGTACCTGTGGCTGCTTTGGCTCGATGCTCTTCAGCTGGAATTCCCATTACAGAATGTGTTTTGGTGCTGCAGACTTTTGTTATTTTGTTCAGAGGCGTTATTCGGTAGAGACTCGTCGCTGAAAGCATCCTAAATAGAAATCTATGACTGTAGAAACAGTAGGGGAAACACTTTTTAAACAATATTTTAAGCTTTTTATGAAGTTTGTATGTCAGAGTGACCACTAAAATTGCACTTATGTCTCTCTCGTCACTCATTTAGACAGGAACCTGGTCTTGTTAGCCCAAAATAACAGCTTGGAGGTTGTTAGCGAGTGGCTAAACTTGCCCTTGAGGGATTTTGCTTTGTTGTTGACTTCAACATGTGGCCACGAGATCCCAAGTAGTTTGCATTTGAACCGAATTGTCGAGCGCAATAAGAATCTTCTTGGAATTGCTATTTTCTGTAATTCAACAGAATTGACCGCAGCAAGATGCTAAAAAAAATCCATTCAAAAACACCAGCTTCCCTTTTAATGTGAGCTAAAGAGTCTGTGGCTTGCTTTTATCTGACTCCCAGCGGTCAGATTGAATGCCCTTGTTTAGGTTTTGTAAACCCCCCCTCCAAAGATTTTAAGCCAGGGTATTAGCTTTTGAAGTTAGCTTTGATGAAAGTCCCATGTGCTGCACTGCAGAGTTGCTTCTTGCACTCCCAAACGCTGCAGCAGCACTGCAACTTTGTGCTGCTTGTATTAGCCCACTGGGGGTGTAAAGCAGTGATTATCTGGCATTATCCCCGAGGATTTCTTGGTGTTACTCCCAGATATTATTATTAGCCCATCCACTGCAAAGCATTTAGCCTATAAGTCTCAGTGGTTGGGTTTTATTAGCGGTTATGTTCTTTGTGTGCCAGAGTAGTTATGGAATACCCGCCATTCTGTAGGGTTGGAATTAGCTTGAATGCTCTGGAGTGCAAGTGTTTAACATGAAAGGAAACACACAATTATGTTAATGCACCTTTTAGTATGCAAATATATCCAAAAACAAAATGTAATTACATCAACAAAGCAAAATCTTTTGTTGTAAAATGTGTTTCTGCTGGGTGGACTTGTGCCTGCAGCCTCAGTTAATGCACTCTTTCAATGTGGTCATTTTCAGAGTGCCTAATAAGTATTTTAATGTTGTATACTTGGCTTTGTGACAGCTAAACTGCAGCCAGAGCAGGTCAGAGCTTTAGATCAAACGCCAGCTGCACCAAAGCAGCACTATAAGAAGGAAGAAAAAAGTTCCACACTTTTTGAAGCGGTGATATGGAGTTCAAATGTGGGCAGACAAATCAATCTGAGCACAAACAGTTCAACTATGTCAAATCATATCTGCCAGACAGCCTATAGAGCAAACATCCTGAGTAATTAAAAGGATCTCAACTCATAATTGACCCAGATCTGGTGTCAACTCACTGAACACTGGCCTACGTCAAAGCACCAAGCGGGGCCTTTAATCAAGATGAGTGAATGGCCTCCAGCTCTAAGTAATCCTCTTCTTCCAGCCCCCGCTTATCGATTATTTCATTGATTTGATTTAGCGAGCCACACGAGCACCCATCCCTCACTGGCATTTCAGGCATTATGTGGCTCTACCTGATCTGATTACGCTGCTCAAATGGGAGCTACAGCTGCAAAACAAAACGGAGTTTGTTTGCAGTCATAAAGTGAGGAGATTTGTTCGGACTCGGAGGGGGAGGAGCTGCGGCACATTCGCTAACAGACTCCTCTATTTCAGGTTAACCCCATTATTTCAGCACACCTCGGTCTGCACGTCGAAGCGGGTGGGCGGATGCTCACACACACGCACAGACACACACCGGGGCTATGAGAAATTTTAATTTCCTGAAGCTATCTTGGTCTGAACCCAAGGAAACCTGCCCTCATTGCTTTTTACAATTATCTGGGCTGCTTGGAAAACAGCTTATAACCGGGCCAAAGGGAGTTTGGCCTATCGAGCGCTCCGTAAGAGCCTCTCCAAACTGAGACACATTGTATATAGCTATCTGTTTTACATACACATATTTGTTTATCCAGGGCTCTCCACCTTTGCAGGATAAGTGGTATTAAGGTGCAGTTGATGGTATACGATGATACTCCATGTGAAGCACCTCGTTTATGGAGTGGAAAGCCTGAATGCAGATGAAGCGTCTTCCGGGCACCAAAACATCACAGACAATCCGACTGGTTGAACAAAAACCCTGCTCACAGTACACTCAGCTACTTTTTGATTGTAAAAAAAAAAAACACCACTCACAGGCTGTTTTAGGTTATGCCAGTTTGTTCCTGTTGACTCTATGTGAGCTTTCAGGCACAACAAAAGCCCAAATACAATACAATATACACAAAGGTCGGGATGGATTCCTTTACAAAAGCTAACATCTGTGTGAGATGTGAGATACAATGCAACAATGCAATAAAATATGAGAAAGGTTGAAAAATAGCACGGTATTTTGTGGACACAGACACCACTGCTGTGTGTGCACAATACTGGTGCTTTTACCATGAAATATAAATTTCAGGACAAATGCATGCCCTTTTGTGTGACAGAAAATACGAGACATACAGTTCACTATCCGTGAGGCTTGCGGTGTGTCAAATGAACATAAGGGATTCAATGTATTGATTTGGTGATGTGATTTTTGTGTTTGTCAGCTGAGAAGGTGCTGAGTCAACAGTGGTATCCTAAGGAAGGCCTACGGCGCTTTAAACAGGCTGTAAACATGATTTACACACATACTGACTGATGGAATCAATCGCGCACGGAGGCCACAAACTGCGCCGCAAAATCCTTCAGGGAACAACCAGGAAGGTTTCCTGTCTCTTTAACGCCGCATGAAGTCGTCAAACTGGATCTGGAGCGAGCCTTAAACTCTTCAGAGAATTAGCAACTCCCTAACACATCGGGAGAAATTTGCATGACAGTGGTCAATTAGACTGCAAAAAGGAGGTAATGAGGAATCCAATAACACAAATCCAAATAGATTTATTAGGGATTTGGGAGGGTGCACCTGTGTGAAAAGTACTACAACACCAATTACAGATATAGAGCATGCAGAAATCCATTGTATTTATCCAACCCTAGTCTCAGGGACCCTGAATAGAAATGATGCGCTGAGTCATACACTGTGGAAGCAACATAAAGTGTGTGGTAAAAATCAAGTTTAGAAGCAATTCTGACAAGATTAAGGAATTCCATGGAATATCAAGGTGAAGAAATAATGTCCATCTGTGCTGTTAAAGGTCTCAGAATGATTTACTCTCACAGCAACAACAGTCAAAATCAGGTTCTTTACTGTGTAAATATGTCCTTATGATGTCAAATCATGAGTGAAATAAACACTCAAAACCATGACTGAGCATTAAAACTGCAATGTACTGAGGACATTTTCAGAAGCATGGATTCAGACATTCAGAGTTTCAGATGTAACTAATCCAGGTCGAGGCTTTCTGGATCATTATTTTTTCTCAGAATCAGCTTCAGGTTCAAACACATACGGCCGAATTCGTCCAATATTGCAATGTGCTATTGTGCGGTGTAGAGAAGCTTTACAGTGTTTGAGTAAAGTCATAGGTGAGCTGGAGTGCTTGAGCTGCAGCAAATGGGAAGAGATTTCAAGCATTTAAAGGGAAAAAAAAACTTCCAAATATGTAATGTTATATGATGTATCATATCTAAATATGCACTGATACACCAAGATGAGCTTTTAGGGGTTTAATCAATGACTGGAGAGGAACTTAAAGTGCACTACAAATACACTGCAAAAATATAAAAAAAATTTTCTTTTTTATTTTTTGCAATTACAAGGTGGTTGCTTTAGAAACTTAAAATGGCAACATTTAAAGTTGATCTCTGAACTCAGGCCATAAATCAAGCCATACTATTGCTTCGACAAACGCAAGAGAACTTTACTTTGTTATAGAGTGAGACAGTTCTGTTGATGTGTGTTCTTAAATTGTTTACCTCAGATGGACTAATTAGCTCAGAATCTCATAATCAGTCTTATAAATAAACTTTCATTTATTACAGTTAGGGTTGAAGAATATGCAAGAAAAATATTATTTTGACAGAGTGATATGAGTCAAAATATTTGGGGATTTTTATTTTATTAGATGTTTTATTTTATTTTATTTTTTAACTTTTTAACTTTAAAAAAATGCAAATGATGATGTGATTCTTGGTGAACCAAGCAACCTTACATCTGGAGAATATGACTTATAGGCTGGTGTCCATCTACAGCACCGGAAATGGTATTTTGTTACACATCTCTTATTTAAAAAAAAAAAAAAAAAAGAAAAAAAAGAAAGACAAACAGTAACAAATAAAAAATAAATACTGATAATAAAATAAAATGAAGTGATACTAAAATTAATAATAATATTAATAATACTAATTAAAAATAATCATATAACCACCCTATATTGCCATTTTTATAATAATTTAATGAATTGTTCAGCCCTAATTACCAAACTCATAAACATGTTTTTGTAACTAAAGGTTTCGTGAACAGAATCCCTAACTTAACTCGTCAAATCATACCAGTTTGAAACATTGTTAGCATATGAGAATATAATTCCCAGCATGCATTGCAACAGGGTCCAGATTTTCTAATAAGAAGAAAGGTAACTGATGGGGCAATCTGATGAAAATATGTGTGTACTTGAGTCAATCCCAGCTGTAATATATCAAAAGGCAGGATGATGAGATGCTGCTCCTCATGATGCAACACATGCAATAGATTATAAAAGAGAAACAGAAAAGACAAAAAAAAAAGATGAATACTGATTGAATACACATTATCTTGTTTGATTTGATCTTGGAATAAATTAACAGAGGTCACATGTCAGACAAACCTAAAGAGAAAGTTGCATTCATTTTTAAGTCAACTAGCTTCAGTTGTTGTTCAGTTTACCAGATTTTTCCTTTTTTTAACAGTGAAAAGGCCTATATGGTACAGTGGTCCTCTTTAAAATGGTGATTTTGGTCAATTTGTTTCGAGTGCTGGGGCATCTCCTCGCTATTGCCTCGACAACACCAAACAATATGAACACATTTCAGAAGCAACTACGAAGCTCAGCCTCTATTATGTGTGAGTTTTCCAAATGGTCCTTCAGGTTGGCTTCACACAAATGCACATAACTGTTTTCGGTGTGAACTCAACTCAAAGTTTCATGAATTGCAAAGCGGCGCAATTACATTTGACAGGCACGCCGGATCCTTTGTCACCAAAGTGGTGTCGTTTCAAGGATACTTTGCCTTTATTTTAATGAGTCATTTGTTTCCCACAATGAATATAATGAAGTGTTTTTGGAATAACCTTTCAGACATGCTAATTACAGTGGGTTTAATTAATCTGAGCGGATATCTAACTGCACAATTTCCAAAACAAGACACTGTACTTTTTTTTTTTGTGGTTAAAATTACATTATCTCCAACTGGATTAGCATTCTCAGCTACTCACAGGTGACTCTGAACTCTGCTTTGCTGCAATATTAGCCGAAAGCAGAGTGAAAACATGAAAGATGAAACCAATTTACATGGCAGCATACTGCACTATGCCGAGTATCATTAAGCAGACTTTGATATGTCAGTGCAAAGCATCAACATATGTTGACCGGTGTCCATATGTGCACAGAATGAGCACATATGGGCTTGAAGTCTGGCCTATAGGAGACTCCCACACACGGAGGCTTTTAGATCCGACTGTGCAGTCAAACAGGTGCTTGAATTTCATATTAACTGCAAAGAGCAATTCAGCCACATGACATCAAAGCAGCTTTACTGTATGTAGAAAAAATACCATGACGAATGACACATTACAAAGGATCCTTGGCGTCTGAATGGCGCCTCAGAACCATGAGAGTGAATAAAACCCTCTATTCAACATGGATTTTTTCCACATGAAAACATGAGCCGAATGCTACAAAGTTGCCACAAAAAGGTCACCTGCATTTCTTTTTCTTTTTTCCTCTTCTTCTTACTACACAGTCTGCCCTCGTTCCGGCGCCATTTAGATGGATATGTTTTGATTTTTCACTCCTTTGTCACTCTTTGATGACTGTCAAATCGATATGCTCTTAAAGACAGGGTTGGGGGAGGAATTGACTTCCCTTACACCCACTCTATTTGGCCTGACAGTCTGAGGCAGCTCGCAACAAACACATCACCATCCCCATCAGCAACAAAAGACCAAGAAAGAAAAAAAAAAGAAGAAGAAAAACATTTAACTGCTGACACTGGTTTCCAAGAATTTCCTCCGATTATACATGTCAGACAAATGGTCCGAATGGTTCCTCTTTGTTATCGCTGTGGCTTTGTATCACTGCATGAGTGGAAAAAAGTGTGACAAAGACTTGCATCTTGCTTTCCAAGAAAAGTTCTGCTTTCCCATCTTCTTAGTGCCTGGAGGTTTTTAAAAAAAAAAACACGAACACATTCCTCCACTCTCTTACCGTCTCTCTCATATTTAGTTCTAGACAGAATGTTGAGTTGTTGCTCAGCACCTCGGGCTATGAAGCACTGGTGTGGCGTTCATGCACCCGAGAAGAGGGAATAAAGGTTTGTTGCATAAAAACTACGCAACGAGAGACCTGAGCGATTGTTTCAGCAAATCTTGCAGGCAATTAATTCACTGTTTGGTGTGCTGGAATGTGTCTTGAGGCTATATTTGGCAGCATTCTTGGCTCCGTTAAATACCATTTACGGATTTTTCATTTATTTTTTTTAGCAGGAATGTTACCCTTCACCTAAACCCCCCAGTGTGCAAACACACACCCACACAAAAAACACGTACAACCGCTCAGTCTCTCCTCTTTCTCACACATACCCAAATACAAATGCATGCTGGATAAATGTTGTCCTTAACCTGGCGTACTACAAGCGCTCAGCAAATGCCAGCTGGGTCAACAGATGCCCTGGGCATGCTAGTCCGCTCTCTTACAACGAAACGCTGGAACCGTTGCTTCATCTATGGACGCGCACGCAAACGCGCACACACATGCCCGAACCACGCGCCTGCACATTCCGAGCTGTAGTGACAGCCGTCGACAAGCAGATTATGAGGTTTTATCTTGCTTTGTGTTAGCGCCGCTGAAATTGCAGAGCGAAGGGGGCGGTGGGGTCAGTTTTGGGATGCGGCTCTGCTGCAGATAAATCCACTTCACAGGGGGAAAAAAAATCAAAATAAAAATGCAGAATGAAACCAGGAATTGGAACATGAGCAGAGAGGAAACAAAAAACCCAGAATGTCTTCTAAGCAAAAGTATCAAATTATATACTGCTAGTTTGAAGGATTCAAGGCCTCATGAATGACTGCTTCAAAGCATCACATTTTCTTCAAAATTCCTGCAATTTTTCTCCACTTTCTTGCCCTGTGCATCATTTAAAATGGATGTAGATGGAATAGACGGCACTTATGTAGCACTTTTGTATCTAAAGAGACAAACCACTCCACATCTTATGCCTGTCATTCATTCATTCACACGCACTGACGGAGGTAAAGCCACCATTCAGTGTCTTTCCCAAGATATGTGGACATTTGGAGTCAAGAGTCATAACTCCACAGCTAGAAATAGGTAGAAACTGGCTGTACCTTCTTTCTAATGCTTTCTGCATTACATAAAATAACACTGGCTTCTTCCCAGCTCTCCCTATCAACCAATTCCTTGTTTTAAGTCTTTTTTTTGCCTTCCATTTGGGAAGCCATCCAAAAAGGCGTAGCGGTAAAACAACTACACTACCGGATGAGACGGCGCTCGTGACTCATATCATCAGAAGCCAGCAGTGGGAAGAAAAGCCACATATAAAGGCTCATGACGAGAACGTGGAGAGCCAAGTTTTAATGTTTGATGTTACATTCCCACCCTCTGTGAAGCTATTTTTTTGGTATATTTGTATAGTGCTATGTGTGGCACTAAATGGCAAATGAGGTGAAAATTTAAGAGAAAAGGGGAGGTGCTGACTTCAGATGAGAAGAAATTACACAGTGACACTTTTTTCCCCCCTACTTATTACACCCTCACATGGTTGGATTTCCCTGTGTTTATTGGAAATAACAGTTATTTTTCGCCCCAACATCTGCTCTCCATTTACAATGTTGATAAAGTTCTGACAGAAAGCACTGTGGTTAGCGGTCTGATGAGCCGAGCCAGCCTGTGCTTGTGTTTAACAAATACGAGCAATAGGAGAAGACCTTTGGGAATAGCTGTTGCCAGTGCTGAGTGAGACACGGGAAGTCCTGGAGCGATGGGGGTGGCTGCCAGGAGGAGGGTTGATTGCATTCGTTGATGGAGGACGAGGGAAAGGGAAGAACATGCGGGGAGCAAATGATAGAGTAGAACGTGAGGTTAAAATAGACCAATCGAGAGTTCATTTGGGAAACACTTCATATTGTATCATTCTAGTTTCTCTCCTGTAATTTTTTATTCGCACTCTGTGGTGACGGAATGTGGAAACCGTATCATATAGGAGGCACACGGAGCATCTGCTCGCCGCTATGAGTCAGAATTCATCAGATTGAATTAAGTTTATCCCTCTGTGAGAAAACATGTAGAATCAAAGCAGATTTGTCACCCAGCAGAAAGCTGCAGTGCACTTGCTTCAAAGGGTGACTTTTTTGTCTTTTCTCGGTGTATTTTGAAAATACAAATCTGACGTCAAACATCAAATCTTTTCTTTTTTACCCCATTAACCCCATATTTGCTCCAGATGCAATGGCATTAAAAGGCAATTTGTGTCTGATAACAATGTCAGGAGAAGGGAAAATAAAAAATGCATCCAGATATACACCAATCAGCCACTGACAGGTGAAGTAAATAACATGGATCATCTCGCGACAATGTGATGTTCTGCTGGGAAACCTTGAGTTTCAATCACCTATGCATTATTGCAGAACAAGCACACCCTCCTAAATGTTAGGATCTCTCCAATGGAGACAAAGTGTGATGCCACTCTACACAAACTGCTCAGAAATGGCTCGAGGATGATGACCAAGAGCCCAAGGCTTTGACGTGGCCTCCAAACTCCTAGATTTCAATTTGATCGAGCAATGGGATGCACCAGCAGAAGACCAATCTAAGGAGACCTTGAGAGGACCAAAAGGATCTGCCACAGGACACCTCTAGAGGTCCATGTATGTCACCTACCTACACAACCTAGACTACATTAGGCAGGTAGTTTTAATGTTGTGGTTTATCAGTGCAGATATTACCCAGGAGTAATATCTGCACTCAAATTGTGGGTTACATTTACAGCGAAGTGGTCAAAAAAGTCCTTGTTTTATGATGTAGGCTAATGAAATGAAATACAGAACCTTACAGGATGGGATATGATCACATTAGAAAACAGAAGAACCAAGAGCTAAAGCAAAAAAATTGCAAAAAAACCAATTTAATTCAACTTAGCAAAATGTATGTTGTAATGATTCCCAGTTAAAATGTAGAATTTGCAAAAACATGCACACTGAAACAGATTTTTAAATCAAAGCAAACCAGTTCATCAAAGCGGGGGAATCTACTATTCAAACTCCAATAGATGATTATGTTTTTGGATGTGAGCAGACACTGTACAAGAGCGCAGCATTGTTTCTTCATGTTACTGCCACCTGGTCTGCAAGCTCTCACCTGTTAACGGAAATTAAAATGTTTGCATCAAAGTCAATGCAATGACACATTTTCCTCCAGGGGCTTTAGAATCACATAAAGCTATTTTTCCAATGCAGGAACTTGTGAGCAGCCTGAACCTTAGAGCATGTTGCAACTGCAAGAACCTCTTTTGGATATTTTTTTTTCCAATGGATAAAAAACAGCTACTCCATGGTAGGTACTTTAGAGGGGTCCTGTATGGGACTAAATGCTGACTGGTTCAACTCGAAGACAGGACCTAGATGTCTTAAGAAAAATAAGTTCAATTTCAACAACATTATGCCTCAGTTGATCATTTACACATGTATTGCAACTAACAGATCACAGTTTATCTACAAAGGCACAAAACATTCAGTCTCAGGTGTCTGGAACTGAACAATCTAGTATTTTACTTTATGATCAAAACAACTTGTCAAGGTCTAGAAATTATTTAAAATTTACAGTTTTACAAATTTACAGTTAATGTCTTCTCTGTAATTTTTACCCTTTTTCAAAGTCGTCCCGCGGGCCGAAATGTACTATCTTGTGGGCCAGTTTTGGCCCGTGGGCCGTATGTTTCACACCCCTGGTAAAAATATTCAGAGTAAATGAGGCAAAGTGGTGATGTGATCAAGTACACCGGTGTTCCAACTGCACATTAACGATGTGTTCTCGGGACTCCGTATTTTCACAACGGCCAGTGCAGTTTGTGCATGGTAAAAAAAATACTGACGTCACAACAATAGTTCAGCTAATTCGTTCCGCGTAGACAGACCTTTTCCTCCCAGTTGCTCATGCCCCCTTTGTCATGCCCCACTATTTGAGAAACACTGGTTTAGACAAACAAAAACAAGCCAGTATTTTTTTCCCCCCTTATAGCAGAAAAACCGTGTCAAGACCAGTCAGACCATTGTACAGAAAAGCGAGACTATCTTCTCTTTAACGTCTCCATGGACACAGTAAAAGTCACCATAACGGCTAAACTCAACAAACCCTCCACTGTTCTATTTCTTACATGCTCATTGAACTTGAGGTACATTTAGTTACCACTATTTGTTGTTGTTTTGGTGCACACGGAATTAGCCTACACCGCAATGAAAACTGACAAAGCCGACTGCACCTGCTTTGAATTACTACATTGGAACACCACCAGTAGTAATAATGGTTTTGTCCAATACATTTTGCACTTGTCTTCAATCCAGACAACCTAAAGCTTAATAATAGCAACAATAACACATTAACATGCATAAATACAGCTTCCTGTTCCCCAGAACAGCTGAAAAGATTCACACCTATTTTTGTTTCTGCAATATGAACTCATTAAGTATGAACATTAGGTCCAGTATAAAAATGCTACAGTGTCTGGGCTACTGCCAATTCCATTTAACTGAATGGAATAATATTTTGTTCCACGCCCCAAAATAATGATCTGCCACTAAATTAATTATTTTGGACGTAATGGCAAAATAAACCTTTAATAGGCTACAGATTTGTTAGTCAGACTGGGCTGCGAGCAATAGTGGATTTCTACATTTAAAAAAAAAAAAATCGCAAGTGCAATTACTACTCAAAAGGATGATATGAAAATGTTTTTCTCAGCCTGTAATCCACTTTAACACTGGCTTCAAAGTGGTGCAAATGTAGGATGGTGGATTCAAATGGTGGATGTCTTGAACATGATTCCTAAAAAAGTCAGGAGGGTGGAAATAAAAGAGACTTGAAGATGTGCGAAGGGGCAGCACTCGAGGGCTGAGTCACCGTGGTGTTTGCCTCAATGTTCCCTGAGATGGACAGCAGGTTGGGTGCCGATTACCATGGAGCACATCTTCTGTCCCAGGTCGTCTCCCCAGAGGGAAAAAGAAGAAAGAGAGGGAGGGAGAGAGAGAGAGAGAGAGAGAGCAAGCCAATCTATAACGTGTCACCGTCTCTCCCTTGATGGCTGGATGATGGATGACTGCATCTTCTCTAACAATACCAAAACACTCCCTGTGTGGGAGGCCTTTTACACAGGGGCAAGGTAAGAGCTGTGTGTCCGTGATTGTGCAGGGGTCAATTAAAGTCTCTATGTTTTCGCATTAAGTGACAGCTGACACTGCGCCCTTACATGTGTGATATGACACTTAGCTGCGGGGTCAATCCGCTTGTATTTAAAATCGACTGAAAGAGGTGAAAATCTAGAAACAAGTTCAATAAAAGTGGCTTTCTTGCAGTGAATGTATTGGGGTTTTTTTTGACAGTGTTCCCTCTTTTCTTTTACCCTGACGGCTGCTTTATGCGCCCCAAACTACTGTGCAACTCACAAGCCTTACAAATGATCTGTCTCAGTCTGTGTGATCTCCACAATATCCACAGTCGCTGATGCGATGCATCTCAAATCAGAAAATCACTCCACAAAAATCAGAGATGATGAAAGCCTTCAGCACTGCACAGTTGGCAGAGGGGATGGAGGGAAAGGGAGAGCGGGTTGTTGCCTCCCACTCCTTCTCTTGTTCAGTCTTCGGGGCCTCCGCTGGGTCTCTAGGCTTCATCTCTTTCTCCTCTCTTCCTGTCTTCATTCTCTGACTCTCTTACTTGCTCTGTTGCTCTTCCTCAGCTTTTTTTTTCTCTCTCTCCCTCATTCTCTCTCACTCACTCTTTATCCTTCCCTATCTGGTTCTCGGTCGCTCCCAGGGGCTTAATTTATGGTTGTGGAGCTCCAGAAACATAGGGATGACAACCCACGCTCTCCTCTGCTTTGTTAGCTAGCTAGCTTGTTGGCTGGCTGGCTGACTGGCTGGGAGTGAGTGTTCATGTGGATATACTGTATGTACGCTCTGTCTGAATAAAATGTTTTCTTCTTTCCCCTTTTCCCCCTGTCTCATTATTTTTTTCCCCCTTTCAGACATGTGGTTTTATGTTGTTACAGTCAGTTGATGTTCTGCTTGATGTTGTCCATACAGATATAAATAAATATTCCTCTCAGAGAGGCAGGTGCACTTTGATTTTCTGTGCGGCGCAGGCTTCTATAAAGTAGCTTTTTGGCTCAAGTGTGCTTTCTCCAGAGCTTAAAGACTAAACCACATCGCATCGTAAATTTGCAGGGGCACCCACGAGTGACAGCGTTATAGCCGTCACCATTGCATACACCAGGAAAATCTATTTCAATACAATGAGCACCATTATCACATACAAATATGAGTGCAAGAGCAAAAAATGAGGACGCAAATGCTAAAGTAGCACATAAAAAATGACAGAGAGGAAGGGTGAGTGTAGGTGAAGTCTGTCTAAATAATTACCCCCTGCTCCCGCTGAATAACAAACACAATCATTACATATTGTGCAGGTCGTATAACACTGGTAAACAAGACTGTGCCATAAATATTACTCGCTGATATAATAACAGTCTTCAGTGAGCGTGAAAAGAAACGAACATTACATTGTGGTCAGCAAATTGAGAGCTGCATGTTGGAGAACACGCAATGCACAGGAATGTGGCTGCTTTTTCCCCCAGATTGATTAAAGAAGGCTTTTATACAGATTACAGAAACACTTTTATAGTCTTGAATTTGTGGACCTTTACACAGAGATTTGTTAGATCCTCATATTGGCTGTTGCCGCTTCAGATCTCTAGGGTCAGAAGGTCAATAAAAAAAAAAAAAAAAATCAAAGGATTTGAGAAAAAGTCACGGAGAGATAATAAGACCATCCAGCGTAATGGAACTGAACAGAAAATAAGACTTTTAATACATCAGTCAATCAAATTATGCTTTGCTACTTTCACTCGATATTTTTAGTAGAACTGGTAGCATAGAAGAGGTCTGAATCACATCTATAATCTTTATCGCCACTCCAGTGATTTGATGTTGTGCATCCGATTGACCAACTGGAAAAACAGCTGAGCCATTCACACGGCCAAAGAGGTTTACGGGATCAACACAGCTATACAGGTTATGTGATCTGACCTGCAGGAATAATTCTTGAAGCTCTTAGATCTCCAGAATGTCTCTTTCTTCTTTTTGTTATCTTTCTATAAAAGTAAGACCCTCTCTGGTTAGTAATTTAACCCTTAAAAACCCATCTCTGTGTAGCAGAGTTAGATATGTTGAAGTCTTTTTTTTCCATAAAAATAATCTATTTCCACCTTGAAATGGCTTAAATGTACTCTACACCTAATCAAATCTTTTTGTATGTGCAGATTGATGAAGTTTCCACCTTTCTCTGCATCCATCCTTTCATTGCAGCTCGAGCATACCGGCTCACCAATAACTGCTTAGACACAATTAAACTACTCTATGCTACCCAGTGACGAGCTGTAATACTGGAGTAATTCAGACATACATGTTTGAACCAAATCTGAAGGAGATTATTGATAAAGAAGGTCTCATCCTGTAGGTTGACAGGATCGGTTCCTTAGATTTCTTTCATATGAAACCCTCGGAAGTGTGAATCTGTGTTTTTAAGACTGTCATCAGTACACTGCAGTTTAAAGGTGGAGATGCCAAACCATGGTGTTGGCTGATTATTCCACTCGTGTCTTTCATTAAAGAAGTACATTCATAGGGTGGACAAAATACTAGGAACGTGTTTAAATAACACGCAGCCCAGTGCATCACCAACAGCAGCACCAAGCAGAATTATAACCTTTCTGACAACATTAACAGAAACTGAAAATCTAAAAGAAGTAGAGTTTATAACAGAGCTGTTGTAGTGGATTATGTTAAGCCTAACAAGTGCACCTAATTAATTTTCTGGTGAGTGTATGCCTTATTGTAGAGGATAAAGACGCTCAGTTGGTGTTTAACTGCAACTTTAACACCCAATTAATCTTCTTCATAAGGACAACTGCCTTTAGATGCTAAATATTCACAAGTTGCTCCACTTTGATGGATGTACACAGCATCGAGATCTCACCCTTCTTTTTCCGGCAAATGAGCAGAGACGCCACGAGTACAGAAACATTTCCTTTGAAATAATAAAAACTTATGTCGCTCTGGGAGTCCATGTAAGGCGCCATTACTCATACAGAGAGGCTGATTGAGGAAAAAAGGTTTTCAGGGTCTTTATAGCTGCATATTTCTTTGACTGACTGCTCTTAGCAACTGGTACAGACTGAGAGAAGTCTGAATAACTGACTGATTATGGTGAGATAAAGAAGATGACGTTGTTTTGGTGGTTTGATGGTGGAGATGAATTGGCCCTTCAGAGCTAAAAATATTGTTTTTGTAGATGACTAATTTACAGCTGGTGGTCAAATCTGGTAATTCTGGCTCCCAGTCAGGAATTGTTTACTTGATTAAACCACCCAGTGCTGGATACTTATGGGGGGGAGGTGAAAGTAGTTTCGTCGGTGATGGGTGCATGTCTCGTCTGTCCTTCTTTTCTGTGTCTCCTACTTGATGAAACCAACACAGGCAAGGACAAGCAGATGAAAATTAATTGAAACTAGTGCAGGTCTCAGCAAAGCCTCGAGCCGAGGGCCTGGAATGATCAAGGAGACTTAGCAAGTGACTCACACCCACATCGCTGGAGTGGATTTCATACAGTCAGTCCCACATTTCACTGCCAGATGTATTAAATTAAAAAAAAAGGTGGTGGGTGGGTGTATAAACCATATGAGCCTCGTTCATGAATGAGCTCTTATTATGCATGACCAGGGAGGAATGGAGTGAGCTGTCAAACAAGAAGCCGGCGAAAATAATGTGTGACACAACAGCGCAAACAAAAATAGGCTGATTACAGGTGCTTGACTTTGAGCGACAGGTTCAATCAGCTCGTTTGATTCACAATTAAACACATATTCAGAGTATTTTCTTATAAATACAGTCAAATGCGCAGCTGATTTTTGAGGCGTGTATTTCTCTTTGCGAGTATTTGACTTATGTTGATGCACAGCTTCCCACAGAGAGAATGCTTCAAAGACATTTTCCTACTGTGGTCTTTCAGCAGCACAGCCATGGTTTTAGAAACCCGCATGTTTCTGAAAAGCCTTGTACTTAGAGATTAAGATGAACTAGACAAGACGAGGTTTCAACAATGCCCTATGCTCTGGTTTGTTTGAAAGCCAGCACAAGGATGGCAGTTTGAGAATGAATGATGGCGAGGAGCAAATTCTGAATTCAGGATGAGTGTCAGGTTAATATTCTCCTGCTCTCTGCCTCGACTATAATTCATTCTGGAATCGTGGCACGAAAAGAGACATGAAAGCCTTTTCCTTCCCTCTTCTCAGCTCTCATCAGCCGAAGCCTTGCACGCATCCTCTCGATTACCATCGCTCATCTTTTCCCTTTTGTTTCTCCCCTCGTGTCCCCATTCAATCCATTTTCATTTCCCCCTCAGTTCCCTTTACAGCTGCTTTCATTTCAACCCAATCTCTCAATCTTCTCCAACCCCTATTCTACACCCCTTTCACCGGCTCTCCGACAAGCTCTGTCTCACTTCCTCCACCTGTCTGTCATCCTTCTCCCTTTTCTTTCAACCTTCCGTTCTTTATTTTCCCTCTGACTGCTCCCTTTCCAGACTTTTCCTCCTTTATTGGCATATTTTGTCTGCTACTTTCTCTCTTTCCTCCTCAACATACTCTCGCTTTTCCCTCTGTCAAACTCTTCCCCTCTCTCCATTCTTAGCAAAGCTCTCTACGGACCAATTAAGTCCTCCAGCTTGATGTCTTTTCCAACCCCACACACTCAGGCCGACTGGACAGTTCAAGTGGTTCAAGGGCGGACACAGACACTAATGCACACAAGGCGGATTTAACAATGTGGCTTCAAAACATACTGGAGTGTGAGCAGCATTTATGCATCTCCGTCTCTTTGTGAGCGGCCCACTGACCCATCAAAGAACCTTATCTATGCACCCTCTCAGGCAGGGGACCTCATTTGCAATGACGCTTTTGGATTCACATTCCCTCGAGTTCATCCCAGGATCGCTTCCATGAAAAAAGAAACAAACAAACAAAAAAAAACTGCTTGCTTTTTCATTTCAAAAAACAATGTAAACAAGCTGTGAGTGCTTTGTATTAGTATACTGTGTGGTGGAAGAATTGCCAAATGAAAAAGTCAGAATTGAGAAAGAGGCCCTAACACAGCAGAAATTGCTGTTAAAAAAAAGAAAAAAGAGAAAAGAAAGAATAAAACTCTCCGGGCGTATTACACAACACACCAGGGTACTGTCACATTTGTGTGCAGCGCATTTCTCTTGCAATGCTGGCACTGACACTAAGAAACATTTGTGTGTCAGCTCTGCACATAGTGTCAGACTTGGAAGTTTTTCGAGTGACATTTAAGGCTTAAAAATAACAACTTTAAAAGAATAAATTGCTGCGAATGCACAGCGGTGCAGTAATGTGATCTTAAAGAGGAACACATTAGTTTAGCTTAACAATCACACCAAAAATAAAAAATAAAAAAAAAATAAATAACACCTTTAGAAGAGTTTTCCTTAGGAGTATTCAAACCCTGTTGTCCAGTTTAGCTTTTTATTTTCCAAAAAGCATCCAAGACGAATGACAGTATTTGTCTTTCTTATGAACTTGTCACATTGTTGAGAAAACTGTCACAAGAACTCCACAAAAAGCATCTGAGTGACAGTTCAAGCGCTCGAGTTCTGTCTGTTACTGAGTTCTCTCTCCACAGTCAGACAAGTACCTGCTGAACACAGATGACAGACTACCTACCATCCAGAATCATCTCACGACAGCAGGGAGGAAGCTGCATGTCAATTAGCATCGTGAGATAAAATGAAGCGATTCAGAGATGCTCAATGGATCTTGATTGGGGTGAAAAAAACCAAAATGAGTCACTTTAAAAGAAAAAAATAAGATTATATTGTAGATTTCACAATGCCAAAAAAGGGGATTTGATTCATTTAAATCAGCATTTTGAACTAAAAATCGGTGCATTTACGCTGAAAGACAGAAGTTACAATGGCGCCATTAGTAGATTGAGGCTAGAAATGGGTGAGATACGTGCCAGCTTTCCTCTAAACCACATTGGCTTTGAAATTAAACAATGATTATGAGGTCAAAGTGCAGGATTTCAGCCTTACTGTCCACTTAAATCCACAATAAATGAACAATCTACAAACACAAGCTCTTTTAAGGGACACTCCTCCGATTTTACAGGAGGGCAAATAATTGGACATCAGGTAAAATGAAAATCTGCTGCTGCCAATCGGTAACTAAAGGATGCAACTCATAGGTGGTAGAGGACAATAGCTGTTTTTCCCTGGTGATGCTCTGTTCTGCAGCCATTGTCCATACATGCTTGTTTTTAAGTGGCAATACAAATGTTCTTTGGCTTTAACTTGTCATTATGAAGTAAAAGTTGACTCCACAATGTAGAGGCACAACTGGAGTTTAATCTCTGTAAGTTCTGCTACTGTACTGGATGCAAAATACTCATAAAAGAGACATTATTTAGATGTTTCTGTTATTGAAGAAGGATCGAAGTTAGTTGCCTCTGCAGAGAAAAATACAGAATTCCTTGATGAAGTTCTTGCATTGTTGACAACCTCTCACTGCTTTCTTAAGTGTCCTCCTCCCCTCAGGCTTTTTCTGCAATTAGAACCCTCCATCTATGATTATTGACTGTTTTGGCTGTTTAATAAGATGATGACGTATCTAGTACTCTTTGTGTTGGAAGCCTTGTTGGGCCTATTGGACGGTTCTGTTCTTCTGGAAACCAGATCCTATTAATGATTCACTCTGGCCTGCAATTGGATGGAGAAGATATGAAATCTGTGTGGAAAATGAAACACTGATTTACAGCACAAAGAACAACCGGAGGAACTGTGGTGAAAGAAAAAGAAGCTGCTAAAGAGGGACAGCCATTGAAACCCAGACAAAAACAAGAACATTTAACAGGCGTTTTCTCAATGGAGAGAGCTCCAGGAGTTTAGAAGGTTCAAAACTAACATTGGGTTGGTATTATTTCAACAAGGTCAGTCAGTAACAAAGCCCACTTAATCACTCATACAACCAGCTACCTTTACTATGCCAGCACTGAGCTCTACATCATTTCAAGTGGATTTTTTTTAACGTTATTTCTTTATTGGACTGTAGCCAGACAGGCTAGTGGTAGTCACGTTGCTACTTCTGCTGGTATTTGCTAAGTGGTGTTGATAGTTTTGTAGTTTTGTCTCAAATGGGCATACCATTCTTAAGTGCTGTGGAGAATGATTTGACTGCAGCTCACTATCAATCTGCTGAAGAGGAAAACAAAGCAAAAAACAACAACAACAACAAAAAACCCCAGAGTTTTATGGTATATTTTAAAACCAATCACTATCATGTTGGGTGCCCTTTTTACGTCTCTCAAAACTTGACACTTTCAGCATTGCAGTGGTTGTGGTTTGCTTTCCTGAAGAAGATTCTGGCATCTTCTTATCATTGTCCTAATTTATTGTCCAACAAGTAATGGGAAAAATGAATAATAAAGCAACGTGCCTCACTGGCGTTCTTTTAATAGATTCTGGGCAACAATGGAGCTCTGTGGCACAAAGCAATAAGACACACCAGGGTTTGAGCACACACAATACTTGTAGCATCAGTTCATTGTTGATTTTGGTCACTTTAGGGGATCTGCTGACAACAACAGAAAACACAGGAAGCCAGGCAGTCTCATCCTAACAGATGTCAACTTTAACATTCTGATCAGTTTCATTTCCAACCCAGTGTTCTGGTGCAGAGCCAAAGCAAAACTACCTAAAATAAATCACTGACCTGATGCTTTCTGGCTGCTAGAAAATGATTGTGGATCCTTCTGTGATGCCGCATGCGTAAAACAACAAAACATCAGGGATAAGATGAGACTTGCACCTTTGCCTTCCATCAAACATCCAAGCATGAGCTGCTCATGGGCACTTACCCGCAGACGGCACCTGGGACACTCAGCATCATTTTGTGCTGAGACAGACGTCTGCACCAATAACAAGCAACCCCTCGGTTTCTGCAGAATATCACCCAGAAGCTGACAAACTTGTAATTTAGAAAGTCAAACTGTGAAGGAAACACCAAAGCTAATCTCTTTCAAATGCCTTGAGTCACGAATAAGCCAAATCTATATTTAGTGTGAGAGTTTTAATTCCAGGCTCTGCTGTGATGTCACATCATCGATTTCCTCTCTGTGTCTTTCAGAGCAGACAAAGCTCCCAGAGCTATTGTCTGTTTGTTTTGTTTGTTTCTTATTTCCATTTTGTTTTTGCTCCCATCATGGTTGAAAAGGAAAAAAACACAGATACAGAAGAAGTGTGAAGGGGCTGATAAGACTTGAGAGAGAGACAGTTATTCAGAGAGGCGCATGATATGGGCACAGTTTTTGCTCATGCACAAATTCCAACACACACAAACACACACACACGCACACACAGACCATCAGCCTAATTACTAGCGACAGGAACGGAGCTAAGGGAAACGGCTACAGCCACGACCACTTCCACTGTGGTGCACCGCTGGCAATATGCCCCATTTCTGCATTTAACACACACACGAGAACACGTGTGCAAAAACCACAGCGGCCACACACTGTCAGAAAATCAGCACATGTTCACAAACGGCCTTATTAGTGCACAAACAAGCACAGATGCAGTCGGCACACAAACGCGGTCACAGAAATGCGCAGAGACACAGGAAAAGCGAAATGAAATTACATGGTTGGTAGTGCTATCACTTATAGTGATTCAGCACCATGGACAGAGTCACATGTGCAGTAATAGAGATTAAAAAAAATCAGCCACATTTGCTCCCCGTCTTTCTTTTCCGTGAACACTTACAGACACATACTCGCTGAGCTGATGCCAAGTCCTGGGGCGCAGGCTTCTGAATCTTTTAATTGGATGTATGTTTTGACAAGCTAATCTCAAGAACAGGACACTGCCTACCCACAAGACTTACTAAATTCTCTTGAAGATCACAGGAATTAATCTTTAATGACCTACGTGACATATTCATTCAGTTTTATAATTGTCTGCCCCATATGGTTGTATTTATATGTGTGTCTGAGATGCGTTTGTACATATGGGACTCTGCAAATACAGGGAGAGCTTTTGAGGTCACCTGCAGTGTAGCGTCTCAGAAGCTATTATTACTATTATTTAATTTTTTACATTTGAATGCAGGTATTTTGTTTTTTCATCTTTAGATTTGAGCATGTATGTCTTCATTGCATGCATTTTTCCCCTTTACTTTGGAAATTTGTTTTGCAAATGTAGAAATAACTTCTGAAATGAGGCAAAAAAAGGGGTTGCAGTAACTGTGGTATGTTGTGTGGTGAGGAAGCATGCAATCTAAATGTTGTCATGTGCTGTGGATATGTGATCACATCTTGCAGAACCTTGAAATCGTGTGTGCAAAGACTTGATTGCAAAAGAAAATATGATTTATGCTGGTCACATGAGAAATGATGGGAGCCATTTGTATGTCCTTGGGGTGCCATGTGCTGTTGCTAGAAGCTTGAATCCAAACTGCAGAGAATCCACAGCTCCTCTTAATAAGACATGAGCTCTGAAAAGACTATATCAGAAAAGGGGCTCTAAAAATACTGACAAAATGCTTTGTTTGGCTTGCATTTCTTCATGTGTAAAATTAAGCTCTTCTTGTTGTATGATTCATGCATGAGGATGATTAATCACTGAGTTATCATGTCCATATGGTGATTTTATATGCTGGATTACACATCATGAGTGAAATCAGCAGTCAACACAAGGTCTAAAGAAATTCCACCTTGAAACTGCAACGTAGAGACTTCTGGGATTTTCTATATAACAAACCTAAAGAATCAATCAATTTACAAGGTTTGGATTTCTGCATCATTACTCTTCTTTGTGTTTAGCTAATTTACTCGAATATTACAACTTTTCATTGTGTAGGAGGTGATGACGTAATAGAACTGTGCATTCTAGAGAAAGCAACAGTGTAAAGCTACATCAAACCTATTTTAAGGGCAGGAATAAATTATTTTAATACAGAAAAACAACATCTAAAAATATAACTTTGATACACAGATGAGTTTTTAGGGGTTTAATCAATGATCAGAGAGGAGCTTGAATAAAAATACCAGCATGCATGCTGTTCTGCCGTCTTCATCGAAGCATGGCGGCGCATTATCATATCAGATCAGAGAGAAAAACTAACTTTGTTCATGCCAGCTGCAATAAAACATCTGAAAGCAGCAGCTCCTTTTCACCTGTTTTCCATTTCTTATTATTCACATTCTTATTAATAGGAATAATAAATGAAATCCGAATCAAGTGCTGTGTCAAACTATTGTTTCTGACCATAAAACAGAGAGCTACCCTGAATGCAATATTCACATACTGCTCTCTTGATACCTTCCTCCATTTTGGACGCTCTTGTTCCTTCTGTCCCATCAGCGGTTAGCATTGTCAACTCATTTAGGAAACTGGTTGGCAACATAAAATTATTATAAATGCTTGTGTCACTGAGCGCTAAAGCTTTATAGGTTGACACTTTTAAAAGGATAAGTTGACAGCCATGCTAACAGCACTGTGAGAGTTTACTTAAGCTATGTTCAGACAGCCCACTCATTCACCCACTCACCCATTAGCAGTGTTGGCTACATACAACGCTCACTAAGGATGAGGGCAGGTAGCTTCTCACGCATTCCAGGCACTATTTGTATGTAACGGTGCTGCATAATTACACACTGCTTATTTGTAATTATCTCTGTCGCACGAACAAACAGCTGAAAATCTGCACCGCATTTGAGGTCATGAACGCAACAGTGTTGCCATTTTTAGACAAGTGCGCAATATAATCGGCATCTCTCTCAATAACACTGTTATACGTTACATCACTCAGTCTGAGCACTGAGTAGCCATTTACCATTTATGGCAGCATTTGCATAACGCATTAATGACCAAAAGACAAAATAGAAACTAATAGCCGTATCAGACTGTTCAAATAACAAATAGCCTAGTTCATGTATGATTTCCCTAATAACTGAGATTTCTGTTAACTACTACTTTACTAACAGTAGAACACAAATACTCTGACATGGAGTTCAGGACTACAAATTGTGACTGGTGCTTAAAGAGAAGTGCACAGTGTGGCTTGCTGTTAGAGCCTGATGGATCCTGTCTCCATGTCAGGGATCATTGACATTTATATGAATTTCATAACGTTACTGGTAATGTTGTTCCATTCTTCCATGTATGCACACAACTGTTCTGCTTTGGAGACACTTTTAGAACATGGATTCTGCTGTCTGGCACACTCAGCTTTTTCATAAACTCAAAGGAAAAACTCCTACAAACAGCAGGGAAGAGCAAGCTAAATGTCTGTCCCCCATAAATGTCTTGTGGAAACAAAAAAAAAACTTGCCAGAAATCACTTCACACTACTTAAAGTACCATTGCTTGAGGGGCCTATCTGCTAATGTGACTGTATGCAGTTCAGGCTTGTGCCATAGTGACACAGAAATATTACCAGGCTTGGGTTTTACATAAATTGCTGTTGCTCAGGAGAACAGACCTGAGATCACTAAGGAGTGTAATGCTCAGTAGGCAATCTCATTGGGTAAGAAAGTCATAATAGTTTGTGGCTAATGTTTCTTCTTCTTCTGCAGCTGCAATGTATGATGGTGTGAGTCAATCAACGTAAGGTAAAGCTTCTACATTTTAGTGTGCCATATGAAAATTTTATACATTCACATTCATAAATATATACTATTGTTCAAAAGTTTGGGGTCACCCAGACAATTTCATGTTTTCCATGAAAACTCACACTTTTATTCATGTGCTAACATAACTGCACAAGGGTTTTCTAATCATCAATGAGCCTTTTAACACCATTAGCTAACACAATGTAGCATTAGAACACAGGAGTGATGGTTGCTGGAAATGTTCCTCTGTACCTCTATGTAGATATTCCATTAAAAATCAGCAGTTTCCAGCTAAAATAGTCATTTAACACATTAACAATGTCTAGACTGTATTTCTGACTAATTTAATGTTATCTTCATTGAAAAAAATCTGCTTTTCTTTAAAAAAAATAAGGACATTTCTAAGTGACCCCAAACTTTTGAACGGTGATGTACATTTTGTACATTTTCTGTTTTATTTTTCATTTATGGTGACATTCGATGACCTAAAATGTATAGGTGTTTTATAATTTTATTTACTTTTTTATGCTTATTCAAATGTTCCATATTTGTCTGAAGTGAACATCAGAAGTTTGGAATGCTGTACTTTAGCACATTTTAATTGTTAAAATATCATGTCACTTTTGAACATGAAATTAAAAGTAAACAATGAAAAGAATAAATAAAAACAACCCTGCCTGGGTGAGGCAGAGGGCTGCCTTCCCTGAGCTTGGTTCTGCCGGAGGTTTCTTTCTATTGTCCAGTACTTGTTCAGGGGGAATCTTCAGATTTCTTTGGGTTCTCTGAATAAGTTTGCAATATGAAGGGCCTTGAGATGGCGTCTATTGTGAATCAGGACAAGTGGACAATTACAACAAATAAATAAATAAATAAATACACAGCATTCGACACTGCTGTGCTTTGAAGTAAATGCTAACATTAACATGCAATAGTCCTCACGGTGCCGTCATCCAGACGTTTAGCAGACATAATGCTTAGTTTAGCAAGAGAAAACAGACTAATTAGCGCATCACAGGTCGTCAATTTCAGCTGTCATTCAGGACACACTGTCTGGAAGGCATGAATGTATGTAGATAAACGCGTGGCAATCCATTTACCATATCTCACTCTGGTGTCCCAAACGACCAACATCCCCAACCCTGTCACTGGCATGACCGAAATGTAAGTGGAGTGGGGTTATGCGAAATGACACTTAGCTGCATTCAACGACAACACAGATACTGAGAGGAATGGAAAAGGAAGCACAATGCGCATGTAAACAAGGGCAAAGGAAAACATTCTGGTCTTCAGCACTGCGACACACACATACAATTTATCTCCTGGCAATAGCTTCAGACTTTGAACTGGAGCACATCTGAAAGCATTCATGTGGAAAGTGCAGGCAATAAGGCTTTGTCAGGCTGGCACATACGATCCTCCGTGCTGCCTGATGTAACACTGGAATAGCAAGTGACGTCCTTCCACTGCATTCAGCTGGTAATAGAAAAAGGTTTTATGGACAGGCTGCACGGTGCACACACATCCTGCAGCCACCATCAACGCTGTGCCTGCAAACTGAAGCTAAACACACCACCTCTGAGGCTTCAACTGTACAGATATGTGTCATGCTACTCTGTCTTCATGTTTACTGAGGTGTCTCCACACCTAACTCTCCAGGAATCACTGGAAAATCAGTGTCTTTTAGTCTGTTCAAGCTGAGGCTGGAACAGAATAAATAAGAAAGACAAAACCCAACCTCCCTTCTTGCTTCATTTTCTCATTTTGTCAGAACATTTTCATGGGTAAATTTCTAGAGCAGCCGAGGTTAAATCTTTTATTTAAGGCTGAGGACAAACTTGACTGACAGGGAAACAGAAAAAGGCATTAATTGGCGTGAAAACAGTGCAAATCCTCGCTTTCTTTCTCTGATTTGCACATGCACTCCAGGTCGCTCGAAAAGTAAAGTTTTACAATGTAGTAACTCTTTAAGAAGAAATGCTGCTGCTGCACACCTTATCTGACTGCCCTTGGTGTCATTATGGAATAACAATGCAGTGTACACCGGCAGAAACATAAAGAGGGAGTTGGGGGGGTGCCATGAAGAAAAGAAACTTCTTCACAAATTACTGCTTTGCTGATGTCAGAGAAGGGTTTATTTGTTTCACTTCCACTGTCAGAGATGAGGGAAAAAAAGAATGAGTGAGAGCAGAGATAAGGGACCAACTGTGGGGAGAAGACGTTCTCTGTACAACGACTGAATAAAAGTGCGGAGATTTGGACAAGGATTTATCCCTCGGTTCCTTGTTGCATTAATTCAAAAGCTTTGCTCTGTTTACCGAGAATGCTCTGACATTTTCTCCTTGCAGCCTTTGTCGGTGCTGTCACGCAATCACAGCCTTGGATGTAACACAGTAATTATTAAAAGTCAATATTGAAAAGATCATCATGCAAATTGGTGTGTGCAATGGGAGTGATGATGCCATACAAGTTCTATTAGCATAATTTGGCCTATTTGCTCCAAATCAAAAAGATAAATCTGCCATGTGTGTTAATCATGCTATAATGGCTAACCTTGAAAACAGTCGATCTGATTCCAAACCATTAAACAATCACACATGCCACAGGCAGGTTAGCTAGCTCTGCGTGTGCTGTAAAATCTAACAGATGCTTACTGCGGTCCTATAGAGGTGATGACCATGCAGACAGGGCCTGATATTTTTGAGCTTTTTCACCACATTTTGCATCACCCGACTGAAATTGTGCTACAGGCAAATTGTCGAAGCACCCTCCCGCTTTCCCCCCACCTCATGTCTTTTTTTTTAATCCCCCATGATCCTCTCTGGTACTATTGGCAAATTGCCAGCTAATGTCCAACCCAGAGGAAAAAAAGACTTGCGAGGACAAATCCAATCTCACAGCAGGTGGGAAAACAACACTTTTATCTGACTGAAATTGGTCAATTAGCTCCAAATAAAGTCAAACATTTCTCCGCTTCCTCCTGGGGTTATGGATGAAGTGAAAAGAGAAGAAGAGACCTTGATTTTGCTCATTTAGGACATGCTATGATTTTTAATTACCCACTGGAAGGAGTCTTTTATTGAGCTACACGGCTCCACACTGTCACCTGTCCTCTCTAATTGTGCCTCTTCACTCCTGAGGGGAGTTGGAGGGGAATGTAATTACAGTGAGATCAATAGTCGGGCATCAACGATGACACAGTAACGATTCATATTATATGCAGACTGATTCATTTCCGGACATTGTTTAGTTTAATTTAATGGAAGTCTACAAGCTCAAGGGGGGAAAAATTTTTTCGCACATTCACAGAACAAGGCTATAAAGACAATTATATGGGCAAGTTTAATTGCCTGGGAACTATATGGACTGATTAAAAACCACAGTAAGAGCAGCTGACAGCAGCTTTTGGGGTAATTTTGGAGGCATGTTGGATACTTACAAAGTCAGTTAATTTTATTATTATTTAAGGTTTTGCAAACAGAGCCTTACTAATGTTGGAGAAAAGCATTCCTTGTGAAAGTCTACTGTAAGTAAAAGGTGGAGGAGGGCCCAGAATCTGGAGCCATGACTGAGGCTGTAATCTTCACTGTACAGAAATCGGAACAGGTAAGTTAAACCAGAATATTGGAAAAATTCATCAATCCAACAGATTCTGAGGCATTTTTACCATCAATGGCAACCTGATGCTGCAGAAAGAGTGAAAGAAAGGCCATCAAAAACGTTATTACCCCTCAATGCATGGATCATTTTTTAAAAAAATATATGGAAACATTGAGAATTAAAAACAAAACAAGGCCTTAAAAACTGTCTGATTGGATTTTTTGAGGCCAAACATTAAGTGAATAGGGTAAAAGAAAATACAGATATCACCATGAAGCTTCCTTTGCTGACTACTTTACATTAACACGGTGAAACACTGTGTACAAAGGAGGCATTATCTCATTAAAATGCAAAGATATGCATTAATTTCAAGAAGAAAAAATGGAACATTGGATAATGGCAGGTTCGAAATTTAAACTTTGTTTCATCTTGTTCACATATTAGTCAGCTAGTTTGACAGAGGGGTTTTGGATGTCTCTTTATCAGTCTATAAATCAGAAAATACAGACAACAGCGATAAAAATGTCCATTTTCAGCACGTTTGGGGAATAGAAGGTTCTATAACTCTGGCTCTGACTGACGTATGAACAAATGGTTCCGTAAAACCCTTCAGAATAGGTATAAGAATAAAAGTGGGAAGTTTGTTACATCCAAGTACTGCAGAAGTAGAGATTATTGAACCAGTATAAGAAAAAAAATCCCACCAAAAAACAACTAACTTTGCAACTTTAAGCAGATATCTACAGTTGATTGCTTACATTTGTTATTCTGCTGTGTGCAGAAAAGAGAAAATGTAATGAAATTTACCTCTGAATGTGTGTTTTAAATGTCTAAACCAAGACGTGCTATGGAAGCAAAATAGTTTATCGTGCCTTCCTCTAATTGTAAATATTATTTTCACATACATACATGTATATGCTTTGATTCACAATTTCAGTTTTTTTTAAATACATTATCAGATAGTAATTAAATCCCAACAATAATTAATACATATTTTGTTTTTGTTTTCACTATGTTGACACACAGGGTTCAGATGACTAAAATATATATTTTCACTTACAGAAAAAAATTAATAAACCTGAATAAAAGTATTTCCTACTCTACAGCTAACTGTAGAATATTTCTGAACCTGTACGTTTATGGTGGAATAAAAGGTTTTAACAGGGAGGTTTATCACCATCTGCTACTTTGGATTTATTATGCAATATTCAGGGTATCAAATAGCAATAAAGACAATGTTTATGGAGCAATGACGGGGAGGTTTTGGTGATCATGCATGGCTGGTTTGAAGTTAGCAGAGCAAATGATGATGTTTTATTAGAAGTTAGAATAACTACCCATTGTAGTGTAAAAAAAAGGAAAAAAAAATCTGCCTTTGCACCAACATTTTTGCAGATCTATCCAGTGATTGGGGGGTATTTTAGTGTTTGTTTTTCATTGTGTGCCTTTTTCTACTTCTTTCATGGTTGAATTATGGAGGCTGCGGTGGAAATTATTCACAGCATTTTAGGTGCAAATGCAGGAGTAGGCCGATACAAAACAGGCCTATGGACCATTCGCAGAAACGGAAAAATCAGATCAACAAGAAGAGGGAAATTTCGGAGGATATTGAGATGGATGACATGTGTTGCAGCATGTGGTAAGAAATACTTTCCTAGGCTTAACTTTCAACAGGCTTAATACAAATGCCCTGACGGCCCGTTATCGCGATTATGCTGCCCACTGTTCTCAAGTCACGTTGCTGCTTTGATGTATTTACTGTTGCCATGATGACTACATACCACGTTAACAGCATGACAACAGCGGATGTTGCGACGTGCACAGATTTGACATCATATTCGGGCTGTAATGTCAGTGACTTCAAGTAAAATACAGATTTTGCTTATCCCTTGCGAATGCATTGCAAGAAACACAGATGTGGGGGGTAATTCACAGATTACCAGAGATCTAATCCTGTGCAAATAGTACATAAACTCAGACTTTAGGGGTTTAATCAATGGCCGCAAAGAAATTTGAAGATATTTTGGTGGAACAATCAAACAAATTGGCATGCATATAGCTACACCCCTAGCATGACTTACGGTCATATTCGAGTAAAATTCTGTTAAATCCAGGTAAATGTCCTACATATACTTCACCTTGCATCTGGGTTGGAATCACAGGAGGGAAATATGTACCTCTAAGAGAATGTGCAACACATCACGGCTGAATCGCTGCTGGTACTTTTAGTATTTCCATTTCCTTTCAACATTTTTCAGTGTCCCAGACTTAAGGTGAAAGAGAATATTTGATGGATGGGCCATCGACTCGGAAGGCCACTGAGGATATGTAAGAGTGTCTACCGAAGACTTTAAAGTGCAAATAATCTACAGAAATACATTCTGTATGGCAGACAGCTGTCTCCTCGACGCAACGTAGCTACGGCTGAATGCTTGTCAGCTTTTACTGACACCGCCAGCGCATAGTCAAAGCAGACATCTATAGCAAAATGGCACATTGGAAAACAATGAGAACGGATCGGTCCTTCGAGTGGCTGAGTCATTTCACGATGACACCAGGATAGACAGGAAAGGGAAAAAAGAGGGAAATAAACAGCAAGTGACAGAAAAAGAAAGGGAACAGACGACACGTCGAAGGAGCGAAACAATGAGAAATGTCAAAAATAGATGAAAGTTTCCTTGCGTGACACCAGGTTTCTATAAAGTGCACGCCCTAGAGACTGAGACACCGCTCGCCTGCCCATCCGTCCCCAAGAGGAGACATAATTTAACAAAAAGGCGGAGATGCGGTGAGTTTGTGGCCAGTCGTTGTGTCCCAGCAGAGGACGGGAAAAGGTCTATTTGTCAGACTCATTTTTTTTTTTTTTTTTTTTTCCCCCGTCCAGGACCATTTCAGCCAAACGTCCATTACCGAAACCACTGAATTCATGCAACATTAAACTGGCAGTAACCCAGCTGGTCACTTTCTCCATCTGAATGAGACGCCAGAGTGGAAACCCTTTGAGGAAATGTAGTCTACAAAAGGCACAGCATGAGAAATGAAGCAATATTAGTTGGTGTGGACCAGTGGTTGGCCAAAACAGGCAGCATGATTTCATTAGAATTTTCAGTCGTGGCAAAATGCCTCTGGTGGGCTATTATGTGGGTGAGATCCATTTAAAAGGCATTGAAAATAGAGTGGAGAAATATTTAACAAAACAGATTTATGATGACCAATTTATCAATATCTCTTATGCTACACAAAGTCAAAGAGTTTCATGAGACATTTATCAAAGAGAAACAACCAATGTCATTAGTTAGTTTATCTTAAATATCCAAATTATAACAAATCCAATAGCACTCCATGCATGAGTTGTTTAAATCCTTGCACTGACTAAACCCTAAGATCTTTATGAGATGCAGTATTCGGTTCCCAAGTTACAGCATGACTTTTAGGAGTGAGGGATTGTTTTTACTGTTGCATTACATTTTTATTTCTATTACCTGTAAAGCACTTTGTGTTGCATTGCATTTGTGTGAAAAGTGCTATATAAATTAAGTCTAATTGATTAATTCACTGAACAACAATTCACAGCTATGGTAGGATATAGGAAATTGTCTCCATGTTTTACTGATGATCACTTCCATTATTCATCCTTGAATTTGACGCATTAGACAAATGCTTTGTGAGAGCCGCCTGTATCTTCTTAGCCCGTCTCTGTTTTTGCTTTGTTTTCCATCTTCTGCCAAGGCCAAATCACAGTGATCGCGCCACTCGTCATGAGTGGAGAGCAAAACGACCAGCTATCGATGGAAGCACCAAGGACAGAGGTGGGAGTCGGGAGCTCCACCTTCTCCTTATCCCGCCCCCGCCACTCCAATGGCGGGCGTTAGGGAGACTCAAGTGCTTGGGACCACAGCTGCATTTACGCTGAGCCCTTTATTCCCACCGACAATCAGAAAAAGAGTTTGGAGAGAATAGAAATGAATCAAACACCTCAGACTGACACATTGACACATTTGACTCTGTTCTGCCTGGAATATTTCAACTCATATCAATGCCTGTATGATAAGAAAAAGAGCAGCACAGAAGGCGAGTTTTGTCTTCCTTTCCTTACTTAGCGTTCAACACTTCTCCCCATTGCCATTGCTTGTAAGTATGGTTGCGTTTTTAGCACCTTGTTAGTACTAAAGGCTGCAAAAAGCTTCCTTCATTCCATTAATGCATCACCTGCACTGTTTTTCATTGAGGAAAATACACAACACCACTTAAATTAACCAACATGGTACCTCCTATCTGCCAAAATTGGTTTTCTCTAAAACTGTTAACTCCAAAAAATGTCTTTACACGCCTAAAAGAGATAAAAGTGCTTGTATTTTGTCAATTTAGAGGTTCACTTTTTTCTCTCATCATTATCCAACAAAAATAACTTTCAAATGTTACCACACTCATGGTAGAAATGTTTTTTTTTTTTCTTTGTTTTTTTTTTCCCCGAGCCAAAGTACAAACACTCCAAAATGCCAATGTAGGACACACGCTGTCTTTTATTTGGAATATTTCTATACCTCTGATCTGGTCCTCTGTGGGAGTCATTGCTCCCATTTTGTTTATTTCATTTGTGTTTACTGAATTTAGCTTTTTTTTTCTCTCTTTTATTGCCTCTGCTGCTCCCAATGCTTATTCTAAACTGTTTTAACTTTCAATTGGTGACAATATTGATATAATATATGCGTTTGAAGGCTGCAGCACATATTTTTTGTTATGTCATGGTGAGTACAGACTGTCTTTGAACTGTACCTACTGTATGTGCAATGATTGCATGGGTCAAAAAAGAAAAAAGAAATGTGGCGGCGGTTAGTGGGAGGATAACGATCGATAAAGACTGGTCCCTGCTGAGAAGCTGCTGTGTGTAAATGTGGGATTCCACTTGTGCTGATGGGGGTGAAATCAACCAAGCTGTCAGTCACTATTACCTGTTGTACTCTCTCTGTTTTATGTCTGTGCAGTCGGCTGCAGTCACAGGTACATTGTTTAAGCAGCAAGCAGCCTCTAAGGTGTTAGTGTTCTTTGACAATGGCATGGAAGGTGGGACAAACGCATAGTACTGGAGTCATTTCTGGAAATTTTGGTGACTTTTGTAAAACATACTGGCATCCCTGAGCAGACAGATCTGTCACAGTCAACCAGTATACTGATGTTTTGGTATGATTCAGCTTCATTATACATTTATTCTGTGTCATATCATCAGAATTTTGCATGTCTTGTAACAGTCCCTTACTATGATTTACTAATTTTCTCATGTAGCATAATGACAACAATTAACTGTGAACAATTTAACCATGAAACACGTGTTGTGTATAATTATGTTTTCCATCCAGTGTTTTGAATTATATGTCAAAATGATCTGCATTCGTTATGGTGCCATTCACTTACAATGGCAGTAGAGCTGCAATGCATGTGGACGGGGAGAGAATCAAACTGGCCACCCTGCAATTAGTGGACAACCCAGTCTACGACTTGAGCAAATGTCTGATCTATAAATGTATATGAATTTTATGTATGAATACACACCATTTTATATATGTTTAGCATGTTAAGTGGATGTAATTTAAAGTGAAAGTGTGTTTTCATTCCACATTTTTATACAATTGTTATGCCAGCGAATCATATGTACCACAGCAGTATAAAAATACATACGTCTCTTTTATAAAGACATATGCGTTCATGTATAAATATATACCATTGTACAAGTACACTTTACATGTTTTTTTGGAAAACCGTTCTGTCAGCCAATTACAATTACCACCCCTGTATAAAAAATACATGCGTTTTAACATATGAACTTCATTTCATACGAGTTTCTTCGTTAAAAAAACATGAATCACCGATTAAAATTGCATGACTTCATTTGTCCCTGATACTTTTTGAAATGGGATCAAGCTGACTTTAAAACCGGAGCGGCTCGGTTTCTTGCTCAGTGAGCAGAGCGACTCATTTCTGCTACACAGCAGCTGTGTTTCCGTAATGTATTGTCTATATAGACGTCTTGGCGTCAGGATGAATCAAAAATATACATTTATACGCAGAAAACTGTCTTACTACAGAAAAAAAGCTAAATAGAAAGTGAATAACTGAGGCCATCTTCTTGCCGGTCATAGACTATGGAGATGTCATCTATAGAAGCACCTCAACTCATTTATTTAACCAATCCATGATGAGATTCATTACTTGTGACAGTTATTCTCCTCATTGCTGCTTAATGTCTGTGGGACGTGACAGACATTGGTCTTTGTTAAACTAGTCTCAAAGTCATTCCTCTACTTGTTTGAGTGATCATCTAAGGCTTGGAGTTTGGGACGTATTCGCTGAATTTGGGAAAACTATTTTTAGTTTTTGTGCTGTACTCACTTGGGACTCTTTATGACAAACAAATTACCTCAACTGTACCTGTTGGTCAATTTAAAACCATTATTACAAACTACTCGACTAATTACTTCCTGTTTTCTTCAGTTTTGATTGTACTTTCGACATCATTGCAAATGAGGTCATGCGCTCAGTGATTCTCGAACATTTAAATGAATGAGTGAAGACAGAAAGTTAATGGAAGCAGGAAAAAACACCAAGAAACATCTCCAATTATGGAAAAATGTTTTTTTTTTTCTCATCTAAGGTGTTTCAAGATTTCAAAACAAAAACATGAATGGAATATATTTTATGAGTTCTAACATAGCCAGCATTTAACTTCTGTCGATTTCTTCACCAGTCGACAACATTAAACATGTCCACTATCAGCTAACATTAAAGAATAATTACATCTTTCCACATGAAAAAAATTTCTGAAGACTCTTGCCCTACTTTTTAGATTCTGGCAGATGGAAAAAAAAAATCTGTTTTTTGTTCTTTAAAATGTTTTAACAGTTCACTAATGGCTTATTTTGTTTTACTTCTTTTACTATGTTTATCACAGTCATTCATAATACTACCAATGCATTCGGCTTCAAAACAGTTAAAGGACACAAGATTGATTTGTGCTTTTGTTTTGACCATATTTCATACGTTGGTTTGACACGTCTTGATATTAAACATATCTACTTATAATACTGTATGTAAATTTATGGTCATACTTAGCTTTTTTCTGTCATAAAATACTTACAATTTTCAAATAAAGGATTAAAACAACGGTCTGGACAGGATTCCAACACTCCAACCTAGGTGAGTTAGGAGCAAAATGACGATTATTAAAACCCTGGCAGTTAATGATGCTGGCAGAACTTCCACTCTTTGTCATATCATTAACTGAAACTGCTGGCTGTATATCCATTTCGCAGCCCTGCAGGTCACTTGCTCACAATGCAGTCTGGTCTTTTAATGTGTTTGACAGCTGCCTCTGCAGGAGCAAAACAGCTGGCTTTTCGGCCGGTACAGAGGCTGTTATAATCAAAAGTGCCTGAATTGGGATATAGACTAGCTTGGAACAGTGTTAATTTAACTTTAATTTCAAGGTGTAGAGATCAACATTTATCATTATAGCCTATCCTGTGCTACAGTAATTACCTGTGATGGGCTTTGAGTCGAGCGCATATTCAGTTTAACAGTTGTGATTCTTGTCCTAGTTTAATTATGTTCAGGACACAATGGTTGGATGGAACTTTAGTATCCACCTGCTTATTCATATCCCTGGATGTAGGAGTCTTATGCAGAGGTGCGAGAGAATATACTGCACAGCTCAGAAACAGGTAGCAGCTCAAACTTTCCATTAATGTTCATGGTAATCAGTGTATACAATATGTGCATTTGTCCTTCCAGATAAAAAACATAAAAGAACCACAGGACTTCACTTTAAAAGCCACTGTAACGATACAAAAACTCTACAATGCCGCACAGAAGAGTCCTTTTTTCTCCAGCAATGCTGTTTTTTCCTCTTCTCTCAAAATATGAATTATGAGCTCATACACTACTTGAATCTATTGTGGAAAGCCTAATTAAATTCATATATTTTCCATTATATTTTGAATTGTCACCTGGTGTCTGAATTCTGTTTTCCTTTACAAAAATAAAGACATTTCCACCACAAATTGATGCATAATGGGCGCAAATTGGCACAAAAAAATGGACCAGAATGCAGTAAATGAAGTATCTGATGCTGAAAATTTCCTGAGGGACGACTTCCAGACGTCCCATTTAACGTGTTCCCCCATGGTATTCAAATTTAGCTGCTTAACAATGACATGCACGTATTGGCTGTGAGTGCAGATTTGGCTGCGTAAAGTTACTCAGAAAATAAATAAATAAATAAATAAAAGAATTCATCCTATCTAGTGCACCGCCAGCTGGTGACCACCTAGCTCACCAATGCCAAATAACGGCTCTGCTCAGTAAATATTTGCTCAGTAATTAACCACCAAACCACTGCTGCTTTTATTTTTTTGGGAAATCTATTTCAGTAGATTGCTAAGGAGTTGTTTTTATGCTTTCATCGATGCATACATTAACAAAACGTGACTCATGTGTTGGACTATGAGCAGATGTGAGCCTGTACCAAGCAAAGACAGAGGATCCGGTGTGACCAGCCGGCCTGACAACGTGACAGAGTGACTCCCTCTGTCTCCCCTTTCTTTACCAACAAGTCGCATATAGAGCAAAAAATACAGCATTAATCATCGCCCTTTGAGTCGGAATGACAGGCAGAAACTTGCCAGAGGATAGCAGGACTCCAGAGATTTTGTACTATCTTGGTAAGTGAGGTGAGCACTGAGGTAAAAGCTTCCTTATCTGGGGCCAAAGCAGGCTGGAGACATGTTTTCTAGTAACTCACTTCACTTTTCATTGCAAACCTGGAAAGAAGCCTCCGATATGGCATTTCCCTGCGGGATGGTCAGTCAGTCTGACAAACAACCTGGTGGTGTTTCATAACAACTGATGGAGGAGCTCCAGCAGACCTGGCTGAAGCTTGGCATGATTAAATCTCAGCTCCTGTATTCTCAGACCAAAGTATCCTCAAAGATGACAGTTCTGTTAGAATTCTTGAATTTAGGATATATGTATGTGATTGCAATGATTATGACATTTAAAAAAAAAAAAAAAAAAAAAAAAAGGATGAGAAAAGACTGCCAACTGCCAGGTGGATCACCATGCTGGACATGTCCAGTGGGTACTGGCAGCTTCTTACAAGATGTTCTGCACACCAGCTGGACTCTTTCAGCTTGCTGCGATGCACTGGGAAGCCGAAAGCTAAAGCTACATGTGTGTATAGCAGTGAAGCTCTCCAAAGCTTGGCATCAGAAGTTAAAAGGAGGCACTTCATCCTGTAAGAGTTGCTGGCTGGTTTGCATGCTACTTCACTGTTTCGCTCCCAACAGTGACAAACACAGAACCAGAACAATCCCATCACCTCCACCTGGATTCACATCTCAGGCCAATGCCATCCAATCTATGGTGGGATTTGATGTTTTTATGGCTGAAATTGATGCTGATTGTTGGTGTTTTCACAGCATGTCATAGCAGAGAACCTGTCATTCATAACTAGGCTTCTTCATTAATAAGGGCACTTATACCTGGATATGTAAAATAAAAATAGGAGCGATTAAATTAGGGCATTCTCTTCTGTTCATGTGGGATCAACTGAGATTTGTCTCCTGCTGTTTTTCTGTATTTTCTTAATCTTTCACAGTTCTCAATTTTCACTTTTAATACCCACTAAGATCCATTTCTTAACGCTTTATTAATTAATGCTTCCCAAACTCCGTTTCAGTGCCTTCTGACTTTACCACTAGCCATTAGCATAGCCTTAGCCACTGTGAGAGAAGCTAATTTAATGGTTTGTGGCAATGGCTTGTGTTTCTTGTTCAGTTTTTGTTGCTTGAGAGAGATTTCTGAGACCACTCAGTGATTACAGACAGAGAGGGGAGGCTGCATCAGATAAGAAGAAGCACATTTATCAATAATCGGTCAATAAAAATTGGCCTGTCCCTAACCCAAACCCAGCAGTTCATCTGTGGCTATCTTAGTCAAATTGCAGTCAGCATCCTCTCTTTACTACAGCACTGTCAATCCGATCCTTTTGTAGCTAGAACCATTCAGGGCCTAAAGCTGAGTGAAAAAGTGTCAGCACCTCCAATCGATAGGCCAACCTTCACAAGTCCTCTCCTTGCAATCAGGAATCATGGCTGATCTAAGTGTTACAGAAAACCAGAATGCAACTGAGACCTTGCATTCATGTATGTGCCAGCAAAAATTGACATGTATGACATTCCAAAGCTTTCCAAAAAAACAAACAAAAAAAAAAACCCTTCTCTTTGCTGTTTGTTTGGATCCAGTGAGGGGGCAGCCAGGAAGTATTTTGCATGAGAAAGTACAGCTCTGGTGCAGCTTCAAAAGCCCCTCATTTCTCGCTCTCCGAGAACCGAAATGCCGCAGATTCACCGAAACATATGAATTCTGAGATTAAGTCAGCACCAGCCGCCGCCATGCCAGTATAACCGATGCTGCTCCTCACAGTGTGTGTGTGTGTGTGTGTGTGTGTGTGTGTGTGTGTGTGTGTGTGTGTGTGTGTGTGTGTGTGTGCGCTCTGGTTGCTATGGTTATGCCTTTCTCTGGATCAGTCTGCAGGCGGATAAATAATGCACACTAATGCTGGCGTGGTGACAGCACTGCAGCAAGCTGTTGCTCACCTCAGCTCTGCTCTGGAAAGACTCACAAATGCAGACATGAATATGCTAATATAGCCACATGTATGCATTAATACATGCATCAGTCTGCATGGGGGAAGCATGTTAACCTGCTTATAGAGATGATAATGCAGGCAGAGGAAGGTTTTTTGTTTTTTTTTTCATATCAGCTCTGGTATTGATTGAGCAAAAGCTTAACAGTGCTGCCAGGCCATCAGGCATGTTCCAATAGAGAGAGATATCAAAGTTTGTTTTGACACAACCCTGACTAATGAAGCAGGTGAATAAACTGTGATGGACTAGTGTCAATACGATGCCCACAGCGGCCTGCTTTCAAAGGTCTCTATCAGCATTCGCCTCCTCAGAAAGTGATGGAAACAGTGAATGGGTGATTTGACGTCGAGCAACGGAGGAGGATCAAACGGGCTCGACGCAGCAAACCGTCATTTTTGTGTGATCCAGGGGTGAATATAGATGGTTTGGTCTTCTTTTGTGCTGTCACTCATAAAAACGTCCAGCGCCTGCATGTTTATTTGCATGTTTTCACTTTGGTCTACATTATTTTTTTGCTCATGTTGACATTTTTCAGCCTCAAGGGAGGAAGATTTTTGTATAAGAGGCAAAACAGCATTCCTTCTTCTGGGAACGGTAGGAAGTGACGATCAGACAGTGGTAGAGACGGGGCGTATAGATGAAAAGGACGAGCAAAGTATAAATCATAGGTGTTGACGGCTCTTTTACAGTCTGAAAGCACTGAACACTGATATCTGTCATGTTGAAAAAGTGGATTTTTGCACTAAAATGCACTAAATTTAACATTATTTGCATTTCTGCACTAATTACCCATTTTCCTGTTATCACATTTTGGTTTTCAATCAACACTAACTACCAATTTAAGAACACAAAAAATGCAGATGACTGAGAAAGAAGGTAGCACAATGACGGTAAAATAATCATATACATTAAAGAGACTTTTTCGTTTCATCTCTATATGTAAATCAGTGGAGGGTGAAAGACAAAGAAATTGCTATGTAGAATAATGCATGATTTAAAAATGTATTCCTTGCTCATTCGGTATCGGAGTGTCGCAGCTCCTTTTTCAAAAGTGATAACAAAGGGCTGATAGAACTGATAGAGAATAAAGTACAAGGGACAGATGACAAAGGGAGACGCAAAAGGGAGACAGGGAGATGGAGAGTTCTTTATGTTCTTTAGTGAATGCTTGGATGAGTCATTGTTCATAAAACAGTCTTGATATATGGAGGTGAAAAAAAAACAATTTCTTCTGCAGTGCTTTTTTTTTTTTTTTTAACAGTGTATTTGTTCATGTCAGAGTCAGAGCTCACATGTTATTGCTCACGTTGGTTGAGAATCAAAGCTTCGTGCCCAAATGGAAATAGATAAATGAATAAATAATGCTCTATAACTTTCAACATTGAACAAATTCAGGGTGCAGGTTCTTAGTTCTCTTCAGTCTTAAAACTTGCAATGAATCACCAAACATTAATGCAAGACACCATAGCATTCCATGATAATCATGGAACAGCCTGCAAAGATGTTGCACATTGAAATTTCATAAGAAGTTGTATTATGAACTTTTATGAAGGTCTAAGCAAATACACACACACACACACACACACACACACACACACACACACACACAAAAAATTGCCGCAAGAAGGCAATAACAGTGTGAAGAGTGCAAACAGGTTGGTGCATGAGAAAGAAAGGAAAACAAAAAAGTGCAATAAGCTTTAACTATCACAGTCTTCTGTTGCCAGTCAAACCAAATCAAAGTTAGGCCGCCTGCCTGCAAACATCAAGAATGAGGAGAACTAAGGTGAGAATATTGAAGAGAATCTCCAGATAGACCTACTGATGGTACATCGGAAGAGATAATTCTGGCAGTATTCTTGTCTTTCGCTATATTCTGTAATTTTCTTAATGTCATCAAATCGACTGAAAAGGCCAAAATTAATAACAAAATGAATTTATTCTTTTATTAAATACTCCACAGTTTAATATAGCTTGTGTTTCTGTGTCATGTTGTCCAGACTATTAAAAACACATCAGTGAGACACTGTGCTGAACTGCGTGACATTTTCCACAAACATAATGAAAACGGGTATTATTGTTTACACTAATCAGTCAAAACTTTAAGACAAGATCAGGAAATTACATTGGTCATCTTTTGCAATGCAATGTTTTGCTGGGAAACCTTGGGTCCTGACCATCATGTGGATATTACTTTGACTTGTACCACACACACAAACAGCCAGCAGGACAATGTATCCAGAGGCACCACAAAACCCCTCTCAGGAACAACTGGAGGAACACAAACAAGAGCTTCCAAACTCCCTACATACCAAAACAATCAAGCATCCATTGGACACAGCAAGCACAATCAATGGAGGACTCGCCCCGCAACCCACAAGACCGAAAGGACCTGCCAAATTCTGGTGCCAGGTTTTGATAATATGACTGATCTTTATGTTTAAAAATGGGTCTAAATAGAAAACTCAATTAGAAAACCAAAACTTACTGACTGAGGATATGGAAATACATTGACCAGCTCTTTTAGATCATTTAATCTTCTGTTTTCCATAAAAACTCACACTTTTATTCATGTGCTAACACAATTGCACAAGGGTTTTCTAATACAGTGTAGCATTAGAACACAGGAGTGATGGTTGCTGGAAATGGGCCTCTGTACTCCTATGTAGATATTCCATTAAAAATCAGCCATTTCCAGCTAGAATAGTCATTTACCATATTAGCAATGTCTAAATTGGATTTATGACTCATTTAATGTCATTTTATTGAAAAAAAAAGTTTTTCTTTCAAAAATAAGGACATTTCTAAGTAACCCCAAACTTTTGAATGGTAGTGTACTGGAAGTGCCCAGAGATTGAATCCTACTGATATGGTGATCAAAAATTCTCTAGCACCACTGCAATTGACATAGACTGCCTTATAATTTGGCTTTTCATCTCGTGCCACTTCCAAATGTTCTTATTAAAGATTATTTTTGGGGCATTTTAATGTCCGTATTTTACAGTGACAGTGGTCGGACAGAAAATATGGCAAAGCAAGCAGGGGAATGACCAAATGGTCAGAGATCCTGAATCGAATGGGGGACTCGTTGCCTGAAGTATTTGCACCCATATGCCGTGCATCACAACCAAGCAGCAACTGGGTCGCCTGGTTTAAATTTTCACTTGTCCATACAAATGACTTCTCTTGACTTTGGCGATCTGCTGACCTTTTCTTGAACACCACAAGCTGGTTGACATTTGTGGATCAGAGTGGTGTGTCTCGCCAACTGTTTGATGGATTTTCATGCAAGTTGGTGCAGATATTCATGGTCTTTATGAACTCTGTTGATCTGTTGACTTTTCATCCGTGTCAAAATTTCATTTCGGCAGTTTATATGGTTTATCTATCTTGCCTATGTATTTTACCTTTTTATTTTTTTTTTTAAATATTGAACACTCCAGTGTCACAGCGCTGGAACTTCAGGAGGAACCAATATCTTGGGGCTATAAGAGCTACAACCAGCACAGACGAGTGGAAATATATTGAATTAGGGAATAACAAATGGTTGGTTTGGGCCTGTTCGTATATATTGTACTGCCAGCCTTTTCCTTTATTGATGGTATATTTGATGGATTCCTCTTTTGCAAGATAAAAGCAGGATAAATAAAAGCAAAGTTCGGCATGACCTGTGATAAATAATACAAACTGGGACACTAGTAATAGTGAGAGCATGTTTTTCCGTTTGTACTCTGATTGCAATCATGTCAAAGGCTGAGGGTCTCTCATCCACACTCCCACTTATTTCACACTCCTACTCACTCTGCTTTTTGGCTTTACTGTGGTACGGTGGGAAACAGATGATGAGGAAAGTGCAACAGACAAACTCACAATGTTTTAATCTTATTAATGTGAGTTTAAGTCAAATTCCCAAGCACGGTAAATAAATAAAACAGCTAACAAGAACAACACACATCATGACACTTCATCTTTTTAAAGACTCACCATCCATTTTTAGCTCATCAAATCAACCTCCCAGCCTGTAACATCTAATATTCACTTCCCATTTCATTGACAGTCACCACAATTAAAGCCACAATCTGAAGCCCTAAAAGATCCATAATGGCAACGCTTTTTCATTAGTATTCATGGTTGCTAATTTTAGATAAATTGGCATATTGATTTCCCTATTGGTTCCGCTTGCTGGTCACTGAGCCACACGCTGAACAAATGATTCACTGCCACCATATTTATTTAATAATTTGAATTTAATTTCTAATTATGCGTCAGTCATTGTATAATCCCACGTTGATGAATGGGATGGGGAAGGGGGTGGTCATGGATAGTATAGAATCTATATTGGGCAATTAATACAGATACGCCTGGATTTTCCCTGTCTTTAAAATACTGAATAAAGCAGATGAGTTCTTTTGAACATGGCAAGGAGGGGCACTTGCTCTTAACTCATACATATGACCAAATTTAAACTATTCCTTCAATCCAGCCCTTTTAAAAGGCTGGCTTTGATGAATACAAACACATTCTACACAAGCTCTAAATTTAGGTGCAGTTGAGTGTTCGCTCTCAAAGGATAATTAGCTTCATCTGGGCCTTGTTTTCCTTGTTTTCATCACTGATTGTGCTCAAATTTTCAGCAATTCGGTGCTGAGCTTCTGTACATCATCACCATAGCTGTAGCTCTCAAATACATTTAAAGGCAAAAAACTGCTAAATTATCATCAAAACTTTCAGTGCAATTATACTTCAAATACACGCACATCTTAAAAAAAAACAGCTGCAATGATTTCAAAGAGTAAATCCCAGTAATTTCAACACATTTAAGAAACATTTCTTACATACGTCGTTGCACCCTGTGACTGGTATTGTGTTCGTGTCATATCACAAGAACAGAAAACTGGGGTTTTTCTGCTTCAGTTTGAAAGCAGTGTTTAAATTATTTACATGTCACACAGCTTGAGTAACTCTTATTCATGGATTTGAACTCAACTGTGGAGAGGTATTCTAATGCTTGTGAATGTGGATTACTATATTAATGTGAAGTTATTTGGAACCAATCAATGTAACATATGTACAGGCATTTTTTCACTTTTAAGACATCATTTTACCTTAGTTTAAAAGCTTAGAAGCAAAAGAATTTGGTCTGTCCATTGCATAGTATTACATAAAGAGTTGGTTGTTTCAAGGAATTACCTAAATGGATTATTGGGCGTAAAAGTTTAAGGAAAACAGGAAACATAAAGTACAAATGCATCCATGAAAATGGATATTTGAGCAATAACCACAATTTGAAATATATATATATATATATATATATATATATATATATATATATATATATATATATATATATATATATATATATATATATATATATATATATATATATATATATATATATATATATATATATATATATATCACTTTTACTATATTTATCTCAACTTCTATCAGTTAAGGGCCAGAAATGTTTGACATGTCTAATTACACTTCCAGGTATTAGTATGGTTCATCAGTTACATAAGGCAGAACCATAGATTGTATGTAAAAGATAAGTCTGAAAAGTGAAACAACTCTGAAACTGCCTCATACTTGTATTATTTCTAAGAGCCAGCAAAGGGCGACTCTGCAGGTTTTGAAAACAAGTCCAACTGTACAAAAGTCAATGTGAAAATGACCCTACTTCTCACTTCATTAGTCACCCTAGTAAACATTTTCCTGATGCGTTTATTGTCTCACTGGCTAGTTTCATGTCTTTTTCGATACAGCATGATGTTCATTGTGTGAATTATGATCCCATTTAGAGTAAATTGGATGATAAAGCATGACTATTTTGTGAAAGACAAGTTATTATTATATGGGCATAGGTAGTGTCTTTGACCTCTTAGATATCCCATCATTTTCAAAAATCAAGCTAATGACCACTAAAATTCCAGATTCAAAGCTTCAAATTGGAAATTAACAAAGGGTGATGTCCCTGTGGCTTTGTATATCTTTCAGAAACAGACTATGGGCAAAACATGTCAGGCTGGTCTAAAGTACAAATTCTGACCAACTTTCTATGTATCATTAACACTAGAATCACCAAGGGGTCAAATCCATCTTAAACTTCTGCATTTCTCCGTTACTGGAATTTCCAAAAATGAGTTTAATAGTCATCTTTTGAATTATGTGGGGATTCAGAATTAAAGAAAATAAATAATTTCAACATTGAACCGTTAAGGGGTCATTTTTACCTTTCAAGAGAAAAACCACTGTATAATCTGTGCTCAACAATCATGCCTCGTCTGGTTGCCTAGCAACACCTGTTGTTTAGGTGTCTTTTAAGAAGCATGTTACCATATCATGAGCTAGCGCTAGTTAGATTTGATAGAGGGGATAAATACATGGAGAGCACAGAGATTGGAGTGAGATAAAAGACAAATCATTATCGCAGGCTTGAAGTGATGCTATATTTAGCGGGTGAGCAGGGCAGAGTGGAGGACTGAATGCAGAATAACCGGGCGGCTGATTTGCTGTGCAGAGGAGGCTAAAACTGTACCTGAGCAGAAAGTCCAGAATGTGGGAACATAAGTAAAGCAGGTCCAGGGTGGAAGGGGCCATTAGGGCAAGCTGGCAGAGGAAATGAAAGGCTGCAGCAGAGTTGATGATGATCTGGAGACATTGTACGAGTCTTGATTACAAGATGGGATCTGCTCTGACGATGACACATCTGTCTCTTAGGCTATTTGATCTATTCAATTGGTAGGCTGATGAAACAAGCTTAAGAAAATGTGAAATGAATAATGAACTGTGTATTTGTATTCTCTGAAGCATTTCAAAAACAACAAGTTATTGTCCGAACCCTGCTTCAAACTTTTACTCCCTGTTCTTCTTCATTACATTATTCAGATGTGTTGTTTATTTGTTATAGCCGCTCTTGATTTATGATGCTTTCAATTCAATTCAATTTCGTTTATATAGTGCCAATTCTTAAAATTTAAAAAAGGAAGGGGAAAAAAACCCAGAACTCTGTCAGAACCAGGTTCAGGGAAGGCAGCCATCTGCCTCGATAGGTTGGGGTGAGAACGGTGATAAGAGTGATGATATTTTCCAAATATATTTAACTCTTTTCATCTCTCTAAAGCAACTCTAAATTTGATAAACCACACAAACCAAATTTTTGAATCTATGCTAAACAGGATCCCTTTTGTGGTTGTAGAGGGGACTGGAATGTTGGCGGTTCTAGTATTAAGGATTGCAGTTGTAATTGTTAATGGTTATCACCAATTTAAACATGTTAGACCAGTTGCTCCACTTGAAATTCTCGACCATGTTGTTGGAAAAAATGCCTCACTGTACCATCTAATGACAAAATGACAATAAACAATAGTGTATTAAAAGACAGTTTTCAGTTTTCTACTCTGTCTGTTAGCATACCGGTTGCATACCAGGGTATAGATATGGTATTCCAAGGCTTTGAGTGGATATAGCACTCAATAGTTCTTGTCTGAACATTCTTGTCAAATTGCATTTGTCTATGCCACAATGTGTTGACAATATCCATTTTGTTTATACAGTAGATGATTGATAGTGAGGGTACAAGCGCCACTGATAGCTTCAGACAACAATTGAATAAGCTGATGTGACAGAGTTGGAGAATAAATTGTGAGATTAAAAAAAAGAAAGTTGAATTTAGAAACCATTGTTGAAGAAAAACGGTCCCCTTCGTGTTTTTATGCATCACATCAATGTTGCTTTGACTGGTTATTTGCCTTGCTACTCACACAACTGTTTTCCCATTACAGTACATTTCATATTGAAACACCATCCATGCTTAATATGCTGGCAGCATTTTTAACAGATGTCCTGTTGCCTAATGTGGGGTAACTTCACTCGAGGCTTTTGTACCCAAATTGGAAAACTGACAAGATACAGCACGCTGCACTTGAGCCGGTCTCCCAGGTGAACTGTGGTGCTATGCAATAGGCTACAGCTCAAAATAATGCAGCATTTCTAGTCACTGTAGATGTGCTTTAAGATCTCCTGGGCATCCCAAACAAGATTTATCTTCTCCTGAGTGCAAAATAGTCTAAATCTAACAAGAAACACAATTGTGTTCTTTAAAAATAGCAAACAGAAAATGATGACAAAATGTTCTTACACATTCTTATGCCTTTTGATTTAGATTTACCTACAAGAATCAGAAAAATGCTTCAGATATTTGTACTTTTGCAATACAGTTCTATAGCTGGCAGGTAGCCTTCTATTTTAACTCATATATATATATAGTTTTGGCTTGCGATTTAATATGGCGACTGACAGCTTAATCACTCATTCAACACTCTCCCACAACTCGCATCACGAAGCAGTGGTAATAAGTTTTCTTATCTTTTGAACTCCTCAGTCTGAAAAATCTTTATGAATTATGCTGACACTCAAAGTTCTAATGCATTATGCTGAAATGAGAAGTGGTACACATGCAGCTTCAAGACTTTCACAGAATTCAGCCACTTGAGATTTATTCTTTAACTTGTGATGCTTTATGCATCTGGACAGATGAATGTTCCACGGGCTGCTGAAGTCTCACACACAAAGAAGACACTCACAGCCACGTTTTGTTTTTTTTTAAAGTTCTCCATCGTTATTCTGTAAGACATGCATTTCTGTTTGATAATTCTTTTTGAGCTGAGGCTCCTGTTTTGACGTGAGGACCACAGAGACAAGCAGCGCAGGCCTGGTGAGGTCTGCCCAAAGCTAGAATTCAGCAGATTTCAACTCAAACAGCCTCCCCAGAATGCGGAAAAGTACTGGTGAGAGCAAGTCCTTGAGAAGCATGGAGTGACCTTAAAAGTATCACAAATGTATCCTGATAACTTCATAAATGCATACCTTGTTGGCTTTTATGGTAAAATTGCAAGCTCTGAGCTGGGAATGAGGACATTTTGAAGCTTTTACGCAAATATCTGCTTGCCTAATAAGTTTGCAAACACTCCCGACAGGGAGCAGGTGAGTCGTAAGAGTTTTTAAAAAACAGCCAGCCCAGGCAGAACGCAGTCAATAAATTGCAAATGCAAAGGTCACAGACGGACAGTTCATAGTGGTATTACACTCGGCTCTATCGTTTGGCAGAAGGAGGTGTGAGCACGCATGCATGTGTGTGCTATTATTCAGCGGTGTGCGGAACCTGCTGATGAGGAGCTGTCGAAAGAAGACGACCCTCCATTGTTCTCAGAGGAATCAATAGGATACCTATCAAAAGGTGCGCCGTCTGTAATATGAGGCAGATTAGTTCAAACGAGATAACTGGAATTAAAATGGATGAAACAGAACAAAAGGATGGGGAAGGAGGCGAGGAGACAGATTGAGCAAAGTCTGATAAAACCAAGCGAACATCTGCTGATGCTTAATCAAAATGATCTCTAGACCCGTACTCTATCTACACTGTGTTTTTCTTGCCTTTATTCATCAGGGGAGGTGCTTTGCTGAGTGCACGCCTATTTTTTTATCCCTCTTTTGCCTCACATTCGCACAGTTAATAAATACAGCTGGACACTAAGCGGCTCCAGCGGACCAATTAGACTCCATAGGTGCCAGCTTGAGGGCACCTTTACTGCAGTTTCGGGTGGATTCTTTAATATCTCAGATTGTCTCCAGTTTCTCTACAGTTTTCATCTTAAACCTTAAGGCTACTGCAACCATCTGCACATGACTGAAAAAAAAATAAAAATCAGTCCATGGCCTAGTGTCTGGACCAAAATTCCTATATATAGACATGGACTGAAATGCACAGCAGAACCTGACACATCAGAGGTCAGAGACATCACCAGAAGTGTTCGAGCGTGGGTGCTCTCACAAAGGGTCGCTCACTCGTATGACCGGACCTCCTAAACTTCGCTAGTCGTTGTCAGCCCACTTACAAACACTCTCTGGAAGAAAGCAAAGGTAGGCGGGAGAGTTCCATACTTCCTCGGGGCCAAAAGGAGGAGGAGAATCGCAGTGTGAAATCTCCTTTTGCCTTCAAATCCTGCACAGGGCAACGCATGCACCACGCTGAGCGTTTGCTGTGGGTTGTTGTACTTAATCGAGTGGGAAAGCTGGAGTCTTGTATGGCATTCAGGATCAGCTGCAGTGAATTATGTGTAGGTTTCTGTCAAGGCTAGAGGTGGTGGACAGCTTGCTTCATTTTGAAATGTACGAGAGAATTAAAAAGACATTGGTTGATTTAAGTATTAAACTCTTCAGTCAGCAAACACAGCAAATGTCATATGTTTATTCTGGTTAACTGAGCTCCAATTCAGAGCGTCTTCAAAGTATTAAATAGCAATGTTCATGAGAGTTCAGTCAGTCGTAGCAGCCCACATTAAGTAACTTAATTGTTATTTTATTCATATCACTGTTGAAATGTACCCAGCCGCTTCACAATAATCTTCTTCCAGGTATCTTCCTTTTCTTTCCCAGACTGGTTGTTCCACAGCCTGCTCAGCTATTATGTCTCCATAATGTGCTGCTAGGAGATTGTGATGCAACTGAATCACTCACTCATGAAACAGCATTTTGAGAGTAATCTTGTGTAGCCACATCTCTGTCTCAAGCTCACGCAGCTCTGGAGAAATTTGACAGAAAAGTGTTGAATAGGAGAGAGCCCGAGGCGGCAATTTGATTAGATCTCAGCTTGGAAACATTTCTTGGAAACAGCAGCTCTGCTTTGTTTGGTATTTTTATTTAAGCTATGCTAATGATGAATTAGATGAAACAATGTAATGACATGTTGACCTACAGGCAACATGAAAAGTATTAAACCTGTTCAGCAGCCTGTGATCAATACATGAGGGATTTGTCTTCATTCTCAGGCTGATGGTTTTGTTAGTTTCAAATAAATTTGGGTATATCTGAGATTAACTTATACGTAGGATGAAGTAAAATGGTTGCTGGTGGGAGGTAAATGTGCCAAGTTGGAAAATCTGCAACTCCATTTGAATTCACCTTGTAGTGCTTTAGCCAAGTTTCTACTCAAGTGAACAATCAAATCCCACTAAAAATGCATGAATACAACCAGAAAAAAACTCCTGACAAGAAGTATATAAATCCAACATCACATCAATTTTCAAGAGTTACACTGGAAGAAAAACACAAACTCTTCAGAACTCAGCCCTGTCCATATAATTCAGTACATCGTATAATGAAACGAAAGTAGTCCAGTTCATTCAAAACAGTTCTGTTAAGTTCAGCTCATCCAGCAAAAAATGCTCCACTACAGGTTTTCCCAGTAATCTAACAAGCTAACTAATATAAAGAAGAATCCCCACCTATCATATAGTTCTTCTTGTCTCAGAAAAAAAAAGAAAATCCACAAAACTCCACATATTACGCCAAGCAAAACGACAAAATCAAACTGTTTCTGTGGTGCACAATGCTTGTGCTGTTGTAGAATCTTTGAAATTACTCAAAGATGGGCTCGTCAATGGTTTACCGGCAGTGGTGAGAAGACAAAAAAGTGAGGGGATTGCAAGTCAACAAAACAGCGGACATGGTCATGATCTGAGGAACTCAGATCATTATGGAAGGGCCGGACATCCTGGGAGTCAGTAATCGGAGTCATATTACTGGTTGACAGGACTGGTGGGAAGTGGAGGCGAGTGCACAAAACACAGTTTAATAGTATTTCTCAATTTTCATACCAATATAACCTTGGATAAATCACAACTAAAACAAGCAAAGTGATGTTTTAACAGTATGCTTCTCAAAGTACTTGGATTAAAGAAAGCCTCAAATACATAACATGCTGGAACTGAACAGTCATCCTGCATGTCAAAGTCCTGTGCTTTGTACATCCAACCATCGGCAATGATATTCTCCTAGTGAAGTCTGTGGATTTTTAAAGTGTCACAATTCTTGAACAAGAAAACAAGACTCTACAGCTGTGTGCTCCATAAGGCCTTTGAGGTACATGCAGATATGTTGACTATTATCAGGTAATCGTTACTAAGTTCATCATCTCACTTCGAGAAAATGTTGTAAAATTAGCACTAAACTTGGTACAAATGAAGCTAATGGGAATGCCACTGCTCTTACAGGTAGCTGTTCAGACTGTATATAAAAGAAGTGGACGTAGCTGGCAGGTCTGAAAATGGAAATGAATACCACATATGTCATATAAACTTAGATTCTTACGAATGGTCAGCAGGATTTCTCTGGTTGCAAGAAACTATATAGAAGTCGATGAAAACAACTCTACTTCTCATTTGATCTGTTACCTCAGAAAACACTTTACCTATAAATTCATGGTCTCAATTGCTAGATTTAAGTCTCCTTCAATACATATTGGAATTCACTTTGTAAATGATGTAACTTCTTAGAGTAAAATAGATGATAATGCCATGTATGATTCAGGGTGGGGCTACCCTGTGATTGACAGACCACAAGCATATCAGCTTGCATAGCATCCTCTAGTGTTGAGTTAGGTCCACCCCTCAACTAATATGTCCAGTTAAAAAGACCAAGATGGAAATGGCAAAAATCCAAAATTAAAAGCTTTAAAAACAGTCCACATACCAATACAATACAATAACTTTATTAATCCCCAAAGGGAAATTAGGTGACATAACAGTTGCTATATTCATCTGGTCACAACTGAGAATGATGTCGGACAAATTGGCAACTTGATGAAAATGTATAGATCATCATAGTTGCACTCCTCTGAAAAATCATGTAACAAATGTTTGCAAAAAACTTCCTGACAAATGTAAACGTCAGTCCAATGGTGATGCCAGATGAAAAGTCAGGGCCTCATACAAGCCAGGAGGCTTTACCCTGTGAGGATGCTAAATGTCTCCACCAAATTTCAGTAAATGGTTCTGGCAAACAAAGCAACAGACTGAAACTGGCATCAGTAGAGCCACAGTGCTACCCAAAAAGGGCATAATTCAAGCAGAGATTGCAGTTCCTCCAGAAAATATGTAGTGAAACAAATTAGTAGGGAAACTATAAAATAAATGGGATATGAGTTATGGAGGGTATTTGGTCTGAGGGTGTAGTAACAGAATTGTTCCAGTTTTGACAGAAGTCTCATTTACGCCTTCGAGTGCAGCATTAAATTAGTCTGTCATGAAGGAATGCAAGGTGGAATTGTAATTTTTCATTTTATGGCGACTCCTACACAATTACATCTTTAATTTGCTGCCATCTTCTTCTGCTTGGTATAAGTAGGCAAGTAAGGTAAATTGATGAAGCTCTACTTTATTACGTCAGGAGAACTTTGGTTATCTGCTGCTGTAATAAACCTCACTGTATCACCTGAGGTGGGAGGAATTATATGGAATTACTGCGAGACAAGACTGCAGAGTTTTACGGTCACCTTTTCCCCCCTGATTGACTGTGACTGTGCATATTTGCAGAAACACTTCTGTGCATTTTGCACTCTGCTTGTGTACAATGTACTTGAATCCATTTTTGTCAGAGCGCTTGTGTACACTTTTCCAGCATCTCGTGTCTAAACTGTGTGAGTGTTTGCTGTGCAGGACGGCCAAGAATCTGCTGGAGGCAGCAACGTATTTTCATAGCACCTCTGGGATATCTTGTTCTCTAGCACAACCACTGCGGCACATACTTTATTAACTCCTAAAATTCAAGGTGTCTCATTTTTCTTTAGACCTTCTACTTAACCAACACCTCAAGGCATTTTTTTTTCTTTTTTTGTCACAAGGCTTTCAAATGAAAGTACTCATAAATTAAGGTGTCCATCAGCTACCAATATTGGAGTATTTTGACTATTACTGTTCCAATCCAACTGGGTTCATCTATTTTCTTGTACTTTCTCGCCATGACAGTACAAATGTAATTGTGTTTACATGTAATTGCACAAACTATGCCTATGCATTTATTTTGGTAATAAATACAGTATATTCTGAGCCTTAATTGCCTGTTTCTGTGCTTTTAACATACCTTATTAAAAAAAGAGAAATGCTTTCAGAAGTTTAACACAGAAATGATAACTTTGCTTGACTGATAATTGCTTACCAAAAATGCATAAACTTCATGTGTGCAAATGTATCACAATAGAATACTGAGAGTCTATGATATGTTTGTGATATGTATGTCAGACGTGGCATGTTTTGCTTCTGTGAGAAAGAAAAATATATTCCATTTCCATATCAAGAACAACCTGTAAATCCTAACCCTCATCGCCATATGTTCACAGCTACATTCTGGCACTTAAAAATGACACTTGGCAGGTTCAAGCGTCCACAAGATGTGGAGGGCATGTGGGCGACAACCCCCCAACCTGGGATGTTCTGCCCGCGGTTTGGTGTAGAGCAAAAAATTTAATTATTAAAAAAAATATGTGTGTATGTATGTTCTGCACATGTACTTGTGTGTTTCTGAGCAGTTCCAGTGCCAGATTTCTGCTGTGCCAATCTGTAGCAGCCACGGAGCATCCTGGACTTGCTCAGCCATCAATCAGTCGCCTGCCATGGTTGAATGCTCACACAGACACACACACAGACACACACACACACACACACAGACACACACACACACACACACACACACACACACACACACACTCACTCACTCACACACACCCTCATGAGCTCACACAAACCTCTGACAAGCCTCAGTTCAGAGAAAACCAAGGCCACCCGCTACTTTATTAAAAGGCTACAGCTGTTGTGTACGTGGGCACAGAGCAAAAAGGATTCTCTCACCCAAGATTCAACAGAGACAACAGGTCGTGCTGCTTCGTCATTTTCTCAGTTTTTCTGCTTGTCAGAGTCTGCTGATAGCAATCTGGAGGACATAAATTCTCAGCTTCACGAGTTCATAGGACATAAATTTTACATTTGTTTAATGCCAGAGACTGTAGTTGCACGGCTAAGGGCTTTAAAATCGAACCACAACATTGAGCACAATCTTGTGTGCTGCTGTCTCCCAAGATGCATATCCCACAAACACTGCACACACAGTATACATTCATCATTTCACAAGACTGCCCTGAAAAATACAGTGGATCTTTAGAATCAGAGGGATTGTGGATGCATATTTAAGTTTCTACAGATGGAACATTTCTAAAAATGTACCAGCGAATGTGATGGCTTAATGATGTCTTATGTGTCCCTGCATGCTGATGACTTCTTACAAATTATGCAGGGTTGACTCATGGCACAAAGTACTTCACACTGTGTTCGCAATGTCTTATTTTTTGCTATAAAAAGATCATGTGATGAACGAAAACCCTTCACTGTAGCTTTCCAGCTGAAGAAGTCATTGTCGGTCCTTGGGACAGAAACAAGAAAACTGCAGACTCACAAATAAAACCCGCATATGCTCTGCTTTTGTTTGTTCCAGTTCATAAAGCTGTGTATGCATTGTTCTGAAATGACATCTCAATATATGTGGAAAAAGGCACACAGACACAAGCCGGATTTCCACTCTGACATAAGCTATACAGATGGGAAATGTCCCCCTTAACTAGTGCGGCACAATTCCATAATACAAGTCCCACAGTGACAATACTAACGTGTTCTGCAGGTGTTTACCATCTTCAATATCTCCGGAAGTCAATAGAACCGTGTCATTTGAAAAAAAAAGCACATACGTGACTTTTAGGTTCCCAAACTGGACACCCACTTCTATCTGGTTGCTACTTGAAATCTATATCACACACAGGATTGGAGACAAAAGGTAACTTTGGAGACCAACATTTACTAAAAACATATTTGATCCTGTATGAAGACTACAAACACAGCTCTCACAGTGGTTGTACAAGGTCCAGATAGCTCACAACAACAGCCCTGGTAAAACGCAACTCTACTGGTATAGATCATCGTGTTTCCTGATAGCACACTGTAGGCTTTCTCCAATGCAACAAAACACACATGGACTGGATTATCCACAGCAACTCTGTGACAGTATAGAGATGACTGACTGTTCTATGGCCAGAACATAATCTGCTTTGTTCCTCCTGAAAGGAATGTAAAAGTGCACGCTGGACAAACACATCAGCGTAGCATCAACAGTCAGGTGGGTGGTGTACTGGACTGTTGTGGTGAATAAGGAGCTAAGTCAGAAGGCTTAAGTTTTATCTACGTTCCAACCTTCAGTTATGCTCACGGGATCTGGGTAGCGCAACAAAGAAAGAGGTAGGCAATTCAAAATAAATTCCTCTGTAGGGTGACAGCTCAAACATCCAGCAGGAGGTTGGGCTGGAGTTGCTGCTGCTTTGCATTGGATGGAACTAGTTGCGGTGGTTTGGGCATCTGATTAGGTTCTGGTTGCAACCCTTTGGAGGTTTTCCAGGCATTTTGAGCTGGGAGGTAGATCCAGAACTCGCTGGAGGGATTACATAACTCATCTGGGATGGGAACACCTTGAGCTTTTAATGGTGGAGCTTGAACACCTTAATGGGAAGAAGGATGTCTGTGATGGACTAATGCCACTACGACTCGACCCGATAAAAGCGGGAAAAAATGGACGGACAGGCAGTTGAAAGGAATGACATTTGTTTTGCAACTATGTGATCAAGTGACCAACTAAATGAAAAGTTAGGGAATTGAAGAATCATAGTTAGAATAATTCTAAACATCTGGGGAAACATGGATGTATGTCAGTTTTCAGGACAATCCATCCAACCGTTGTTGAGATATCCCAGAGGAGAATTTAGTTGCTCACAATATCTTTCATTTTCTTATCAGAAATAAATCACGTTATTTTGAGATGCCTCAATTTCTGACCCGTGTCTCCCAAAGCTGCCCCTAGGAGAAATAATGAGCAAAAGAATAAATCAATCTAAGACAAATTATCCTGTTTACTTTGAGAATAACAGAAAACACAGACAGAAAGCAGGAGGTCTTTTGCTGCACTGCAGAGTTTTCTTCTCATCAGCTTTATGTAGCAATAAATCGACAAATAAGAGAAAATCCCAGCTGACTCTGGACAGGTCACCAGTCCATCCCAGAGCCAACGCAGAGAAACAGAACCAGTTACGCTCACACCCATGGCCAATTTAGAATCAAAAAATAACTTACCATGCATGTCACACAAGGGGGACAGGCCAACTTTGCTGAGAACAGCCCCAGCTGACCAGCAGATTAAAACCCAGAACCTTCTTCTGTGAGGCAAAATTGCTAAGCTCTGTCACCATGCTGCCTACGAAGCCTTCATAATAATAATGTTTTCCCTTGTTAACAGTCCATATGGTGTTTTTTAATATACTGGAAGACACATTGACACAAATTACTGATGTTGTGCAGGCTCATTTATAAGGTAATCAAGTTTTGTTTGGATTTACTGTCATCCCAAGAGCTGATTATTTCAGACAAATAAAGATCAGTGCTGAGAGAGAAAAAAAAAATTAATTTAAAAATCTTGAATCGGACTAAGACAAGAGGGCAGCTGTTAACACTAAACTCAGATATGTCCAGGAAAAATATGCTGGACGAAAAAAGGATGTATTTCACTCAAAAGCACAAATATCAAGCTCATAGTGGTGTATCAGAGCTGAAAAAAAAGGTTACTGTGACTAAAACGATGCTAAGTTAAAGCATAATTTCATTATCTGTGAGGTTTTGTAACAGCTCCAAAGGACATAACATTTAACATCATAGAGGATCAAAGATAAAAACAATAAAAATAGGTGGAATTGTTTGACAACCTAAATACAATGTTGTATTTTTACATTTGGTTGTTCATTATATCACCCTTGCTTTGCTCTAAAGGGCATAATCTGTTGTGAAAAGTGTGCACATGTTCCACACACACAATTCAGTTAAGACGAGGATTTGAGAAAGACCATTTTTGTGTATATCTTGCTCGCTTTAGCATCAGCAGGATGTGTTTTAAGTGGATATAGGCTTGAGAGCTGAAGGGTGAACTGAAGCTGTGGGAGGCTGGAAGATCAAGAAATGGCTGGGTGAATGTCATGGGTGGCGCAAAGCAGAAGATGTATTGTCTTGCTTCTGGGTATGTCCTGAATATTGGTGCAGAGGGCTGCGGGTGTTATTGGCGGGCACAACTGGGGGTCTTTGATCATATTGCCGATCCTGTGGAGGCAGGTTAGCAGTCTGATCTTTTAACATGACGGAGGTTTTCCTACACGAGCTACACATGGAGTGGTAAATTATTCAGGTATGAGTCTTTGGATTACTTTTCTTGCAACCTGAGAGACAAATCACGTTTGTTTTTTTTCCTTGTTTAATTTTCCATTTGCTTTCTTAAACACTTCCAGTTGGTTTTCATACTGGACACAGTCTGCACAGTGTAGAGCAAGAAACCAATGGTGGTCTCTGGGGTATTGTTCAGCACTCATTCCGAATGACTTACTTAAGCAAATACAGTGTCTGCTTACACGCTTTTAAAATGGACTTACAGTGTGTGTTCAATCATATGAATGCTTTAAACATCAAACACACCACATGAGATAGGATTCATAAATAATGTGACGCCATAAAGGAGATTGCTCATCTATAATGCATGGTTTTGTTTGCTTCACATGATGCCGGGCACTGTACTTGTCAAACAGGACAGATCAATAGACACGTGGAAATTCATTACTGTGTACAGTATGGATTAAATATTAACACTGTTGTGGAAAGATCCCAGCAGGTGAGACGCTTTCAAAGCTCAATGGAAAGCATTGAACTAAGAACAGAAGTCCAGTCAAAGTGTCAAAAGAGATGAAACGCGAGTATAAAGACATTAACTGATGTACTGGCAGAACTTTTTGACAATGCATGATTAGTATTGGTGTCTACAACTCACGTCTTAACCAGCAGAAATCTCGCCTGACCTTGCTGCAGTACGCCTCACAATGACAATGTGCGTTTTTAGAGAATGGAGAGATTTAATGGTGGTGTTTGGATGATACAAAACTGGTAAAATGCTCGGTCCTCAACCTGTTGCCAGACAAAATGACAATAATGGATAAAGTGTCAGCAATTAGCAAGATCAAAGGGCAAAAATGCCCCAAGAAATCTCAGACTGCCCAAAAAAAATAACGTGATTGCCCCCAGGAATCCAGGAAAAAATCCATATATATTACATACATTCTCCAAATCTTGCATGAAACCATTGTTTAATTTTAATTCAGCTATTGTGACTTCAATTAATATCTGTAAAACACTCAGGTCACGCAATCCTGCACCAGTTAGGTTAGCTGCTGCTGGTATCTCATTACAAAAAGCTCCAACCATTACAAAAGAAAAAACAACCCTTTTCCTGGATCACCACTGAAAGCAAATAATATGGCAAACAGATTTACCGCTTTTACAGCTGAATAATGGAAACTAGACTAGCTTAGTGTTTAAGAGGTAATAAGAGGACTGTCCTCTTCACACACCCCAAACACCTTGAATAGCCAAGATCACTTTCTTAAGGAAATAACCAGGTGGACAATTATCCAACTCATGGCCACCAAAAAAGCAAGCATCTTCGATTTGCCTCAGTAGTTGAGGAAAAGTTCCAGTGACAGCATTTGAGAGGGGCTGCATATAACTATTTCTGTTTGATCCAAGGTCAAAACATCACCAGGGCTAAATGTGGGTTTGAAATAAACCATGGCAAATGTGTCAACTGCATTTATTTCCAGAACTGGATCACTAAATGATATCATAAATAATAAAAAAAAAAAGCGACAAAATGAGTGCAACTGTAGCCATACTGTTATGTTCTGAATATAGCAATAGGGATGGTTTATTTGCAATGAGAAATATGTGGCTATAGTTAAAAAAAAAAAAAAAAAACACTTCTGTGCAAACTCAACTGTCCCATATGGGCTTCCATATTGCCACAGAAAAATACATACTATTTTCTCCATTGGCACTGAACCTTAACTGTAGGTGTAAATTGTGACTAGTGGTGTAAGTTAAGTGGGCTGTGGGCTCATAAATACTTGCATCTACATTTATTTACAGGGAGGATATTAAAAATATTCAAATATCTGACAAAAATCCTCAAGACTGCAATATGGCAAGGGGGAAAAAAAAGGTAAGATAAGTGCAAGTAAACAGCAGCAACAACCTGTGACTCGAGCTTTGTGAGCAGCAGATCAATAAAACCAACCTTTTGTCCAGACAAGGACATCGATGCAGGACAATTCTGGAAAACTGCCGATTGCACTCAGTGACAAACAATGCCGCTGTTATAAAAATTCTCACTTTGTTCCATCTCTGAGCATAGCAACCATGTATTTTTTGTTTTGTTTGCTTGTTTGTTACTAAGGCTGCTTTTCAAATACCAGCGATACCTTTCATGCTACCTGCCACACAGATAAAGAGAGAAAAATGAGGAGCTTATTGTGTATATTTGGTGTTGTTGAGTGGATTTGTGTGTTTATACTCTGCACATGTTAAGCATACAATTGTGTGCTTTTCAGCTATGGTCATTTGGAATCATCTGGGCAAAAAATGCAGGGATTTACTGGATATGAGGGATATCTTATGATAATAGCAAATGCAATAAAAAGAACATTGTATATATTACTATATGAATATATGGAATAAGTTTAGGTGTAATCAGGGATAGGCAAAATCATTTTCAAGGTGGACATAAGTGAGTATGATTTATGAATATTTGCACATTCTTTGCAGGTCTGTGAAGCATTATGGACCCATTCTCCCGCCCCAATCTCCACACCTTCACTTCCACGTGCAACACAGTATAGATTGCCAGGCTGCAACAATGATAACATGTATTACATCCGAAAGTGACATGACCACATCTGGCTCCTTTAAATCTTGTTACATAAATGCATGTATATGCTCTGAGATTTTGACACAAATGTTGGCACAGATTAAATATTTTAGGAGCCTTCTACAGCCACTCTAACTCTTAAAGTACAGCTGAAATGCATTTCATGCAGCAAGCAGAAGCTCCTACACACTGAAAGCAAAACCAAGCCTACCTGGATTTACATGAATTTCAAAGAAGTGCTAAATAAATATCTGGAAGAATTGAAAATGGGAATATCCTCAAACCAATAAATCAGTATACAAACAAAGCCCCATCATGAGGTGTCAGTGAGTCAACAGAGCACATCAGATTGGGGCTTTAAACACAGTATCAAGGCTAAACAGAGCCGCACAGTGGATGTTTACCAGCAGGCGTGCTGTAAATTCAGGTCAGATCTCCAACAGATTTATGCTCGTCTTCATTTTTTTTCTTCCCTCCCTCACAGATATGCAGTCACCCCTCCCTTGGGAGCCACAGGTGTTGGCAGTGACGGCTGTGAAATGAGTTCTCACTGAACGAGGGCTTCGGCCTTAATTTGAACCCTTCAGCTTGGCAGAAGACCACAATGCTCTCAGCATCCTTCAACTTGTATCGCTTCAAAACATTCCCCTGTTCTCCGTCACTACTGTTCTCCTTCCTTTTCCTCAATCATGCACGTCTTGGGTTCATTTTTTTCCCTCTCTCTTGGTTTTGTTCCAGAGCTCATGGTGAAAAAAAAGGCATTCAGTTCTGATGTGGCTTGGGCATTTTCAGTGAATACAAGATGCTAACACGTCCCAGTTCGTTTCACGATGATGGTATTTCCTCATGTTGCCGTGTATGCTGTGCTTGCTTGTATTAAAAAAAGAAATGGAAATGCATACAGATAGTCATTTAATCCTCCATTCAGAACATAATGTGCACCTGAAATGCATTGAAGAAACAATGTTTTGCATGTTCTGTGTCATCCTGTTTGTCATAACAGGGATTTCAAATGCAATGTTGTCTGTTTCAGTGTATTATACTGGGCTAAACAGTCCCTGAGCTGATAAGTAGTGAGTGAAAAATAAAAAATCCTGCAGAGACTGTGGGATCACCGTGTGGAATTCCACCACGAATGACAATGTTGACGGTGTAGTGTTAATTGGGGAAACTAATGCGTGGTTTAACCTGCATGGTCAGCCACGTAATTATTCAAATGAGTTTTAAATCTGAAAGATTAAGTGTGTTCTGCGTTACTGTGCTGCAAAGAATCACAAGCAAGTGGTGGGTCAGTGTCAGCAAGCAAAGGAGCATATTACCTTTCATCTCATTTTTATCATTTTAATTTAGCTACATAACACTGATGTCGACTTTTGACATTTGAAATGATGAAAGGAGTTACACACTTACACTTGATTCACCACCAGTGTAATTGATTTGGTGTATCTGGGAACATCAAAGGGGGATTGTTTCAAGTGGAGGACCTTCTCCGTGCTTTTTGATCCTCCCTCACTGTTTTCATTATTGTCAAATAAACACTAACTCATATTAATGGAGGAGCGCATTCGACAAATCAACCTCTTCTAATTACAGCGAATAAAAAGGCAGCTCTATTTTTGATAAAAGCCTCCTGACAGAGTTGGCATTGTCGAAACAATCACTGCATCCTCTTTTTAATCACTAAACGCTGCCGAAGATGACAAATCTAAGTTGTGCCATTCCACCACAATGATGCTGCGTACACCCACACATATGGAGCCTAAGACGTTCAAATGGTGTGCACACACACACACACACAAGCAGGAATTTTAGACAACAAACCTCATCCAAGGGCTTAATACAAAAGCCAGTATGCCAAAAAAAGAGACAAATCACTGATTGAGCAGTGTCTAAAGCACGCTCTCCCTCACACAAACACACAGACTGCCTTTATGCCAACATATTGCAGGTCTGGACTCGCCTGGGCTCAGGGCACGCAGACAGACGCAGGGGTCACCGCCTCACAGCTTGCAATGGGCCTAATTGATGCCCAGCAGCTTCGGAAAAGTAAACAGACTCATGACAATGTCTTTATTTTCTCCTCTGCTTTCAAACATTTCTGAAGGCTGCAACACAGCATATGGAATCGCATATCTACGATCACAGTTTCAATGCATAAACCAGATCTATTTCCAAGTTATTTTTGCAGTTGCCATTTATTCCCACTTGGATGTAGCGAGGCTGCTAGTGTAGCTCCAGTGTTATTATAAGAGAGGGAGACTTATCAGCTGAGTCTAACAAAAAAAAGTGCACTAGCTGTGTTCATCTACAGCACGACGTATCATTTTTGCAAAAAGGCTGTGAAAATATGAGGCATTTTTAGTGGCGACTCTTTGGGTGGGACATATCGCCCTAGCAACCTAGACAAAGACTGGAGCTTTGTTTGAAGCATATTTATGGCTGTTTGGACAAAACCAAACAGTAATCGCAAATGACAGAAAACAGCAACTGAAAATGTAAGTAAATGGAGACTAAAAATACAGCAAAGAGCATCCAAATTTGAAAGAAAATATTATCTAAGAACAAAAATGGACTATGACCGAAACTGACAGAAAAGAGCAGCTGGAAATGAATGCAACCAATTACTGAAAACGAAAGTAAAGAGAAACTAAAAATGACAGAAAAGAGCAAAGTGACAAACGCATTTGCACAGTGCCATTTTAACATAATCCAAGATATTTTCCTAAACCGAAGGAATTTTGATGCCTAAATTTAATCAAGTATTTTTGTGGTATAAACAAAACCAAGCCGTGGCTGAAAATGACAGAAAACAGCAACTGGAATTTAAAGTAAGCAGAGACTGACAAGAAAGTAAACAGTGACAGAAAATGACAACTGATGGAAATCAGAGTGAACAATGACTGAAAAGTGCACAGTTGTATTTTACCTCAAAACAAGATGCCTAAACTACATCAAGAATTTGTTTTTAACAGTGACTGAAAATGACACAATACAGCAGCTAAAAGCTAAAATGAACAACAACTGAAAAATGATTTGCAAGTTTGTATTTTACTCCCAACTATGACCTTTTCTAAACCCAATCAAATAGTTGTGGGGCATAAACTTTGCAGCATAAGGAAAAGCAAAATGCAACTTAACGTGACAGAAAACAGGAAGTGAAAATGCTACAGAACAGTATCTAACACAGGATTTACCAAAAATGACCAGATCCTGTTCTAGTTTCTGAATGTATGATAACATGTATGGACAAAGGTTAATTAAGGGGGAGACAAAAAAAAATTACAAATATGGCATGCTCAGGTATCTTATTTTATATGAACTTCAATTAGAAACTTTTTTTTGTCTCTTTTTGAATTATTACAGAAACAGTTCTTGGTTTATGTATTAGTTGACCAGAGTCAAGACTAAAGTATCAGCAATAAGCTTCATTTTCTGTCATTTACTTTTAGCATTCACTTGCTTTTTGGTTAGGTTTAGGCACAAAAACTTGGTTAGGTTGGGGGAAATGCTATTTATATTTTTAATGTACTTCAAAAGTTTCAAATAATAAAAGGGAAAATGTTGTTTTTAAAACCCCGGCACAGATAAAGAATAAAATATTTCTGCAGTACGGACATACACACAGCATAAACACACACAATGTCATCTGCTAGAGCATGACAAACGCACACAAACACACCAGACCCTCTGCTACTTAACTCTTATGTGCAGGTCAGTGTTGGAGTCGGTGTATTGTTATAAGAGAAGCTCTGCATGGGGAGTCAGGAGTCTGCAGAATGACTGCTGACTGGCGCCTTTGAAGAGGTCAGAAAAAAAAAGGATAAAACACATCCAGACACAGCTGGAACATCTGTGCTGAACAACACCCTGTGGAGTGAGGAAATGGGAGAAAATCTACAGTATACATTATTTCTTTTCACGGGGGATATAAAGGTGACCACCACTGTATATGCCTCCACATACCGCTAGTTTAAACATTTATTATTGACGCTGAGCATCCTGTGTCATTCACATTTAATGTACAGTTATGGCAAGCGTGCTTTGATGTAATTAATCTGAGGAAAGCAGTTCAATCAGAATGTCTTATCAGGGTGGAAAAAAACCCAACCGCTTCCCTGCAACTTAGCCTGATGAAGACCAGCCATTAGATTGTGCGCTCAGCTGTTTATGTTCTTAATTTATTGATTCACAATTAGCATTAATGTGATTCTAACTAATACACAAGCTGAACTTTGTGCAACAACAGCGTCACGTCGCTGACAAGCACATCAGAAGAAAGCGACGGAAAACAAAACCAAATTCCATTCCTATGCTCAAGTAACAAGCATAAAGCAACTAAATTTGCATCTCCAGAATGAGCCAAGCCATTTGTGTCAGTCAGAAGCACAGAACCAACTCACAGTCATGTTCAATTGCTAAATATAAATTGGCAAGCTTGCCGCATAGTAAGGACTTAATGATTCTCTGTGGTGTTGACTCATCATACAAGTGATGAAACACTTGAAAAAAGCACCTCATGGCCTCAAGTACTACTGTAGAGAATGAAGCACACACCAGTCCGCCACAGCATGTGACCAATAACAGGTGAGGGGTACAGTATTGATCACAAAACAACAATACAAAGTCGTGCTGGGGAATCTTGGCGTTCCTGTGGATGTGGAATATGACACGCTCGACCAAGCAAAACATCATCACAGACAAAGCTCCTCACGCAGCAAGAAAACATGCTCTGCCACTCCAGGAAAATTATTCAAGAATGGGTTGAGGAACACCAAACCCTCTAGATCCCAATCCGATTGAGCATCTGTGAGATGCACTGTGAACAAACATGATGTAGGGCTGATCCTGCAACCTATAGGATCAAAAGGATCCACTACCAATGTCCCAGTGCCAGACAAAACAAGGCACAACTAGAGGTCCTTGTCCCAATAAGTCAAAGCTGTTTTGATAGCACAAGGGCTACTTACACTATACTAGGTATGTGACTGAGTAACTCATGTTAACTGGTTAGCTTAGATTCATTGAGGGGGCAATTAAATCTTCTGGTTGAGGAGGTTTAAGTCAGAACAATCAGCTATCTGATCATAGCGTGAGTTCATGTACCTGGACTAATTAAACCTTTCATGCTGCTTTTTGCCAACAATTATGAACTCAACATGGTTTCTGAAAAAGTTCCAAGAACAATTTGATCATTTTATTTATTTCTGCTAACAGGGTTGTTAAAACTTAAACATTTAGCTTTTTGTACCCTTGAATCTTTAAACATCAAATTGGCTGCTACAATTCCAAAGAAATCCTTCACAAATTCTTTCGATGTGTCAAAAACAAGTTGTATGACAACAAGCAAATGTGTGAGAGTGTGAACAATTGACAACATAACATTGCATAAAAATATGCAATCATCACTAGAATATTAAATGTTGTCACTGTAGAGTGAAAGTGGCAAAAACTATAAACTACATATACACACAAAACAGATATCTTCGGGGACAAAGTGCAATAAAATGTCAGAGGAAGTCACAAGAATAGGTCCTAATACTCAGAGGAAAAAATAGTCTAATCTTAGCCTATTAATATTAATCTGAATTAATTAATCTACACCAAATACAAGAGGTTGTTACAACTCTATGGTGAAATTTTACAAGCAGATAAATACTAAGACATGTAAATGTAGTCTTCATGTAGGAGTATTGTCCATGACCTAGTATTTGTCTGTTTTTATGTTTAAACCCTGACACCTACTCAGGCATCTGTATTTCACCAAAAAGCTTAAAGCTGTCTGGGAAGCAGAGCGACCTGACAAGCACAGACTGGAAAAGCAAAGGAGCTTTCCATTGTGGAGGAGCCAAAGCTGCCAAATCTAAAATCCTTTGTCCCAGAGCGTCACTTTTCAGCGACACCAGTTGCTTTGGACGTGCTGTACAGATACATCACCAGCCAACTCAAACTAACACCCACTAAGGTGCAGCTCTTACCTCCTCCTGAAGCCTCCTTTCTCGTCTTCACCTCGAGATGCATTTTGGTAACTGGAAGACCCTCAGTGATGGTGAGAGGGAGAGAGGATTTCTGGATCTCCTCTGAGATGAGAGAGGACACGAGGAAGCATAAGTTAGCATAATTAAAAAGCACCCTAAGACCATGTGCCAGCAGGGCTTTATTTATAGCATTCTAACTGCTAACAAGGAGCAGCAATGCAGGCATGTGGTAGACAGCAGCAGGAACTTATGAGGGCAGCTAGTGGACAGGTGAGGAATAGCAGATCCAAAAGATGTCATGGTGCAGACTAATTAGTGAAAGGGGAAGTAGCTGAGGGAGGACAAAAAGTTACACGTTTATTTTGCTTACAACGTTTAAAAGGAAGCCGTCCGAGGCAGACAGTTACAAATATTTGACTCCCTTCTATTCAATATATCTGTTCTGCTGAGCCGCAGCAAATGTCTGCTGAGCTTAAGTTTACAGCGACTCCAAAAAGGAAAGAAAACAAAAGCAGTAATTGGCTGCACTCTGCCGATCTTACTGTGTGATGGACTCAGCGTTCGCAGCAGAGAAACTTGAAACAGGCTGGATATTGTTACAGACTCGAGAGTAACTCTATCATGAAACTCTTTTTCAAACAAATGGGCGTGAACATGGACAAGTGACATGCTGCGTGGGGAGTCAGACTTTGTCTTTTAAGAGAAATTCAACTTCAAAGCATTCTCACATATGCACTGAGGACACAGGGCATCTATCTGAACATCTACTGCATGTGGTGACATGCAACTTCAAAGTGCAACTCAGAAATGCACTGAGAACATTGGACATTCATCTTAACATCTCTCTGTTCTAACATATATCAAAGAGCTCCTTGGTACCACAGGGCGATTCCTTCAATCCGACGAATGGGATTTAAATAAAGAGACGCAAAGGATGTTGCTTTTCTGCCAAATTTTACCTTAAAAACAGTAGCATAGCAACACATTTAGTAAAGCAGCTTCATTTTTTTCTTAGATATGTCATCTTGTTCTCTAGTGGTGGAGATAGGAGCTGTTTTGTTTGTACAATCATGAAAGAGATATCGAATGATCAAATGATAATATACCGTAGTTGCTTTTTCTTTGCTGAACCTTTGTCTCCATAAGTACTAGAGCTGTTGATAGTCGTTGCTTTCAGCGTGCAGTTATTTGAAAGGCCAAAATGTAAGATCACTTGTCAACTTCAGCTTCATTCTGACAGTGTTCTGACAGGCGGAGTTTCAAGGCTGACATCTTCTACAAATCTCTTTGATAAGACATCAAAAAAAGAAGAAAAAAGAATAATGAGTGATTTCTGAAAATACCAAGAGCCTCTGCAATTTAATTTATTTGAGGTTTTTTTCTTACACACACATACTCATAACTAAATGACAAAAATGTCTGTGCCTACTGAAACTACCAGCATTACTATTCCAAAAAGACCTACGATGGCATTTTCTCTATGACGCATATGATTCACCCGACTGTTTGGACCACTGTTCAAGGTCAAGTGGACTGAAATTTTGTTATGCAACTTCAGAAATGGGGAACATACACATATTTTTAACAAGTCTGCACATTTCTCATAAAGAAAAAAAGCAGCAAAATAAAGATTAAATAAAGGAGGTGCAGTAAAACAAGAAAAGTGAACAAACAGGACAGCAGGTGGCAATTAACAGGTAAAAAAACTGTCAAGAATGGTGCAAAAAGTAGAGTAAGTTGTTTGGACAGAGTAGAAGGCAGAAACGTATGGCTTTGAATTACTCTCCTGGCATTGATGAAACCCTTAAAAGCTTATCACTGTGACAAAATTACACATTTAGGCATTTAGTCCATGAAAATTATCCATTCATGACTTAAAACTTAGATTTAATGCAATATATCTGCTCCTCAAGCATACCCGCAACTCTGCTCAAACATAAAACTACAAACTCTCTGCTTAGACAATGCCAAGTTGCAATATTTAAGCAACTGAACCATACAAGTTGGAGACTGAAACTGCTTCTCAAGAAGGAAAACAGCGAATTGTTCAGGGTTGCCAGTAAATTGATGGAACAGAATGACAGTGTATTTTATTTACTAGTCTCTCTAATGTACTTTACAACATACAGTAACAGTAAAAAGTGACACTAGCCTTGTTAGATAAGGGCTCACAACTTCTCCTGTAAATTTGTGAATAAAAATACAACTTCTCCACTTTTCTGAATCCACATTTTTGAGACAATAGATGACGGTTGCAAGGTAGAAATTATTCACAAGACATCATATGTTCATGTTAACAAGATAAAACACTTAATGTTCAATGATGGAGATCTTTAAAAGAAAGGAACCAGTAGAAATCATTGATATAAAGTCAAGATCATACCGGGAGAGTGAAATAAACATTAATTTTTAAAACATTTTTTGAAAGCTGACACTGGATGATGTACAAATACACACTGAACAGAACATTGTTTGGCAGTTGTGTTGGACTGAAGGAAGAGAAACATTGCAGTTTCATCAATATATTAAAAATTTCTAGTCACATAATGTAACAGCAAACTTTACAAAATGTACATTCCTGTACAAATAAAACACATCCTTAATTATGTTTTAAGGTAAATGTATTTTCCTCCACATTGCGCTTGTTTGTTACATATAAAATATGTTCCAAGTCAACCTATTAGTGCCATTTATTTTACCTCTTTGCTGTTGCTTCTACTTTGTCTCTCTTTCAAACTGGATGTCTAACTTACAACAACACAATCTTACCTTTTGAGGAGGAAATATATTTCTTAAAAACCACAAATGAGAATGGGTTGTATAAGAGCTTGGCTCTCAGGAGTCAGAGTTGTAGATAGAGGGCAAAAAATTAAACTGTTTTTAGCATGAAGCAAACTTCATTAAATGATTCATATATGTAAATGGTGCAAAAAGAACAAAACAACTGCTACATGAGCAATCAATTGTGAAGGGTCAAGTCAATCTTTCACATGAATAATAATGTGTTCTTTCTTAACAGCATTATACAAAGATACATTGTATTTTTCTAGGTTATTACAAATGATGCCAGTATACGGATAGGCATGCATGTGGTGTGAATTACTACGGCGATTTTTGCAATTAACCTTTTTATATACGGTTCATTTTGAATTAATTTCGATGGTGATGCGAGGAGAGACTATGGAGTCGCAACATGTTTCAAGCAATACAAGAATTTTCAATACACAAAATGGTAAAAAAAAAAAAAAACAACACACACAACATGAATCCTTTTAACTGCAATTTTGCGAGTGTTTGTATGTGCTGCTAATGGGCATCTTGAGCCAAAACAGAGGGTGAATTTACAATTAGCAAAATTATTAGTTTAGTACATTCAGTGCCAAGCTATTTCAACCTCGTGTCTCGGTGAATCTATAATGGTGGCTCACCTCTGACCCTTGTTATATTGTAAAATACAGTGAGATGGCCTTTCTGTGGAAAGAGCTATTTAACCTTTGACATTTACACTGCTGCCACCTGGTAAAAAAGAGCACCTCTGCCCTCACCAATTGAGTTATTCCTGGCCATTTGGCAGAGATATACTGGAGAACTGCTCACACATGCAAACAAAGTCTACAAGTAGATACAGTCAGCTGCTACAGAGAAATATCGGACAACGTGGCCACACACAGGGGAGAAAACTATTGGGATTTTTCACTTTTGTCACAAACCAGACTTCTCTCACCAGTATATCAAGGCTAGGTTCGCAGCCTTACCTACCTTGCACGTGCACACACACACACACTCACAGACACACACAGACACACACACACACACACACACACACACACACACACACACACACACACACACACACACACACACACAGACAGACGCACACATCCACACAAAAGTGCTGCAGAAGTAATATTTTGCTTTTCGGTACTTAATCCTCCTCCTGTCTCACGGTCTGTAGGATCTGTGGTATCCATTACCTTGGTCTTCGCAATCCTCCCAGGATTACTTTGTTATCATCCATCTATAACCGTCTCTCAGTCTGTTTCCCATTCCATCCCTCATTTCCTCACTTCGTTTTCCTCTCATGGAGCTTCTACCTACCTTCTATCCCTCCACTAGCTAATTGCATTAATAGAAACCAATCACTCAGACATCAGAGTGCTGTGTTTTCCCCCGCTTTGCAAACATAAAGCGTATAAAAGAGGCAGAAAAAAAGAAAGGGTAGAGTCAGAAAAACTGAGGGGCATGGTGAGTGGAGAATCGGAAACAAGAGAGAAAAAATCAAGCGGAGAGAAAGGAAAAGTAATTAAGGTGAGGGGAGAGGCTAGAGACCCCCCTCAATAAATCAGAGCTGCAGAGCAACCTGTCAGTCTCCAGGCTCTTTTTATTGGTCACTGAGGATCAGCTAGTATTAGTCACCCGGGTTCTCACTGTGTGTGATTGGACGGTTGAGTGGACAACAAGTGTGTGTCCCTCTATGTGTGTGTGTGTGTGTGTGTGTGTGTGTCTGGAGAGATTCCATCAATAACACATGGATCGGGGCCACAGGCAGAGACAAGGAGTCGTGTTGGAGATGGTGGGAGATGTACAGAAGGACATGTGTGTGTGTTGCATATGTGTGAGTGAAAAGGAAGGGGGAGAGAAAGGGGGAGAGAAAGGGGGAGAGAGGGATAACAAGTGAGGTATTCATGTTGCGGTAATGAAAGAGCGGCGAGCGGGAGAGAGGGAGCGCAGGGATAGCCGTCAGACAAGCCAACGTCAGACAAGCCAGTCTTCACTAATGATCGTCGCCAGCAGCAGAAGCATGACTGTGTGTGTGTGTGTGTGTCTGTGTGTGTGTGTGTGTGTGTGTGTGTGTGTGTGTGTGTGTGTGTGTGTGTGTGTGTGTGTGTGTCAGTCTGGCTGCGAGTGTGTGCGTACCTGTGAGCATGTGCGTGTGTGATGAATCACGATTCCAGGCCCCCTTGCCATCTCTAACACCCTCAAGCATTAGGGTTATTATTGATGACAGGACTGCTTGTGATTTCGGATCGAGTGTGTGTCTCATTGTGTGTGTGTCTGTGTGTGTGTGATCCAGCAGATGAACAAGAGACAGTCAGGGCCTCCCCCCACCGGCTCCTATTACGGCTGTGCATGGCAGGGTCAGGCCAAAAGAAATCGAGAGACAGATAGAATCACAGGGAGGCACAAAGTGGTGAGTACCCCCCCTCTCTGACAAGACCTGAAATACTGATTCTCCCTCGCTCTCTCTTTCAGCCAATCAGTAGTCGTCTGCTGCGGTGACACGAGCGATCCCCTCGGGAATCCACCTCCCTCCCCCGACATCTTCGGGTTGTGAAGTTGCTGACGATTTGAGGATCACTTAAGCTTTAAAGCGCTGCCGACTGTCTGATATGTCACCTGCGGTTTCGGGGGTTAATGGGAGTTAAAGGTACCCTGTGGAATTTCATGGAAACACGTTTATTCATGATTACAGCCTCAGCAAAAATGCATTATCTCGAACCTTGATGCTTAAATCAGGTGCTAGAAGCAGTTTCCATTCTCCTCTATGTTGGACACTGTTAACATACATGTGCTTCTCTTCCTGGTCCTGCCAACAACTGTCAGAATCAAAGGTGTGGTAGGAAACTGAGGGGTGACATGCAGCTCCAATTTCATTTGATAGAAATATGCTTTGACTGCTGCTTCATGTGCTCCAGGTGACATTGGTGTAAGTGTATCGAGAAAGGCTGGAATAATGCTTCTGAGTCTCCTTGGGCCTAGACAGATAAGGGTTTTAAAGGTAGGTGCAGTTAAGCTGAAAATTATTCATACCCCAGCCAAAGCTTGACTAATAGTGAATTTTTATTCAACTATTTCTGGTGGATGGAAATGACAAGAAAACAAGTGACTATGACTACTGCCTTTATGCATTTTTAATAAAAAATGCCCTATCCAAAATTGCCCATTTATACTATTCCAAATGGTCCTGCTAATTTCTGTTTACCCAGACCATTTGGAAGGTGACAACAATGTTCTACAGTGTTCTAATCGGTATAAACTGGAAACAGCTAATGTACTAGTTCTCCAGTCAGTTACTAGCCAATTGCAAGTCATGGCTGCAATGCTAGAGCATAGTGGGCTTGCTTACAGGATGGTAGAAGTCTATGAAGTCACGTCCAAGTGTTTTCAGTGCCAGTGGCCACATTGCAAAGCTTAATAAAAAAGAACAAGGAGTCCCACACTGTGAAAAATCTCAAAGGATGTGGGAGGAAGCCAAGAGTGATCCTTGTGCTGCCAATAATGTTCGAGGCCAAGAAAAATCCAAGGATCACCACCAAGGGCATCCTGATGAATCTGAGCCATTCTGCTACCAACATCTCAATTAGACACTCCAGCGGACAATACCCAAGGTTGGTCTCCATGGATGCAAACCAATGGAGACTCAATTTATGAAAGACAAGAGCACAAAAGCTCAACTTAGCCTTTCTATAAGCTCACCCAGACAAAGAATAAAGTTTTTGGTCATCAGCTCTGCAGTCGCATGAGATGAAAAAAGAGTTTTTTGGACACGTGGATGGGCAAAAGAAAGGAGAAGCATTCAGCCACAAGAACAACATCCTCACGGTCAAGCATGGTGGTGGAAATGTAATGCTTTGGGGATGTCCGTAAGCCAGGCAACCTTGTCAAAGTACATCGGCATCATGACAAAAGAAGATGACATTAAGATTATGGAGAAAAACTTCAGGCAGTCTGCAGAAAAACTTGTCCTTGGGCAGCATTGGACCTTCAAACAAGACAATGACCTGAGATATACAGCCAAAGCCACTAAGAGATGATAAAAAAGAAAGAAATGCCAGAATTTTGGAGACTTGACCTGAATCCCATCAAAAACCTGGGAGGAACTGAAGACCAGACTAATAAGGGGCTTCTGACCTCAAAGACCTGGAGATCACAAAAGAGGAGTAGAAAAAAATCCCAGTAGAGACATGCAGGAAGCTTGTTAGCAAATATCAGAACAATTTGATGGCTGTGGTGTCAAGTAAAGGCTGTTTGATTACTGAGGAAGGGTATGAATAATTTTACACGGCAATTTATTTAAAAAGTACAAGAGACAAAGAAAGATTACAAATTAGCATTAACATCTCCAACACAATGTCTTATCTTTTGTCTCATGTTTATGTCACTTCAAGTCTGAAGAACACTACTGGTCAAATCCACTCCTCAAAACCACTTTGAATCAAAGTTTGGCCATGAGTATGAATAATTGTTGGCTTAACTGTAAGTTCACACGCTGACAAGCTACCAAGACATAATACTTTCCAAACTTGATGTGCTAACTGGTGTGCAGAGCAAGCAGATTGGCTTCGTCTTCTCAATAACATGCAGTACAAATGTCTCCAAATGATAACTCCTATAGACCACAAACTGAGGTTTACAAACTAACAAAACAACAAAGCCCCACAGCACCACTTGTGATCATAGAGCCTCTTCAACAACATGGGTTTTTAAAAAGTAGACAACAATAGCAAATGAACTGAAATTGAACTGTAAGTGCTGATAGCCTGGATGAGACGATAAGCCCTTGAATTACAGTGGAGTCAGATCAAATGTGCAAGTGTGTAAAATGAAGATCAGCATATAATCCTACAAAGCAGCTAATTAGGATGCTACAGACGACACACAAATGTACAAAATCTCAATATTAGTGTTCTACCTCTATGTACCCGTCTTTACAAATAAGTTCCACCATGCTGGACATTCTGTGCTCAAGTCCCGGTAGAGTTGCATAACTGTGGCGCCTTTAGTCGTTGCCAGGATTGCGATGGCTGTGAAATAAAAGCCTCGCTCTGTGCAATGTTACAATCTGGCTTGAAATCTGTCATTTTGACCAAAGAGTGACATACTAAATAAAAACAGAAACTACAAAAATGCCCACATGTAAAACAGGTGAATTTCACTGGCATCCTCAGTTGAAAAACGAGGATAATATTGGCTCATTAAGCTGTATTCTGGATGATTAAATGTCAGTATTACTAACCTTTAGGCATTTAGTGTTAATTTATCACAGATACTCATTGTATCTGCTTGTAAAACATGAGATCTTATGATATTGATGCATAAGCTATTGCCAGGTGAATGGAAAACGCTGCAGCCCCTTGGAATGAAGCCTTTTTGCAAGAGGCCCCTTTATAATGGAGTCCATTGGATAATTCTGAATACAAAGACAGAGTTTTTTCCTACGTTGTTTTAGCAAAGTGATAATTCAACCTCTACAAATGCCTTTTGTGAATAGCAGTTTCATACACATGGCAGCCATTAAACACACTTTGAAAATAAAGGCTTGGAAACATTTTTGAAGGACAGAAATCAATACCTGACATCTGCGATCAATATCCTGACTCCTATCAGTCAATTCTGTTTTTAAGTGAAGTTAACTTTCCTTCCTGTGCTTTTGTTTCTGCACAAGGGTTCACATTTGGATTAAAGATCGAGCCTTTATTGAGCTTGATTTTTGTTTGTGCCTCTCAGTCTGGTTTATAACATCTTGGTGGATTAAGAGACAATGAATTAAAGATAAACGTGTACAGACACACAGAGCGCCTCTCCAGTTCGTGACAGATGCTGCTTAATGCCACACAAAGGCATATTTTTAATTTTTTTTTTTTATTTTGGCAGGGCCTTATGAAGTGACAGTGCCAGTGTCTCATCCCAGATGCACGTGCAGCTTGGCAGCAGTGCAAAGCCATTATCACCTTCATGCAGGGGGAATAGGAGCAGAGGATTACCCCTGCAACAGTCAAATATTGCTTGACTCTGAGCCATTATCCCAAAGCCCCCTCATTCACTTCTCAGCCTTGCATTCATCACCTTCAGATCCTCCAACGGCTCTGCTGCCTTTCACTCCGCATACGCAGCATGTGTCGACGGCGCACGCTGGCAGCCACTTCTTCCCCGCGGTGTGAATGTACAGTTTGTGTATCGTCCTGCCCGCCACCTATCTGATTGAGTGAAGGGAATTACGAGTTCCTTTTGTATTCTAATTTAATTTGTAATTTAATCCTTCTTGGGATGTTGTTTGGAATTTGTCACATGGCTGAGCACAGACGTGTTATTAAACTGATTAACATTAAGCAGTAAAATTCATAAGTCTGTGGCATTTTCACATGAACATTCAGTCGCACAATGAAGTAGTGTGTCTGGGCCTTCAGTTAGAACAGACATTCTAAAGTATTAAACCATGATTATGCTCCCTTGCACACAGACATTTGTGGATGTGTAGTTGTTATAAATTACGCTTCTTTATGGTGCACTTGAAGGATGTGTTCCATACACATGCACACAACTGTAATTGTAGCATAGCGGCCATGTGGATGCAACATTTGGACTAAGGGGTACGTGCAGACTGGGGCAAATACAAAATTTATGGTACTAGTATAGTCTAACTAACTAACACTGGCATCATCTCCCTTCTCCCCATCTGAATTCTTCTGCTTCATCTTATTTCTTTAAATAATAGACACTGAGACACACTGTTGGAGAAAAGAACCACAATATGTATGTGGCTGTATATTATACATAAGTGCCTCCCTTCTAAATGGAGAGGGAAAAGTCCAGCATCTCATTGAAACTTTAATGTCTCCTTTGTAAAATGAACATATTTTAGCCACACAGGTGGTGTCAAAAAATCCCACTACTTCTGAGTCATAACTTAGTCAAATCTGAACCCACAGACTTGTAAATTAACAACCATGTTTCCACTTTAAAAAAAAAAATCAAAAAACAAAACTATTCTTGCTATAATGACTGGATTTTCCTGAGCACAAACACAAGTTTACAAGGATGTGAATAAGCTGGCTATGATTGGCTTTTTATATATGTTGTTTTGTGTTTTCCCTTCATTTCAGAAACACCAACAAAAAAATCCTGCTGTCTGTAACCAAGTGATATTTCACACTATGGGCTTGTATTGTTTCCTCTGGTCTTATAAATGGTTCAACTGTGTCATCATCTTCATCTGTCGCTTTTATGTCCTACATGATGAAAGTAACAACCTGACACCCATCAAAGTGAAGGACATGTTTAATATTTCCTGTCTCTGTTATCTCCCATTGCTGTCATGAAGCTGGAAAGGCCAAAGGCACACCATACTGTTGGAATTTCATTGTGTAAAGCTTGCTATAGGCCAAACACGCCTGAATTTTAATAGCCAGAGTCGTGTAAAGCTTGCTACAGGCCAAATAGGCCTGATTTTCAATAGCCAGAGTCAAATATATTCAAAGTTGTATTATCTGTTACAGGAATGTCACAATAATTCTGCTGGGTCAAACTATACATACAGCAATGCTATTTCTTAGATGCCCCTAGGTCATTTTAACTTACATCATGTGCTATTGGTAGCCGTCCACAATTTTCTGGTTAGATCTTTGATCACTCCTCTTAACAGAATTCCTACAACTCAACTAAATGTGTTTCTTTCAGACGCTGATTTGTTTCATCAGCACGGTATACAGGTTCTCGATATGGTTTAAGTCGGAACTTTGAGAAGGCCAATTTGTATCCTTAATTCTACAGTGATCTAACAATTTTTAACCACGTCTATTGTGTGTTTCACATTAATGTCTTGCTGGAACACCTGATTTTAGGTTTTTCTAAAGAATGTGATGGTAATCCTCCTTCTTCAATACTAATTTTACTTACACCAGTGCCACTGGCAGTAAAACAGTCCCACAGCCTAATACTACCACCACCATGCTAGACTATAGGTAGTAAGTTGTTGTTGTTGGAGATAACCTTAGCTTCTCTTTTCCAAACATAGAATTTCTGTAATTTCACCATGGGAAGGCATTTTAAGAGTTCAATATATCCAGAAATATAACTTCCACAGCCATGAAATGTGGTGGGGACAAAGATCTAACGACTGAATGATTCCAGTAGAGGCCAATTTTTGAAGTATTAGTCCTTGAAAATGTAATGGTGGCAAATGTCGGCATGCCAACATAACAAAAGAAATGGAATATTGGCTTGTAATACTTGCTGGACTTCAAATTCTATGTTAGAGGCTCAAAAGCTAGTGAAATTGAGACTAAAGACTGCATTTCAATGAAGAAATGTGGATACAATCATGGCCTCAATATCATGGCTTCACAGATTAGATGTTTTGTCCAGGATAAAAAAAACTTAAATAAAAAAATCCCAGGAAATTTATTTGACAGACTTTGCTTCCTAATGACAAATAAGTCTGAACAAAATCTAAGATGCCACAGCAACACATTTCCTGAATTTTATCTGATTTTACTTGGACTAGCCCATGTGTTATATTAAAATGTTTAAAATGCCTTTATAAAGTTGTTGTTGTTGTTGTTGGGCAGTATGAGGGAATGAATTTGACAAATCTTCAGCATCCAACAGCCAAACTAGCTGGCACATTGGAGACACAAGAGACACTTTGTTTACAGTAATCCAACATTACATTGACTCAGGCAAAGATACTGGGCTCTGCTAGATAAAATGCCTTTGAAAAGCCATTTTTCATTTGGAAACAATAATGAGATTAGCGCCTCGGTCCAAGCTCCAGTGTCTGCCTGGCTGGTCACCAGCACACAGTTTGCTCAGTTACCATCTTTTGTTTGAGGACATTTGGTCAGCGCCATTACAGAGAACTCACACATAAGCTGTCTCTCTTTCTCACACACAAATTTACATTTTCTGCCATTGTCAGGACTTCTTTTTTTTTCTCCAAGTATTTAAATCTGACTCAAAAGGTTGAGCTCAAATACACTTTTACATTATGTTCGTTTTATTCAGTCACTCAGCAATAAGTCGTCACTTTGTGTTGCTATTACTGAAGCATTCATCCAATATTAATTTAATAAATCTTTTTTTTTTTTGGTCTTCCTGGCCATTTGGATGTGTATTTACTCAGTTCAAAGAAGGGTACCTTTTTCTATTATATTTCACTGTAATGGAAAATGGAGTGCGCAGCAATGAATAGACATTATTAAATACTCAAGAGAGATGCCAAACTCCCACACGTTTTTAACAGGTCTCTGTCAAAAAACTTCTCTCTTTATTGTACATTTGTAAATAGTAATTAAAAGATGATGCCAGGTGTGAGAGGTATCCAAGTGAAAACATACACGTATATGCGGTATTCATTATACAAGTTGGCACAAAAACCTTTAAACAACACTGTTTTTCCACTTGTCCTACTTTTATCTATCCCTCAATAATTCATTTACTCTTGCTCTTTTCAATTCTTTATCTCATGGTGACGATCTCTCAAAAGGGCTCCCACCTGGGAAAATTAAATAACTGCTCTTGTGTTCCAGCATTAGTGGTGGAGAGAGGCTTTGTTATGCAGCCTTGGTCCAGGTTGGCACAAGAGAGGACAAGGAGGGCTGAGTCACCATAAAACTTCATCTTAAGTATGTCAAAACTCAAATAAGCTTGTCAGACTCTAATGGACAAGCGTCCTCCTGATGGTGTGGAGGAGGTGCTATAAATGTATTAAGGTCAGGCTCATGACTGAAGTGGGTGACCCAAAGCAGCTTAATACTACAATAAAAAAATCAAGCTTAACTAAAGAAATAAATCTTACCTATCCCCCGCCTGGCTGACCCTGGCTGTTAGGTGATGACCTGCTGGTAGCACCCGACCATACACACACCTCCATAAAAATATAATAAATCTCCCAACCTGGCAGTTCATTTTATGATACTCCTCTTAATGGAAGAAGCTGATATTATTGTTTACCTTCTTGTCTGTAAATCCAATAAAAGAGCAAAATCAACAGTGTATAAGCTTCCTAATGTCTTCTCAAACTCACTTCAATGTCTGTGGCAAGTACATTGGTTTTTTCATTAGAAATCTGTGTCTTTCAAAGAATGGTTTGCAAAAATGTATCAAAAGAGAAGCACATTGATTTAAACAGTATTTGTTTGGGAATATTTTCAGCTTAGTATTAATACACATTTAGTGCTGTAGTTTGAGTTTATGTCAGCAGGATGACATTAAATGCTGTTTAAGTCACGGCTCCATGGATGACAATACTGTCCATTCTTTAGCCAGTCCATCACTTTGGTGCCCAAAGGATTCTCATTGTGCTTAGATGATGAAGCCTGATGACTTTCCTCGAGAGGTTGACATTCAAGAATGAAATTAAAATTGAAATGACTTGACAATTAGTTGATAGAATACCATCCATTAGTTACAGAAATTGTTCTACACTGGAGGATTCTAACAGTTAATTGCTTCGGTGATCCCACTTTTTCATGGACTTCTATACAATCACACTTCTTTTTGAAACCACAAGAGTCGCCACCTGCTGGATGTTAGAAAAAAACGCACATTTAAGACAAGTCTGCACTGCCTACGTCCATCCTTTCTATATAATCTATGAATCAGACTTCTGGCTTTTCATACATAGCAAAGAACCAATCTCATCAAATTGCAAGGTGAGACTTCACGTATCACTATGGTTCAGAAATGGATTCTGATTTGAGCATGCATGGCTGAATTACTCCGATATTACAACTTGTCAGAGCAGAGTAGTTCTACAGTGTTTGAGCAAAGTTATACATGAGCTGGTGAGCTAAAGTTACAGCAAGTAGCAGAGGGGCAGGTTAAGAAAGATGTGGAGACTTCAAAGAGTCACACATTCTGGGGGAACAACTGTGTACAGAGTTACATCTGAGCCATTTTAAGGCAGGAAGGGATTATTTTCAGGGGGAAAAAAACTAAAATATTTAACTTTGATACACAAAGATGGGTATTTAGAGGTTTAACCAATAAGTGGAAAGGGACTTCAAAATCACAGTGCCTCTTTTCCTTTCTTTTCAGCACTCTTTGTCATGTTTTGCTCAATAATAACACTCTAGTTAATGCCCTGTTGTGAAGTGTGTTGTTCTTTTTTTCATTAAAATGAGTGAAAATGAAATCTACTTTCACAGCAGTCTTGTGAGGAGACCTCTCTTGGCAAAAAGGATTATACCCTGTAGCCTTGATGGTGAACCAGTGGGACAAAAGATTAACTCAGCAGATGCCTTTGTAACTACAGAGATGGTTAAGGACTGCCACACAATCATCCTTTATATTTACTTTAAGGGGCTTTATGAAGAGGATTTCTTTTAAAGTAAATAAAATCCACTTGTTAACAAAGAGATACAATTTATTTTCTATATTCTTGTAGTTATTTGGAACTGCTCTTTGCTTTAATGGCTACTTCCTGGACCACAGTTCATAAGGAAATAAAAGCGTCTGTGCTTCACAAGTCCAATTTTCTTGGATCACGACCTTGGTGTCAAAATCCTAAAACTCTAAACTTACAGTACAATATATGCCAGACATGAATGCTCATGTCAACTGCAATAATATCCAACTCATTATTGTGCAAAGTGAGCTAATGCATTACCCTTCTGCTCTGTAAGGAACCGCATTATGATCCTCCACTACTCGCTGGGTTCAACGGTCAGAATGGAAAGACTGATATATTTAATCTCCTTAAAGACCCATTTGGAAACGGGTGCGAACTTGTTGCTTTCATCTGCACTCGTTTCCCCACAGATTGACAGTTTATTTGTGGAGGCAGACTCCACTTTCACTTTGCCTTTCACAAACCCAAATACCCCCCAGAAAAAACAGACAAAAGATAAGGCTCTCTTGCTTGCACAGAGGGGAAATAAAACGCCACAACTGCAGTTCTGTCTTTCACAATTAGCTGCATATCTATTTGTCTTGTGGTGAAAACAAAGCTAAAAAAGAAAAGAAAAAGTCATTTTGGGTCATAGCATGTCTATTTGAGTGGGTCGGTTTGATAAATTCTGGGCACGGAATTACTGCACTGTGGTATATATGTGTAGGTGCAGTAGCAGCGGTAATGGCACAGTAACAACACCAGGGAGAAGTGCGTTCCCCTTTATCTGAAATGTGACATGGTCTATTGATGGTACTGTGGGTGAAGAAATTGCCTTCGCTTCCTCCTCTCCTTTGCATTTCCATCCACTCAACGTCTGTGCAAAGTGGTGAATGTAGAGAGAAGATCTTCACGCCGAGACCTGACATTTAGTCATCATGTTCAAGACTGTATATTTACATATCTACTTCTTCATTGTGATTAAAGGTCTCCTATAAGTGTCATCCTTCATAGGAAGGAATGCAACAAAGACAAGGAGACAGCGGGGGGATCAGGATTGACAGAGATGAATAGAAAGAGAGAGGGAGGAAGAGGTTGATGGAGTGAGAGGAGAGGAGGAGTACAGCGAGGAGAGTGAACGCTATCAGTCAGTGAAATATACCCCATGCCATCAGCACCAAAGGAAAACATCACTGTTCTGGGGTGTCAAGTTGAGATGAACGATCAGGACACTTGCTCTGTGTGAGATCCTCTTGGTTGTGTGTGTGTGTGTGTGTGTGTGTGTGTGTGTGTGTGTGCGTGCGTGCGTGCGTGCGTGCGTGCGTGCGTTGTGTGTGCGTGCGCATCCGAGTATGTGTGCGAAAAAAGAGAGAATGAATTCCTGTTTGATACATCACAGGCACAAAAGTAATGGCTCACTGTGAAATCATTGCAAGCTGCCCACTGAGTGCACTCCCGTGTACACACATGCACGCACACACACAAAGTCAAGCAATCAACAGCATCACAATGGTGGTCTGCTGTGGCAGGTTAAAAAAAAAAAAAAAAAAAAGAAGAATGTATTGCCACTGGATGCTTGAACATTGCTGTAAGCATAGAGCTGTTATTTGCTTGCCTGGCATAAACTTTATGGTTGAAACAGCACAAACAACGCAGTGTATCATGGGTATTTCGAGAAATTGAAGGCTCTCATTTTTGTTTGCATATGTTGTCTTCTGTTATGGAAATGGATATTACTCAGTCCACATCTAACTTAGTACATATATGGATATGGATTTATTTTATGGATTACAGACCTTCTCTTACAGTGAAAATGGGAAAAAGCAAGCTGTGCAACAATTTCCTGAGTATTAATAGTCTGGAGTGAGGACACAAGACTTTAGGACTCCAGACCTGTCATTAACATATAAACTATTGGAATTTCATCAGAAAATAATAAATGCAGTTTCTCTACAGGTCTGGAAAAGTGGAAAAACACAAGCAGCACTAGGACAATTCTATGATATTTCTTCATAATTTAGTACATGATAATCAAAAGCCAAGTTGATCCCTTGACATTTATCCTAGTGCAAAAAAGCAGGTTGACATTTGTGGCTCTTAGTGAACTCTTTTCATACTCATACTGAATGGATTAGTGTGGCATTCACAAGAACTATTTTTTTTTCATAATCTTTTAACTTTTTCAACAAACGCCACAGAAAGGTGCTGAACATAGTAAACACATAGAATTGTCTTAAAATATCATATAGTGATTGTGAGGTCACCCATTGGTTTGTAGACCACAGTACAGAAGACGCAAACTGGGCATTTGGCCGTCACCATCTTGGTTTTTGAAACCAGATGCGTCAAGCGAGGAGCGGATCTGGCTGAGAACTTCAGAACACTATGGTAGCAACCTGTCAACCACAGGGTTCCTCCACCCCAGAGCATACTCTGCTTTACCTTTTGTTTTTCTCTAAATGTGACAATCATTTTTAAAAAGAGTCCCCTGCTGCCTTGAAGGAGACTTGAAACCAGCAATTGAGACCATAAACTTGTTTGAAAGCTCTTTACTGAGGTAACAAATCAAGAAATGTATAGGGTTGTTTTCTCACAGACAAATGGACCAGTGGATATATTTTTGCAACCCGTTTGAGCGCCCTTTGGTGCTTGCAAGAGAGAATGCAAATGTAAGGCAATTCCACATTGTTTTCACTTTTCAGATCAGTAAGCTACATCAGAGTTTTAAATACAGTCTAAAGGCAAAAATTACTGCTGTCTGAACTTTTGATTCCCCCTTCTGACATTGAGCTAACTACACAAACAATGCTGATCCACTGAGATGTACGCTTCGCTGTTGGTTGCTTTTTTATTTAAGACTAAAATCCTTTATTGCAATTGCATTTCCCTGTTTTATCTGAAGCATCAGAAATTTTTCTTGATCACTTCCTACGTTTGTGTCCCATCGCCTCTACTATACTCCTAGTTGCTAGCCTGCTCCATCTCTATTGCTAAAGCTAACCTGATCTTCAGCTGTGCCAAACCAATCATTGCTGGTCATAATGAAATACAAAGAGATTAGCATTAGCAGGCGCTTGAATGTGACAGTTTTTTTTCATTTCTATGTAAAAGTCCTGTCTACTAGCTTTAAAGTTTGCTTGTTAGCATTTATCTCAAAGTCCTACTGTGAGTAAATACAGTCTGCAGAGCCACCAGCATGACTGTAGACTACGAAAGAACTACTCTTGCAAATGTATTACTGAGTCACTCATACTGGCCTTACACATACACAGCTCAGTGGAAAAATTCACTAAAATCCATTCAATAAAAGTGTCAAAGATGAGGGATGTGAACACACTTGTAAAAAATTGGAACTATTTTCCCTTTCCATGAACAATTGTCCTCATTTCTATTGTTAAACTATCATACTAAACCTGCAATTCCATTCTAAAAGCCTCTTCACTTTCAGCAGGCTGACAGAAATTGTATTTACAATTCATTAGCCTATAAAACCATCTGCAATTACTGCTTTGATAGAGTGATGAAAAAGACTAGACTTTTTGAAATGGAAAACATAAATGTGGTCTTTCCAAGAATTGTGTATTTTGAGGATTATTGTTTATGAGGCAATGGGGGAAAATGTCAGACAAACTAAATGCCAAGTCTTGCTTACAAAAATAAAAGAAAACGGACACTATCCAGGTTTATGTATTAAATATATTTATGTAAGATGGTGTTTCATTTTTTGATCTTCCAAAGGAAAAAGTGAGGGCTTTGTAAAGACGGAACTGACTACTCAAATGTGACTGGACATGTAGCTGTGACTAGCATGAAAGAAGGCGCCTCGGCCGCTGGGATGCCCAAGACAACAGTTGGACAGCAATGATGGCTGGGTGATGGGTGATAGAGAGGAAGAGACGGATGAGAGCGATGCCGCTCTAATTAACACCTCGACAGGCAGCCTGTCCACTGAGAAGAGGTGAATGGCTTCAGAGGTGAGGAGGTGGTGTGATGCAATAGGTGGTATGGGAGAACACTTGGGTCTGACGCATAGAAATTATATATAAAAAGATCGAGACATGCATCCAACCCATATGGTCCTATTTAATAAATGTCAATGCATGACTTCAGTTCCACTCCCGTAGTTAGCCATGAATATATGTCACCCCCCCGATGATATCTTATGCATATGGCCATTTTCTGCAGCATGAATCTGTACACATGCCAATTAAAAGAAAAAGAAGAAGTAGATTTTCTCTGAGTCTATCTGATTGGAGAGGTTTTCCAACCACTTTTCCTGCAGCTGTGGCTAGTTATCGCATATGTCACATAACTAATTCACCCCGTGTACCTGTAAACCAATATGTGCAGTGACTTTTCATTCATCAAGTATCATAAAGAGTTGTCAGTGATTCAGCTTGTGGCGCTAATAAACAAAGTTGCTGTAAATATAAAACATGACAAGATGGAAACACGTGAGACATCGCCAATAAAAACTCCCTAACTTCACAGTCTATAGAAGTTGCACTAGTGGAAGAAGTATTCAGACCCTTTACTTAAAAGGTTTTGTGTCCAGCATTCAGATTCACTGGATGTCCTGAGAGAAGCAGACATCAGACTGCAACAAAAGGCCATATCAGTCACCCCTCTTCTTTCATTTTCCATTTACAAACAGAACGTGTGGGCGTATGAGACAAACAATAATCCATCCACAACCATTAGCATAAGCTAGCATTGTAAAAAAAAAAAACACTGAATGGCTGTAGCAAGATGCTGTCAACTTGAATAATTCTATCTTGAGACAAAACAACTGCAAATAAATGAGGTAATTCACAAATAAGACATTTTGATTTTGCTTTGAATTCTTTGCAGTGTGGGAAATCACTCTTGCTCTGTTTAAAAGCAATGAGAGGACTAACAGTTTCAAAGGGAGGAGCTCACATGCACAGAGGTGGTGCAGCTTGATTGTCTGCAAAAGACACTATTACGTTACTGTCCTGAGTGAGTAGAATATTTTTTGCTGTTATTTTAGCTAAAATTGTTGCATATCACACCTTTAAGTAAAATAATGAGTAAAACAGTGTACGCGGGTAAAATCCTTCAATTTTCACTGACTAAAAGTACTGAACTATCAGGAAAATGTATTTAAAGTATCAAAAACAGAAGCACTATTGAAGCAGAAATAAAAATAGCAGCTGTAATTGACAGATTTTTAGACATGATAGTATCAGACTGTTACCGATTTGTCATACAAATTTAATTTCCTCTAGTTTTAATTCACAGTTAAATAGCTTAGGCCAGTCGTTCCTCACTGAGATAAATCTTAGGCATTTCCAGGTGATTAAAGTTGTTAAAGAGAAGAAAAAAACAATACTGACTGTCTAAATTTGCTGTCATTTCTGTAGATGCTGTGTTTGGTGAAAGGTTGCATAGTTTTACCGTCTTTAGCCATCAAACAGTTACTGAAACAAACAGATGAAACGTTTAGAGGGGAAATGTCTCCCTGATGACAACTCACGGATATCTTAACTGTGACAAGTAACTGCAACCACAGTAAGTTTGTTTTTGTATGAGATCACAAAACAAAGGTTTTGAAATCACTTTGAAATCACTTCAATCTTCATTTTCTCTAACCCTATATATATTTTTTTCATATGAAGCATGTAATTATACTGTCCTGAAACATAATAAAGCAGAAATATAAAATAAATATAAGTAACACATTTTATTTGTAATGCACTTTTCATTTAAGCAATATCTCAAAGTGCTACATTAAATATTATAGTACATTGCACAATGTCACAGCTTCTCTATGCAATCATTGTGGCCAATAGAATTCAGAATATTTTTGCAAAATTATATTTAAAAAATGCTCAGTAAAATTAATCTCTTACTGATCGTATTGAGTGTTTTGTCTCTTTTTTGGCAAAAGTGTAGGGAGGTGGACACAGAATTGATTACCTCAGCTGTACCTGTTTTGAACCTTCAGCCAGATAGCTACTGGCCCTGGAATATTAATTGAATAATCATGATGCCAGAATTTCATGTTTTTAACATTACAATTAATGTCAGTCCTGGTACATTGCAAAAAATCCTGCTTAGTTCACATCCTACCACAGAAAACTACCTAGCAACCTAACTGAAAAAAGTTAGAAAGCGTCGTCATTCCATCCTGACTAATTCATCACCACTCTGTCAAATCCTTCCCATCTTGCTCAGGTTTATGAATATCAGTTTTTGAGTGGGGAAAGAAACGGTGCATTCATCTGGATCGAGGAAGCGCAGGAACGTCTGCATTTTTGCGAGTAAAGCGGGTTACAGAGAGACAACAGAGATCAAAGTGAGGGAATCAAGGAGAGAGAGGGGGCTGAAAGGGCATGGAGGGTATAAAGGAGAGTGGAAGGGTTGGGGCGAATGGGGAAGAGGAAATGAGGAGGAGCGGCAGTGGATTGGAGGGAAGGGCAAGCCAAGTAAGCACTTTCCTGTCCATTTTTCATCAGGGCCGAGCCAAATTAGGCCAGGCTTGTCTCTCTTTCTGTGTGCGAGCATCTGCTCCCACAGTCCTGACACGTCTCTCCTCTCTCGGCAACCCAGAGCGCCGGGTAGCGTCGCTCCGAATACCCTTCTCAGCATCCTGCCTTTTCACCGCCTCTGATTTATTCGTCGGTGGGCGCCGTCCATCACACCGTGACGCAGGGAAGCATCATGTTTTCTCTGTGTGTGTGCACTTCACCGCTCTGCTCCACCCTCCCTCCCCCGAAAACCTCCCGCTCTTCCCTCTCCCTCTCGTTCTCTCCTTGTTCTCTTGTTGTGAGGGCATCTCTATCATCTCGTTTGCTGTTTCATTCGGTGACCCGCTGACTCTTGGCTGACTCTTGGCTGACTTCTCCCCTCTGAAGCCTGTCATTTGTAGTCCCATAGTGTCTGCCATTTGTGCTCCCTTACATGAACCGATGACAAGCTGACATTTGGATAAAAGAAAAAAAAATACTTTGGTTTGGGTGCAAACTGTGAAGGTGTCCCTCATATTTTTAAAGCAACAGGTAAAATGATAAAATCCTCACAAACAGGAGGTTGTTTTGGAGGCAAAGGAGAAAATAAATTAAAGATGTGGCTCAGGAAAGCCTGTCAAATTCTCTGATCATCGCTTGGTTTGAACAGCTCTCTGCTGATCAAATCAGAGACTTCACAGATGCTTGTGAGTGCCGTTCTCTGGGAATCTTTCCACGTATGCTCAAGAAAGATAATACAGGAACACTCCACTGCAATAGCACAACTTTTCAACTTGTCTTTCCTACAAAAAGTTGGATCTCTCTACCATACTTCACATGGATTTTCTTGTTCGGCAGCACGCTCCTCTCTTTTGTCCGTGGCTGTGAGCTGAGTCCGTTTTCCTGTAGGAAACTTAAATTCGAAGAAGGTTCACTGGCTTTATATAGTGGAATAATCAGCTTTGCCAGATTTAGTTCTTCTTTGGTAAAGTCAAAGGCAGTTGCAGGACTGGAACACTTGAGAATAGTGGTTGTGTCCTGGCTGAGATTGTAATTTTGCACTTTCAGTCACAGTTTGGTTAAGTCACCAAAAGTACTTGGCAATAAATAAGAAAAGATCATGGTTCGACCTAAAACTGGACACTATGAGTATGCTGTAGTGGACCAGTGGGCAGATACCAGAGTTTTACATATACCTCCAAGAAGCTGTGTCTGTTTATTAATGATCAGAATGGATGATACCACCACCAGTACATGCAGTTTGTCCAATATCAACTATCATCATGGAAGCGTTGACAAGTATTAGGTGGCATCAAAAGTTCAGATTGTCATTGTGCATGTATACATTGCAGTGTCTGCATGATGCATGACATTACATTGTCAACATCAAGACCTCTGTTGGATGGGTTTTTGTGACGACTGGTAGGTGCATATTTGCAATTCCAGTGTGAACATCAAGCTGGAGCAGCAGGAAAACATCAAATTTGGTGTGAGATCACTGGTGATGAGAGGTGGGACAACAGTCTTCACAATGGAAGAGCCCAAAGTGTTGAAGGCTTGTCAGGTCAGCAGTGGACCAGGAGGAGGAACATTTAGTGCGAATGAGCTTAAATGTGGTGGGATGGCATGTCAGTGTTCCAGTGTGCAGTGCATCCAATAATCTATCCACAATAGCACTCCCCACCCACTCTACTTGCCAAATTTGGCTCCCGATGGCTTCCTCTTTCTCCCAAAAATTAAAATTCAAGTTGAAGAGTTTGCAGTTTCTACACAGCAGCAGACGATGCTTGACATGTTTATATTATGGAACTCCCAGGGACTATTACAAGGGCTGCAGGAGCACTGGGAACAGTGCATTGATGAACAAACAGATTATCTTGAAGTGAATAGGGGTCAATTTTGCATCAGTTAAATTGTTTGATGTTTATAGGTGCAATCTCAGAACTTATTGATTGCATTTCATAATAATGTAACATTTGAAGCAGATGTTCCTACATCCAAGCTCCATTCTTGATTTGTTTAAAATAGTTTGTGCCCGATAGAGTTTCTTTTCCATAATTCATATAACTGGTTAAAATTTTACGCATCAACTCTTAATGTTTTTCTTGTTTTTTACTTTGAAAAAAGAATTTTAAAAAAATGCGCATTCTGTACAGTGAAGACTAAACCTCGATTGTGAACACATCTGTATTTTTTAAACAGTGAGTTGTTATTTGTCCAGAAAATGCTTCAAAGTGTACTGTATGTGTAGTATTTATTACTGCTGAAGGTGTTGGTTTCTCTCTCCATAGCTGTATGTCCACCCACAGCTAAACTTCATGTCTGAACTACACACAGCCAACCCTGCAACTCCATTTATTCAAATATTACTTGTTTTCCGCTGCATCACAGCTCATTGGTTTCACTTGACTTTGCAAAAATACCATCAAAAGACTATCGGCTTTATCACCTTCAGTCATGATAATGAGGCCATCAAATGCCTCCCTGGCCCCCAACTCCTCAAAATCACAGTTTATGTTGTATTTTGACTAAAAACAGCTCCATTCATTTAAATGTTTGTCACTTCAGACACTAAGCATCATCATTTCATTTTCTTGGATACAAATTTTGATTGATGATGAAGGCAAAGAAAAAAAGGAACAAATGATTCCACATGCGAGTCAAGGAGGACCTGACAGTTTTAGTCGCACTGTTCTTTCTAATTAATCCCTTAATATGACAACTTGTTAAATTTGTAATCATACGTCTCTTTCATCAGAGGTACATGTTCTGAATTGAGCTCTGATTACAGTCCTGTCATGTTCTCTTCTACATTGGGACTCTCCCCATCCAGTGAGAACAATGCAATTAACTAAATGAATGAGAAACACCTCAACTGGCAGGTTACTCCCCTCAATTACCAACATGCTTTCCAGCTGACACCTGGGAAATAAGATAAGCAGGTAAATGTGCTTAGACTAAGTGCTAACAACAAGGCACTCTTGGTGATGACTAAATGCTACTGCAGGCTTTGGGGAAAGGGGGGGTTGGCAGCGACTGCAGAGGTCTTCTGCCAATGTCGACTGCATGCAGCCAGCATAGGTTCTTAGTTTGAAGCAAATGCAAATTGGAGGAGAAAGTAATGGTAGTCCCCCCTGCAATATAGGGAAGACTGCTTTTCAGCAGGGGCACAATCAATCAGGAGCAATACAAAATTATTTTTAATAATGCATGTGAGAGACCTAAGTGTAGCTATTAATAAACTTTGGAAGTGCATGATTACATAAATGAGCAGAGGTGTGTGAAGTGATGAGGAGACCTATTTAAAAATGCCACTACTCCATTCCTCCCTATCAGCCTGTAGTGCAAGGATCTCCATTTTTTTCTATGTTTCTGTTTTGTCCAACTTATTTTGAACTTTGCTAAGAAAAAGGTGGGCCCAAGGAACTTGCAAAAAGATGACCATACAGGTTTTCTACCTAACAGAAGTTTCGTCCTTGGGGGGAAAATGTGCCTGAACATGGCATCAGTTACTTTTTTAAAAGACATACAGAATCTAAAAGGATCTGAGAAGTCAGAACTAGTTCAACTGCACTCACAAAATGTACATCTGGTCCAAGCAGTGTTACACCTCAACTGCGAATAGCTTTTCTTTGTGTCTATAAAACCAAATAATAAACATACTGTAATGAATGAAATGCATTTTATCACAGATGGATGGAACTTCATCGCAGCCATGGGGGAGAGGCCAATCAGAGGGTATCAATTTGTAATTGTCCAGTTTTATGGGATATGTGCATTGGAGCATTACTGCCCTTAAAAGAGGAATAATAATACATTGCAGCAAATAGGAAATTAGGTTGTCCTGCCATATGGGTAACCAGCTTTGTGAAATATTTTGATATAAGATGTATGAACCACAACAAAATGTATTCCCTGTATGTTACACAGCTAGCATGTGCTAAACTAGCTAATTATGTTTTTTTATGTTTTTAAAAATTTACGATTCCACTGCAAACATAGCCAAGGAATTGAATAGTTTGTTAGCTAATTCAATCTCCATATTCCTTCAAGAAGTACTTCTGAATTATCACACACATAACACACTTTAAGTCACACACAAATGAGAACAAATTAGTGTTTTAGATATTTAATTATTTGTTTTGAGATGTTCCAATATGAATAATTTAATATTTAATGGCTGCCCATACTCAATTTGATATTATTTCCTGAAATAATGGACACTTAAAGAACACTAAAGTTTTGAAAATCAATCCGATGTATATGCTTGACAACTGAATAGCTCTGCAACGCATTAAGAAAAGGCAATGGGCCCCATGGCAGAGACTTCTGTAACATGCAATATCCTCTGAACACAGCTGTTTTTTGTTTGTTTTTGCAAAGACGTGACTTTCGCAAAATTTATATCTAGTTTAACCCTTTGATGCACAACATGGGTCAAAAGTGACCCATATTTAATGGAAAATGGATATCACTTGACCTGTGTTGTGCATCAAAAGGTTAAAATGTTGATTTAGCTTTGGTAAAGTCTGTTTGGCAGGCTTATTTATCTCAGGGATCATACAAAAATAGAACTTTCAAAGGAAGAGACGCCAGTATCAGGCTTCAAACCAGCATCCCTTTGGTTAATAATCCACCGTTCTAACTGGGCTCCTTTTCATCCAAGTTACTCACCTATTATTTCTACTAGACTGTAATGCAGCCAACGAGAACCAGATCATTTCAAAAAAAAAAAAAAACTCTTTCACTTTAACTTCTAAATAAAAGGATTTAGATAATATGACTGAACTGTCAGCTTGTTTATACCACATCTTATTGCTGTTTGATTCCATGATGACGAGATGGTGATGAAAGATATGAAAATAAGGCCAAAGCGGGGAATAAACCATGCTTAAACCTTTCTTTAAGAACTGTGTATTTGTGTGGTTTGCAGTGAGATTCTTCCCCTGTAACAAATTGAGTAGTCTGTTAAAAGAAAAAAAAAAAAACAACTAAAAAGAAGCAGAAAGCAGCACTATTTACTTTCTCACTGCAGCAGCATAAGTGGCCTTACGCAACAATTTACAAAGAGGGACTACTATCTCGATTGATTGCTTCATTTTTCCTTATTATGCATTCTCACTGAAAAACCCTCTCTGTCAAGCCCATTCATTTGTGCAGTTAATTCTAATGGTTATAGACACTCGGGTTTTACAAACATGTCTAAAAGTTATGAATATACACTACCTACTTTTACACAGAACCAAGAACCGTTACTATTGTGCCATGCAATACAGAACTGGGCATGGACTTGTTTCCTTCTACATACAATTATCACTGCAGTGTGGTACTTGATGCAGTAACTTAAACACACTGGCCTGTCAGTATGTGTCAGAATGACTGAACAGCCGCCACCAAAACACCCATCAAAACCAATGCAGCAGGACCGCAGATACTGGCTTTTTAATTCCACACATTCCTCTTCCTTGACAAAACAATGCCTACATTGGCCACAATGCTGCTTGACAGCTGACATTTGAGCCAAAGATTCAGGTTTGCCGTGCTACTAGCAGCTAACATAGTTTCAATCAGATACAGGGCCGGAATACAGAGGCTTTGTAGGCTCTCTTGTATTTAATTAGATACCCCCAGACTTTTTTGTCTGCGGGTTTCTAAATGGGTGACGCAAAAAAAGAAAAACCAAAACTCCAGACCCCTACAGTGACGAGTGGTGGCTCTGTTATGCTGTAGGGACATTATTTCTGCCATGGTTTGGCCTCACTCATCTATTTAAAGGAAAACATCACTGTAAATCAATACAAAGTTGTTCTGATTGCTAACCTTCATCATAGGATGAATCATTTCTGTCCTGATGGGAGAATCTCAATCTCCTAGGATGGCAATACCCTCACACGTAGGGCACAAGGGGTTGCTGAATATTTTGAGGAGTGTAAAAATGAAGCTAATTGTAGGTCTGTGATCTCCACAGACACCAGATTTTATTTCTTTAAAACACCAATTGAAGCCCTGTCTTCCCAAAATTACATTTCTGTACAGCTAAACTGCTTTATCAGCTACATTTTGAAGGAAGTGTATTTTTTGATGGATTATGTTCATTTGTGATATATCGCTTTGCCAGTTATATCATTGCTTTACTGTTGCTCCTTTTCAGCCAATCAATCCTATATTAAATGGGGTGGGAGTTGTCAGATTGGTAAGTGAGAAAATGGAGGAGAAGCTTCAAACATGTAGTGAAAGGGTGGTAGTTTATTTGAGTAAATCCTACCATTTTTTTTTAAACAAATTAGCTTGAACTTAATCAAGGTTGTAACATTTAATTATCATTGTAAAAGCATTAACCAGAGGGTGATGTTTTCAACCTGACCACATATTTGTAGTACCTAAACCCAACAAAACAGCAAACGAAATCCTGATCTCCTGGGTGAAGGTGCTGTCGCTAACTTATACCTCCATCCTTTCCGATTTACGATGTCACAGTGTTACCATTTGGGGAGGACAATATCCTTCAAATTGTAAATGCTGCAATTAGTTATGCTGCAAAAATTAACACAATTTAGGGTGACAGGATTTCCAAATGAGGGATATATTTTGGAAAAATGGTGTTCAATCACTCCAGACTTGTAGAAACTTGGAGAACCAATGCCAAGACCCCATGAAGCTGTTCTAGTGGCCCAGCACCTTCATTGTACATTGGTGTTTCTTTGAACTTGTCACCTTGTCATGACCTTTGCCTAAAAATCTGCTGATTTTCAAGAAAAAGTGGTGCAAGGATTGGTGAGATAGGCAAATGAAGTGTAAATGAACCCTCCATGTCTGGGTATAGCAAGTCCAGGCAATGAAAGTCCCCCTGTTTAAAACAAAAACTCACCTTAAACCAAGTCTTCTAGTTATATTTCCAAATTTGTCCAAATCTTAATGTCCAACAAATGTTAAAATTTGGAATTTCTCATTTGTCACATCCATGTTTACTGTGTTGCAGTCTTATGCATCCAAGTCTTTGTTGCATTGTGACATTTTTTTACCTGTGTGTGAATATAACTTTTCCTTGTTGTGCACGTCATTATGTTTCACTCAAAGTGGTAATCTGTGGGAGATCGGGATTGGGTGAAAAGCCATCTGACATGATAAATAAAATGTCTCAGAGTGATCAGTAATATGAATACAAATGTTATTTTTGATAAATGCCACTTTTCACCTGATGAAGAAACACTGAACTTAATGTAAAACGGCCAATTAACCTTCTCCCTCAAGCCATGACAGAAATGGTTCATGTACCATTATGTACATATGTTACTTGTGTCACACCTCCCAGTGTGTGCATGGTTCATGTTTGTTGAGATAATAATGAGGGTTGAACATCACTGATACACATAACCAGTGAAGTCTCACACTTCTCCTCCTGACCCTAGCACCTTATCTCACCATCTGAGCTCAACAATATCAATGTTTTGAGGGCAAGTTTCATGCTATCTTTACATAAATGTGCCCTCCTGTGCTGGCCAAGTACAGAATTTATTCATGTCAGAACAGAACTCACATTGTAAATTGTTCATCGACATCAAAGTGTTTTTACATTCCTACATGCACTTAGTCTCTCTCTGAGTCACATTTATTTTCTCAGAAGTTGTCAATACCCTGAAGGACAAAGACCTCGTGTGTCGCTGTGTTTGGAGCTGCTTGACATGTGTTAATGCCTTTGCTTTTACCTGCGAACGCCTACGGGTAAACACATCATTTCCCCCCAGAACGCCCAGTGGGAATTTCTTTCACCTTAAGAAAACAAGTGCAAAACATTTGATGAGCATGTTGATTTGAGAGGAAGGTCAGCTTTAAAAGCAGGCTCTCTTAATCAGCAGTGCGGAAGGCATGCAGTGAGACTGTACATCAAAAAATCTTCACTTCCAAGACATTACTTTCAAATGAAACATGAAATTACATTACATGAAACAGCCAAGGCTGATATTTTGCCCAATTCCTCAACACCTTGGATTGGGAAGTGTTTCGGAAGGATGGATGTGTCAATAACTGTATGGCCTTTTGTAAATATTCTGATATTGATTTTCATATTTCTTTTTGACTGAGGCTTTGAATCTGTTATGTTCATGGGAGATTGCTCCAGCACATATTAATGATGAATGCAAGAACGTGTGCAACAACAAGATGTATTTGCCTGCAAGAATCATCGGTCGATGACTCCACCTTCAAGACCAATCGACGCAGAAAAACTGTCTACCTGGTCTCTGCACAGATGCAAGACTTAAGGCAAAATGTAAGGTTTCACACATTATTGTGGGAGAATAGCAGATAAACAAAGCTACCTACGTCCATAAATACAAATAAGCAGTAACTGCAAGCTCATAAAGCAAAATGTAGAAGCGGTTTTCACATCAACACAACAAAGATGACAAAAAATGATCTATTTCCCAGCCACTAGCAGTAATTCAGTGTGGCTGAGCTTCAAAAGGAAAATCTGGAAGCCATCTATACATTTACAGCCCATATCTAAAGTTATCACGACTTCTGTTTGTGCATTTCAGCCATAAAAAATAATAAATAACACAACATACAAGCGGAATTCAGGAGCCAACTCCATCTCCAAGAAATTCTGCTGAAGACCAACCATGGTTTGATGGATTAGGTTTTAATGAACAAATGCTGTTCATCAACTTATCAGTGAAATGCTTTCCAACAAAATATCTGATCATCAGCACACTGTGAAAAGAAAATTACCAGATCAGCTTAAATGTATTGCTTCAAATGGTAACATGCAATTGAGTTAAGTTTCTGCAAATAAAGTGGAAAAAGTACTATCAATACCATTTGCTTATGTTAGATGTACTTAAATTGCTTGATTCCTCTTAAATAAGCATTGCTACAACTTAATGCAAACATAATGTAAAACATGATTGTGTTTTTAGACTTATTGTTCTTTCCTTTATACTCTATAACAGCACTCGAAGAAAACAGTTGTTAAGTTGCAGCAGAAAAAAGTTAAGAAATGTGGATGCATTGATGTCAGACATGCAATACAAAACACAAAGTAAGCAAACCTAATTTTCATTCTTTCGCCAAAATCAGAATTCGGTTTACATGGACTATTATAATAAATTATTTAAAATAGATAGAATCGACAAAAGCAAAGTGCCAACACCAACGCACAAGCACCAAGCACAACAATAAATGAGGTTCATTTAAAACAATACTTTACTTCAACTAAAGCTCCAATATCCTTTTTACAGTGTAACACATCTAATTGCAATTGTAAACCTGCCATTCACTACCAGCACTTCCTGCAACTTTGGTTCAGCAAAGTAGCACAAAAAAAAGAAAAAAAAGTTTGCATGATGTTCCTTAACAAATGACCAAAAACCTGGAATTGACTATTTAACAATAAACTCCACCATAATTTACAAAATCAACATCACATTCTATTTATACACGATATCTGCCAGTGAAGCTACAATTACAGTAAGCAAACTGTATGTGTTGTGTTGCTATGGAAACCTACATGCATTCAGTTGTATAAATATGTTTATAGAATTGGTTTTGGTTTGCTGCTAAGCCCATTTTACGTTGATGGCACTGCAGTTAATAGCACAAAGATGATAAAAATGATTAATCTGCTGGTATTTAAAACATAGAATATTAGACATTAAGACAAAGATTATTCATTTAACCATTTTTTACTCGTATAATTTAGAATATTATTTATTGCTTTCCATTATACCAACCAGGTTCAACCTTGTTTTATGAGCATGCACAGAGTCCGAAGAAGATAGCCTGAGTTAATAGAGGAAGCTGCTCACCTCCGTTGTGATATCCGTTATATCTGACTGGGGTTTTAGATTTTGTTAAGTCACAAAGAAAACTTGACTATGCTGAATTTATTTCGTAGTACAAACTTTAGAAAACTTCACTTTGCTTGCTGCCAAATAAAATGGGTGGATGGATTGAAACTACCTATTTAGAGCATAAACTCAACAGGAAAATGTGAACAAAGGTAATAAATCAGAGAAGTTCAGGAAACTTCCCTTTTCACAGTCAAAGACTACGCACCATTTCAAAAGGCCAGATTCCACATTCAATTCAAGCACAAACAGAACATCCTTAACTTTCATGCCAAGCAACGGTGCAAAGTTAGACTGATGGATAGGTCAATGAGCACCATAAATATATTTAATATACACAGCCAGGAGCCAAGGGGTTTTATTTGCTGTGTCATTTTGTTTTTCTGCGTGGCGTCGTTATCTCCACAGTGATTAATAACGCGGTAAACCTCCATCGCTCCTCCCTCTCTGCTCGTCATCACGGAAAAGAAAAGGAGTGCATCGAGTCTATGTGTCAAGGTCAATGCAAGACAAAGCACAAATCCAGACTCATTTCTTGACGCCTGCCAATAGCGACCCTGAAAGCAGGTTTAGGTGTTTAAAACACTCACACTCGGCTCTAAACCTTCTTCTAAACTCAGAGTGAGTCATGCTGTTGACCATAATCTACAAAGAACAAGGCGCAGCTTCGAGTTTGCCTAACCTCAACATTTGACATATTTAGTCATCCAGCAGGAGTGAAATGTCATCACCTGCCTGACAAGGTACTTGAATAAGGAAACATTGCTTTATTAGCGTTGTAAAAACACTGCCATCTATATCATTCATCTTGCAGCAGTGAAGACAAGCAGAATGTCCTCAGTGGGACAGAGCTCCACATGGTTCTCAGCCAAGGACACGAGAACAGAAATATATACAAATACAGACACTGGCGCTTGCATACAAAGCAGGACTTGCTTCACGATGAGCAGTTTATAACTTGCAGGTGTAGCCGACTCTGCCAGATGGACTCCTGAATCTCCTTGCTGCTAAACACACAGTACAAGGATTTAGCTACAACCACATCTGCACTCTGGCGGCAGAAAGCCAACTTAAAGGGAACAGCTCTGCTCCATATGTCAACGATAGCAGGACGCTGCTCAGTGAAAGCGGCAAACTGGCTCTAACCACGCTCAGTGAATCTTCATTATCTAATGCCTGAGCTGCCAAGCTTTTAGGCGCATTACTGTAGGCAAATGGGGACAAAAGCCCCCTGTAATTACTCTGCCTCCCCAGTGGGTGAAGGCAGCATTTTCAGGGAGCTTAGCAGTGACTTTCCATGTAGCTCTCACCAGATAGCGGCCCGGGAGATATAACGCATGCTGCTCTTAGCCTTCCTTTTCCCACCCCTCTCTCCCCCATTTCACTTTTTGCTATCTTTTTTGGAGTTTTTTTACTCCCTCATCCATTTGCAGTTTGACTTTTCTTGGCAACAATGAAATAAAAAACATAAAATATCTAAGAAGAGATGGAAAACAAAGTGCTTTCTGCCCTTTTAGTAGCATTATAGCCATTATATTTCACCACTTACGTAAACTAAAGTCTTTTTAATGATGAACATAAGACACATATGAGCTGATTTAACTGTCATAATTAAAGACAACTCGTTAAAATCCAAATAACACTAAAATGAATGAGAGAAACTGCAATGTCTTATATAAAGTATAAAGTTTAATTTGACATTTTCAGCAGCGAGTGTTATTCTGTAACGTGACACATTCTTTTTTTAATTTTATGCACCCGTGTCTTGCTTTGTTTTGCACTGCTCTTCAACAAAACGGTTGACAGCAAGGTTTTCATAATGTTTAAGTGTGATTGTATTTATTTTTGTACTTCAGTAAAACTATTCGAATATTTGCAAAACAGAATAAAAGCTCCTCTTATCTCTACAAAAGACATTTTAATTATAAGTAGTTAGTGTTGTCAAATATTATTTAGATATGAAGCTGTAATCACAATAGTGCAGCCGAGTTTTTTCTTTAACTTTTCTGACCTCCTCACAAAAGATAATAGGAACACAACTAAAGCTCAAGTCTGTGTAAAAGATGACATAACCTTCTCCTCAGTCCTCAACATCAGTGCTCAGACAGAAGAAATTGTAACCACAGTGAAAATCAAGCTATAGATATCATATAACTAGACATCAGTCATCAAGCATATTGGATATCAGATCTCAGGTACCGGACCAAAGATATCAGACTTCGGGAATCACATCTCAAGCACCAATTATGAGATTTAAGTAGCAGGTATCAAACTTCAGGTATGTCAAGTCTGTAAAAGTACCGATATAACATAATGTTGACAAATCAGAAGTCATTCTTGGGAGCAGAAAGAGGAACTCTGCTGAGAAATACTTCAAATCTCCAACAGGCATTGAAATTAATGAATCTAATTCGACCACTTTGTGCCATTTTTGTTGTCATTTGGTCAACATGACTAATATCACGGTTAGAGTCAAGTGGCACTTGTTTTCTGAGATCACTGTTCAAGGATATTCCCTCATTAATATTTCTAAATATCCAAATTGCAGCTGTTGACTGTCCTCAGATTCCAACTGATCATGTCCAATCTACCTCCCACTATCAGTCATGAAGGAATGTAATTAGAGAGATGAAACAGGACATCACTTAAAACTAATGCTGGTTTTACTTATGTTTGTTGTGATAGAGAGGTGTCAGAACACGCAGTGAATCCCAGCTTGCTCTCAAATGACAGTAACAAGTTCTTGAGCATCAATAGGTGGCCTAGTCTGATGAATCATGTGCAGGTATAGCAGCAGGATGCACTATAGGAAGAGGGCAAGGTGTGGGAGGAGGCGTGATGCTCTGGGGAAGGTTCTGTTGGGACACTTTGGGTCCCTACCACCCACTTAAACACTGTTGCAGACATCACATCATGGTATTCCCTGATGACAGTGGCCTCTTGTCGAAGGAGAATGCTCACAGCCGCACTGTAAAAGTTGTTCAGCAACGGTTTAAGGAACATGACAAAGAGCTAAAAGTGTTTATTTCACCTCCAAATTCCTCAGATCTCAAGGCTCATTCTACTCTGCTAATTTCTAATACCAAAGGACACCTTCAGAAGTCTTTTGAGCTATTGTGGGAGCACTAGAGGGATCAAAACAATATTACAAAGCTGGTTTTAACGTTATGACTGATTAGTGGAAGTCCTGCTCATTCCAACTCTAAGTTCTTATTCACAATCTTGCATAACATGCTTATTATGTATCTCAAATGATGTGAACATGATGAATATGGGTGTTGTATGAGCTGATTAACGTGTCTGACCTCTCTTTTTTATTCTCTCTGAAACTACTGAGTCACTGACATGTATGATGGTTTTATAATCTTTGTGGGTTTCCAAAGAAGAGAACTAAGGCTTTTGTTAAGAGAACAGTTTCTGTCTTCCTTCCTGTCTGTTTTTATTACCTCAGGAATCACACTTTGCGATTTAACCCTCTTATCCAATTACCACTTGTCTTTCAAAACTGAACCTACCTGCTCCTGCTGCTGTGGATTTAGACAAGCTCACGACAACCTCGCGGTGCCAGCATCAGACATGTTTCTTTTTCTTTTGACTGAGAGAGCTATTCTGCGACTCAAACACATTGTCCTCATGCTAAGCCGATCACCACCAGAGGATATTATTGTGTCATTATCAAAGCGGGGTTACCTGTGCACCTGGTTTTCAAAAGTAGGTTCATCATAACTTGCGGGATTTCTGTGTATGCAAGCGAGAGACACAAATAACAGTGACTGACTGGGTAATAACGAGGACTTACTGTACAGGAAGCAAAGCCACCGTGACAACTCTCCAGTCTAGGGGAACCTTCAAAACCTCCACCATCTGTGTCTATTCTCTTCATGAGCTGTAGTTTCATCTGTGAAATGAGAATGCAAATCATATTTAGTAGTGTGTGAATGTGAACTGGCAAGGCAGAACATTCAATTCAGTCTGATATTACCAACAAGGAAAAGGGGAGCAGGAAAAAGCAAAGCCTTGCACCGGGTGCTTGTCACAAGTCCAATAGTACAATGCTTGTAATACAGGACATATAACAGGTTTATTCCGCTGATTTCCACACTCATTTTTTTCCCCATGAAATCATGTCGAACAAAATAACTTACAACTCTATTTGGGACCACTTTACACGGTAATACTGTGTTCACACTTTGAGAAAGGGGCTGTTTTGGACGCATTTTATAGAAGACCCCTGAGCAGTGAGGACACATTAGACAAAGAGCCTTGACACCAAACTTCCTCAACTATTTGCCATTTCACTGACTTCAGTCCGAGGACAGAACAGATGAAAGAAATGGGACATTTTTTAAAGACTCTTCCTTTTTTTGAAGCACTGCACATTCCATGCAAAAAGCGTTGGAACTTTTAGAAGGTTAAGGATTGGAAATTGTCTAATCTAAAACAGAGTAACTCACTAAACCAAATCTATATTTTTTAATCCACTACGCTCCTTTTCCTTAATGTTAAACCACTTTGTTAAATATCAACCAATCCACACAACCTTTCTTTTAGGCCCTAAAGCTTATTTTCTCATTCTTCTTGCTTGTTGCTCCGAGAACATATATAAACACAATTTTCTGCCAAAGCCAGAGCATTTGTGGTTAGTTCACATAGGGGAATCTTGTTCTCTTACTTTCACAAAGTTAAACTTTGAAGCTTGTTTAGTCTTGAATGTGAAACGTTACAGATCGATACTTTAGGATTTTGCACTGCATATTTACACAGCAAAATTTAGCAACAAAAAATAATAAAACTGAATTTGCAGCATGAAGTGACACATGATTATCACATGCAAATGAAAAATCAGTTTCTAAATCTTAATGTAAAGGAAAAGCTCCTTTATATTGTGTCTGTTGAATATGATTTCACCATGGAGACTAGTAACACAGGCGATTTTCTATAATGATTTCTGTGAATCATAGGTCTCGAAGTTTGTGATTAAGAGTGATGGAAATGTGTTTAAACTTAATATTTCAACTTAAAGGAAGAAACGGCATGTATTAGGGTCTTTATGAAAGCTGTAAAAGTTAAAATCAAAAGAAAAATGTGACTCATTGGAAAGAAAATAGCTAGAAAAAGTAGTGTTGCTGGTGTGTTCTTACTTCAGGCAGAAGCTTAGCCAGACACTAACACAAAGGCACATTCAGGTTCCACACAGTTGATGCAATTTTGGTGAAATAATCAAAAATGAGTGGACAAATGTGGACCACAAATGCATGACTTTCTGTCTAAACACACTTTCAGTATCATAAAACCGATTTACGGCTACAGTTCCATTCTAATGAGCTTTGATAACCATCTGCTCCAGGCCTCCACATTCTGCAGAGGAAGAAAAAATTACGTCCTTTTGTTAACTTTTACTTCAAATTCTCGTGTTTATAGTTTTATAATACTGCTAAAACCGCCTTAAATTTATGTAAAACCCATGTGTTCGGCCTCAAAGCTGTTATGTGTAATTCAGGACACACACAGCTGACAGGCAGGTACACCGGACAAAAGGTTACTTGAAAGAAACTTACTGATGTTGTGGATAATAAAAGCCGGCATGGAGGCACAACTGTAACAAAAGGCAGCTGAAGAGTCCAGGGAATAACAAGTAAAGTCCAGAAAAAAGGTCAAATCTGAATGAGCAGCCGAGAAAGAATCCAAAAGATGAAGCAAAAAATGGAGAAAACTATGCAGCTACGTGGGGAGAAACAGTAAAAACAAGAAGTGACGACTGACAGAGGGGCTGATTGGATGACGAGATGCAGGTGTGGCTAATTAAGGCAGAGCTGGCAATCACAAAGGCTCAGTCACTATACAGTGTAGTGCACTCTATAGTGTGCTTGCCCTCTTTTAGTGCTGTTTGAGTGTTAAGTTGCAATGTTTATACTCTGTACAGTGCACTCAAATATCCCACAATGCACCAAGAAAGGCAGTGTACAGCTGATGGTCCCGAACCGACAACATGTACCATCATGCACTGCATCGAAGGAGAACGGCAGATGGACAAGAGAGCCGACTGAGGATCGGTGGTGTTTCTACAGCTTTCTGAAGCCACTTTTATAGTGTTAGTATGTACAGTATGTTCTAGTGTGAAGATGTATTTTACAGCATTATGTATTTATAGTGTTAATATGTATTTTGTATGATTAAAATGTATTGTATACTATTGAAATATATTTTGTAGTGTTATTATGAATTTTATAGTGTTAATAGATATTTTATACTGTTAATATGTATTTTATGGCGTTAAAATGCATGTTATAGTATTAATATGCATTTTTTTGTTGTGAAGATGCATTTTCTAGTGTTAAAATGCATTTTCTAGTGTTAAAATATATTTCATAGTGTTTAAATGTATGTTATAGTATATGTATTTTTTTCCTGCTAATATGTATTTTAGATTGTTAAGATATATTTTCAACTAAATATATATTTACTCCACCAAGTCACGGTCACTGTTGGTTTGTCCGACTGTCTGTCTGTTCGCAACATTACTCAAAAACCGATTAACGGATATCGATTAAATTTTCAGGGAAGGTCAGAAATGACACAAGAACCAAGTGATTAGGTTTTGGCAGTGATGCGAGTTATAGTCTGGATCCATGGATTTGTTAAGGATTTCTGTATCATTGCGAGACAGCGGCACAGTGTCACTGTAACTATGACAACAAGTGAATGTTACATCAGCTGCCTGCTGACGATCATGTGATTGCGATCCGACTACCAATCCACTGCTGTGGACCACAAAATGTCATCTGTTAGAAATCATACGACGACTATGCAGCCTTGGTGGAGTACTGCACTCCCTGAGTGCTTTTCTTGTTTGTAAATGTGTCAAAATGACAACAGGCATGCAACATATATCCATTTGTGATGATGCAAAATGTCCAAAAGTGTTACATTTGCTGAGGAGCTCGCTACATAGTTCATAATATACTAGTCCCTAGATAGGGAATGAGTGAATGACTCTGATGCGGGACGTCAAGCAAACACAGACTCACAAGGAAATCGATACTTTGAAAATAAAACACGAAACACAGCAAGAAATAATCAAATTTGAAGGAAACGTCCTTAACAAAGCCATGACAGAATGCCTGCCCTTTATATTCCGACACATCAGGATCCAGCTCAAAGCAAATCATCGGATATGTTGGTTTGTCTCTATAATAAAATACCGTAATCTCATTAGGGTGCTATGACCCGTTGACATTTCAGCATCCACGTCAATTATTTGTTTTATTTTTGAGGAGAACTGTCCAGCCTTTACTGAGGAACACCTGAGGAGTGACTGGGAAGGTGGAGGAGCAGTGAGGGGGGAATGACATGCAGCAAATCGATGCCATGAATCAGAGCTGATCGATGGCCACTGCAGTGGGGACTTCCAGTCACAATTCAAAGGTCACCTGCTCAACCAGGTGAGTCATCGGGGCACCCGTCAATGTCTTTCAATCAGATCATTGTTTTTGAATCGTTTTCCGAGATGCTTCTATTTATTCTGACAAATGTTTTGCTTCTGTGTCACTACGGAAGTGATTTTTGGCTCCAGTCATTGGTCGGGCGAGCTCAGAAGTGCAGTTTAGAAAATGCCAGCAGCAGCGTACAACTTTATTCTGTGTACGTTTCCAAAGATTCAAGCCTTCCAGTGTTTGGGAGTACTTCAGATTGTCACAGAACAAAGATGTAGTTTGGAAACTGGGCAAAGTTTTGACAGCTAGAGAAAATACACAAAGACGCAAACTCTAAATAGGAAAAATCACCACAAGTGTTCAGTTTATTCAATAGTAGGGACAGTTTTTACATATCTTTTCCTCTTGTAGCTGCTAAGTACACTCATAAATCCCTTAGAATTCACACTAAATAAATGTTTTTCTACTTTGACTGATGGTAGCTGTGTGTGTGCGTTGGGTTGGTTAGAACATGCACTGTCCCTTATCTAAAAATAAGCTTGCTTCTAGGCTAGCTAACAGTAAATAAGCAATTTTAGGCACATTTCTATATGTAGTCTTAGTTTAGATTTTGTTTTCTGCCATCGTTTTCCACAATATACTATACCTAAATAAAATGGTCAATTTCTTTGTTTTTTTTTTGTGAAAAACAGTTGTTTGAAATAATTGCTAAAATCGTCAAGCTGCCATTTTTGGCAGACCTAAATGTCATATAAGAAGTGTTTTGACTTTTGAGTTGAATTTCTCAATGGAAACTGAGAACTTCTATTGTGGAATCCATGTGCGTGATGATGCAGAAAAAGAAATAACTTTAATGCTTCCTGAATGGTCAAACCATTTCAGTTTCTGTGACAAGTAGCTTTAGAAGATGCTGGTTTCCTGTAATCCTGCAGATAAACTAGACTTAAATTTACTGACCGTATCTCATCCCAGATTTAGACTGTCCCACACAGCCTCCAAAACTGGAAGGCATCGGTGCCAGGGTGAACAGACTTTCACTTGGTAGCAATCTGTCACTGGGTATTGAGATTTGCTTAACATTTCCATGTTATTAAATGTTGCGGTCAAAGGATATAGCACAGTGTGAGTATTTTTTGCTGAATTATTTTATTCTATACTGTCCTTGCTGACTGGGACAATCAAAGCCCTTTTGGGTTGGATGGTTCAGCAGTCGTCATTATGGACCTCTCTGGTTCGACGTATCAGCAGCAGATTAGGGATATTTTAAACACACTTGAAGGCTGTGAATAGCTTCTGGGCAAGTGTTCATACCTTTACAAGTGCCCATTTTGGGGAAATTAACAAAAGAGAGTGAAAAGGCTGTCAAGTGAGGTGACGTTTGGAAGAATTTAAAGCTACAAACCTGACTTGTTTGCTGATTCTTCTTTCCAGTCGCTTCAACAGCTATAGGTTGGATTATTTCTCATATGCTGGTGCTGTTGTGACTTTTTGCCCTGAGTCCATGTGAGTTATGTTCACGCTTCGTGGTTTGTCTGAAATAATGGAGTGTGAGCCTTAACTTGACCTGACCTGAGAAGAAAAAAACGGTGTGTTCTTTCCCCTCTGCTCCAAACCCATAAACTCCAGACTCCTAGAAGATTTGTATCTGAGTTGGTCCCCTGTTCTCAGTGATTTAACCCCTGCTCTGCAACAACGAAATGACGCTCCATGTGTTTAAGATTCCCCATATGCAAGCAGTGTTGACCTTCCATCTTGTCCTGGTTTTGACCAGCTCCCTGTATGCTGGTCCTTGTTCCTAAAAAGGGAAGATTTACGACTCCGGCCTCCAGATTCATTGTCTCTGTCCATGTTTCTCAGATCGCTTGCATAGCGTCTTTCTTTGCTGGCAGCCGACATCCATCAGCATGCCTTGACCTGGCGACTTTAACCTTTCATTGAGACCTACTTAAACAGCTCGACAGCCAAAATAAACCTGCGCCCTTGGCCCTGCTGGAGCCGCTTCCTCACAAAAGAATCAGGACTGATGTACATTTAGTAACCCTTTAAAAGGCCACTCAAACACTGTAATAACCTTCTAAAATAGAGCAAACCATAACTAGCTTTGGATGCAATGAAATTCTGTCCATTTCCAGCCAGAGTTCAGTCCTTTGAGGCGGCTCTGCATGAACGGTCAAGATCTCCTGTTTGCAAAAAGAGCTATAAGATCAAACAGGAAAATCCCTGAAAGACGGAAGACACTTGAAGTACTTGCCATAAATAACCTACATTCTCTTTTCATACTGCTGCCGGATATGAGGCTTCGTGGATCTGATGATGTTTGATGATCTCGTCAGCTTTGGGGACAGAATCCTTCACTCAGAGAAACCTTCCGGGGCGCCCGTATAGCTCAACGGGTTAAGCAGGGCGACCCATGTACAGGGGCTGGTCCCTGATGCAGCAGCCCGGGTTCGATTCCTGCTCGCGGCCCTTTGCTGCATGTCTTGTACCCCGTCTCCTGTCTGTCTCTCACTACACCTATCCAATAAAAGCCGAAAAAAGGCCAAAAAAATAACTTAAAAAAAAAAAAAGAAACCTTCCCAGTCCCGGATGTAATCTTGAAAATATTTACTGCTTCAATTGCCAAACCAATCACTCAATGTAATTTCCACTCTCGGCTGAAATCCTTTTAGATTATTATTAGATGGCCACAGACCATTTATGATTTTTTTAATAAAGAAGTGCAGAGGTTTTTTTTTTTTTTTTTTTTTTTTTTTTTTTTTTTTTTTTGTCTTGTGGTTTTTGTTTATTCTGCTGAGATTCTTGCCCCTCAGACATTTTTTAAAACTTCGCTCCTTGGTCATGAATCAAAGAAGAAAAAGAATTTGGTGTTTTTCTCCAACTGTTAATCAAGAAAGGCTGATAACCGATATTTGAAACCAATATACATTAAATGGAATCATAATCAGTCAATAAAATTACTGATACAAATGCTCAGAAAAATGTGGCTCGAGGAAAGCCATGGTTATTGGTCAGTTACTTTGGTCCAGGCTAAACTATGTCAACAAATTTTTGTGAAAATGTGTGCAGACATTCATGATCTCCAGAAGATAGATCTTCATGCATTTCACAACCATGAGGTTAATTATGTTTTTTAGCAACATTTTTCTACATATTACCACAAAATTTGCTTAATAAATAAAAGTAATTGAGTCCAGCCTCACACAGTTGCATAGCTGTAGACTCGTTACTTTACAAGCTAAAACCCACTGACACATTTATGCGTCTATAACATAAATTCAGTTAGATGCAAATACACAACGCACCGAGGAATCCACCTTCAGTTCATATGTAGTTTTCTATGTAGCTGTCAAGTTCAATCTCTGCCCATGAAACACATGAGCGGCCGTCTCTGCTGTCTGCCTCAGTGCTGGTTAACAAGATAACGGCTCTCCTGTGGTTTGACCAGACATGGTGGGGAGGCTTTCAACGAGACACTACGCAGAACCGTTCTGTGGTTAACATGCCTTTAATTTGTCGATCATCGCTTTAGGAAACAGCTGATGTTTCAATGAAGGTTCTAATGAAATGAGCGTAATTGTGGAATTTGAAAATGACTTAACGTCGCGTTATGGCAACCGTCCCCGCCAATCAAACGCTATTTACAGCAGAGTGACTCCAAGCCTGTAAGAAAGGAGTCGTTTGCAACACTTCATTAATGCCACTTGCACAAATTCCATACAAGCCTGTTTGATCATTGCCAGACCTCTGGAGAATCCATTAGCAAACTCAATCACAGACCAGAAAAGCTGATAAACCAGTGCCTCGAGCAGGAGATTTCTCCATGCCCCGTTTGCACAAATGTGAGTACACATTACAGTAGCGAGAGACAAAACGAGCTCCAGCAGCATAAAAATTAACCAAATGAACTGAGATTCAACTCGCGCCATTGTGACTCCATGACAGTAACTGCACCAGCTGGCGGAGTCATTTTAATTCCTCCTCATATTTCCAGCAGAACATAAAACACAAGCTCCATTGAAGATACGAGGGACGAGTAAGCACATAACTCAACAGAATACAAAAAGGATGAGAGGGGAGGATACGTCATGCGGACGGCCTGTGGCTTTGCTATTGAAACTGTGCCACTGGCAGAAAGCTCCTTGCTAATTCATAGACATATGCTGGGGGAAACTGGGGTGTTGCTTTGTGTGTACATACATATGCCTGGGGCTTGGAGAGGTACAGTGCTGTGTTTGTATGACGGAGTTTAATCAGTCGTTGGAATTCAAAGCCGAGCAAGGAAATCTAAAAACAGATTCCATGTGCTTAAGTGTAACATCACGACTGGCAGGGTTGTTGTTCCGGCACGTGGAAGCTAAGAACGCTACATAGAACCCGGTGCTAATGTGCTGTCAGTCATTGTAAACACCTTTTCAATGCATATAGCGAGCATTAAAGTGCTGGTTTCTAGAGCATGTGCATCAGATTAGACATCATTGGAACTGCTGTATATAGCAGGGATGTATGGTAATATTGGTCCTCAGTTGAAATCATTAAAATGTGTTCAAATGTTACATATAAATAGAAAAATGGCATGTTTAGGAACACTTTTAGTTTGCCCAGTGCATGTTTTCATTTGAAAGCAACGTGTTTTGTGTCTGCACCTACCAACAGGCCATTTTGATATAAGTTAGCATCATGATAAGTTAATTCCAGCAGCAGGCTAGTCATGAACCAGCAACAGTAAGTAAGGAAATATCATCACATCAGATATCGGTTAAATCCAATATCATGCTTACCCAGGATGTAGTTTTTCGTCACTTTGAAAGGAAAGCTGTTAAACATCAAGGCTGAATCAGACAGGCACGGGCTTGCTTTCACCCACAGGGAAGGTTTTGGCAAGTGTATAATATATTATTTTTAAGTTTCATCAAATCATCCTCTGCATTTATGTGCGTACAAATGAAAATCACAGGAGTTTTATTTCCTATAAAGCCTTAGCCATTAAGGTTAGTGTTCAGTTAAAAAGCCTTGTCAGAGTAAGCTAATATGATCACGCTGACAACAGCAAAAAGCAAATGATGCTTTCAAAATTGTTAGTATGGTCCTACATGACATCAGCGAAGGCTAAACAACAACTTGATTTCAAATCAATAATCGCCATTTGAAACAATGCAAACAGCAATTTCCAAAAGCTGAAATTTAAGATCTAGTTTTGCAGCATGTCTGACTTGGGGTTTAAACTGTTGTGTCACTGGTTTTACAAATCTATGCTGTCATTGTTTTGTGTCTATCACACATTTGATAGAATGCCATGATAATGCTCCATCCTGTTTATAAATCTTTAAAGTTGCAATATATGCCAGAAAAATGACAATTAAATATTTTGCCCAGATCTTCAATGTCTGCATGAGGCACCCAAATGATGGTTGTAAAAATAAAGTTAAAGTGTTGCCGCTTGGCTGAGTGAAACTATTTGAACACAAGAGACGCTTCCAAATTAGTCTCTTTGCAAATGCAAGCAAAAATGTAAACAACAAAAATGGAATTTTATCAAAAAATACAAATCACTGTGATGGATTATCCATCTACAGCACAGCTCCAGGCTCTGCAGGCATATTTTAATAGCACACTGCTGTGACCCATAACCAGCAGCTGTGGGTAGTTGAGGGACAATAACATGTAAAGCTCAACACAGTGATCCCTCCTGTGTATTCACACGTCACTGAGTCCATGTGTGTTTTATTAGATTGCTACTGCGGCTCTCGCTGTCGGTCTGTCTCGGCCCTCTGTATTAAACTGTAAAGGCACCACAGGGTGCTGACGGCGCTCAAACCTTTTAGCTGACTCAATGTTTCACTGCCGGACCGCCTTTGCCAAACACCAGACAGATGTATCCTCTCGGCTGCTCCGTTTGTTATCACCTGACCAAAGCAGAACTGCACTCGGACCCATAAAAACCGAGGCGCGATAACACAGAGCGATGGCTTAGTTTACGAGTGATGTTTCTACCGTGGAGCTGTTCAAACATCAGAGCAGAAAAAACACAGGAGCTGTCAGATTTGTTTGTGTCTAAGACAGAGTAGTAAAGCTTATTTATGGCTTGGATGTTTATTAAAGAAACTTAAATCTACTCCTTGGAAAATGGGGGGGGGGGAAGTCCTTACATTTAAAGAAGACTAACTTTTGACCAAGGAAACCTGCTGGAATCAGGACAACCATGACCTCCGTGTAGGATATAACTACTAACACATGAATTTCCCATCATAAATTGCTTGGTTTCAGTAGCTAACCAACATTGGAAACATAGTTCAAGCAGCCACGAGTGGCCACAAGCCACTGACCAATAGAAGTCTCTGTCATGGTGCTCCATTGCTAGCTAAACCCCCATAGTGCTCTCTGTTAACATAACAGTAGGAGGCTCCACCTGGTGGCTGAACCAGGTACTATAGCTAATGTGCAATACATTTTCTGACATGCATTTTAATTGGTTATTCAATCAACAAAGTGATAATCATTACCATTCCTAGTTAATGTAGAAACTGTCTAAATTAAGACTGTACAACTCAAAATTTGTCACACAGAATATTCAGAATTAATTGCCTTCCTAAACCCGTCTTTTCTTTTTTTTTTTAAAAAAAATACTTGAAAGTATTTTGTGATCTTGTGTTTTAAGTGGAATTTTATTATTAACGTGGCATGGGGGGGAAATATGCCTTCTTCTTTATGCAAATTTCCAAAGTTTTCAGGCTAAATCCTGCAAAATCTTTGTAGTAGAAGTTTAAGTGATGCATCGCAAGCAGTGGAAGTTGGACTGATAAAATATGCATGCGGACAGCTGCACACAGGGGATACAAAAATCCAGGCCCAATGGTTGTTTTCTCCACCAAACCTCTTTCTTCTGCTGATTTAATTTTCTCGTCTTCAACATGAACTAACAGGTCATAAAATGATTCACCAGCTATTTTCTCTCTATAAAACGAGATTACAAAGCAAAAAAGGCGATCGGACACTTAAATTCTAGTCCATTACAGCTCGCATTAGCAGTAAAACGCAGCACTAAATTGCCGACTAGTTACCTCTTAAAATCTACATATGGGTAAATATAATAAGGATGATTGAAATAAATTTCTTCTTGTTGCCTCGTGCTGCAAAACCGTACTCTGCTCTGTTTCTATTTGGTCGACAACAGCTGTCATTTTTATCTCTTCCTGCATGCTCACACCTTTTTTTCTGGCTTGTTTGTGTGACTTGATGGAATTCATTTCTGCCCTTTGATTGATGACACTGAATAATTGCCAGATTTGCACTAAAGGTAAACAGCCAGAGGGATATTAAATGCAAACTAAATGCGGTATCCTCCTCCTCTACTTTCCCTCTTATTCTGCCTCTCCATGAATTTCATATTTTAGCCAGAAAATGGAAAGAAATCTAATAATGTTGACGATTTCTTGCAATGGAAAAAGTCCCATTAGCTTTGTAGCTATGAGCCGAAGGGGCAAAGTGTGGATTTTGGTGCAGGAAATGAGGCCTCCATTTGTCAAAGAGAAGACAGTGACCGCTATCAAAACACAGGATCAAATGTGTTTTCATACATGCTGTCTAACTGCTTACATGCCCTCAGAGGATGGGGATGATGAGGATTCTGGTGAGGTGAATGTTTTTTCTGTATGCGTTGAAAAGACAGCAGGTAAACTCTTATCTGGATACACAACACAACACACCAGAGAGGCTGCTTTCTTCGTCTCGTTTTGGATTGGACCAGCAAGATGTTTTTCAAGCCTGGATACCAGAACACCAATGCTGGGGCCAATTAATGGTAATCACATGATCGGTGCGGATTTTGAAAGTGGCTGTACATGTGGTTCTATTCATATCACAGAAGCTACGCATTCTTTTGCACACATACAGTCAAATTGCCCCTCATATCAAACTCAGAAAGAATGAATGTTTCTGAAAAGCTGGCTGTGACTTTTTGCAAGATGTAGCAGCTGGTAATGTACAGTCTAGCACAGATTTCTGAAGAATTTAGCACTCTTTGTTGCATAAATGGTTAGCATGTAGCTCCTAATCGAAGCACCTCCAAAGTACCACAGCGATTACTTCAATTACAGCTCTTCTAATAATGAAATGTTATGGAAAAGATTCTCATCACGACAACAAATGCTGCCATTTGCTCTGACCAGTACACAGCGATGCTAACTTTAGCATCTTCCTCAGAAAAGCACACAACCACATCTATAACCCTGCTGTTTTTCGCTGCCATTACTGCAAAGTTTAACCTGAAGTAACAAAGAGCTCAAATGTGAAAGAGAAAATACGCACAGAATGAACTTCCTCAGAGCTGTCGCACAAGTGAGGGTTGGTTATGATAAAATATTTAAACTCTGCAGGTGTTGTGACGTAGATGTTGACATGTTTACCATGAAACGTCTCATTATCATTACAGCCACTCAGATCTAATGAACATTAAATGTAGAGAAAACTCCCATGTTGCATAAACTGTTAGGGCTGGTGTGGGCAACACATATAGGCAGGCTATTAACCTATACATAACCTTTGCTGACAAGCAATACAAGAGGAAAAACCTAACTTTGCAGCAAGAAAACACACCTGCCATGTGCAATTATGCATGTAAAATGCAGCGAAATAGACTCAAGGCTTTAAACTAGATGGCACTGGCTGTGGAGACAGCCGGATTGATTAAAATAGAAGAGAATCTCTTCCATTAGACCCACTGGAGATGGACGACTGACAAACGAGGTTGAAACGCTTCCTGTGCAGCTTTAGAGGAAAGGAAAGTTTACTGATATGTTTAAAACTAGGAACAAGACTGTCAAACACTTCCAATCAACCACCCACAAACCCCTCCAGAGGTGGAGAAGGTGGAATCGCTACTGGCACGCTCGTCAGGAGGACGCGAACAGAGGTCACCGTCTTCATCGACTGTTTGAATTTAACTGCTCAAACAAACTGCGTGTTTTGAAACCATTGTCGGCCCAGATGTCAGAGACTGGCAAAATGTCTAAACAAGTGGGATGAAATGGGAGATGGTAATGATATTAACCAGAGGCTGTCATTACCTATTCCAAAAGCAAAACCTCTAAACCTCAACAGCTGCTGTTGATTATTAGAAAAGTGTAACAGCGGGTGAACTCTGCACGGCGGGATTAGATGGGAGGAGCGAATTATTCACAGCGAGCCAGAGGGCACCATGTTTATGTACAGCACTGGAACGCTCAGCTCAAGTGGAGAAGCTCATTTTCGAGGTAGAACGTGTTCCCAAGGACGAAAAGCTCACAAATTAATGCAGTGAAAGACTTAAATAAGATGTAACTATCATGAATTATTTGGGGTTGAGAGAAGTTTGGTAAGTTGCTTGATGAACTGATCTTGTTTGGCCGATATACAGACATTTAATAGGTCACTAATAGGCAATGACATGGTAAAATCCAAAAAAACAGGTAGAAGTTGTCTTAAATGAAAATATCTAGCACTCGAAACACGTGGTCGGCATTGGGAAGAAAGAATGAAAAGGCCTTGCTGATTGAAAATGAAAGATAAAATGAATTCAGCAGCAGCCTGGAGTTGAAGAGGATGATGGTAAAGAGGCAGAAATATCTTTGTCACATGTGCTGAACTAGTAAAATTAATTGAGAAGTTCACGCCAAATCAAAAATAAGGGCTCCCAACTGAGGTCAACTGAGGTAGCTGGTTGCTCACCGTAATGAGGAAAAAGTGTGAATGAATGCATCTGTCAAGCCTAAGAATGGTGAAACTAAAAATTTTGAATAAAAATAAACTACTGTTATCCTGCTTCAGTGCCTGCTTGTAGCAACGACAGGCTGATTCAACTCTTGTATGGTTACTGTTCGGCTCTCAGCACTTGATAAAGGTCAGAAAATGCTCATGTTGTTTGTTTAACCCCATGACTCTGCCATTTTCATGGCAATGTCACTAATGTTTTACCTTTTCTAAGAGTCTGTCCAGATCCTTCATCATTTAGTATTACGATGTTTGGAGATTTGTTTCTTATATCAGCCTTTAAATCAAGAAAAAGTATTTTGTATTATGGAATTATGATGTTTTGTCCATACATATATATGAATAAAAAGCTGCCTTCAACAGTAAATGGGTAAAATAAACATGTATATTTAATGATCGTCCTCCAGACAACTCATTAAGTCTTTTTCACATTAAAGCCTATAAAGTATGTATTATGTGCAAGCAAGCCCACCAATAAAATTATTTGCTAATTACTTGACAATCTGAAAAAACAGGTGAACATGACTAAACAAGAAAGAGAAAGGATGGAAGAGGGGGAAGAAACCCGCACAGATCCAATTAGAGTTGCAGAAATAAATGCTATTATGTGACTGTGAAGTAAATGTGAGAAAAAAAATACATTGTTTATATTAACAGCTTCATTAGAGTTATTTAATGTTGCATTAAAACAAATGCAATGGATGACATGTATGTTGGCAGTATGTGTTAACATTGAAAAATGCTGAAAATCTGGAAACAAAGTACGGAAGGGGAAAAAAGCATTAAAAAATGGTAGAAAACAACTTAAAATTAAATTAAATAAAATAAGAAAAATCAATAAACCAACAAATAAAAACTGTATAAATATATATATATATATATATATATATATATATATATATATATATATATATATATATATATATATATATATACATATACATATACATATACATATATATATATATATATATATATATATATATATATATATATATATATATATATATTTATTTATTTATTTATTTATTTATTTATTTATTATTATTATTTTCTGGTGGCTTTAAATAAAACAGTGTTACTTTATATTCACACATTTGTAAAATAATGTGCCAGTACAATTTGTAGAAATGCAGATTTTTAAGGTGGCCTCTTTTTCACTGTCAATATGTAATTATTTGGCTGTGATGTGACTGGATATTTTTGGTAATTTTAGAAAACAGGGCACATCCGTAAAAAGAAATTACACTTTTAAAAAGTATCTATTTTTCCATCCTAAACTTACATTATTTTCTTTCAAATAACAGTAAATATCTGTAAAGTATTTCAGTTTGCTTCAAATTTAAATACAGTAAAAATTGTCTAAAAGTACCATCAAATGTTGAAAAAAAGAAGATAAATTTTCATTTGTAAAAATATAGATTTCTTTTGGCTGTTTTTTTTTTTTCTTGTTTGTTAGGGGTTTTTTGTATCCTTCACAATCCAATAAAATCTTTTTTTTTTCTGTGATTTTAGTAGTTGGTATTTGTAATTTAACCAAACAGGAAACAAGTTACATTTTCAATTGATTGACAAACCACCCTTGTTTCCAGTCCACCTCTGAGCTTTGTTTGCAAAAAGCTCTCATTTGTACTTGCATAATTTCCCAAATTTTGTGATACTGTGGATAGTTTAGAAATATATCAGGACCAGAGGGATATGAATGTATATATGTGCAAGGCCAAATTTTGAATTCATTTGCACCCACTTTTACCACAAACACACACACACACACACACACACACACACACACACACACACACACACACACACACACACACACACACACACACACACACACACACACACACACACACACACAGAGTCGACACATATCAGTAATTACCGAATATATTACAAAGATCAGAAGACTCTGCATGATCCTCGGTGAGGCTGGGCCAGCTGTTTGCGCTCCGAGCGTTCTTTGGTCTCTGCATAATCATCAGAGCGCTTTTGCATAGGCGGCTGCTGAGGCTGCACTTCCTATGATGAGCAGGCGGGAGGTGAGATCTTTTTTTTTTTCTTATTGCATGATTGTTTTTTTTCCCCCTTCCTCTTTTAAGCTTGCCTGCACCCCGCACCCTGAGGTGAAGTGGTTATTAGTCGGGATGTGCCAGGAGTGCTGGAGTCGCTGCCAGCTTCAGTCTATAGAATAAAAGCTGGGACTACATTTTTTACTTTTTTCTTCAGCTCCAAAAAAAAAAAAGAAAAAGAATCATCTGACACTTCATTTCAAAAGTAGATAAGGCTACAGCAGTGTTTTCGGAGATGGATTGCATCTTCACCAAAAGCTAAAGATGTAAGATAGGAATGAAATACTTAACTACCCTTAACTTGAAAAAGCTACAGCTTTCCACTTAAGTTTTCGACAGGGCGGGAAATCACAAAGATGGTGTTATCAAAAACCATGAGAGCAATATATTTGAAAGGGGGTAAAAAATACTGCGAGACATTATTCTTTGTTTTTGTCACTGTAACAAATGGAGGAAAAAAAGCTCAAGCTGAGAAGCCTCAGTATGTTCACAGCACAGGATTAAAAGCCTTATTTGACTTTGAAACTATAACTCCGCTGGCAGATCGTCTACTTTGTCAACTAAATCCAAAGGAAATCATAGAAGTGTCTGTTTTTGGGGAGAGTGGAAATGAGTGATAGGGCTGTTTAGCCTGTTATTGAAACAGGGGAATTGAAATACTGTGGGATGAACAGCTTGGATAGAGCGCTGCATGGCAGAATTATCGGTGCTATTACAGAGCTCATAGCCAGTAATAGCTATTCTGACTGTAATGGCTCAGATGGTTGATAGGGTGAGCGTAAAAATGACCCGCGTTTGATACTGTGCATCACAGTTGTCATCATCAATAGGAGTTCTCATCAGATAAATAATTTTCAAGATATATATATATATATGTATATATAATTTTATATATATATATATATATATTCCATTATTTTCAGTTAGAGTTGTAGAGTTTTATATATTTATTTATTTATATATATATATATATATATATATATATATATATATATATATATTCTTTCATTAATAAAAAAAGAAAAAAATGACCTTTTTTTCGCTAAATAGCCCCTTTAAAATGCTGTTTAAAGACTAAAACACAGGAAATTAGCGATAATTCAGTAACATAGGTTTGTTTCAAATAAAGGAGGACCAATAATGAATTTCTCAATGAAAAAAAGCTGCTGTTTCCATTGGTCTCCATTAAAATCATCACACCAGTTCATGTAATGATGTCCCGACCCTGTTTAACCTCATATTTGTTTTGGTCATGTTCAGTTCCTATGCCTTTTATAGATTAATATTATAAGTAATGCAAAAGATGAACAGTGCAGATCCAAAAAATGATTCCCATGATTATAGGGTTCAATCAACCTCGACACTCGGCAAAAAAATCCATCACTGACTTACTTGTCTTTTCCTAAACACTTCAGAATAACTCAAAACAAGGCCTTGCAAGTGTTTTAGAACTAGATTGAGTACATGACCTCGATGTCCTAAACAAGAGCCACAACTCTAACTGAAAACAATGGAAAGTGGACAAAGAGAGAAAAGAAGGAATGAAGTTATAAAGAAAGAGTGGAATCAGTTTCATCAGGTATAAACTTTTCTTATCTCTATTAAAGTGGTTGGACAGTAGGAGCAACTCTGTCTCTTACTACTAGTTTTCAACAGCAAACACGTCTCAAGAATACAGTACGATACCATTTTTATACCAACAAAGAAACAGCGTTAATGATAAAACTTAAAGTTTCTGCAAAAAAATAAATAATTGACACCTTTTTGTTCGAATTTACTGCGACACTATACCAGATTGTGGTAACTACAGTAAGATCTGGCAATTCATGGCTCCAGATTGTGAGTCATCCAGGTCATAGTAACCCTAGGAAATTCAGTAAAAAGCAACTGGACTGTTTTTTAGGGCCTGAAAGGTGTTTCAACCAAGAGGCTTTTTTGGTTCTCTGGCACTCGGAACATTTGGTTGAAGCTGGAGTATGTGGGATTGAAGAAACACCATGCTTAAACTAGATTTCAAAAAGTTGCTTAAAGCTAATATAGATTGAGATAACATAAATATTACTGAACAAAACTGGCAGACAGGTGTAGAACATAGAGACAGATACATGTCTATATTCCCCTATGAAAGTAGAGGAGGATGAAGAGAACAAAGAGCACTGAAAATGGATGTGATTATCTGGCAGGTTGGCAGGCAACGCAAGCTGCTCTAACTTCATGTGGAACTGTAAAATGTGGCTCTAGCAAGTTATCTGCCAAGACTAGTGTCTGGTGATAATGGGCATAATTCCCATATATATGGACCAGCAGGAACCTCCTCCACCTTCTCAGGGCCTCAGTAGGCTGCTATTTTGCACTTAGAAAGAGGAAGGAAAGTCTACATTCGGAGGTTGGAAGGGATGGACGGTGGTAAAAGAACACTGGATTTCACTTTGATAAAGGAACACAATACTTTCAGTGCTTGAGATGATGAGGTTACCCCACCAACTGCATACTGGACATACAAAGATAACAACGGCAAAAAGGGATTTTTTTTTTTTTTTTTTTTTTTTACCGTTAAACAAGCTGTGAAACGCAATTTAACAGATTACATGGGACGCCATGAGTTACGTCTTCACAGGAACACCTCTCGACAAAACTCCTGCATCGTGGTTAGTGAAGGATCACTATTTGCATTGGAATATATTCCTTTGTAACCTTTACCACATGTAACTAATCTCCACTATGTACGTTTCCAGGGTGACGACTCCACTGACATTTTACATGCACTTGTCTCATGATCACTAGAATTCATTGAAATTATTGAGGTTACTTTCTGTTTTTCAATGATCAAATTGGTTGATAACTGACTTTCTGGCATTTAAGAAGGTCAAGGAGATCCCTGCTGACTATTTTTTTTTTTTTTTTTTTTTTTTAGAATGCATCCTGGTCTCCAAAAAATGACATTCACATACAGCCAAACTGCATTTGACTGAACCATATTTTCTGCTGGATTTGTTTGTAACATCTCACAAATACATTTCTAATCAACACATCCTTGCTGTATGTTTTACTGCTCCATTGTCGCTCTTTTCAGCCTATCAATTATGTATTAGCGCTTAGGGAAATGTCACCCTGGTAACTTAGAAAGTGGAACAGATGATTCAAAGTTCTATGTGAAAGTCTGGTTGCTAGTGTACTTCATCATCCACCCCTCCTAGTTCCTAATGTGGACTTTGTTACTGTTTGAAACTGGCTGTTTTGTATTTTACAATATAGTTTAGTTGTAATTTGTGGAGATGAGGTTGGAGAATGATCTGCCAAATGATAAGTGCCATTTATTGGGCTTACTATATCCAAATGGGATGGAGAACGTGATAGTAGGCAGGTATATAGATGGACCAGCAGGGATGCCAACCAAACATCTTCTGTAGATTGAATACAATGATTGGAGCGGGGGTTTTATTGTACAGGCCTATCACTGGCACAGATGACACAATATATTTTTTGATTGCTGTTGGTATCTAAAGCAACTTTCAGCATACAAAATTGTAAAAAATGCCTCTGGAATACATCGCAAACTGTAGCTTTAGGGTTCGAGAAAGATTATGTTGTTGGTTTAATACGTAGAAGTCCTTCTGACAGATAAAAACTCAACACTTTCCTTACTCAAAAAAATGTTGCATGTGATACTGATTAAGATATCAAGTGCATTTCCTACCACAATTTAACTTGAAAACTAATTAGAATGATATTCACTTTATTTCTAGGCGACAAGATTAGTAAGAGGACACTGCTATGAGAAACTGTAGGGGAATTTTACCATTTTAGTACCTGTTCTACTAGTATTTAAACAGTATGTCCCAAAATGCAATACCCGTTTCCTGTAATTTGTTGCGACACAAAACGCCACACACACACTTTTTAGAGCCTGTTTGAAGTGCCTGTAATAATCTGACAGGAGTGAAGCTGTTTCACTCTGGCACCTGAGCCCCATTTTATTTAAAAAAAAAAAAAAAAAAAAAAAAAAAAAAAAAAGCGTCCTGGGATACCGTGACCTTCAAGCGAAGTGATGCAGAAGCTGACGGCGACTCCTTGAAGCCTCTACGAGAGCCATTCCTTGGATGACTCTTTGACTAAGCCCCATTAAGCACTCACACACTTTCACACACATAAGCAAGTACATGCACACCCTCGTATCGCCTCGCTCCTGTTTGAACATTTGGAGTACCTTTGCCTGTTTTTCTTCCTTCTTTCTCCTCTTTTTTCCCTCCACAGTTAACACCTACACTTTCCCCCTTGTGCCCTTCCACAGCGTGAGTTCAGCTCATTTATGTCCCCTGTGATGAATGTGTCACACCAGCAACACTGGAGCGGAAACACACATATAACACACACACACACACACACACACACACACACACACACACACACACACACACACACACACACACACACACACACACACACACACACACACACACACACACACGTAGAGCGCATAAACACATCCATCCACGCACACACTCCATTCCCTGTGTCAGCTAGCCACAGTGTGATCTGATAAATGGTTTTCAGTGCAGGTGCTTTTTTCATTAATTCACCCTCGCAAACCCAGCCTTATAGTTCCCTACAGCTATCCAGCATATTACAAAGAAAACAGACAGAAGCGGAAAAGATGGAGTGAAGTGAGAAAGAAAGTTCCCCTTTCAAGAACCTTGAGGTGCTTCTATACACCGAGCTATTATTTTAGATAAATTTTTCCTTTTACCTCAAAGAAACGCTTTTATTTTTTCTTTCATCGCGTGTATTGATTCCCCAATAGGGAATATCTGTATTGAGCAGTGTGTCACTTAAAATGATGCATGAAAGGATCACAGGTCCCCGGTTTGCCGTATCACACAGTTATCCATTTGTTTTTGCTCCTCTTGCAAATAGGGATATTGGCATTTAGAATGAAACAGACCCCGTAATTTGTCAGCTGTTCCTCAGCGCTCATCACTTTGTTGCTCATCGCTGCGATTCAGAGTCGCACCGGCAGACAGCGGGAATAAGGAATTAGTGCGTGATTATTAGCAGTAAATAGGAAAGGAGAGACATCATATCAGACATTATGATTCAAAACAGGTATAGCAAAAACATTTAAATGCAGGATTCCTTTCATCCATCCAGATCCAAACCGTTTCCCTTAGATCAGGATGAGTGGAAAGCAGGCAACCTTTTAAACATGTCTAAAAATATGACATGAAAGCAAAGCGCTCGCTGCTTAAACCCAAATTCCCTTTTTTACAGGCTGAGAAGAAGTCAGTGGAGTTGAAGCATTGCAGCCATCATCAGGGTTATTGCTGCTATTTGGGAGCTGGGCTTCACTCATCCATGTATTGGATATTATCCACAAGTACTACTAGACACTCTAATGATCATTTTAGCAAATAAGGTGAATCTATCGGTTGAATTTCCAACATTTTACATGCAAAAGCAATTCTCTGAGAGTACACTAATCTAGTATCACATTGGGGGAAATTATTCTTAATGAAAACCCTTTAGCATAGCACAGTTTTCATGTTTCCCATCTTCTAGAATGGCCTTCTTATACAACTGAGATGCACTCTCAGTGACATTTTTAGGGATTTTCCGCTGGATTCAGTTTATTTGTGAAGCTTCACGAATAAATTTCACTTCAGCAAGCTAAACTTCACATCTTAAGTTAACACTCAATAATTTACAATAACTATGTGTTTCTGTGCAACAATACACTATTTATTACACTGTATTCTCACATGTTATTTTATATTTTTTTCAACTTATGTTTAGATTTTTATTCCATATATTACAACTGATGTTTATCTATATGTCTTTCGTACTGTTTATTTTTCTGAGACTTTAAATGGGAGCAACTGTAATGTCCGCAATTTCCCCCTCAGGGATTTCAGTACATCTTTTCCATTTGTTTCACTGCCTTACTGTCAAACATTTTTCAGCTAACCAATCATATATTAGATATCGTTGGACCCTGGTTATTTAGAAACTGGAGTGAAAAAATTTAATTTTAAACCAAACCACAACGTTTTCCTAAACCCAACCAAATAATTTTGGATCTAAACTATCAAGTTTCGAGGAAGTAGTTATTGTTGGGAAAGTTGAAACCAAAGTAACCATGTAGTTTTGGTTCCTAAGCTGAACCAAACAGCAATTGAAAGCTGTAAGTAAACAAGTAACATAATTTAAGCCTAAAAGGATGCAAACCTCAGTCTCCAAGGTGAAATTCCTGCTTCTGACAAACACCTACTTCCTTATGTGGTTTTCCTGACTCTTTCAAAGTAAAAGCCTTTGCTACAACAAAAAGTTAAAGTTTTCAAGAATATGTTTCTTTCAAAACATTGATGACAATGCAGCTTAGTCGCATAAGAACTTAATTTATGAGACAGGGTTGCAGATTTGCAAATGCTCTTATTTTGTAGTCATGATTCTCGTCCATCCTTTTCTTTTTTTTCTCCATGAAGCAAAGTTTTACTGTTATTGATACAGATTCAACATAGAGACTTATTGTCTCTTCAGCAAAGGGACCTCAAGAAATTCTGGGGTGTCTGTTAGGCATACAGCTTTACAGACAGGTTTTGGTGGTGGTGTATTGATAATACATGCAAACATGTACGAGTTGGGAAAAGTAGACATTGGATTGTGGTCAAGTAGCTCAAAAAAATTGCATCTTCATGTACATTTTCATCTTGATGTTGATGGAAAACATTATGATGTGAAGGAAAAATGTGAGAGAGAGGTCGCAAGGATGTAGGGAAAGATATTTCTCCTGCATTTACACTACTATGATGGATGTTGTTGACGTGGGACATGTAGCAGGTTGTGCTGAATGGTGTGTCACTTTGAATGTCGCTCCTTGAAGGACGGACCAGAGCATCTTCTGCCAAAGGAGATAAGACAGAAAGCACCTTTCCTTTGCATTTACAGAATTCAGCTCTTATCACGGCTGCCACTTAGATACTTCTAGGTCATTTAACTCAGGAACTTATTCGACCGTGAGCTTGGTTTGTGTTTTTTTTTTTTTTTTTTTTTTTTTGAGCCACACTATCAAGTACAGTACAGATTCCCATTAAATCCAAACATGCAGCCTACTGACTTTGGTCTCACTTTTCATCTCGCATCCTCCTGAGGTTGACAGTATCAGTTTTTACTTTATCATGTTTCAAAGACTCACGCTTCTGTCTGCTGCATTGAGTACTTAGAGGTCCAAGGTTGTTCTGTGATGACAGCTAGTGCTGCTTGGGATCGGGGGCAGCCAGTTGACACGGCTGAGCATTTCTGCCTCAAAAAGCGTTTTGCTGCGAGCGTTGTGGTTGACGTCTCCCACCGGGTGCAGGACCCCAAGGCCAGCCTGGGATTTTTCAGGGATTAAAATGTCTCTCAGCTGGACCGGGAACAGGAGGTCCAGCTGTCCCCAAGGTGGAGCCAAGGGAGGGGACGAGTGGCCTGCTCTTTAGACCTGCTGCCACAGTGACCCTCCCCAAAGGAGTGTGATGGAAAAAAAAAAGCCTGGCAGACACTGTCAGTACTGCTCAGGAAGGGGGAAATAAGAGCAGTCCCTGAAACAACACTGAAAACAGAATTTTAATGGTAATTCTTGTAGAAAAGTAAATAAATAATCTCACTAAATAATTCTAATTTTATGACTTAAAGTCTTTTTTTTTTTCCTTCTAAAGCTTGGCCTCTGTGGTTCTTGCTCCAAAACTCTCAATTTCAATCACTTTATCTGGGTTTTCAGGGTTGCCTTTTCACATTCAGCCCAACTTGAAAGCTTTTGTTTCAAGAGTGCTGCTTTTATTCGGCCTTAGAGCTCAAAATAAGATATCAGATATAGAGAGAGACATTGGGCTATATAAAGCTTTTAAGCTGTCGTCCATCTATCCTCAAGTGCTTTTTGGATGATTGATGCTGCGTATAGCGTACACACCTTTTATCTACAATAAGAGACAATGTGGGGAAAGATGACTGTGATTACGAATGTCATTCCCTCTAAGAAGCTTCCTCCTCAGTCCAGACATTTATTTAGTTAGACATTATTTTCAGCAGAAACTCAACTTATGTCTTCAAGAAATGGCCCACTTATTAGATGATTTCGAAAAAGGCTGCTTTTATTGCTTTAGTGCTTTGGCTTTATCAAACCAGCTGAGCTCGATAATTGAAATATACACTAGAGCCAGTTAGTTTTCTGAAGCCAAGGGGTCTGCCTAGACTGAGGACACATTGTCCACTGAAATTACAATTCATTTATGCTAAGAAATTTGCATTCATACTGCTTATTTTAACATAAGGAAGAAAGTGCCACAAGGGAGAAATTTTAATTTAAGAAATGTATCAACATTACTGTTCACTCAGGGTTGTATGTTTTTGATGTTGGATGATGGTACTTTGATGGGTACAATATATCAGACATGTAGTTCATAATATTGCTCTACGTCCAGCTGTGCATTGTGTGACTCCAATGTCCTGATGTGCCATTTGAGTCCCCATCTGCTATCTGCAGGTTTAAAATCCCTTACATTATGGGAATTAACAGCAACAACCTCAGCGCATAAACATAAAAAAATGACACGTTTTGATGAAGATTGTGATTACGGGGAGGCCAGCTTGGCTCTTTTTGCTGCATTGGTGAGTAGCCTGGCTGTGTGCAAATGTTCCTGCAAAGCAATTTCACCTGCCACTATTTTGCAGAGGAACTGTTGCTGCTAATTTGGATTAGCACTGCCTAAGATGACTGTGATTTGTGTTGAGAAATACAAAAAAAAGTGATTTTTGTTGCCCCCTTCTACAATAGAATGACAATGAGGTGTAGTCAGACCATTCTCCAGTGCTGTGAAGATAGGTCTAATTAGGTATTAAAAGGTTACAGGACTTCTTGCCATGCTTAGTTCCGACAGTCTCATCATTTGCCACCTCTGGAGCCATGAAAAAGAGGCAGCTAGCACTAAATAAACATCCCCATTTTTGTCATAATGTGTGACAAACGCCACACTGTGTGTGTAGGAGCTGCAAATGACTCAGGAGGTGTCGAAATAACGTAATAAACAACAAATGTAACATCACAGCGCTAATATGAGCAACCTAGGCTAATTTACTTCCTGTGTCTGTTGAACGCTTCATAATAAACACTGTGGACTTGTTGAAAAGGGGGGAAATGTGTTGTATCAACAATCCTGAACCCCATCAGTGTGACATTCTGACAGCGGGCTTCCTTGCAATATCAGTCTTCAGATTTCAGTCAACTGCTGCTCAGGGAAACACCTCCTCAAAGCCTGGAGGAGTGGACTGCTTCCACTGCTGTGCTGCACAACGGATTTATCAGATTTTTTTTTTTAGAAAACAAAATATTCACAATAGCGACACATGTTGAGTGAGAGAAATCACATTTTAGTTTGGCTTTAAGGAGGCAAACAAAAATCACTCAGTCACCTTGGTTGTAAATTTCTCAGTCTGTCTTTCAGGGAGGAATTTGATCTTTCTTGGTATTTTGCATTCTAGTGTCTGAACAAAATAAGAGTTTGAGATTGAACAATAGCCCTGAGCTGGCATTAAATCTTGCATTACTTTTGATGGACAGAGCTCTTGGCTAGGTTGTGTTGTTATATAACCTGATTGGCAGAGCTCAGCACCATGTCTTGATTCACGTAGAGTGCCTACAATGTGACGAGTGTGGCTGGAGTGGGCTACGGGAGACAAAAACGCGGGGCCCGGTGACGAAAACTGGCTTCAGGGCAAGTGTAGGACGGAGCGGAACAGCATCTAATTGTTATTCCACAACTGATTCTGATTTAAGGCAACAACAAGTGGGAATAAATGCTGGAGTGAGATTCATTAGAGCCGTTTAGTACAACCACAGACCTACACTGCTGTCCAACAAGCTGCTGCGTCGGAGCAATAAAAGGGGGGCGGTGGAGCTCAAGGACATTTGTCTTGTGGTTGGAGAACAGAGGACTTTATATCGTTTTTATTATTATTTTTCAATACAGAGTCCCTACATTGACATGTGTATTCAAAGCAGCTACTTTCCAGGGATAGACTTCCTTATCAGCACTGCAGGGAATGGAACCATTGTGCATCAACCATGACAAATGAACTACACACTAAAACATTATCAGCACTTTGTCACAGGGTTGAATGACTACTGTCTATCAAAATTCTGTCTGTAGCACTGGAGACTATAATGTGTTCATTATGTGGGATTTGAATTTGGAGAAATCATAAAGGCGGCTGATGAAAATGTTATCATAATGGCTTTTAAGAAATACTATGCGTCTTTTTCTTGCGAGAGCCATGACTTGCATGGTAAGTGTGTTCCACCTCGACATAAAACATAACTCAGCTGTCGCTTTGACACACACACAAAAAAGCAAAACTAGGCAAAATAATGGGACGTGAATCATCCAAATTATTTCCAGCGCAACCCAAGTGGTCAAATGCTCAGCTGCTTTGTTGAATGGATAATGTTACGACCTTCCGAGCAAGGCCTCAGGAGGCTATTCTTTAGTGGCCTTGCTAGCTTCTCAACTTACTAATCATCACACAACAGCCCTTGAAAATTTTCTAAAACTGTATTCAGCAAAAAACACTCTAAATATGCTGTGTTTCTGAAATCTTTCACCTTGATTTTGCTTGTAGAAAGCGGTACCGACATGAATAACCTTAACGCAATGAGTACAAAAATCTTGAGAAGTTAAAAAAAAAAAAGATTGCTAGAAAATGCTACATATAGTTCATGATGAAACATGACGAATTAAAGGAAAAGCCAACATAAAGTCTTTTAGCAAGGTGACGGGCCACTATCTCTTACTAGAATAGCTTCAGTGCACTTTGGCACTCTCATTTGGTGTTTTGATGATGGTATGCCAGGGCGTATTTAGACATTTTGGGGCAAAGCATCCTATAGGTGTTCAGTTTGATTGAGATGTGGTGACTGTGAAGGCCACGTGAGTCACATTATATTCATACTATTCCAATCTTTCAGTGACCTCTTGTACCGTTTGGATGGGGGCATTGTCAAACCCAGAAGAGAATAACTATCCTATCTCTAAAAGTAAACACTCAGACAAACAAACCCTCAAAATGTACACAGAGATCCAAATCAGAGCGGCAAAACAACCCTGGCAGTTTGATGAAGTCACTAGATCCCCTCAGTGTCGGGGCTGAGGTTTTTCCATTCCTATGTCACCAATCTGTACATCTAAAATGATGAAAAACCTTCAAATAAAGACTCATAAGACAGTATCAAACCATCAGCCAGTGTGGTCTACAAGATAACACTGCAATAACAGCTTGCACTCTTGGCAGTGAACACACTGCCAGATTAGCTCGGTGGCAACAGTGCTACCTTGGCTAGCGCGGTCCATGGACCATCCTGTAGTGTCCCTTGAGAGTCTCCTATTCTTCCACCCAATGAAGAAGAAATAAAGAAAGAAGGTTGCCGTTCAAAAACCAACATACACATTTTGAATCTTGGTGGAATCAGTGCTAAGGATCTCAATTTTAGCAGCCACATCGAAGCTTAAGAGCTAAAATGAGACGAAGAAGAGCCCATTCATGCTTTTATTTTTTTGCAGCTTGACCTACTGTAATGCACTACTTAAAAAGGCCATTCGGAATCTGCAACTCATTCAAAATGCTAGAAATCTGGTCAACACCAGGCAGATAAAACACATCTCTCAAATTCTTAGATCCCTGCTCTGGCAAATATAAAACTTCTTACTGTCTGTCAGTTTTTTTTTAACAGTGAGGCCCCAAATATATATCAGAGATGTGATTAGTGAGAGCAAGACTGGTGTTCCTCTCAGATCTGTGGGGATTAGTCAGCTAATGGTGTCCAGAATTTAAACCATTCTGCTACCCACGACCAGAATCAAGTCTCTTTTGAACATAGATGTGCCTGTTCCTTTTTTTATTCTTTTCAATGCTTTAAATTAGGGTCTCGCTTTTACACATTGTATAAATTGTGCTTTTAAACTTGTCTATACTTTTAAGAATGTTGCCTGTACTTTAATTTATTTTGTACTCCATCTTTGACTTTGCAATGCTTTTGACTTGAACTCATGAATTATTTCTTTTCAGACATTTAAATGCACTATGTGAAGCACTTTGAACTGACGTCGTGGATGAAATGTACTATACAAATAAACTTATCTTGCTTTGCCATTCATTCCTCATGCCTCATTTTTTTCTCACTGCCTTGAGCAACATTGACAAAAACATTTTAATGTTGCTACACACTTTATTTCTCAGACAGCTGACAGCGGTGCTTTGATTCTATGCTAATTATTGTAGTAAATGTAGTTCTTGTGTATTCTCTTATCTTTGGTTCAAGATGTTCCTTCTTGATTGTGAGTTCCGCAAAGACAGTGATTGACATTTTTCTTGTGACGCACACTGTAATCTTTGAATCCACAATTTTTTTAGAACACATTCTAATAGTTGCTAGTAAAGTAAATAAAAAGTGACACATTAACATCATGAAAATACAAGCACACAAAGACACCATTAGCATGTTGCCTTTAAAGAACTGGGTTTTGTATTAAACCCATCATCAAGTGTCATTCCTCAAAGCATTGCAATCATGTAAAGTGATTTTTCACTCGTCAGGGGGTTGTTTTCTGTTTCTGAATGGAAGTACAAAAATAAAAATTAATTTACATAATTGTTTTTTTTTTTTTCAAATAGACCTTTATTCAACAATGGCAGCCTCTTGCTTTATAAATCTCTTTTCAAGAGCAGCAGCACAATTCTGTTCTGAACCATAATTCATAGAAGAAAAAAACACACATACTGATGACTATCTCTTAGCAGTAAAAGACTTCTCTTAAGCCCTTTAAATATCATATTATTATGCTTTAAATCTACGTAATGAGCAGCACGGCCAATATAAAGGGATGAACAATGGTCTGAATACACAGCATAGTGTGAGAAGTAGGGCAATCATCATGTTGGTACTGCCTTCATTCTTTTAGGCATAAAATGACCTAATCTTATTTTTACATCTGTCATTTGTTTCCATAGTGGTGCATGCAAGTGTATATAATGGATGAACATCACGCTAATCATGCACATGCTCATCGTTTTCCCCCTAAAACAGAAAGCAAGCCCTATTTTACAGAAGAGCACAAGTGTGATAAAATTGCCTGTAAATCCCACTTTGTTCCCCCTTACAACCAAATAATTGCAACATATTCTCCTGCAAAACAACCTGAGGGAGAAATGAACCAGCAGGATACCTACTTACGCTGTTTAAAACAAGAGATATACACAAAACATCAGTCTGAAGCGATTGTGTTACATGACTGGAGAGAGCTGCCGGCGACTCCTCAATAAGACATTCCTAGATTCCTCTTGTGAAATCCCAAACGCTGCTGACACCACGGGCCGAAGACGGGGGGAAGGGGATTAAGAATCACAAATGTAATCCACCTCTGAAATGAGCTTTAAAGAAAATGCCCAACTCCGAATGCAGGAGCAAACAGAGACGCACACTTAGCAAGTCAAAGCACAACACAGCTGTTTTTGTGTTTCACGCTTTAAGCATTCACCATGATATGACCTCACACTGACATCTAATTAAATCAGCATTTTATCCAAACCCCAAATAAAAGTGCGCCTTATAAAAAGATGCGACCTCACATAATTATCTGCTTTGCCAGTTCTAATGATATTGCGATGACTAAAAAACACATTATTGTACCTCCAGGCAACAGTGATGTTTGCAGAGTGTATCGATCTACAAGTCAACACAGCATACTGCAGAGGATATATAAAAATATTAAAATGAAGCTTTTTATTATTGAAAACTATATTGTTTGGCATAAGAATGAATTTATTCAACATCGTTTAGAATAAGTAAAGCATTGTGTGCAATGAATTATTCAAACATAAACCTGTCATAAAGGACAATAAGATGCTGTGTTAGAGATGATGTAGATGAATTTTAATTAATTTGACTATGATGAAAATAGCACACTTTTTGCTATAGATGCCTTCTAGTGTCACGTGTCACCCCTTCATTCCATTTCCCACAGTTATCCACAATTCTTTTCTTTTGGTATTTGTTACTGTCTGTCAGTCAAACCTGTGCTATTTCCATTTGTCTGTCAGACCCCTTGATTCAACCACCTTTTGTTCTTTGTTGTGTTACTCTCTGTTACTGATTAGCAACCAGACGCAAATTAAGCACTATTCACCCTTGTATTTACATACGGCCTCCTCCCTACTCTCTGACCATCCCTATAAAATATGGATTCTGAAAATGTTCGTGGTCAGCTTACCTTCACAGACTCATGTCCTGTGTTGGAAAGCCCACCGTATGCCGGAATACCAACGAACACGCTACTACAGCTAACTTCACAGGACTAAGAGTGAAAATTCTTCATTCATGCCCTTGAAATTGTCGCCAGTTTCTTGTGAAAATACAAATCCTAACGATTCCAGTCATTTCTACCATGCCTTACAGCATTCTACTACACTGTAACTTATAATTGCTGATGCAATAGTGCTTTAGTCAGTTACTAGTCATCTGTAGATCATGGCTAAAACAAAGAATGGTGTCAATCACTAACACAGAGTTATGCATGGTGGCAGGTTACCAAACGCTATAAAAGTCAAATGCAGCTGTTTTAAAGTGATAGTGACCACAAAGACGTCCACATTCAATCTTAAAGGACGTAGTTATAAGCCAGAAATGATCCCTAAATTGTTGAGTGGTAGTTTCTAGAGACCAAGGAGCCAAGAATCGGCAACGAGGTCTTTCTGATGTATTCGAGCAGCTCAACCAGACACTCAACAAGGCTGGTCTCCACTGACAGCAATCAAGGAATATGCCACTTCTCCAAGACAGGCACACAAAAGCTCACCTTCAGCTTAACAAAAAAGAAAGCTTTTGGTCATCAGTTCTATTACCAATTGAGACAAAAGCAAAGTTGCTTGGACGCAGGAATGTGAAAAAACTGGAAGCGTTCAACCCCAAGAATGGCATCTTCACTTGTTTTTCAACCGATGGGCCAGAAAAAACCTTGTCAAAGTGAATGGCATCAAGAGAAAATAGCACGAAATTAAGACTGGAGGAAAAAACTCACACAGTCTGCAGAAAGAAAAAAAAATCGCCCTGGGCAGCATCGAACCTTCCAACAAGACAGTGATCTGAAACATTCAGTCAAAGTGAAGGAAAGGAGTTTGGAGCAGCCCACACTTGAATCTTATCAAGAATCTGTGAAGGGAACCGAAGACCAGAGTGACTTCAAAGACCTGGAGATGGTTGCAAATAAGGAGTGGAGCAAAACCCCAGTGGACACATGCAGGAAGCTTGTTAACAATTCTAAGAACTGTTTGATATCTGTGGTGGCAAATAATGGTGTTGCATTTGATCACTCAGGAAGGATATGAATACATTTAGACATGTTTTGACTCTTGTTTATGCCATTATCAACAAGAAAAAAAAACTTTCGGTCAAATAAAATCTAACTATAAATCACAATTTGGTATGAATAATTTATGCCCTAACTGTACCTTTTGATATATAATGATGTGGTTTCTGGCAGTGCAGTAAAGGTGCGAATGGGGAATTAATATGCCCACGCATTGCTTAATATCATCAGTTACACATTTGAGTGCATTTTTGTGACGTGAATGTACTGAATACAGCATTCATTTCCAAAGGGCAAGGATTAGTGTGATCACCCAGCATTTATCTACGCAGCCTGGGTGGTAAAGCACTGCCTGCAGCTGTTTTCCTTTTCCCGTTTTGTTGTTATGAACGGGCCAGTAGCCGGGCAGGAGGAGGAGCTTAGAGTTTACTGAATGGGATCTGACTCGGCTCAGACCGGATTTGGTCTGCTTCATTCATAGACTTGACCTTTTGTTTCTATTCAACGTCCCACCTGTTGCACTTATCATCACTGGCCTTCCCACATGTTTTTTTTTTTTTCCTGTCTTGTTTCTCTGATGGCTGTTTCCATACCAACAGAACAAGCAGGGAGTTAGAAAATTCAACATTTTCTGTGCACAGCAGTGGGGCACGCACAGGATGACTAAGGCCATTTTCACATCTGTAATTTGGCTCATTTGAGTTAAGTGAAGAATGCCCAAAATCCTTGCTGCATAATTCTAATAATGATGTAAGTTTGTATTGCTTTTAGAGCACAAAAGTAACTAAATTAAGTGGAATGTTCCTGTGTGGAAGCTGGACAAAAAAGCATTTTAAATCACAGTTTGACTGACATCCAACAGCATACAATGCTAATGTTTGCTGCTAAAACAGTATTGTATGATGATTAATATTTAGTACAGAGTTTGTATGTACTACAGAATTGGGACACAACTATTGTTCCCCTTTTGTTTCCACTTGTATTTCCTTACTTCTGCTCCATTTCGTGCTCACCGTGGCTTTTTACAAACCAGGAGCTACAAACGTGAAGTTATCTGGACTGACAGGTAACTTTTGGCAGGGGCAGTTTGGGTGACTGACACCATGTCATGCTACACTTTGCTGAATCTTACATTGTCGGCCAAATCACATGGAATCGATGTTCAGCCATGATGCACACAGAAAATCAGCACACAGGCAGTGGAGAGTGACCGTAGCAATCAATCATAGACTCTACAACCTAAAAGAGGATGTTGGGTCAAGGGTGGGCTGATGGGACTTTCATGAGTTCATGAAAAAGTTACTGATTATGAGTTTTATTATGATAGAGCCATGCATGTGATGAAACCTGGTGACATTTCACAACTTGTCTACCTCTTGGCCTCTTAGATCCTCCAAAAAGCTGCTTTTAAGTGTTCCAACACTGACTCTAGTGGGTAATCGAGATTGTGTCTTTGCTGGAACAGCTCCACACCTTCCTTCCTCTTTTAATCAGTTAGTACTTAATATGTACATAGTGCTACTAATTGACTTTACCAGCCTTTATCCTGTTTTTGTCTCGGTTTTTGGCACGTTTTTGTTGTTGCCTGTTTTATCACATATACAGCACAGTGGTCAATTAACTTGATTACATTATTGCTAAAATCATCTATCTATTGATATATTGATCTGCTTTACATTCACACCATGCCTGAAGTACATTTTGCTTGTGAGTGGATTAGGACTTACCTTTTCAGAAAAGCTTTGTCCATACTAACGTTCAATGGGCAGCTTTCACACCAACCTAAAATAAAGTAAACAAAGAGAATGAGGTGAAACTCAAAAAGGGATCGCATGAAAGCACAGGATTAAGATAGATTTTTGCTTTGGCACTTGAGGCAAGTGCTATACTTTCCCGCAAAAAGGGTCTATTTGGGTCAGAGAGACATGGATTTAGTTTTCTGCCCACGTCTGTGAATTTGTGTCAACTTTTTAGCCACTATGCTACAAGTGCAGCAGTGTGCACACCTGTAGAATATATTGTTTCTGAGGCCCCACACTATCAATCTAGAGGAAGAAAAGTCTCTGGCATGATTGTATGTCTTTCAAACCCATCACAGTTGCCTTATGCGGGGCTAAGCAAAGAATGCAAGTTTGGCGTTCCCACCAAATAGTGACGAGTTGAGTTGGTTTTGCGTAACTTCATTAAAATGAACTAGCATAGCTGCCATATGGTATAATTGAAAGCCTCTACATAACTTGAAGTTTTCATTGTGGTAGGTTTCTGTTGTTGTTTCCCATCATAACAAAATTGGAACGTACAACAAAGCCTAGTGAAATGAGAGGTGGCTTCTACATTCATCCTACACCTGGTGAGTCAGCATAGACACCAATCTACTACAGATGTATTGAAAACGTCCTCCAAACGGGCTTTGAGTGGACTAGTAAGTAGCATAATAACAACAACTACACCTCTATGGTTTCCTCAGGTGTTTCTTTGTACATGGTCAAGGGATTATTATCAAGTATTAGGGCAACCAGAAGGGAAGCATTCATAGAATACACAGGAGGTACTTGAGCAGCTCAAGTGCCTTCCTGGTGTGACATTACAGCATATATGAATCAGAAAACGAAAACATTTTCAAACATCTTTTAGGAAAAGTATAAAGGAGGTAAAACAAGGCTATTTGCAGGTATTTCTTTGCTTGAAGCGTACATAATAAAATTCTACCTTTACATCACAACTGCTTTAATCTTGTGCAAAGTTGCAGGCAGGTACAACATCATAATTTCCAGATCAAATACATGACAACGGATATTTTTGCTTCAGGTTTTCAACCACAAATTCTCTATTTCATCAGTTGAGTTGCCTGTCATTTAAAGACGTCCCGCTCTCGACAAATTCTGTTTATAGACATCTCCGGGTGATGATTTCCTTGAACACCTTCATTACATGGTTCATCAATCAAAAATCATTTTGAAATATCACACGGTGACAGCGCGGCTTAACACGGTGATTACACGCTACTAATGAGAAAATAAACGCTGGCCTGTGTCTGGATGAAAAATCAAGGCCTGAGTGCGGCTGGGCAGCCGGGACGGCGCTCTTCTCCAAGTTGACATTTCTAATCAAAGGCTGACATCTGTCACCGCTCCCTGAGGGGCCTTGTCTGTTATGATTACAGTTCAGATGAAGCATATTTGCATAATAAGTGCAGTTGATTCAATGGCAGCTTTTTTGAGAGTTTTTTTTTTTTTTTCTGTTAACTGTGCAATGCTACGTATGCAGCTAAAAACCAAGCATGTGATAATTGATCAGACAGTCAGACTGGATACCTTTCATGCGACATGTCTGATTATAGTGATGTTGAAAACCCATCGCGGCACTACAAGGCTGACTCGTGGTTATCGGTGTGTTGTTATTCTTGGAAAATGAGAGAAAATTACAGTGGGGACATCCAGAGTCTTGTCCCCTGATATTTTCTAAATACCAAGAGGTCACCGTAATTTCACACCATCCCCGTCGCCAAATTAGGTGTGAGTGAGAAAGTAGGCACACATTCCACAACCCGATATGTAAACACATTGACACGTGAGAGCGAGGACAAGCGTGTTCACATCACAAGATGGTACACTGTGTTAACACCTGCACCATTACTGCAGGATTCAGATTATGTATTGATTTTGATTTGAGATTCTACTCATGTCAAGTGGAAGTAGAATGATTATTTTGTATCCACAGGGATTGTAAAACCAGTCAGGTAGCTGGTTCAGACTGGAATATCTTAGAAACCAAAGCACCCATTGCCCTGAAATTTGGTGCAGACATTCCTAACAACCAAAGAATCAAAATTCACTGACTTTGGGGACTTTTTGTCTTGAACTACTTGTTGGATGCTCATGCTGAACACTGTTCACCTCTCAAAATGCCTCTACAATGAGCATATGAGTCAGAACAGGAAAGGTGGACTGGTCTGACCAAAGTTTACAACAAGTAGATGGCCTGTTGTATTTCCATCAATTATCTGGGGACAACACGGAAGGCACTATGGGAAGAAGCTGGTGTGTTGCTCCAGGCAACATTCTGCTGGGAATTCTTGGGTGCTGACATTCACAGATGGTATTTTGACAAGTACCACCCACCTCCACATCGATGTATATCACAACAGTCTTCCTTGACGGCCATAACATATTTTTAGGGCTTTGAAATGTCCCATTAGATCATTTTAATTAGATCTAAGGTTAATCAGTTTGAAAAATTTCTCCAATTTCACGAGGAAATTGTCTTTTTTCCCCACTCATTTAAGGCGATTTTTGACCTCTTCCATAAAGATGTGCATGATGGAAGATGGAGACGCCTTTTTCAATTACGTTCTGACACAGTGAACATTTGATTTTGATGACTGTTCAACTGTTCCTGTTCTCAAACAGCATGAAACATGACCAATATCAGCTGACATTAAAACCATTAAAGCAATTCCTGCACACTTCGATCTATTTTTCTCTTTTAGATGACCAATGGTTAGCTTGTTCCTTCTTCCTTTTAAAGGCCTTTTTGCAGCTGGGAAATGACTGGCTGTGTTTTCGTAGCTACTAGGAAGCCTGATTCACATTTTCTTTAGTTTTTCTTGTGACATTTCATTTGATTCATGTTTTGAGGAACACGAAAAGATGTAAAGGTGTTGACTTGGCCTCCAAATTCCCCTAGATCTCAGCCCGATTGAGCATCTGTGAGACATGCTGGAAAAAGAGTCTGACCCATGGAGGCCTGAAATCGTAACTTGCAGAGATTAAAGGATTTGCTGGTGACTGATAGCTCAGGACACCTCCAGAGGTCTTGTGGAATCCATGTATCTACAGGTCAGAACATTTTTGGGAGCAAGAGGGGAAACTACACAATATTAGAAGGGTGGTTTTATGTTGTGGCTGATTGTTCTCATAAAGCCTTCATTCCATTGACTACACAGGGGCAACATATAGTGCTGCCTGTCAAAACAGGGACATTTCTCAGGGACATTTCAAGGAATGTCACCTTTATGTTCAGCCAAACAATCCTTCCATCTTAAATAACATCGTCTCCATGCTTCCATAATGTGAATGCCATCAGATTATGTGCCATACAACATTTCTATATTTCAAACGCACATCAAAGCCTTAGCCAGGTAATAAATAGCTGTAATTCTCCTGTTCCCGGCTAAGCTTTGTGAATGCACAGCAACATTTCCATGCTGAGCACCACTGGGTTCCCCCTCATCAAATATATTACCCCTGCATCCCTCCTCCTTAGCACCACACTGCGCTACCGGCTATTTATAGCACAAACATATTGATCACTCTCTGCACCACCCTCTATCACTCTGTCCAGAGCCAAAGAGAGTGAGGGCGCTTTACGACGCCGCACGTGCTCGTCTGCATCCGTGTGCATTTTCACTGTTTGTGCGTCTATATGCAGTATGTGTGGGAGAAGGGCTGCCCTGTAATTCAGTTCCAGATAGAGTTAACTCTGATTAAACAGCCTCGCTAGGCTATAAAATCCCTGGATATAAAAATAGGCAAAGCACTTCACTTTAAAGTTGCAATATGGAAATCAGCCTTCGGCATCCAATAGTGCCTTTCAGTTGCTTTACAGACAAAAACCCCCTGAAAAAATGGCCATATTAATCTATCATATAGGATGCATTTCCATTGTGACCGCATAAATAAGGAACGAGGCATCAATAAAACTCCCAATGCAGAAAAAATCTTCAGACTAAGTATGCCACATCATGATCGTCGTGGGAGTATATGTAACTTTAGGCAGCAAATGGTCCTTTATATTCAGCAGACTCATCATGTCACCACATGTTTCTAATGGATGCTATTCATATTCGGCTTTACATTTGATACATCCTCAAAGTGCACGCGTTCCACGAGCGGCTTTGTGCTTTTTTTAGCATCACAAGAGGACACCGTCGTGATTGACACTTCCCCCTTAAGCAACCATGTAAATCCTTTTGATTTTGCCAGATTTGAAGCGTTTGATTTCACATGTTTTCCTGCCTCCATGCGCAGGTTTGCATCATATGTCAGAGAAGCTGTCGCTGCCTGCCAGTCAAAGTGGAGGATGATGGCTCTCCAGTATGTTTTGATGTCAAGTTCAGTTGGGATAAAATGACCATTTTGTCCATTTTAGTTACATTACATTTATAATACATTACACATTAAAATCAGCATAACATCTTTGCAGGTAAGTAAAGCCACATATTCAATAACTGTACTGTCCTGAATGAACAATGAGCTTGGGTCTCTTATCAGATGTCATCCCAATCTCTTTTTTTCCATTAACTTCAATGTTAACTATAGCCCCACCTGCCAGATAAATAACATATACAAATATCAGATATCAGTACCATGGTTGGCTCTTATCACCAAATGGTTCAGATTAGACTACAGTAAATGCATGACTCTACCACAGTCCTGTAGAATATAGTAAATCCTGCTGTTTGCTCCCACACCAGTAGCTGTCTCATCAGATTTGATAATCAGAAAATGACAGCAGTCCTCACACTCCTATCTTCTTGGCAAATATGTTTCTCGGACGCCGTGTGGAGATTGTGATTGTGGAAAAGCTCAAAAATCTGCTTGGATTTTTGGGGGCTACAACAAAAGGGTATGTGGGTGTTTATCAAGCTGTCCAAAAGCCACAGTGCAGACTGAAAGCCAGAGTATGTCCTTATATTTAGCTTGTGGCAGCTGTTTGGCCACAGGGGTTTCCATTCTGATGTGCTTGTGATGGAATATATTGTAAAGGAAAGCTGGTAAAACAGGCAAACAGGACATTTTTGTGTATAGATGCATGCTGGTTATCTTCAGGTGGCTGCCTTCACACGGTATTTGCATGTTTAAGGTCAGATTCCTTTATTTAAATCCTTGCATCCTGGAATTTAGCAGCTGTCCATCATTTCATATCTGATTTTGGCTATGAATACGGGGTATTTAAAAATCAACTAAGCACATATTATCTTTTTTTTGATCCTGATATTTTGATGAATAAAATAATGAAGCCCTGTAATCAGTATCAATGGGGGGAATAGATGAAGAGAACAAATCCTAGTGTGATTAAAATTAGAGGCAGAGAACAAATTTTAGATATATATTTAATATATTTAGACATGCACCAACGTTCAAAAGTTTGGGGTCACTTAGAAATGTCCTTATTTTTTAAAGACAAGCAGTTTTTTTCAATGACAGTAACATTAAATGAATCAGAAATACAGTCTAGACATTGTTAATGTGGTAAATGACTATTCTAACTGGAAATGGCTGATTTTTAATGGAATATCTAAATAAAAAGTGTGTTAATTCCAAATCACATGATCTGCTCCATATGATGTCATTTCCTTCTGAAGAAAAGACTGTCAAGTCTCCAAGGCTTTCTTAGTTATTTAATATAAAGTAGTGTGTGAATCAAGTGTGGATTTATCACGTCAACAGGTTTACTACAATATCTTTATAAATAACTTTCAATTTCAATTTTACTCAATTGTATATATAATATTTAGAAAATCTTTTTCTAAAAATGTCATTGATTACAGGCAGCCATGTTGATTTTAGTCCTGAAAACAGCATAAATGTCAACTATGATACCTGTCAACTATGTTGCACACAGTTCCATAATTATATATTGACCCTGAAATATGGCAACGCTGGCCAGTGTTATCAGCTGACTGATACATCAATCAGACTTTAATTCAAATGTAATAAATGGGGAACAAATTGATGATCTGTGCAAAAACACAGTCACACCAAGCTGAATCTGAACAATTCTTCACAGTTAAATGACAAATGTTTGGGTTTTGGGATTACCTTAAAGAAAAACACACTGAAATCCATCCTGAGCTGAGTCTGATTGAACAGCATTTCAACAAATTAAAAAAAAGAAAAAAAAAGAATCAATTCAATTCCATATATAAGAAAAGGTTTGGACACAAAAATAATTTGTTTACTTATGGTTATGTCGCTGCCCTTGTCAAGACTACAATAGTAGCATGTCAAAACGCTTAAAGAGACAAAACAAAAAGGTTTTCTGGAAGTTGGAAGGTGGAAAAAGAACAATGGTCTCCTTTGAAAAAGATCAATGTTTTGTTGACCCGTCTACTCACCACCACCTCCTGCCCATATGGACGCTATGTCCCCTCTAGCTTAGATGACCTTTGAATGACTTCCTCCTTTGCCCCTGTCATAATCACTACAGGCCTTTTTAACTTGAATATGCTGTTTTGGAGCACTGGCTAGAATGACTGATGACGCTGTTGTTCTTGGAGGGACAGTCTAAATATAAATCTTCAGCGGTCTGATTTTCATAAATCAAATGGATGTCTTTAAAAAGTTACAGAGAAGCTTTTCTTTGCTGAGCTGTGGTGGATGGAAGGTAACTCAAAGAGGGAATTTGGCACAAAAAGGAACTTATAAGCATATAAGCGCTGGCTGCGAGTTACAAGTAATTTTTAAACAGAACTTATGCTTTAATCACATCATTATCTCTTCAAATGCAGTATAGACATGGAGAAAAATGACAGCAACCAAGATCCAACGCATATGTGCATTGATTTAATATAGACTTGACAAATGTGGACCTATCCTTTAATGGCACAGCAAGTTCAACATTTCACCACTTTACTCGTAGCTTGTGGTAAGTCCAATCTTTACAAAGTCTGCAGCAAAGAAGCATTTCACTCTCCTTAATTATGCCTTTGTCCAATATCTATGCACATTAGTGTTCTTCTGGAAATGTCTATCACCCTGAAGGGAATAGAGAGCATCATAGAAAAAGAAAAATCTCATCAGGTTTGAACAAATTTGCATTGGTTGTTGGCCAAATTTAAGGCAAAATGGTGGTAAACAGTTGTGTTGGAAGACAGTATGGAAGATAGAAACAGCAATTGCTGCTTTATAACATCCTTCGGTGTTCGAATTAACAACTCCAGTTGCACTGAGAACTGCTGAAATCTCAAGGTTAAACAGCCATAATCATGAGGACTGAGAGAGTAGTTGAAAATGTTAAACTTTACAGGCAACACATGCTGCTTCAATTGAAGGTGGAATACAAAGAGGTGAAGGTCAAGTGTACAGAGCATTGGGCTGCACTTTGCACATGATGCTAAAATTTCCAATTCTGGCTAGAAGGAGGTATTTTTGAGCAGCAGCTACAGTATCGCCCAAGGGGTTGCTTTGTCTTTAATCCCACATGGACAACTTGTTGCCAAGAAAGATTTTAAAGGATTTCTGATCACGTGAGCACTTCCGCTGCCTGTTGTTGGGAGCTTTGCCAATCAAACGCTCCCCAAAAATTGGACAAGTGAGTCAGTATCCTTGGTTTGTCCCTGCGTGCATGCAAGCGCCTGTCTGGCCAGGAGCCAGTCTTTCAAGCCAAATGCGTAAGTAATGGAGTCATTATGCTTGAATGTTGATATAGCTAAGCTTTGAACTTGTTGAAGAGGGGTAGATGTTGGTGAAAACTGCTGAATTTTCCTTTAAAGCGCCACAATGTTCACCTGAACGGCAGCACGCGTGTTGCTCCCAGCTGCTCCGCTCAGCTGCTTGTTCTTGCTATCATTTCTTGGTAACGTTATCTCTTTCCTGCCTTATCTGTTGTTTGTTTCTGTGTTTCCATTTGCCCCCTTTGCAGCGTCTGCTTGTGTCTTCCTGTTAATCCCCAAATGCTGTCTATCAATATGGAGTGTTTGTGCGTGATGTGACTGCCTGGTTTGACCCTTCAATATACAAGCAGTCTACTCGTAGCTGCAATGAATTCTGATGCGCTGCTCTGCGCAGGGAAACATGTTCAAGTCCAACCTCTGACACAACAACAATCTAATGTATTTTAATATCCAGAGCTCTAGTATCTGTAGTGATTGTGGATACAAGCAGGTCGAATTAAGGTTTAACTCGGTGTGAACAGTGGATGGAATTTCTACTACCATCCGCGTTTGCAGCTCCGCTCAAATGCAAGAAGTAGGGCCTTTCTGCTCGTCTTTTTGGCTTTAAGTCCTGCAAATTTACTGCTTTTGTTCGCTTTCACCAAGCTTGTTCCCAGATGCAGCAAGTAGCAGCTTTTTAGGGAAATTAAAAACTCTCATAAAGCCACCTGTCCAGGACAACATTGCAGAAAAATACAGCAACTGGCTAAGTTCTGTAGTTGAAAGATGTGTTCACACCAAGTAGCCAGCAAATCAATAAAATAAGTTTGAGCAAGAATAGATGCCAAATTCGTTTCCCTCCCCAATAGCAGCACTGGCTAATAAGATTTTTAGGAGCAAAAGTATAGAATTTAAGAGCACCACTTAAGTCGACATGCAACACAACACGTTTGTTCCATCCTAATTGTAATGCTGATAAATGCTTTGCTTTTGTTATTCTATTTGAAATGAAAAAGTCACAAGAAAAGTTGAGAAACAAAATCATTAAGTTAGAAGTGCTGCAGCTCCATCAATGCATCCGTCCCATTATAGTTCATGCCTCAGGCTGTTGTTGTACTTTACAGGTGTTTTAAAGTTTTATAGCTTGGTCTGCAAACTTATTTTTTCACGCCAACGTTTGGCGACTCCGAGAGCAATGCATCCAGTGTATCCTTTCTTTGTGATATCTTAGCCACATCAACTGTGTGAGAAAAAATAAGTCTGCCTTTTTTCAATACGAGATTCATTTACAGCAACTAAAAATGACCTGAATGGATGCGTAATCATTCTTGACACAATAAACCAAGAATGATTTAAACTCTTCAGTATTTCCAGCTATATAGAGCAGCTAAGATGTAGTTTTATGCATCTCTTAAAGGTAGAGTTGCAGTTTGCTAGATTGATAATAACGGAATCTCTTTTAGAAATATTATTTGGCCAAGGAATAAACACAAAAAGGTATTTATTCTGGATATGGTAGCTTTCAGATAATAAATTGGGGTTAAATTTGGTGCAGTGGAGGTTGCAAAAGTATCAATTTTCCTTTTGAAATGAATCCATTGCTTGTGTTACTGTCCCCAAAACGAGAATAAGTTTCCTCATGGACCAGGTACAGGTAGATGACATCCTGAGCATTAAGCGAAACTACAATTATGCCAAAGTGAACATTAAAAAAAGTGCTTTGGTTTATGATTTGGTTTAAAATTAAACAAGAGTATATTTCTTGATTTTTTATGATTTGTCAAATAATACATAAAACATGACTATCTGGTCAATTTGAATTTCAAGATACAGCAAAATAATGTCAAAAAAAGCAGGGAAGCTTTGTGTTTTGATGGTGTAATTACAGCACTACATTCGTATTTTTCAGTGTTTCTGCATTTCCTCTTATCTCAAGGTGAGGATTATAAAAATTACAGAAATATTTCAGTGGGTGAGTGTTTGGGCGTGCATCTGTCAGGCAGCAGAGTGAGCTCCCACCTACACTGTATTCTGTTTCCTCACAATACCATCAACATCTTACCCAGCGCTCCTCGCTTCAGCTAACCCTTTGACAACAACAGCGTGAAAAAATACATTAATTACCAACACTGCATTAATTAGTGTCAGAGATGCACATTTATTCCGTTTAGAGGGGAGTCGAGTCCTTTTGCTGACATCACTGGAGAAAAAAATAAAAGCACACAGACGCACATGTTGCCTTAGTCTAGACTAAATGCATGCCTCATCTCAGTGTTGTCGCTTTTGAGACATCCATTAAGGTTTCCCTAATCACAGTGTGGAATGATAATGCCTCCCACACTCACTCAGTCACTCACTTTCACACAGACACATGCACAGTGCTGCTCCCCATGCTGTCACTTACACGAAGACAAAGCTACGTGAGAGTGTTAACTAAAGAGCTTGGCTGAGATAGGTGGTCACGTAATTGATCAAGGTTGGCAAACCGAGTTGTGGAGCTAATGAATCAAGACAATGGGCAACGGGTTTAATTATGGCTGCAAGGAGGGAATCATTAGAGGAGTTCATCTGAGGGAGGTGAACTCTCTCTCCATAGTTCCCAGCCGGGTCATATGATAAGGACCTTTATCGCGCAGGTCTAATCGCACGCCATTACTTATGCGCTGGAGCTCTTGGGTTAGCCTTCTTTAGAGATCCCCGGGTGGCCTCGCAGGTTTACCCGCTATCAAGCAGATTAGCACCTCAGTAGCTTGTCCTGTTTGACTGATGAGAAGAGCACCAAAGCAAGTCTTTCACAGGGGCAGAAGAGTTCTCACGGGGCGACACTTCTTTGAAACTCATCACTCTCAACTTTCCCGACCGCCATTAAGTCCTATTATCGTGCTGCTGGCTTGAATATTAGGTAGAGTTTACCTAATCATCCAGCAATTGGTGTCACTGGGAGGCCCAACCTGGATTTGCTACAGTGAGGCTGTTTACATCACGGTTGATTTATTGTATCCATTCTCAGCCCATTAAGCAAGAGGTAAGACTCTTTCAGTGTGAGTTCAATTTTAAACAACTCCATTTGGGTTTAAGGTGCTTGGAGTCTGAAACGGGTGGGAATTACTTCACCTTGACAATGGAGATAAATAGTGTTACTCTAAACTTGTCTGGCACTCTGCTAACTACTGCGGCACATTTAGCTGGCTGGTTCTGGTCACCAGGTAGCAACACTGGCAGGATTTTTCAGCTCAGTTTGAACCACATTTACCCCGAAAATATTTAATTTATGGCTCCTTTCTATAGGAGAAACTTTAGCAGTTCTTGGCCCGATTTCAGTTTTCACCCTAAGTACCAAAACCCAACAGACTAAATAGACATCATCTGGTAAGTTATTGAGTGTGAGAGGCTTTACGGGCTCAAACTGGTAAAAATAGCAATGAGACAGCAGGTTGTGTCAAACCTGTCACGTTACCTTGACAACGGCAAAGTATGTTTCATACTATGGCTGGATTTGGGACTTTTCTTTCTCCGTTTTTTACTTTAGTCACAGACAAGGCACTACAAAGAAAGTACATTTGGAATTTATCCTCATGCCATCAACAGACAAACAACTACACATAGTTCTGGCTATGAATCACCACAGTGAGCTATGGGTTTATAGTTAAATGTCATTTTTTTTGTAACAATACAGTCAGTTTCTCCTGACATCTTGTTTGTTTTCCTGTTTTCCAAATTGCTTCTGATAAACCCATGTTTAACTTCACAACGCTATGAGCTGCGGGTAATTCCTTCATGCAAAGACTTATGGAAAGTGTGGATAAAGGGCTCAAAATGTCTGCAAGAGAGCCCTCATCCAGTTGATGATTTGACAGTGGGACAGCCATAAGCTCTTGCACATTTCGTGGGAACGCAATCTAAGTCTCAGAGTGTGGACAAGGGGATTGGCGCCCTTGGCTCTCAATTGACACAAACTACTTTCTAAAGACCCAAGGACTCTCAGGGTAGTCTGCATGTCTATGCCTGATCAAATACAAACCCTGAAAATGCAACAGGTAGTGTAAAGCTTACAGGCAGATTTCAAAGAGGTTACAATTGATCAATACTAGATCAGGGATGGAAATAGTTATAAGAATGGTATCCATGCTTTAGTCTTTGGAACCTTAGGACATAGGAAATCATTGATTAAAGTCCCCTTCCTGTCAAAATCAAGATTTTGTACCTTGCTAACATATCTATAAGATCTTTTCTTTATGTTAGATGGCATGTCCTGAGAAAATTGAGCAGTTAACACCTTCACTAAGCATTTCCACCTTAAAAAGTCAGTTTCAGAAACACAGATTCAGACATCTGGAGGTTTAATTCACAACAAATCAAACCAGTTGTGAAACTTGCAGGGTGAGCTACACCTAGATGATGCAATTGTATAGAGTTGATCCTAATCCACTTTGTGATAGGAAGAGGTTATTTTCATGGAAGCTACATCTAGATACATAACGATGATACCCAGAGATGGGTTTTTAGGGGTTAAATCCACAACTGGGAGAATGACTTTAATAAATTAGTTCCTCAGCTAGTTCCAATAAAATTGTTGTGAAAAGGTCCAATAGTAACAAACAGCAAAACAACTGGTTGGGGGAAAAAAAGCAAGCTGTATTGTTCATAATTGGAACAACAGGCAATAAAAAACTCCCAAAAGTGACAAGAAGTAACAATGTTGCTTCTGCTTCCCTGCCAGAGAAGTGTGTAAATGTAAGTGCACAGTTTTAATGCTGGCGCTATTAAAAAACACAGTGCATCCTTTATACTGTTTATCATACTGACACTATGCAGCTTTGCCATTCACCAGGCCTGCACAGTTTGCATCCGATCAGATCACACTTCCTAGGAGAAAACCGATCCTACTTAATACGCAGCAACGTATCAAATTCACATTAAATGCTATCTTGCCCGTATTTCATGAAGGTGTTATTTTATGCCAGACTGGGCAAATAGCTTGAAAATGCGACAAACATTTACTGTTACCTAATGCAATAAATCATCAGGTAAAGCTAAGTGGCTCCTCCGCTTTCTAAAGGCCACTGTCCTGCTAAATCGCCCTGCAGTTTGTAATAACATCTACAGTTTTCCGTTATCATTTTTCCAATGCAATGGCTTGAAACAAGAAACAGCCAGTATCCAATCGGAGTTGGGAGTTGATTGCAATTTTAAACACTGACATCTGCACATTTGAAGCCTATATGCTGCCACTGCTAATTATCACTGTTGGAATAATTTTGAGGGGGAAAAGTGCCAGGGTTAAGCCCATTGTTAGTGTGCAATTTTTCTTCTAGGCTCATTCTGCAAAACATGCCTTGTTATTTTCACTTCATCATGTGCTACTTGAAGAAAAAAAAACCCTGAATTACACATGACATGGTGTCTTGTTATCCCTATGACCTGCAGCTGTCAGTCACATGCTGGTGTTTTTAATGAAGCCATTTTATAAATTGTGTAATTTAAACATTAATTTCATGCTGAAGGCAGATTTTCTGCTTTTTGAGGCTTCCGTGGAGCTTCAAGTAAACAACTGCAATAAAACTGGTGGAGAAATTTAAGTGGAAAAGCATATGTGGGCAGAATTATACCTTAATTATCAACCAGCATGGATTCCACTCTTAAAACTTACAAGCAGTTTACAGTTTAATACATATAATAAGGTGCATTAAAGCACAAAGATAATAAAATATACTATCGATCCCTGCTGAGAAATTATCTATTCACCTCTTTAAAAGGTAAAGACCTCAATGCAGAGCTGCAGGGGGTGGTAGAAAACTCAATGGGGTGTATATTTACACCAGACACAGAGATGAAACATCTGGTTAAACATTTCCAATGTCGGTGCCCGTGCTGTTCTTGTAACCTTGCGTGTTTGTGCTTGCAGAGAGAAGACGGCGAGCCGCAAAGCTAAAGGTATCCGTTAGAAGGTGACTGCTGCTTCTGATTCCTAGTCCACGTCTTCTCTTTTGATTCCTCTGTACGTGCTCCTTTTGCAGTCTGCCCCCAGGGGCAGACATATGAAATGCGTCTCTCCATTAAAAAAAAAAAAAAAAAAAAAAAAAAAGCGAGTTGCACGACTTTCTGAGCAAACTGCAGCGAGGGGAGAACAGCTCGGATCTGTGATTTGGTGCCACGAGAGTGATGAGTTTTCACCAGATGAAGCGACTAAAAATAAATGTGGAGATGACTTTTTCCACCAAGTCTAGGGGGATGATTATGCACAGAATCGCCTGTATTTGGTGTGTCAATAAGAAGTGTGCAACCATGCTGCTTGCTGTAAATTGAAAATAATAAAAAGTGACAAAAGGTTCAATTTGCTAAAGTTCTACTTTGGATTAATCACAAGCTAATGAGCCACTTCAATCAAACTTGTTGCTAATATGGACCTTCTTGGGCAGGATTAAACATACACAGAATCCTACTAACTCCAAAGTTGGCAGTTCAATTCTTGGGCTAGACACTGAAACCCAACTTGTTCCCGATGGCATGCCACCGGTGTGTGAGTGTTAACACTGTGTAAAGCGCTTTGGAAAGGTTCAGGTAGTAAAAGTGCCACATAAGTGCAAAACATTTACTGTTTACTGATCCTGTAGTGGCTCCTAAAACATCCTTTTGGGTCTTGCAAGAATGATATGAATGACTGGGTTTGCTCAGAGTGTAGGATGGCTTCATTTGGTCTAAATCTGGGGTGGATTTAGAGAAAAATTAATAGGGTGGCAAAGGGGTGGCAGATACATTTTAGGGGGTGGCATATATATATATATATATATATATATATATATATATATATATATATATATATATATATATATATATATATATATATATATATATATATATATATGCACACACTCTGCCAAGGAGGTGGAGCCTTGGAAGAGTTATGTGATGAATGGCATTGGTTTGTCTGTCCGTCTGTTAGCAACATTACTCAAAAATGGAATGATGGATTTGGATGAAACCAACCAGCAGGCGTTATCAAATTAACACAAATGCTGCTGAAATAAGTATGTTAAATAAGTAAATATCATTTGTATTTGTCAGCCAATCCTAAACATGAGTTGTTCTTATTAGCTGTCAATCACAATATGTGATATGTCTAGCAGAAAGAGGAAAAGATTTAAACTGAAATAAAGCCAACTTTATACACAAAACAAATGCTAGATATGTTAAAAATGTTTCTTAAATTTAGCAACAAATGAGATTAAGACTAGACAATGTCTCTTTTATGCACTGTTTTGGGAAATCTGCATTTGTGTGATCTATGCTTATGTTCAGCCTGCCACAATGATTACATTATCAGTTCATCTAGAACAGAGTCAGAGTCCAGATAATTTCATTTATTGTCTTAGATTTGTGGTTTTATTTTTTGATGCTCTTTATTTGAGACATTTCCTACAATAATTCTAGAATTCCAATGTTTGGATATTCCTAAAAATTAAGGATCTAGTTATCATCTTAAAATTAAAAGACTAACTACATCAGATAATAATTTATCCAAAAAGGTAATTATTGCAACAGGTGTACCTCTTACTCAGATATATTATACTAAAGCAATATTCATAGCATGTGGAGCAGCTGGACCAGAGATAGTCTCTGATTTACCTTTCGCTGTCTGAGCTCTGCATGCCTTCATTTCTTTCTCTGAACTCTTCCTCCTCCATCTCCTCTCTGGGATGTTCTTCCTCCTCTCTTCTTTTAGGCTGGGAAAAGCTGGTGGTGGTTCCCTTCCTCTTCATTCTTTACTGTCTCCTACAAGAATCACACTGACTTCACTATGTTTTTTCTTTGATAATTTTCATTATTAACTATGATACAATCTGATGTGTACAGTTTAAACCTTTAAAGAGATACTTAACATGTAAACGTTTTTTCAGCTGTAAACTAAATGATATGACTGTACTGTGATGAAACACATCAATGTTGGTGTTATGAACTTGACACCAAAATTATAAAAACCAGCATTAAACAAGCAGGATGTAGTTTTCAAACAGTGTATGAAAACCTGGTGTGACTGGGGGTTTAGTTACACTTTAATGTCATGTAAAGTCTGAGCGAATGTGTGATTTCTTTTGACTTACAGTCTGTCGTCAGAACCACAGGTTGCAATTATCAAAAAAAAAGAGAGAGAGAGAAAAACTTCCACAGACGATCCCCCACCATCTTTCTGTGGCTGTTCTCTAACATTAGCTAGCTACATTAGCTAGCTACATTAGCAAAAATTAGCAAGGCTCACTGGAAACCGTGGCTCGTCTCGCAAGCAAACACTTTATGTGAATTTAGACACTATTAGCATTTAATACATTGTGAACAGTTATATTAGCATGTAGTCTAACCCAGTCTAACTAGTGTCTTACTGTCGCGTTTTGCCGACCACACCGAAGTAGACTGTACAGTATGTAACGTCTACACGGTGCATTCAAAACCGCTCGGACATCGGAGTTTCACTCGTTATTCGTCTTTCCTGGACTTTCGCTCTTTACGGCCGGCCACAACCTTTCATATACATATTTTTGAATTAGATTGTTCAGAACTGGGGTGGCAGCCGGGGTGGCAAGGCATCTTCTCATCCCCTGGTCTAAATATATTAGACAGGTGCCATGCAATGCAGCAACATCCAGATTTCAAATATAATTGGCAGAATTGACTACATTCACACCATGAACTCCAAGGAATAGATTCATTTGTTTTTGTTACTCACAGTCTTCGATTGAGCCAATACACTGAAAAAAATGGAACCAGCAAGTGTCATTCAATCTTTCCTAAAGCAACGCCACAAAGCGACATTCATTGTCAGTAACAATGACGGCAATTCGGTCCAGCGTGCTGACTGATAGTCAAGTGTGAAGAGAGCTGCAGTCCCCTCCGGTATCTTTTTTTCCCTCCAACTTATACTTAAATCTTTTGATTTTTTTCTTCCATTTGTGACGTACCAAGCCTCTACATGGAACGAATTAAAAAGTAGCAAGAATCTTTCATCAGCACTCGTATTTTTATTCTCCTCTTTGAGGGGAAAAAAAAGAATCCAAGGTGAACCTGTTCTTATGGATAATAAAGGTTGGAATAAAACAGTTGCAGAAGGAACTAGAAAAGAGAATGTCAGTGTGTGTTGCAGTGCTATTTGCTGGGTTTTTACTGGTATGTTGAATGTACCACTTTGAAACAAAGAAGCATTCACTGTTTTTGGTTAAATAGGTTCAATTCAATGTTTACTTCAACCTTTACTTTGAAGCTCTTATCTTAGCCATTATAAGTGTTATTCATACCTGCTGTACCTTGTTTTATTTCTGAACAGCGTAGGCTTATCAAGAGTAGATTTTGTGTTGTAAAATAGTTATATTTTTACACTTATCTTGCCTTAGAAGATGGCAGTAGAGCTGTTTTGTCATAATTGTTTTGGGCACAATGTCTAGATATCACGATGATAGGAAACTACTACTTAACAGAAATCAATCAGCTTGTTCAAGATTCGATCACCAGCGATTGACGTACAACCAGTTAGATTTCTATCCGACTTGATCTCGACTTGTTCTGACGTCTGGCTGAGCAGCAATGATATTGTGAGATCAAGACAGGAGCAGTTTTTAGAGTCAGACGCTGCAGTTGCTCTTCAGCCTCAGGGCATGATGGGAAACGTCTGGCTGTCACCAGCTAATTGGTTTAGGCGTTGACTCAACAATATGAGGTTTGATGGAGACTTTTCATTTTAGCTGATTTAAAGAGGTTTTAGTTTTATATGTTTTGATGTAGAAGGTTTATTCAAAGTCAACACATACTCACAACACACATTATAAACTGCAGACAGTACAGTGACAAGAAAAAGGATGTGAACCTTTTGGAATTTCATGATTTTCTGCATTAATTTGTCATAAAATATGATTTGATCTTCATCTAAATCAAGGGTACTCACAAATATAACGTGTCTAAAATAGTAACACAAAAAATTCTGATCTTTCATGTCGTTATTGAACACACTCCTTCAATATTCAAAATGGTAGTGGAAAACATAAGTGAATAACTGGAGTTAATAACTGGTTGACGCCTCTTTGGCAGCAATGACTTCAACCAGGCACTTCCTGGAGCTGTGGATGAGACCTGCACATCATTCAGGAGGAATTTTATGGCTGTCTTCAAGCCATTCCATAGCATCTCTGTTGGGTTGAGGTCTGGGCTCTGATTGGGCCATTCCAAAAGGCAGATTTTACTTTTCTGTAGCCATTCTGTTGTAGACTCGTTCCACTGTTTTGGATCATTGTCCTGTTGCGTTATCCAACTTCTACAGGGTTTCAACTGACGTACAGACATTTTCACAGAATTCTGAAGGTTTTTTGATACACTTGGGAATTCATCTTCTCAGTGATTGCAAGCTGGCCAGGCCCTGATGCAGCAAAGCAGGCCCAAATCATGATGTTTCCTCCACCATACTGTACGGTTGGGATGATGTTTTCATGATGCTCTTTTTACGCCAGATGTAGTGCTGTGTGTTCTTTCCAAATAGTTCAGTCTTTGTTTCATCAGTCCACAACATATTTTGCCAGTAACGCTGTGGAGTGTCAATGTGCTCTTTCGCAAACTTCAGGTGTGCAGCAATGTTCTTTTTAGTAAGCAGTGGCTTCCTTAGTGAACTCCTGCTATAGACACCCTGCTTGTTCGATGTTTTACATATTGTAGACTCATGAACACAGATGTTAGCCAGTTCCAATGATGCATTCAAATCTTTGGGTGTCACTTGGGGTTGTTTCTTTACCTCAATGATGAGTCTTTGTTGTGCTCTTGGAGTCATTTGGACTGGGCAACCCACTTCTTGGTAGAGTAGCCACAGTCCCAAAGTGTCTGCATTTCTAGATCATCTGCCTAACTGTAGATTGGTGAATTTCTAAAGTCTTTGAAATCACTCCATAACCTTTTCCAGCTTTAAGTAAAACAACAATTCTTGATCATAGATCCTCTAAAAGCTCTTTCTGGAGAGGCATGGCTCACATAAGTGTATTATTCTGGTATAGAGCAAACTCAAAAAGTGTAAGTGGTTTTCATCCATCAAAGTAGCTCTAGTCCACACCTTCAAACTCATTTTCTTAATACACTTGACTCCAATTCGCTTTTTTGAGATCATTAACTTAAGGGTTCACATATTTTTTCCACTAACACTATAAGGTTTTTATGGTTTTTCTCAAGGGCATGAAAGATCAGAATTTTTTTCCCGTGTGTTATTCTTTTCGGCATATCATATTTGTCAATACCTTTGACTTAGATGATCATATTCTATGACAAATTAATGCAGAAACCATGAAATTCCAAAAAGGTTCACATATTTTGTCTTGCCACTGTGTAGTTTCAGTAAATTAACACTGGCTGATTTAATTATTTAAGTATTTAGCTACACCAGCATGTATGCTAAGGAATGTGAGGATTGCTAAAATAACAGATAAAATGTACAGATAACTGTAATAAAAGCTGTTTTCCCATATTTTTTACTATTGTATTCAGTGTTTTCTCTTAATTTACGTAGTTTCAGAGGGACAGGTTTGGTGTCCTGATTCATGCACAGACTGATTTGATGCTGATTTACAGGAGAATTCATGTAAAATGAATGAACAGAGCTCACAGATCACCTTTATAGCATTTTTAAAGGCTGCCCTGTTGTAATTAAATCAATTGGAGGCTGTGTACAAACTCATTGGAGAACATTTTAATAAATCAGTTCTTGTACAAACTGGAGCCTGCTGGAATCCATCAACTTTTAACTAACCGACCATTCCCATATTAAATAACAGATTACTTGACAGTTGTTGCATAGAGTAAACTACTAATACTCTCAGAAAGGGAAGGTTCTGTTGCTTATTTTGATATACATTACACTGAGAAACGAGCAGGACTTATTCAACTGAAAGAGGAGCATGCAGAAATATGTAAAGATATTACTATGCAGACATGATTACTTTGGTACAATTATGCAACATTTTGCTCTCTCTTATGATATTTGTTCCATTTCTATGCGATGACTGGTTCATGAGTAATTCAAGCAAAACTAATGCATGTGGAAATGGATGCAGAGCTGGATGCGATTGTAGCGATGATTAAATCTGATGTAAATCAAAATTATTTTTCTTGCCAACTGGCATCACCGAAAAGGTCAAGTCATGCAGCTCCATTTGACATGCGTCCCACCTCACCGCAATGTTCTTTGAGAGCAAATCAACCGAGGAGAAGGGATTTGAATGCGAAGTGCGTCGACCAGGTTAGAAGGGTTAATGTTTTCACATGTGTGCATCTGTTCAAGTACGTGTACATGAGTGGGTTGTTCTCCCTGCATGCTTGTGCTAGTGTCCTTGACTACCGACCTTTTTTTTTTTTGTCTAGAGAAAATCCCTCCTCTGTCTGTGAGGTCTGCTCATATACTTTGCACATTCTGTCTTCAGAAGCTGGACGCAAACCCATTTTTTAAAGGTGAACTGAGGACTGAGGCGTATGCTTTCAGCCTTTGTTAATCTCTGTGTTTGATCTCTGCTTTGTCATTCAACAGTCGTCCGTCAGCTGATAAAAACCAGATTTCGAGTTTCCTGAAAGGAATGGCAGCTAGTGTCTGCTTTGGACAACGAAAACATTCTAGCTATATGAAGAACAACAGAGGTCTGGACACCAGGATATACTTTAGTTATGATAAAATTAGTGTATGCTCCTTTTGATTATAAAATTACTATGCAGGGTTCACACTAAGAAAAGACATTGCACAAGTGCATTTTAGGTAGTGGCTGCTTCAGTTTAAGACTGTAGTTTTCATGATTTGCTAGATTTTAAACATGATGGAGCATTACCACATGAGATATCATGAAAAGCACGACTGTCATAAAATTAATGAATTTTTAACTGATTAATTGTTGAGCCTTAGTCAAGAGAATGAAGTCTAGTGACTTTGGTGATCATTAAAACAGTGTAGAATACTTTAATCTAGGATAAAAACAGAATAATCCCAAGAATGTGCTTTTGTATTCTTTTTTCGTATTTGAAGATATCTCTAGAATAAACAAGATTAACTGAATTGCCAATATTATTCCACTATTCTTAATTCCTACTAAATTAAACCTTCTGAATTTTCTTTGCATATTTTTCACCTGTAACATTTTTATCCACTGTGGCCTGAGGAACACTATTTATGTATTTATTTATTTTAACAGAATTTAGTGCAAACAATTTACTTTTGACTCATGTTTAAATGAGACATGAACAATGTATTTTTGATAAAAAATGTAATGATCTTGCGGTTAAATCTTTAGACAAAATCCTACATCTCAGATGATTTGTTTCAAGGATCAACCTTATTATTATAACTTGTTATTATATTTTCTGACTCTGAAAAACGGTGAAGGTTTGGTGATTTGTTTTTCAGAAAACATGTCTTTCAAAACCACTAGTTGGTTTTGGCTTTTAGAGGGTCAAGAGCTGCTGATTTATACACAACCAAGCCAAAAACACTTTGCACCAATTTGCTACACTCAGAGTTCTACACACTTCTTCCTCATGCTTTCTACATTAAAAAGTATATTTCTGACCAAGCAAATTTTGTCGTATTTTCAGAAGACCTGGAATCCATCAAAGAACAGAATCGCTTTATCACTTCAAAAAAGAAAAGCTCTAAACGGTGTACTTCACTTTAACTCTGTAAATAAATGGCAATTTCTTCCACGCACTTGTGCATCTTCTAGCTACAGATCAGCTTACGGCTTATATGATATTAAATAAAGAGGGCAGCAGGGTTCAGGTAATGATACTATCCTACAGTACTTATATCCATGGCTCTCGTGTCAACAAAAGTAAAGTCGCTGTCATTTTGCCTCTGAGAAGTTTCTTTCCCAGCTGCTTGGACAGTTGAGGTGGCTCTGGATGAGGCTGGAGGTGTGTGTCGCTCACAGTGACACCATGTCTCTCACACACAAACACGTAGTGAAGAGAAGGAGGTCACTGGAGTCGCACACTCACTGGACTCCACTGGAGTCGAAGCTGTATTGTCTGTGAACTCGCTCTGTGTCAGAACAGGACGGGGCAGGAAGGACACCGATGATTGATCACACTTTTAATTTCATAGACGTGCCATACTGTGAGGCGATTTTGTCGAACCTCTTGACAATTCAATTTTGCATGTGTGAGGTATTCACACGAATACACAAAGAGGAAAATAGACAGTTAAGTCTGCAGCAAAATATCCACAAAATAAAAACAGAATCCAACAGAATGTGCAATTAATTAATAAATAAGGGAGGTCATTTTGTATAATGTGATCTGTTGCAATTAAGAAACGTCCAATCAATAAAGCATGCAAATGTTGAACAAATTTCTCAACTGATAATCAGTAGCTTCATCAATTAATAGTCAGTTAAATGATAACACAAACTGAATATTGTGAGCATCACTGTGTATTTCATCACTGTCCTGGTAGATGCCGGCATGTATTAAGTGTCACTAAGCATATACAATGTGAAATAAAGAGGGAAACATGGTTCAGATGGTGATGCTAAGCTACAGTAGTTATATCCATGTCTCCTAGACTCCTACATGTCTCAACACTCAAGTCGTTGTCATGGTAGCCCTTTGCAAAGCTATGACTTTGTCATAGTTGAGTATCCACTTCCTCAAATCACTGCAGTATGAAACTTTAAGACACTCCACCTGGTGGTACAACCAGGTTCTACAACTAATATACAAGACATTTTCTAACATGACTGTTTTCTTACACCTAATTAGTTAACACATTTTTAATCGGAAAATGCATTAATGGCTATTAATCAACTAACTGTCAATCATTAACATCTCTACCCAACTTAGTAGGTCTAATGGTCACAGCTTAGCATTCCAACATTACAAGCATAATATGTTCATTACACTCACAAAAACTTGTAATAAATAAAGCAAATTTAAGTCTGGACACAGTTTCTAAAGCTCCATTCAGGTAAGCAATCCTTTCTGTTAATCTGACGGCCTTGAAAAGCGTCATGTTTTCTGTAAAAGTTGCAATGCAGATTCAATATGATCCCAGAGTAAAGCTTCAATGATACGTTTTTTGTTTCTTTTTTTCTTTGTGGTAGCGTTACTGTCACTGTTAAAATAAACGTTATAGAGTGATTCTTCCTTAGAAATCCTCAAACACTCTTCAGTTCTGTAGAAATAGGTCTCGCTATTTGACCTATCAGTTATTTTGGCTTTTTAGTATAGATTTATCAGTAACTCACTGAACCTTGCTGTACTTTTCAACCTCGTATATATTGCACATATCACATTTACAATGGCTCTCTTTGTCACTGTGGTAGGTATGTCTGAATAAAGTCGTGATGCACATTAACATAAAAGTGACCTATATCTGATATTCAGTGCTGTCACTTTACTGGATTGACATCTCGTGTCTGTAAAGGGCCACATTTTCATCAGCATCATCAAATCGACTGTAAGGTTTTTTTTTTTTATTCCCTTTGTTATAGCATTACAGTCGGATGCAGAGTTCAGATTTAGATTGAGATTATATTTACCCATCAGTAAATCCTTCCCTTGGAGAGTCTATTTGTGCTTCCCAAAATTAATGCAGGATTTAGAAAATACAGGATTTAAGCTGTTTACACAGATGCACTGAGGGCAACAAAAGGGCTGAACAAGTATCACAGACCTGGTTTGTATACAGCTATGCAGAATGGATGCTATTTGGGACAATTTGTGCCTCTCAGTCTAGTGGAGCCTGATTACCTCTTTGCAGGTTTGGACTCTTGTTATATCAGACACATTGGCAGAGAAACTCTGGTTTGAGAGTCAGTCATGTAGGTCTAATCCGTTTCTAGTGTTTGCTCTTTAACCAATCAGCACAGATTGTATTCCACTGTGAATTTTTTTTTTTTTTGTCATCTTTTTTTATTCTTTAACCACGCTGAAATAAAAATACTTTTCCCTCATGTTAGTATAATAGACATTGAGACTGTGTAAATTGTCATTTAGCAAAAAAACATCAATAATTGTTGTTTTGACTGTGTATGTGTTACTATTCATATGGTTCAGTCTAAAACGTGTTGCTTTAACTCAGAGTTTTCAGTAACTAAGCGGTTTTGATTCTGTTTTTGTCTTTCAGGCCAAAGTTCTGATCCCCCCCAAAGCAGAGTTTCTTGAAAGCCACAGATCACAAAGTGTATATTGATAATCTCTGACATCTAAGTTGGCACACAACTTAATGCTCACAGCAGTTTAGAAGTTGAAGATCTGGAGGCATCTCAGACACAGTAAAAAAATGGTTGTAAATGGCCTACGACAATAGTAAATAACCTCTGCAGCTGCAGACTCTTAAAGCGCAATGTTAAGGAACTGGCTTTGGAGTTTGAATATTAACTTGGTGTCTCCTAAAATGCCTGCTTGTTGGAAACTAATGCTTTTTTTTTTTTTTTTTTATGGCTGTAATGATGGTAAATTCTGAGTGTAATGAATTTAGTATTATAAGAAAATGAGGCCTACATGTTTAAAGGTTGCTTGTTGTCAACTTTCTTGCCATGATCGCAACAGGAAGTGAGTTTATCTGTTCAGTGATTGGTGCAGAAGGCATGGTGACATGGACATGGGGGCTCCACTCAAAATGATTTGAAGATACATAATTTGATTATAAGTTATTGAAAAGGTAAACGGATCTATCATTAGCTTATTAGACTTGCTACTAATGGGACTAAGGACATCAGAAATTTGCTAGTCCCATAGAAATTCAACAATTTGTGACACAAATACCACATGGAAATTAGAAAAAAGAATGTAATGGCGCTATTAAAAGACAATGCTCTTATTTACAATCCAACAATGTTGTGCCACAAAGTCAAAAACAACCCTTTTTTCCATATTGTTTTTGGTTAGCCATTGTGAATGTTGACTGTAGAACAGAAAATATGCACTTGTCACTATTGGCAAACGGTAACGGCAACGTTTCGAGATGTCAAAAAGCAACAAGTAGCACAGTATCATTTAAAATATGACACTTTCATGATAAGTTTAAATCTTCTTCTCCATTTTCTGGGTTACCAAGGTGACAAGTCCCACCACATCTAGAATACATTTGGTTGGGCGGAAAGGAGACAATAAAATCATCGGAAAAATGTAAAAAGTCAAAGATATGTTAATTAGGAATGAATTTGCGATGCATCACAAACAAACATAATTTGGCAGAATGCAGTTTAGTTGTGTAGAAATGTGGTTTTTAGGAGACAGGGCTGCTTAGAACGGACATAGGATTTGCAGGGATTAAGTTTCTGTGTCTGTACAACCACAGCAACAAGGCAGCTGATTGTTCACATTTGCAGCTTCTGGCACATTAATCTAGTTTAACAGATGTCTCTGCTTTAAGGAAGAGCTGGTCAGTGTGATGTTTTAGCTAGAGCCAGGCATCAGAACAAAACCATTGATCAATTTGATGAATTCCTGCCAATCCTTATACACCCCTTCCTTTTTCAGCCACAATCGGACGAAACATTTGAATTTTAAACAGCGGCAGACATCACACATCACACTAAATGGATGATTCCGTCCATGGAACAAGACAAATTATTTGAAATAATGATGTATGAATGCATGCTGTAATTGCCTTATTTACTTTGCTGTCCAAAATGAATGGACAGTCAACATTTTTTATTGGTATTACAACTCAGTTGACACAGTTCCACTACTGGCACCTTTTCAGTAATTCGGATAATCGTCTTTTAGTGGGTGAATATTTGGAAACCATTTTACAGACATCTGTTTGACTAATGATGTGATGAGATGCACTACATATCTACTGTCTGAGTGAGACAGTGCAACTAACAGACTGAGGAGTAGACAGACAGAAAGAGGATATAATCAGCATTGCATTAGTTTATTGACAGGCCATAGTTGTACTCCCAACACCAGGGAGGACATTAATGTAGTAAAAGATGGAGGGGAAGGACAGCAAAAGACAGGCATTTATCAAATTCACAAGGAGAGGTGGGACTGAATGGTGTAAATAACAGTGGGTTACATGCAGATTCACTCTATATTGTATCTTATATGTTTATGGAGCCGATCTAAAGAAAAAGACTGTCAAATGTTGGCAAACAGCATGATGATTATAGGGCAAACACTAGAACATAGAATAACAGTGGCATGAATAGAGAAGAATCATGAAGCCAACATGTATCTAAAGCTTTTTAATATAATCCACTAAATTGCTGCTGTGTTACCTTCATGGAAGTAAGTAGAAGTAGAATGTAAGTTCAATATGCATAGTAAACATATGTAAAAGAACAGTTTATATCTATTTCTAATCAAACTTGACTTTTCAGCTTTTGAATGCAAAATGAAATCACTTCATTATTTCACGCTATTCGATATTGCTGCAAAAATGGGTCATTACTAGCAAAGGGATCTTTGAGTTTTTCCCAAAAAAACTTATTTTGTGAGGTTAGATTAACCACCAAATTCCTAATTAGCCGACTTGTGAGTCCAAGTGTATATAGGGTGTCTATAAAATCTCTTCACAATTTTAAGAATTTATTACAACTGCCTTTGTAATAAATTCTTAAAATTGTAAAGATACTTTATGGACACCCTGTATATCAATATATCAAGTAGAAAACACAACCTTGACTTTTGACCAGTAAAATTGAGTCAGTTTAACTGAAGGTTTGCGCAAAACTTGAAAAAAAATAAGATGACAGATGGAGATAAGGATGGCTTGACAGACAAACAGATGTATGGAAAGATATACCGATGCAGGAAAAACACAAAAAACTCCATACTGTTGGAAGTGTGGAAGTACAAAAATTGCATTGAAGTGAATGGTGAGTTACAGAAGCATTTGGTGTCAGTTTAAATATAAGAAGATCACAAGTCTTAAAAAGAGAAATCACAACTTTAATTATCGTTCAAATTCAGAGAAAAACTACTAATTATGACTAGATGAGGGATGTCTAAGTATTATTTGGACGTGTGTACATCTGAAGTCATGGCAGCAAATGAAAAAAGACAATAGCTCATTCAATTCATATCTTCAAGGCAAATTCCAGACATTTATAACAGCGAGGATTACCTAGCTTCTGGAAAACTTTAATTTGCTTGGGTTGTCTGAAGCAGAACCAGTAGAAACGTCTTCATTTAAAAACCAAAGAGGGCCAAAAACACAACCCTGAGGTGCACCACTTGAGGTGTGTGCAGATAAGGACTAAAAGTTATCAGTCAAAACTGAAAAACATCTCTTTTTAAAATTTATAGGCAAACTACTGGGAAATATGACCCTGAATGGAGGCCATGTATTTGAGGTGGTCCTAGCAATCTGAATGATCGACAGCGTTAACGACAGCTGAGAGGTTAAACAGAATTAAAATTGCCTGATTTCCAGAGTCTGAAGACACCGATAAATCATTTGTCACCCTGAGGACAGCTGACTCAGTGTCGTGGTGTGTCCTGGAACCTGACTGGAATATGTCCAGGATGCTGTTGTGGTCTGAAACCAAGACGCTGTGAATAGAAAGCTCTTTTCACCTCCAGAACCTTACATGAAAACAACAACTTTGAGATTGACTCGGGGGTTATTGAGTGCAGTCAGAGAAAGACTGGGGTCTTTAATCAGATGTGCATCAATGCACATGGATGTGGGAAGATGGAATTTTGAGGGCGCTGCTGCAGCATCTAATTCTTCTAGTTGTGCCTCTTTTAAATTCTTGTATTCTGTGTAACTGCCATAGAGTCTTTGGGAAATATCAGCTTCACCTTCTGCTGGACTGCACTGCATTCTACAATAGCTCTGCCTTATGTTTTTATTAGTTTTAGACAGAATTACAGCAATTTAAATGCATTAAAGGTCTGCAACATTGCAAAGATCTTGATTCAACATATAGAAATGTTCTCCTAACTTTCATTGCTGTCACTGGTATCAGCAAACATAGAGTTCATATGTGGAATAATTTCAGACTATAAGGAGAGAGAAATGAGATATTGTTAAGTAAAGCTCAAGACATTAATTCTGCAGAGATAGGTAGCTGTGTAGGGTGACATAAGATATTATAGCGCTGGTCCTGTGTGGAGAAAATCCTTCCCAGTTTCAGCAGTTGCCTGAGGGCAGCCAGTTACCCCAGGGTACGGTGCAGTATTCACTGCACTGATTAAAACTTTGGGCATGTGGGAGTTTTTTTTTTTTTTTTTTTTCCATGCAAGAGGAGTTAAAACAGAATTATCTCAGAAGATGTGAGCACATCCTTCTTTTGTTCTCAAGACTCTAAGAATAACGTAGGTTCAGGGTTTGGGGGCAGAACTCTCTATTTATGATTAACCTGCACTGCCAGGTTCCTGCAGAAAATGTTTCATCGCACACAAGAAGAATTTAAAAAAAAAAAAAAAAAAAAAAAAAAAAAAAGTTTGTGAACAGCAAGAAGAATTCATTTGGAGTGTAAAGACCACAAGAGCTGGCTTCTGGCTGCCAATGAAAGGAGGAACAGTAGGAGTAGGCTGTATTTCTGAAAATGTTGTCTTGGGATATCAAGGCTGCCTGCTGGTGAGATTTTGAAGTGGGAAGGAGGAACATGGGGAGTTACATAGTTTGTTAAGTATTGCACTAATGTGGTGTGTAAGACAAAGAAGAAAACGCAGACACACTGTAAATCCTATTTAACATTAATGTCTCGAAACATTAATTGTATCGGTGACAGAACTGGGCTGCATTTTAGGTTTCACAGCTAAAACACTAGATTTTAGTTTGAGTATTTTGACTTATATTGGCAATAATTAGCCTCAACATCATTAATTTTATGTGCCAAAGGCTATTTTCACGGTAATTTTACTAGTTTTCCTTAGAATCTTTTATCTTTGTCATTATAAATGTTAGCCAAACTTGGTTAAATTCAGGGAATCCAGATCATTTGATATGATAATAGTTGCAGATTTATTTATGTTAGGGATAATATCAAGAATGGGAAAGTATATCAAATTGTAGCAGTACACTTACATTTTCATAACTGTGAAGAAGATATTGCCTGGAATCTAAATACCATGCTAGTAGAACACTCTATGACTTCAGCTTATCATATTGTTATTATATTATTCACTGAAATGTGCACATCAAGAGGCCTATTTGCTGAAGTACATCGTCAGTACAGGAAAACCAGCTTTGGTTCCACTATTTCTTGTGATATTTGCTTAAATCAAGGCAATGCTCTTCATTAATTGAAACAGGATGGATGAGGAGCTGTACGCAGATTCATGCGATGATTAAATTTGATTCAAACTCAACATTATTTCTCTTGCCAACACTGTCACACAGAGAATCAACCAGCATCATTGGAAAGGTCACGCTGTGCAGTTCACTTGTTATGTGCTACACCATGGACAATTTAACCATAGAAAAAGAGAGGAGATTTGAATCCAAAGTACACCAGTTGGGTTTTGAGGGTTTATGAACTCCAAACAACAGACTACATACAATTAAATGTTTTGTTTTTGTAATCCTGAAGATTAAATGTCTTCTGTTGTCTAATGTTTTGAACCAATACTGAGAAAAGCTTCCAATTTGAGGATATTGAGACTGAACGGTTAATAGCACTGATGCTGTTTGTAGTTTCAAGTTGATCTCAATCTTCACAGTCGGTGCTCCAGATGCAGTTATGCTTGACATTATTTTGAGTGGAGTGGGAGAGATTTTTGAGTGGGCGGGTGAGAACCTGTGGTTGAACTCGGCCCCATTGTCAGACTGTTTTGCCGGTGATTGATGAGAGCTGGCACGGCTTGGAACTGACATTCATAGTCCGATACAGTCCACAGAGAGATGGCTTCCACTGGGGCATAAATCACAACTGTTGCCGAGACATACAGCTAAGGCCCTTCGGAGGGCCATTTCAAAAGCAAGCAACCATGTGTGCTTGCAAGGCGAGAGGCAGAGGTGTGGACTGACAGTTTGCACAAATGAAATTGTGCACGGACAATAGCAAAAAAAGGAGCCCTAAACTATTCGGCATGCCCAACAAACTTCTATTTACCATTCAGAGCTGCAGAGAAGGGTAGCGTAGCATTCAATATTATTATGATTTAGGTCTTGGTGCTAGAGCAGGAGATTGTCCTTAGAATGTGAGCAAAACAAGTATGAGAGATCGTTAACCAGAGAGCTGTTTTATCATCCTAAGTGCAAGGAAATATCAGCATCTAAGCCTTGTTGTTTATGGTGCACTTGAAGTGCATTTATCTATGAAATCCAGGTACAAATGTGACCCAGTAAGGACAGATAAGAATCTAAATGACAGGGATTATCCTCTTAAAACTGCTGGTTTAAGTACACACCTGCATCTATACCCTTGTGTGACTTCAAAAATATCAGGCATTTAACTCTCTTTTGTAAACTCCTCACATCTTGTCCTTGTTGTGGGTTCAAGATGCTTCACTGTCAGTATTTAATGAATAGCACAATCTAGTGGGAGGTGTATGCAGATTTTTTATTTCCCTGACCATCAACCCACTTTATGTCGTGATTTGCCAGGTGTGCCAAAGCGTAAAAGCAGGCGGGGTTTAAACATCTCGCTCAGAGTCTCTTGATTTATTCTTCTTTGCTCAGCTATTTTCGTCTCTTTTTGTACGAACACCTGAATGGCCCTCTCAGTGACAAGAAGCGATTCAGAACAAACACTTTTCCCCTGAGGCATAGCCAGAAAAGACGTCTTGCAACCTAGTTGTAATGGAAGCCTTTACAGAGAGAATATTTTCGTGGGGGTGAGACCAGATCCAATCATTTAAATCCCTTCAACAGAGAGTCTTTGACACATTCTTGCCAGATGATTTACTGAGCACATTCTTCCACACATCTCTCTCTCTGGACCTGGACACATAATCATTGATGCAACTTGGGGTTATCAGGTGTTTTTTGGTCTTTGAACATTAGACAGCCTCCCCCAGGAGACCCATCCTGCATTGACCAGGCTTCACCACAGTCCAAAGCCATCTTTATACTATTCTCCACCATGACCGATGTCCCTCCTGACTCTCTGCCTCTGCAATCCTGAGATGCCAAAGAGCTTAAAAGCCCTTAAGATTTGATGGGCACTCATAATGTCAGGGCCAGTTGCTTTGGACTTGCTTCAGACCATTTCTGGACTCACTGTGGTCTCTAGTATGGGAATTGGAGCTGCCTTCACGGCTCAACATTCAGCTGCCAGTCCTGACTGATGGCAAGAAGCCCAACTGATGATCCTTGGTGCTGTTGGGGCTCCTCAACAAAGCCTAGAGTCTCAACAACTGGCCGGTACAGTCCATACTCGAGGGTCCTCTCTGGCACAGTGGGCATGACAGTGTTTCTGGCAGATTACAGTGGAAAAGATTGGATGGACTGGGGAGGAAATTGTAGCCTTGATCCACAAGTGGCACGACCTTCTAGAGCTCTGATCAAGCAACAAGCGTGTAAATGAATCAGTATCTTTACTGCTACTGATCCTAAAAAGCGGACATTCTAATCCATATAATAATTTCAAAATGAACCAAATAGAAGTCACAAATACAAATGGGGTCATTCAGATTTTATAGGAAATTTCTGATGGATTGTTGTGCAACATGACAAAGAGGAACTAGCATCTTGTATAGCTAGCATCTAAAAACACTAAACAAATGGACAATAGCAGTCAAGGTTAATGATAAATGTCTGCTCAAGGTAAAAGATTGGTCAGGAGAATTTGCATTTCTGGCATGGACTAGGAAAGAAATTGTAACATGACTGGATCATGAGCTTGATCTAGAAGTGGTTGGGCCTTCTCGGGTTTTCATTAAGTAACAAGGTGTCTAAATGAATCATTATCTTCACCGTTACTGATCTGAAAGCCTGTATTTTCTAACAGATGCAGCATCCACATCAATCTAACTCCGACTTCACATGACATAAGCCATGCAAAATGGTTTACATAGAATACAAGTGTGCAATATAGAAAGAAGAAGTCGTCTTTTGCAGATATAGTACAGCATCTGGTATAGCAAGCAGCAAAAACCACCAAACAAATGGACAAAAGAGGCCAAGGTTAAAGATACACATCTGCTCAAGGTAAAAGAGAAAAAAAAATCATCATTGGTCAGTAGAACTGTCCAACCACTTGTAAAGCCTCAAGTCGCTCTGCAACAGTTGCCATGGCTAGTGGGTTGAAACCCCCACTGGTGCACAATGGGATATTATCAGAGGGCGAGAGGTCATTATTTGCCAGCGAGCACATTGAGAGCTGCCAGGCTCCAATGTGGGAGCCAGTCCCCCGCGGAATATTTTGCACTCCGAGTTGAGTCAACTCTCTCGTGCTCTACTCTTTTCTTTCTCTCCCCTCCCTCCAATATGACACACTTTCCCATCACAAAATGTCAGCAGTGTCTCAAGAGAAGAAAAAGGAGGAGGAAGGCGGCCGTTCTTCTTCTTCTCCCTTCTAAAGATTAGTTTGGTTAAGTTCAGTCTGTCTCAAAGGCAGGCTGCTCAGACTCGGGGTCTGCAGAGAGTGAGAGGGCGAAGAGACAGAAAAGCGAGAGAGACAGAAAAGACAAAGAAGGGAGGCTGGAGGGAGTGGTAGAAGCAGAAACACAGAGAACGAGCAAACAGCCCGGGCAAAGCTGGCCTAGGGAGCGCACTGTGTGCTTGAGCGGTTTGCTAATAGGTCATCGGTCTTTATTGCCAAGATGAAAGCAGCTTGAACAAGCAGAGAATGTCAAGCCTACTTGTTCATTTGCATAATTGACTGTGTTTTGTCTGTGTGTGGATATGTGCGAGATGTTGAGCGTTAGATGCTAAAACCAACGCGTTCAACTGTCTATATGCTTGTGAAGCTCTGATGCACAAATCAAACACGCAACCGTCGGACACTTGCTGCACACATCGTATACACGCATACTGTCCTGCGAGCACGCACAGACATTTAGGGTGCTAATGTAAATCGGAGTGTTCTCTCGGCTTAAATGGTGTCAGCGATGGCTCCCACCGCGAAACACAAATCTGGTGGAGCTCATCATCTGGTGCTCCCATCTGTCAGCTCGAGTCTGCCTGTGTGAGATAACACAGTGTGTGTGTGTGTGTGTGTGTGTGTGTGTGTGTGTGTGTGTGTTCACTGAGGTTATACATAAGACAATATAATGGACATATGTGTTCTGTCTATGTATGTAATAGATGCCAATGAACAGAGATCCTGTGTGAATGTGCAAATTTGTGGTGCGTGCATGTGTGTGTTTGTGTCTCCCTTTCGCCACTCTCCCTTCGGCCAAACCGACATGCAGGCAGATCTGATATATAATTCAGCACTTTACATAATACAGCCTGCCCCAGTTTGGAGAAATAAAGACTGATAACCCTTTAATTCTTTAACACACAGACACACACGCGCTGCAGCACAGACACACAGCAACCCACAAAAGCTCGTAAATTCACACAAGATGTAGCAGGTGGGCAAAATCATGCCAGTTGACTTCTGCTGCTATTACCAAGAGGAGCTGTGGTGAACCTCTGAATCCTAAACCGACGTGTGTGTGTGTGATTTTGGAAGATATGAGGTGCTGTATTTGAACACTGAAAATAACTGGACTGTACTTTTAGATATTATGCTTCCGCATGATATAATGAGAGAAAACTGATGATCCAGACTGCAAACCTGGAAATAGAACCACAAAAATTGTGATGTTTTGGAGGAATTAATGGCACATTTTAAAGATGCATGATTTTGACCAACTGACAGCAATATATGCACACGTTTTCTCCACTTAACTGCTGAGAAGTCTCTCCTGTAGTGTAGATTTAACACATTATTTTGCCAACTCTTCTCACGGTGCCTCCCTGACCGGTGCAGACAAAAAAAATACAATGTGCCACCTTGATTTGTTGACAAAAAAAAAAAAAAAGAAAATTTGGAACTTGAAGATGAGAAAATTGGAGATGGAATAAAGAACGCAGGATAAAAATCTTTGATTATTTGTGGAATCTAACAGACATTTTTCTTGCAAAAATCGTCGAGTTAATTTCAACTTGGTAAGTTGGCAAAAAAGCAATTAAAAACTCTTTCTGATTGTAAGCATCAAATTCTTGGTTTCCACTACATTTTCAACTCCACTGTATGCATTTGATGACTGCAGTTATTTAGATTATTTCAAGAAGCCTGTCGCTAAAGCTCTTGTATGAGATTTAACATTAAGTGAAACTAGTGAGTATCTGCTGTCAGTAGTTAAATCTGCTGTTTCCAGACAAACACAAAGTCTGCACACTGGAAGCTCTTCTCATTTCTCTGTCTTTAGCCTCATCGTCTCCTCTGACCTCCAACCTTTGACCTTTGTCGTCCTGTCTGTCACCCAGAAATTAATGTTAGTGTTTCATCTTGAAGGATGTCTCAGTTCCTAAAATGCATCTTGAGGATTTATGAGTGCAGATGTTCAGGTGTATCTGCTGCATCCTGTACACAAGTCTGTTCCACTCCACTGTCACATAGGAAATACAATATTACAATAAAAATGTGACTACAAAATGACATAAGTTTTACTGGATTTCAATCTGCTTAAATATAAATATTTTACTGATATTTTGAGTTATTTTCAGAGGTTTTTATTTTTTTATTTATTTTTTTTTAACCTTTATTTAACCAGATAAAAGACCCTTTAGGATCGAGACCTCTTTCACAGGGGTGACCTGGCCAAAAGAGGCAGCAGCAAAAACAGACAGATTACAATAACAACAAACATTATAATATTAAATATTTAAAATATTTCAATATTTAATATTATTGTCAAAAAGGTTCTCTCACGTTTTGAATGTTACAGTAGAGGTTAAGCTAGAATGTTACTTTGGACTTTTAGAATCATATATTTGCATTCCATTATGTTGCCTAGTAACAGGGCCTCAACCTACAAATCCAGGTTGAGAATCACAAAAACCACCACAGTTCACCCAAAGTGTTTCAAACTCATATAATATTGTACAGTCTTCACTGTACTATGTGAAGAGGTTTGAGATGATTTATGTTGTGAATCAACGCATTGTACAAATAAAATTGAACTGAACTGAAAGGGAGAATAATTTGAATCATTTATATTGTCACCAAACACCACAGAAGACCAACGAGGAATTGATCCTGGAAGAAGTAATATTTTCTGCGCTGTCAAAATGCATAAAGCTGTCGCTTTCCTCTGTACTATTAAGCTCTTATATTGTCCAAAAACCCTTAAAATAGTGATTACAGTGAATGTGGGCACTGGAGTTTATTTCGACTCAATCCCACATACAGAACAGTGTCAAAACAAACTTCAGAGAAAGAAAATGCTGTTGTATTTTTAGATTCAAGGTGACTATTGTTTTCAGCTTGGCACATGTGTTTGTGTTACATATATAGAGACCTAAGGCCTTTGTGAAGAATGGGGTTCTAGCATTGGGGATATAATGTACAAAAACACTAAAATAACAGGTAAGACTAAAGCAGGAGTGCGTTTGTTCAGACAGATTCTTGAGTTGTGCATCACTGTAAAAGCACTGGGCACTGATATGTAAAAACAAAAAGTAGCTCCGCCTCTTCCTCATACATGAATGCACATGTAATATGGTTTCACAGTATAGATAATAATATGTGACGATTATCTCTACCGTCCTCACATTTAATGACAGTGTTTCTCTCACGGTATTAATTAGTGTAACAATGGCTGCAGTTAAATAACCAAGTGGATTTTTACACAAGCGTCTCAGGAGTTTTGTTACCTCTTATCTCAAGAATTACGTTATGTTATCTCAACTTGGATCAGAACTCAGGCTGCAAACTGCACTGTGAAATTAAAACAGAATAACATCAAATCTGTTTATTTTGCAAGAAAAAATAACCCTATTCTCACACCACTTGATTCTCTCCGTAAATGCCGGCACGTTGGATTAATTAAACTAAACTTGGAGGTGTAAAATTTTGATTGACACTTCTTCTGAAGCTTAGATGTTGTACTTCGGGCTTGTTTCCAAGGTAACCTGTTTACTAGGCTGTGTTACTTCCTCTTTACCACAAACTAACATGCACCGAATTGGAAAAAGGAAACCCTGAAGAATATCAGAGTATATTAGTGTGAAAAACATGATGAAATATGTTTGCTTGAAAACAACTCTGGGGCTCTGTTTCTTTCTTTATCTTTTTTTTTTTTTTTTTTTTGCTTTCTCCTCTCATTTAAATATGCTGCACACAGAATTAATTGGCTGTGTGGGGTTCATATACGGCTGCATGCTTATCTGTGTATACTGTATGGTTGTCTGCTCAGGCAGGATTTCAAAGAAGAGAAGGAAAAATACAATGAAGTGGATAATAGCCAGTGAAAAAAAGTAGGAATTACAATATGTTGAGATAACAACACGACTAGAATTCAGCATTACCAAGATCATGACGTTCATTTAAAAGAAAAATGCTGTCTTTATATAATCTCTTGGATGTGTTTGTCAATGTGTGTGTTTTGAGCACTTTGAGTGCATTGAGAAAGCTTGTGTTAGCATTCTCAATTAAAATGATAAAGATCTTCTTTATGAAATTGACACAAATGGACATTCCACTCCTTATTTTCACTGCTCTTCAGTTGAAACTTTACACACTACGTTCTACATGCCGATTTCTAACATTTAATTTTTCATTAAGAATCATTTTGTTCTGAAAGATGCTCTATAACAAAGTTAACTAGCATATTATGAAAAAAAAACAGTTCTGTTGTATGTCATCTGACACAGAGTAGTGTGTAGTAGAAAGGAGAAAACCTGTGGAGAATATTTTAATGTGGTTGACCACTTAAAAAGATTCTCCACGTGATGAAATAACCAAGGTCTACAAATCACAACAACACACTTCTATGTAGTCCAGCAGCCTTCAACCCACAGTATTAACTACACACATTCCATATACTCACTTTATGATTTTTGAATGGCATCTGTAATGAGCACATGCACACATGATCTACAGCAGTGTGCATCCATGTTTATTCACAGGAGCAAATCCGCAAAGCATAAACATACAAAGGAAATACAGAAGGAAAAATTCAAGTGCAAATGTTCTTTCCAAACTGTCCTAAAGGGAAGGTCAATCAAAGCGTGTTAACTTTCCATAATAATGGTGCATCCTCAGCTTTATAGCTCTGCTAGACATACTAGAAGGCCACAAGGTTTATTGTTGACCACTGTGATTATGGATAAACACAGCATAACACCGATAAAGGTGTCCACAATGCAGTAAATAAATGCATATAAAAATTCCAGTGGAGTCATCACCCTGGTAAATGTTAAAACGGAACATGTGGTAAACATAGGAAAAGGGTGCATTTTAGAGACCCATATTTTTTTATCATGTTATTGTCTCCACATGGTGTTTTTTTTTTTTTTTTGTTTTTAAACTGCTAGAATAACTTAAATGAGTGGCCATGTCTGAGCATTTCCCCTTTGCAACCAAAGTGTACTACTATGGTGATTTTACGCATGGCTCAAAGAGTAGTTTTACAGAGTCTGAGCAGAGTTTTAAGTGAGCTGGTGTGCTGAGCTGCAGTGAGTGGATGAATAAAGCAGTGGGGACTTCACAGACATGCAGTGTAGCGCTGCATCTAAGCCATTTTAGGGATGGAAGGGACTAGCTTAATGCTCAAAAACAGCATTTAAATATGTAACTTTTGACACACAAAGATGAGTTCCGCAGGATTTTATCAACATCTAGAGACGTACTTCAACTCAAACCATGATTTTTCCTTAAATCTAACCAAGTAGATTATGTACCTAAAACTAGCAAGGTAGTTTTTGTCATTAAAATTAACCAAACAGTAGCAGAAAATGCAAAGATACAGCGACTGAAAATGAAAGTACAATGTCGGCACAACGGTCTTCTGGGTTGTCGGAGTAATTCCGGCCCCATCCAATATGGGCATTTGCTGCTCTTTGGAAGTGGAAAAATGCAGCACAAACACCATTAAATTGGGTGATAATGGTGCTCCAATCAAATGAGATGACAATAAGCTACCGAGCCTACTAGAAGTTGTTAGAGGTCACCTATTGACAATATGTATGATATGATATGTGATAACAACTGATAACAGCCATTTCATGAGCTAATAACACTTGAAATGGATCAGACTTGTTATGTAGATGATTGGATTCATCTTTAAATATTTCTTACAATAACAAAAGGATATAATACAGTGCTGGAACGGTCAAAATGAAGTCAAAGCACAAAGTGAAAATGAGTAGATGTTTGTTTTAAATGTGGGAATGGTCAAAAGTTGTCTTATAAAAGTCGCCTGTAGTGCACAACAAAAATGTATGTATCACTGACCTCATGGCACGGTTGTAGCTTATTAAGTGACCCTGAATGTGAAATGCATGCAAATGTACTCACTTCCCTGCCTCACAAATCAACACGCATGCCAATACTGTACAAATACTCAAACACATGCACTCCCAGACACATTGACACATACTGTATGCACACACCAGTTTGGCTACTGTGGGGTAAATCCACATATGGGCCTATAATCTGGTCTCTCAAGGTGTTTGGACTTATCTTTAATTCAGCAGGGGAACGGGTCTGCCAGCTCCTTGATTGCTTAAACCACATTATCCCTCCATTCTGCATCCTAATGAATGTCCACCAGGCAAAGAGATGTGTGCGGAGAGGTATGCATGTGCGACGGTGTGTATGTGCGCGCCTGGTGTCTGGAGTGCATGTGTTCCCCCTTGCTTGCGCGAGCATTTGGACACACATCACCGCCTTTCCCTGGCACGCCTTGAATCTTCATTATGTTTAGCTGCAGGGCAAAAAAACAATTTGTAACTTCACAAGGTGATGCAGCCACTAAATGGAATCTTTTGGGGGGCTACGGCTTGTCTGCCATACCTGCTCCCATCTACCTCGCCATGCTAAATGGTTTATCATAAAGACAAAAAATGCCCTCTGAGTGCATTTGCTCACACTGCAATGCTTCTGTAAAGTCAAAACAAGCTCATCAGGATTTGGCCAGGCTGGGATGTTCACAATAAGCCTCCAGCTAGTTATTTGCCTCGCACTTGTCAGGCTCAGATTAAAATAAATATATAAATAAATAAATAAATAAAGCAACATGCCTATGTGAGCTGTGCATCTGAAGCAACTCGGCATAATATTAAAGTCGGAGGTGGCGCGTTGGCTATGCAGCGAAACTAGTCGTATTATTTTGAAGGGCAGCTGATAAATTCAGTTTCATTATGCTGCAAATGATGTGGTGCTTTGACATTTCTTGAAATTGTTTTGGCAGTTGTAGTGCTGCATTGCATTTTGTTTTCTAACATTTTACAGAATAAAAGTGCGCATGAACAGAAAACCTTGCAGATGAGAGCTCACATTGCAAAAACACGTCAATAATTTTACTGAAGCAATGGTTTTAACGCCAAATAATTACTTCTTACAGCCTCCATTAGTGATAATTTAAGTTTATTCAATGTCCTTACTGCACTTTCTTTTGGAATTATACCATCCATGACGCTTTGGCAACGTCATTAACTTGATATTCATGTCAAAATTGAGAGCAGGCGAATGCTACTGAGGCTTAAATGCACGTCTGAATCTATATCTCATGGTGTTTATGGTTTGGCTCATGTAATAATATTGTATCCTGAGGCTGAGTGGGCGACAACCAGACTGCAACCCCCCCTCATGATGATGTTGTAAAGCAGCAATCAGGGAAAGTGGGACAGATGTCAAATGGTGAAACCAGTGCGGTTTGGCTGTAATTTGATCTAGAAAATGAAAATGAAGTTGCATTTTGAGGCTGTGTTAGAAGAAAATGACATATAACCACTTTATCAGAGTGAAAGAAGATTAGTACAGGTCTGTGGATGTTAACCTGTGAGGCATTTTAAACATTATTTGGCAGCTTTTATTGAGTGTGTTGTTATTTTGTGGGTTGATGCAGTGCCACACACTGTGAATAATGGTTTCAGATGGCTTATAAGTAGCTATGCACAGTACTTTTTTGGACAATTTGTGAACCTCATTGTTAAAATGGGATAATTTTGCAAGCATTCGGAGTCTTCTTGTGCTTTTTAAATAAGTTGACTGGGATATTAGCAACTAGGAACATCTATAACTACAACGTCAACAAAAATGCAAAGTTTTGTCAGTTGCATTTTCATTCACTGCATCCTCCAACTGTGTTTTCTCAATGTCATGGCAGCAGAAACCCTCTTGTGGATAGCTTGGCCGCATTCCAACACCTTCACTTGCTGACATTTGATGGTTCCTGGCGTTCCGGTTGATGCAACAAAAGGCTGTTTTCCACTGCAACAATTTGCAGGCCACTTTAGGGCAGTCCAAAGCTTTGTATATGTTCCAGCTACAAGATCTGCCACAGTAGAACCTGTTTCAGGAGTATTTCGAGGGGGTGAAAAGTACCTATTTTGAGGTAGATACCTCTGAGTGACCCTGAAAAAACTTCACAGTGGGTCTTGATGCCAATTGGTTAAAGTTGAGGAGGAAAATTCCAACAAAATGACAAGACTCTGATCCTCTATTTTGCTTAAAACTTGAGTTACGTCCAGCAGCGGCTATTTTTGTGCATCTCAAAGCTGTTGAATCCTACACATAATGGAAATTAAAAGGCTGAACTGACTGATTAGAAGCCAGTTCCAGTAACACTGGCACCACCTCATACCTGCCCCAAATTCCTGCAGTGGAAATCCACCAAATGTAGGAGCAGTTTTCCCTTCTCTTGTCCTTTTCTTACTTCGACTCCTCTACCCTTCTCTATACTCAGGCTCAAACTTGCACAGACACTTTGTAGAAAGTAATCGTCATCCTCCCATTCACTCCCTGACATTTACTTGTGAGAGTGCCACTACTTTGCACTTCCTTCTTTCCTCTTTTACTTATTTGTTTACTAATTAATCTGAAAGACTTCCAGCACTTGATGCATTTATGTGCTATGGTGGATTCAGTGGAATAATTTTCATAAATTATTCAATACAACTAACTCAAATTTATGTTTTTACATTTATGGGATATGGTAATTATCGGTCGGCGTTTCAAAACATCATAGCTTATGAATGCGGCTCTTTGTTGCGGCTGAATGGCAAAAGCGCATGTATCAGACCTACATTTCAGCCAGTGAATGCACCACCGGGAAAGAAAATCACAGGTTACTTAAAGATTAACAGCCTGGGAACTTAAAAATTAAGCAACGTGTGTGAAAACTAGCGCAGCTGTATTAAGTTTAAAGTCACCAGAAGTGTTTGGAAATGAACTGAGAACAACGGGTCCCTTTGGAAGGTGGGGAAACATTTAAAAATTGCAGCCCCACTTGCACAAATTGGAAAATGATCCTCATTAATGTAAGTTGTAAACACTTAGGATTTACTATTGCAGTTATTAAGCATTGGGCTTCAGGTAATGATCTGTTTTCCTGCATAAATATCCAGCATATTTTTTCGGGGGGGGGGAATGAACTCTTCATCCATTATTTTGTAGTTAGCGATCATTAGCTGAACCCTCTTCCTTTCCAACATTTACTAAATTCTAATTTCATGCTTTCAAGAACAAGCTTTAATTTCCCCCAAGTCGTCAACCACAGCCACCCCCTGGAGAGACATGTTCAACATTAATGCAATTATTACGCAGACATATGCTGCAGTTGTTACTTTGGCACTGCGAGGCCTTGTGGGCTAATAGGCCTGTCTGTTGCCCAGATGCTCATAGGAAAGGTTTTGCCTCTGTGTATGTGTGCGCCAGACAGAGGGGGACCAGACAAAAGCGGCGACGGGATAGTCTGCATGCACCAGGTGTGTGGTGCATTCAGAGGCTAACTAACTTTAAACACTTCTAAATTATAACCCCCCTCATGGATATGGGTAGGAATCTTCCCATCTTTAAAGATTTTCTTGCGTTTGTGACCCTGCTTTGTCTCGCTCGAGTGCATGCTGGGATTGCGTAGGAGGAGGGTATGTTCTCTGAAAAGGAAAAAAAAAAAACCCAACAAAAAAACAAAGACACGAGGACGTTCTCTCACACATAGACAACCGGCGTATTAGTCATGTTCTCTCTGTCTCGGAGATGATGATCAAATCAAGTCCTCTGCCCATACACCCCAGCTTGTGCACGCTGACAGTAACCTCCCACAGTGCACTCCCAGCCCAAGGTGACGCTCACACACAACACAAAACACACACACACACACACACACACACACACACACACACACACACACACACACACACACACACACACACACACACACACACACACACACACACACACACACACACACATGCATAAGCCCGAGGTGACACAGATGACAGCTCAATTCTGGGTGAGTCAGCTTGACTGTGTCCTTGCCCAGACATGAGAAGGAGGCGGTGTTTGGTGTGTGTTTTATATGTGTGTGTGTGTGTGTCTGTGCATATCAGCTGGTAGGAGGTGGTGGTGGTGGTGGTGGAGAGAGGTGCAAAGGTGAAGAAGAAAGCATGGGAGAAAGAGAGAGACGCAGAGAAAAGAGGGGGAGAAGTAGCAGCAGGTGACCTTGGAACTTGTCTGCGGTGTTCAGAAGTAGCCAGCGGGTGACAATTAATACACTCTCATCTCACAGTGTGCGAGTGTTCATGTGGCCAAGGAACAACAAACAAACATCATGGCAGAGCTCTGCTTTCCCTATCTTGATCTCCCAGAATCCTCCTTGCTTTTAAGCCGCCTGTAACATTTCACTACGGAGAGCTTACAGGTGATGTAAAATGCCGTCTGGCTGCCATATGTCACGCTCAGGTAGGAATTACGACGAGTAAGAGGAGCCAACTGGGCAAAAAGTGATCTCGCTGTACCCCAAGTGGTCGGACATGTTGGATTTTGTCACGGTGCGGCTTGTCTGATTAATTGAAACATGTCAGCACTGGCAGGAACTGGAAACTACAGCAAAAAAAAAACCAAAACTAGTCACAAAATCACTGCTGCACAACTACACTCACAACTGGTTACAAAATGGCTACACAAGTGTGTTATTTTCTTTGTGGTATCAGGCTTTAATTAGACTCTCAGCTGTCCTCGGCTGGATTCCAGCTCACTTAGACGTTTTGCTTTTACACTAATGCTTTGGAACAACAGATTTCTGCTCCAAAAGCTTTTTTTTTTTTTTTTGACACGCTAATTTGTACTATTGACTGGTGACAGATCTGACTCACTGAAAGACTCAGAGCCAAAAAGGTGGCCAACTGTTGAGGGGGTGGGGTTGTTAAAAGGTAATCCTGTGGTGATTTTTACATTTTAAAAGACCACCTTTGGGGAAAATCGTGTTTTTTACCTTGTTAACATGTCTAAATTATTGTTATTTTTATGCTTGAAAACACATCATGAGCGAAAATAAGCAGTCAAGGCTGAGTATTTACACCTTAAAACTACAGTGTGCTGATGACAGTCTCAAAAACACAATAACAAACATAATTAGGGACCAATTCTGTCTAATTGTGGTCTTCAGAATTAGCTTCTAATTTGAACATGTAAAGTTGAATTCCCCCAATATTAAAACTTGCTATTGTGTAGAATAGAGTAGTTTTACAGTACTTGAGCAGAGTTGTAGGTTAGATGGTGTGCTTGAGCTGCCACAAGGGGAAAGAAGTAGATGGAGAAACAGAGAAGGGGGGTTATTTTTGTGAAAAAACAACTTCAAAATGTGTAAAATAGTCACACATAAATCATTTTTTAGGGGTTTAAACAATGACCGGAGAGGGAATATGTCCTCCATGTGTATATATATGAGCATATGGGTAACAATTTGGGACTATTTTGCTCAGTGAAAGGTGGTAGAAGCAAGTAAATTGGAATGTAGACAAAAAAAAATGTGGAAAAATAATCAACACTTTTTTTTTTACTAGTAAAGAAATTAATTCAATGTGTGTATTAGATTTAGTGATGAGATAGGCACTATTTTTGCCATCATTAGGCAATGATGCATTATTATTATTAATAAAATAATTCAGGATGTCTGAAAGGAAACTAAACTTCTGCACCTTGTCTTGGCTCTGATTTTTGGCTTTGAAAATTGTGATAGGAGATTTTGGCCAGTCACAGCCAAGTCTCTATTGGGTATAACAATTACCAAAACACCACATCCACTACCATTCAAAAGTTTGGGGTCACTTAGAAATGTCCTAATTTTTAAAAGGAAAGCATTTTTTTTCTCAATGAAGATAACCTTAAATTAATCAGAAATCCAGTCTAGACATTGTTAATGTGGTAAATGACTATTCTAGCTGGAAACAGCTGATTTTTAATGGAATATCTCCATAGAGGTACAGAGGAACATTTCCAGCAACCATCACTCCTGTGTTCTAATGCTACATTGTGTTAGCTAATGGTGTTGAAAGGCTCATTGATGATTAGAAAACCCTTGTGTAATTATGTTAACACATGAATAAAAGTGTGAGTTTTCATGGAAAACATGAAATTGCCTGTTTGACCCCAAACTTTTGAATGGTAGTGTCGGTATGGAAACAAGGTAAAAAGACGAGGATTTTCAGTTGATGAGGTCATTAAGAATACAAGAAGCAATGAATGCTAGCATAAAATAAAATAAACATATTCATGCTGTTCTGACAGGCCTTAAAGACCTAAGGTAAACTCCAGAGGTAAACTATTTCCATTTTCTTCCATGTAACACTACCTTTGACCACAAAACCCAAAAACAATTTACACCCAACAGCGATAGTAAGAGATAAATAGGAAGACATGAGCAGTGACACTAACATAAAAAATGCTTTTTTAAAAAATAAGATCCTGGTTTCCCTTGCAAATTTAAGACCCGTAGCTACAAGGAAACCAACCACGCATCTATCTTGTGAACTAACCAATCATGAACCATCTCTAGGTTGTTTTACCATCAACCAGCATCGAAGAAACACCACAATAAAAGCTTTCCTGCCACCATTCAGACTTCAAGTAGTGCCCACCCCTTCAAGCCAAGCTGCATAATTATCACTTACTGGCAGCACTGGCCACTTGGTCCACAGGATTTGCTCAATTTAATTCTCAGCCAAGAGTGTTTGCTTCCTTAAGGATGACGGATAGTTTTACATCTTTTATGCTGTGCTCAGTCCATGTCCGCAGAATCTGGATATCATTAAATAAGGAGCTCAAGAAAAGGAAATACAATGTGACAGTACCATATGCCAAATGTGCTAACAATGCCTGCTCCACACTGATTTAGCACTTTCTTTTAGCCTTTGTGAAATTTCCAGCGTCATCACTCCAGCACTTTAAGTACCCCTAAAAATAATCCAAAGCTCATTTTAAGGCTTTTGATTAACAGCGGAGCACTCCATGAAATGTAAAGGACACTTCAAACGCTATGCCAGTCAAAGTCAAAATCACATTCAAAGCTGAGAACGTGGGGGCAATCATTAAAAAATAATTTTTACACTGAGGGTATAATAATGGCTGTGTGTCTGGCCAGCTTTTAAAGAGCGTAGTTGCACTTGAATGTCTGCTTGGGAATTCTTGCCAGCTGGTAAATGTGGTGTTTCAGATGACAAAGTGGTACATTTCATTAGGTCTTCTATGGACATGGAATTGTTAGAGTGTTATCTGGTTTAGAAGGGAAAATTTGTCCTTAAGTAGCATTCATATTGAGTAGTTTCTATATTTATCACGGAGAGATAGGCTGTAGTGACGTCTTGGAACCTGAAGCTGCTCCATAAATCGTGATATGGGGGATAATGACAGCATATACGGTGTTTAACCAGCTAAAAATGCAACAAAACCTCATTTGAACTTGAATTCTTGAATCACCTAAATGTCCACAATAGATGTATCTTGAGTTTACCACACATGAATTAGTAGTTTATTTTTCCCCTTTGAGAAACATATGGTACCTTTTCATCGCCATTGTAGCATCATGTTGCTTCACGCTGAGTGATATCAAGAACAATACATTGTTACATGCATCTCCTCCTTGCTTTAGTTCAAAAGAAAGTACATTATCTCTTACCAGCAAAGGGATAGCCTCATCTCCGCCAGTCCTTCAAGGGATTTATCTTGACAAGACATATTTTTGGAAGCGGCTACGCCCTCTCATCTATCCTGTGCTGTTGTACAAGAAGCGAATGAAAATGCAAGTTTGACATGTGTGATGTTCGTGAGAGGCATAAGAGCAGCGTTCAAAGTTTCTCTCACTGTCAGCACTAAAGCTCGCCGTGGCTGTTCGGGCTTTGTAAGCAATTCTGTCAAAACTATTAACATTTGTGGATTAGTTTAGTGCCGGAATGTAAAACCTGTGAGAAAAAAAGAAAGAGAAAGTTAAAAAAAAAAAAAAAAAAAAATGAAACTAGAGTGACATCAGTGAGTGACTTTTGCGGAGCTTGTTCATGGCTCTTGCTTTACCGCCATCGCAAGGACATCAATAATCCCAGCTGAATAGCCCTGGAAGGAAATTGGGGGCCCTTGGATCAACCTGCCTCGGTGGTGTGAATGAGACACACTATTAGTCTTTACAATCCGTTTCTTGGTATTTATCATGAAAAGCAGTGGTTACTACTTTATGCTGTATTACAGCCCTACTGGCAGCATCCAAGGTCGTAAATGCTTCAATTAATTTCACTTTTATGTGCGAATATGCAAAAAAATCACTACATCTTGATACACCAACTATGTTGCTATCGGGGTTTTTATGTTCAATCGACATGGTGCAGAATTAATAGATTTTTGTGAAGTATCTGAAGGAGTCAAGATAAAAACCCAATTTAATCACTAGAAATCTAACTTTGAAATCATTCTCGGAGGTCACATAAGTTCAGGCATTCAGAAAAACTCAGAATCAACCAGATAGTACAACTACTCCCCACGAAATGACCAGAAGTCTGGGGTCAAGCATAGAGTGGCAAAAGAAATACATTTTGGGTTGCTCGCCCTCAAACCACCATCCGTTCTTACATTGCTTTGTGTTTGAAAGGCAAAAAAGTTAAAAAAAAAAAAAAAATATATATATATATATATATATATATATATATATATATATTTAGCTTCACTGTAGAGAACAAAGCGGGAGTATGACTGCTTGTGATAATTAAGTGGTTGTGACTTTGAAGCTGGTTCCAGCAGTGAGGCAGGTTTTTAATAGTTGTTTGCATTTAATTCTTTTGCGTTGTAGCATATGGGCTCAAAGTGACACTGAATCCTTTTGTCTTGACCAATGTCTAAACAGTAGGGGACTGAGGAACTTGATGCAAATATGCGAAAGAAAGGTCACTTTGTCAGCGTCTTCAAAAATATCTCTTGGGTGTTTTTGATCTTCTAGATCAAGGCCTGGTAAGTACAAACAACTAAAAACACTTGTTAAGTGCCAGAAAAATGTTATATATTCATGATTAAAGCAAACCAATATGGACGCTGTTGGAAGACAAGTTGCAAACTATGCTCTCTAGTCTTGACATCATACACTGCCTGTGCCTCCACACCAACTTCCTCCTACAGTTTTTTTTTTGCGGTAATCACAGAATTTTCCCCCTCTGCTACAATAATCATTTTAGCCATTCAGCAGTGACTGAAATCAGTGGTAGTAGATGATGCAAAACAGCCACGATGCCCAGGCCATCTCCTCCAGCTGCAGTCTCATGGGATCGCAAGGCATTCCCCAGCCAGATGGTATATATACCGTAATCCCCCCGCAGTGTTCTGGGTCTCCTCCCAGTTGGATGTGTCTGGAATACCTCCACAAGAAGGCGGCTGGAAGGCATCCTAATCAGATGTCAAAACCTTCTCAACACTGAGGGTGCACAAGCTCTTGGCGTTGTCCCTAAGGGTCAGCTCAGACGCTATGCGTGCACCGACTTGTGATATTGCACTGCTGATAGTGTAGTGCAGCCAGCTCATTCTGTAGAATAGAAAGGCCTGGCTGCACTAGACTATCATTCTGTTATGCAGGAAAGAAAATCTCTGGCTTGTTTGTGCTTCTTCAAATCAAAAAAGTGACACGGAGGAAACTTGTTTCACATGTGGAGATGGAAAGTTATTACTCATTATCATGGCTAATTCCTTGCAATTAAAAAAAAAAAGGCCATAAAAACTAAAAGAACCAGACATAATTTGGTAATCAGCACCCAACAGGTGAAGACACAATATACTTGAGCTCTGATTGAGCTCACTGGAGTCATTACAACCGGAGACAATTTATCCATCCATCCATCCACCCATCTTCTTCCGCTTATCTGGGGCAGGGTCAAGGAGTCTGTTTAATAAAGTTTTGCAATTTAGCTCTTGCAAAACTTTATTAAACAGATATCACCGAAGCAAATCAGTATAAAGGTCAAGCTAGAAACGTGTCAAATCAACTCCGACTGATTATAGCTGTGTCAGAAGGGTACAACTCTTCAACCCTTGCAAGACAGTCTAGAATTATCTAAAATGTGTTGCCAAGTTGTTTTGGTTCAGGACCTGTAGTACAATTTGGTTTATTAGACACATAAGCTAAATGTAAAACCCAAAAAGTCCTGCCACTGATGATAACACAAAGTTTCAACTAAAATGATCACCTTATACCCATAACCTGCATCCAGTGAGTCAGACAACACTGCTGGTGACTCATTAGCAGATCAGGTATTGACCACAACTTCACTTCAGCGTAAATATCACTATTATTATCGTCGTCAAAAAAGCCTGTGTTTTGCTTTTACTTACATTAATTAAGACACAGCGGACACAGCTCAAATATTAGTGGCACAGCAGTTATGATTCTCTTTAATCATTCCACTCAGTAAGACACCGAAATATTCAATTTGGAAAGAAAAGAGATCCGTGATATTGGGAAGTCTTATCAAATAATCTCTGAGTTGATTGGAGCTTTGGTTCTCATAGCCAAAGATGTGTACTCTGACTGGTAAATCAAGGACTTCTGCAAGGATTTAAAGCAACAAACACACCAATTTTTAATTATAAACAACACTGAGTTACAAAAAACTCCATGCCAAAGGGCAGCAGCTTGCTCACAGCCCTTTAAGGAGGCAACCCCCCTGTTTTCAACATAAAGGTCTGAGATGTGTATCTTCCCAGCTGCTTCACACCCCAGTAGACACTGGAGGTCACGACATGGAAACCTCCAACAACAATACTGTCATTATTCTGAAGAAGACAATCATCATTCATGACCATAACTGGCTGCCTGTCAGGAAAATGTAATTATGTTGCACTTTAAGTGTTTGAACAAACAACAAATGCTGTAATTTCCCTGGTATAACTTGTTCCATTACACTGACATCCATGTTTCATCCACAGAAATCAACTCCTATTATAGACATGAAGAAATCTATCACAACAACTCTGGGACTCACATCAAACCCATAATAGGTAGAGGTCTGACAGTCCACTTTGAAACGATCTTCTACCTATGAAATGCCTCACAAACACACTCACATAAAATCCTGCACAGACAGACTGCTTGTTAGGGCATATAACTTATTCATAACGCTGTCATTATCTGTTTGATCTCATTACGCAGATTCATCTCAAGTCCCATTTGCGGAGAACTGAGCCTCCCAAAGGTTAAATCCCCTTAAAAATTCAAGTGAAAAGTAGTACACACTTGACATCATACTCTGATTCAAACCCTCAGAGCTTGACTGTCAATGATGCTGTTTTCTCAAAGCGCTTAGTGCGTTCCTTCAGGGTAATCCTTTCTTGCCCAACTCTTCCTCCATTCCCTCTTGATTTTATCACACTGAGGTTCACATTTATGTCCAAAAACAAACACAAATGTCAGTGCAAATACCATCCAATAAATTATCAGCATGATTACATGAGAAAACGGTGTGAGATTTAGTCAAAAATGGCTCTGATTTGGTTGTTTTAGTCTGGTTAACTAATATAAATGTTGATGGTTTGATTGCATTTGGACGCCGCTGAAAACACAGATTATTGGTTTAATTCTATGCAGCCACCAATTTTTGAAAAAAGATGTTTATGCACGGATCCAACTTGGAGACACCTGTCCTCTGTTTGATTTGAATGTGGCTCTGATAGCGACGCACTTGTCAACAGCAAACTGTCAGGATGTTCTGCGAGGGAAGCAAGTGAAGTGAATTGTTTACCGTCTGCTTTGCAGGACAGAACTGTGACAAAAACAAGTGAGGTGCATATTAATCTGCCGTGTGGCAACAGACCGAGGATTCTGATGTCAACATTCACTAAAAAGCAAAGGCTTATTTAAAAGGCAGATAAATACAGAAAAACAGACAAGTTAATGCCAAGAGGAAATGGAACTCTTGGCCTGTATTTGAGACAATGTACTCCGGCCAGCAGACCGGGTCCAGAATCTATTTGATTGTTTTCTGGCCACCAAAAAAAAAGTCTGTATTTAATCAAATCAATGCTTAAATAACTACCGGAACACCTGCAAGTCCAATATGCCAAAGTGAGCGTAATCACTCAATGCTGTGCTGTTTTGAAAGTCACAATAAAATAAAATGTGGTGTTAAATGAGCTGCATGCACACAGCTGCTGGGAAAAGTACAAGTATATGCATAAAAATATACAAAACTGTAATGCAAGTTTAAATTACAAAATATAAGTATATGTAATATGTTATATCTCTCTGGCCATTGATTAAACCCCTAAAATGAATCTCTCTGTACTGAAGCTGCCTATTTCTTTTGTCATGAAAATAATCCCTTTTCTACCTTAACCCTATGAAATGTTTCTGTAAGGTTTTTGCTCTTGTCACTTTTTTTTGACTGCATATCTTTTTAAACTCTTAAGGAAAATGTAAAGACTAAACGTGTGCAAAACATTCACTTGTACTATAATATTGAATGCCAGTCACTGTAACATTTTTATTGTCAGTGGTTTGAAGCATCTATACCTAAAGTTATGAAAATTCTTTAACTTTTCCCATCTTCAACACTGTACTTCAGACAGTCTGCATGCTCTAAAATATATATTAGAGGTTTAGTAATACAGTATAAACACACTGAGCAGCAGTGCAGCAGTCTGCTTTGTTCTGTCTCGTTTAAAGATGCGATGTCTCATCTCATTACGGCTATCGGTTAAAGTGATCTAACACTTCTGATGAGTGTGAAAAAGCAGCGGCAGAGCAGGAGAGGTCAGAACCCGCGAATGTTCAGTAAACAGGGTGGCAACAGCCAGTCGGAGAGTGAGGACGAACAGGTTGAAGCCAGGTAAGAACAGGCAGAGAGAGCTGGCAAACAGACAGCAAAGGAAATTGCGATCAGAAAAGTGGCCAGATGTGGCTTTACATGGGAATGAGGAGGAGATGTGCGAGTCCAATAGCGGCTGGTAGACAGGTGGTGAAGAGACAACAATAGAATGGCAGAAAGGAAAGCAAAAACGTGTCATATTCCTGATAGAATAAGCAAAATAATGGACAAAAATGACTTTTGTAGTGTAGCTGCAAGCTGTTTTTTCATCCGATTTTTATCACTCTTCCTGCAGGAAATAGCCAGCGAATCCCATAAAACAGTATTGGCTTTATAGTGATGCAAATAAGCCAGAGAGACATTGTTATTTTCTTTTGAATGGCCCTCAACCCAAAATAACACAGTCCCGAGAGGCAGAGTCTGCATCCTCATAAACAGTCTGGGAGTCAGCCACTCTGCTCTGATATCCTGTCAAGAGAGGTAACCAGACACCAAATGAAAACACATTATAGCACATCTTCATGTCTCATGGCCTGCAATAAGTACAACTAGCGTGAAGTGAATATTTGGTTTAAAATGTATGAGTGGAATTCACACGGGTAAGAAAAAAAAAGAGGGGGGAGGATGAGACCCAGCTAGGAGATGAGATATGAATTTCAAATCCAAATAGAATATTTCATCACTGCTGAGCATATGAATTAGGAGGAAGTGTGTCCACATTCCTCGCTGAAAGAATACTTCCACCAGCTTTTGATAATGACAAAATCTGCAGTCAGAAAGGAGGAAATCACACTCAGCTAATGCTAACTGGAAAACATGTCATTATTTTCTAAAGAATGATTGATGACAACCTCCAAAAAAAGCTGTTTAGTCTTTGATTGTGAGCTCACAGTGAACAAGGGTTTGACACAGGAACCGAAACAGAACCCTAGGAAGCACTTTTTCAGCACTTCAGCACCTAATGCAGTGTGAAAACTACTGGCTAATGTGGCGATAAGCACATGCCTTCAAATATTATTTGGCAATGTTTGGGATTTTCTGTCAGGGAATATAATCCTCCACACCTCACTGAGCTGGCAGTGGCCCTGAACTGTGGCTCTCCCGGTCCTCAATGCTTCTCTGTATCACGTCAAATAACACAGAAACAAAAGATGATTCAAGAAAATTATGAAACATCTTCAGGGTATGACTCAACCTGGGAAAAGTGGCTATTAAATACCTATCATGTGAACCGCTTGATTTATCTCCTCTTTGGAACCCTGTGAGCACTTTTAGGCCATTTAGGTGTCTGATAAAATAAATCAAACTCATATAAAAGTGAATTTTAAATATATGAATATATATTTAACTTTTTTTTTAACACCCAGGTCTGCAGTTCAGAGGTGTCCTTGTCATTTTTAATAGACACCGATGGGAAACAAAGGACCCTTAACTTCTAAGGCCACTATATTAGCCTATAAATTCACTCTGCGTAATTTAAACTGGAACAGTCCAGCTCTATTACTGACTGTGATGGAGTGCTTGGAGAGTGCCTGAGTAAACTCATAATGCACACCAGAACACACACACACACAAGGAGACTGACACTAATATGGTCTAATTATGCCTCTGCACCAGGTAACCAGCAGCAAGCAGCAGAGGCGTGATGAGAATAGTTTTCTTTTTAGCACAGCGAACGAGTGGATTCGCCCTCACAGACTGCAGAAACCATAATCTGTCTGACAAGTGACTGTGTGTAAGAGAGCGACACCGGAGTTTTTCTTTTATCTCTCTTGAGTTGATTTTTTTTTTTTTCCACTCCTGCTGGTAATCTTAGATCATTTATTTTCCAAAACGTAGCATGATACCTGTGCTTTTTTCCCCCCTCGTTTCAAGTTCTCCTACAGATGCAAGCAGCTTTATCGCCATATAACCACAGCATAGTGACATGTAATTATGTTGGCAGCCAAGCAGATATAGAGAAGAAAATGGGACTGAATAATGCAAATTTTGCATTGAACAGAGAATAACTTTATTTTAAAGTATGTGGCGTGTATGAAAAATGATTTATTTAACTATACTGATGCCTAAAGTTGTTGATTTAACTTCTAAAAACTTTCATTTTAAAGTCTTTCCCATGAAAATAATCCATTTATGCTCTCACACGGCTTAGCTGTAACTCCACATTCACTGCAGCTCAGCACACCAGCTCACCTCCTTGACTGAGCAGCATCTGTACAAAAGTGTACTCATTGAGAGAAGGTTCAAAGCCATGACCTCACCATCAAGGTAAAGTGGAATCGCCTGGACGCACTTATGTAAACCTTGTGCTTTTTGAATAGAAAATGGATCTTTCTGCTCAACATTATCTGCGTACACAATGGAAACTCCATACTGTTGAAGTTTACAATGACACTCTTGACAAAGCACACACAGTGTGTCCTCTTTGAAGGGAATAATTCATTATTTGAAAAGTATTTGCTTCCTTGCCGTGAATTAAATGCGGATACTGATACTACTCTTGCTAGATATGAAGTTAGAATAGAATGAAGACTGAAAGCAAAGGAAAATGTCTTGCATGGTTCTGTCCATAGTGTACACATTATGCTACAGTCTACACTACACAATAGAAAGTCAGAATATTTCAGTCATAGACGTTAGAACTAGAAACCAATACATAGGAAAATTGGTTCCTTGGATTTGTACTGAGAAAGTCATTGAGCAATTGAAGTTTCAAGGTAGAAATACCATTGTGTTGCCTGCATATTTCATCTATGATATGTTTCTAGCAAATAAAAAAGAGCATTTGAACATGTAAACAAGGTAAAAACTCAATTCTCATTGAAAAGGGTGTTTAATTAAATATCCACAATGAACATAAGTTTCTGTTTTACTTTAAAATCCATAAAGGTTCTTTCAGTCTTAAAACCCACATATATGTCAAGCTAATGACAAACACATACGTAACAGACTGAAAACTGTTGGAGCTATTCAGCCACAATAGCTCCCTGAGCTTTTTTTTTTCTGTTTTTTTCTCCCTACTCTGACCTTTATTCACCCCAGCTGTTGTCTCCTCAGCCGTCCATAGAAATTAGTTCTATTTGAAGAGCTGTACTGAGAATATAAAGGCTCTCTCAATAGCGAGCTAGCAGACTGTACATTAACAACTGTCTGTGTTAAACTTTCCACATCTGCAAGAGTCCACATGATGCAAATTTCATCATCTTCCCAAGAAGGATGTGCTTTTGCCGCCAAACATTTCTGTCCAAGGTGCCACTACGCTACAAGGACAGGAGTGGTGCAATGTGTTGAATATGGAGATACAGCCTGTTGCACATGCACAGAATCCTCTAAGTGGATTCCAAGCAGACGAAAAAGTCCCGTTTGCTCGTCTTTCACACAGTTTATTTAAAAAATGCCCTCTATTCGTGCAACATAGTCTTGTCCAGTTGCTGTTAATACTGTATTCTACTAAATGAAAATGGATTGTAGAGCCTAGCTAATAAACTGTTCATCCTTTGTGGACTCAATTTTGCAAATTTGGCTCAAAATTCACCATGTTTTCACTCAGGAGACAAGGTTTGCATCTCCAGTGGCACCATGTGGGTATTATTGGTCTATAGCTTAATTTCACTTCTTTATATTTGGTTTTCACTCATTGTTTGGCTCAGATTGGACACCAAAACCATGAGGTTAGGCTTAGGTAAATAGCACAGTTTAGGTTAAAATACAGCACCTTCACCAGTGTGACACTTTTCCATTTTCTAATATATGTAATATATAACTGGTTGGCTGAAAATGAATGCCAGTAGAGCCATAAATGGCAAAAACATGTTGATTCGAAACATAATTGGGACGCGTCACAAACAAAACACAAAAATATATATATATGTTTTGTGTATTTGAGAGAACAGTTTAGTTGTTAAGAAAAGCATTTTTGGGAGGCAGATCTGAACACAATATCTTTTAAATCCATGAGTTAAATTAAAAGCGAGCGTAATTAGACCTTCAAACTGTGTTGGATCAATGGTTGAACCTGTGATTTGAAAACAGTCTTCAACCACAAAGAAAAATGCTGGCTTATCTCTTTGAAATAATATATTGCAGAATAAGAAGGGTAAAGTGAGCAAAAATTAATTTTTGATGACTAACGAAAACAAATGGGTCTTTCTTAGCAGTCAAGAAGCATCATATCTTTGCAAACTTGCAGGCTACGTTTGCTTTGTTTTCAGGTGGGGATTCCCACCAAATAATATTAAATAATTATGAAACACCACAAGCAACATAGGTCGAGAAATATAGCCTGGATGTCGGTAAAGCAGCAAAACACAAAATTCCCAGTGTTGTTTTTTCTTTCTTAATATTTCAGAAGCATGTGTGCAAGTTTATCAGATGAGAAGCCTCGTTCCCTCCAAGTAATTCTATCGCTGCCTTATTTTGTGCTGAGTCTCTATGAAAGGCACCCACTCACTTCCACCTTACATTGCCTCCAGTCCTTCTATCTCTCGGCCTTATCTTTCCCTTGAAGTCTCCGACTTGAGCCAGTTGGCCTGTCTGCTGAATGCAGAGTGTTTGCACCCTCCTGCCCCTGGTTTGAGTCTGGAACAACTCTCTGTGCTGACATACCACATTTTCAAAGTCGAGGCTTGGATACGGCATTTTCACCAGGTCGCAGTGAGGTTAGAAATCTGCAGGGCTGAATAGTTCTGTAGTGATAATGATGTAGATTTTGGCAGTGTGAAAAAGTGGATTAAGAAATAGAGAGAGAGAAAAAAATGCTGCGGGTGTTGAGTTTTTTTTTTTTAAATGGATGACGGTGCTTGAGTGCTAATGAGAACATTTACTGATACCTGACAAAGATGACAAGGACACAGCCTTGTCCCTGTAGAAGTCTTGTTGTTTTCAAGCCACCCATCAACGACTGCTTTAAAATGAGGGCGATTAACCTCTGATAACTGCTGACATTCTCATTTATCCTGCCCACATCCAGCAGGAAATGTTTGTTTCCACAAGAAAACCGGAATACTTTGAAATTCCTGTCACTTCGATGCTCTCTTGGAAAGAAAGAATCAGAGGGGGGAAAGTGCTACACCTGCTGATGCATTTTGAACTAAATTTTTCTTTCACATTGACTCTAGTCATTGCAGACCATGAGACAGGAAGACATGCAGTAATGTGCTTTCATTTGCTGTCTGGCTGTCTCCCTAGAGAGAATATCGGAGGACAGCAGCAGCCTTCCCAGACTGCTCATGAAGTGCAGCCGATACCCCTGAAGAGCGTGCACCAGACGAAAAGTGACTGAGCTTTTTTAGTGGGAGACCTTCATTCGAACTCTGGGCCTTGGATAGATGACTCGCATATGATTCCAGGAGACGTGATATATAAAAAGCCTCTCATGCATAACTTTTGGGCTAAAGACCAATAGCAAGCCAAAGTACCAATTTGCCTGAATGACACGCTAAAATAAGAGCAGCCTCCTCTCTGTAGTAGTTTTGCACAGAGTAGGATGCTTTTATTTGTGTGTGTGTATTTAATGTGTGCTGTGATTGTATTCTTTCTTGAATTTGGGATAAATAGCCCCAGGACCATATGCAAGATGAGTAATTTTTTTGACAAAGTCTGATATTTACTCTTCTTTTAGCGGTGTTTTTATGGTCTCCATTAACTCCAGAGAAAAATAAATGATCCATTACATTCACAAGCAAGTTGCTATCAGTATCTGCCTGCCGCTTGGTGCCGGGCAGGTAGCGTTCAGTGGGCTTTTAGATCCTCTTTGCTAAAAAGAGCTGCCTGCTGCGGCCAGAAAACAACAACATATAAGAGCGGTAGAAGCTAAACCAAACAGTGCATTTATGGGCCTGCAAAACAAAACTATGAGGAAAAAAAAAGATGCAATGAAGCCAATTACGGCTGAAGAGAACTGTAGAGAGAATGATAGATGTCAATATATTTAGGCATAACGCTGCAAATTATGTTAGGAAGATTTGTGTCCCTAACTTCAAAACTATTTTTTTAATTGATAACTTATCTACAGTCACTTATATAGACCCAAATAAAATATATTTTAATTGATAGTGGCTATTTTTATTATATTTTGGTCATTACTTTCATACTTGAGAGGCCATGCCCCAAATATAGATATGAGAAAACATCTGTACACATTTTCGTAAACTGAAGTAAACAGATCAGATTTTAACGAAGAGTAAAAATGATCCCGACTCAACCTGGTAACATCCGCTATGTAATTTCAGTGTAGCTTCTGAACTGTAACTAAGTTACTATATCGTTACATCATCAACTAGTAACATAAAAATGCTAGTTGTAGCAACTTGGCCAAAATTTGCCAGCTGAAATTTCAGTGTATGGATATATAATAGGACAAACACAGAGGTGTTAAATTCAAATAGATAGGTTAAATAGGCAAAAAAAAAAAAACCCAGTGAATTAAATAGTGGCATGTTTTGCTGCATATGTAAAAGGTTTTCCCTACATAGAGGAGCTTCTGATGCCCCCAAAGAGTTTGGTTTTTTTTGCCTTTGCTCAGTCTATTGGAGTATTGCCTCTAATTTTGAGCATGCAAAAGATTACCATGTCAGAAGGGGCAGTCAGGAAGCAGTGCATTACTTTACTTGACCTCATAGAGGAGCAGAAAGAACTAAAATGGAGATTGTGGTGCAACAAGTTACTGTAAAAGCAGAAGGCTAAGCAAGTCTAAATAATAAAATGGTCCTGTATCGTATAGTGACATTTGGAGGTGATATTTTAACCTTTAGTATCATCATCTACAGCTACATTCAAGGGCTAGAATGTTTAGCATTGCTTGGGAACAGTGTCCACTGCTCTGATTGGGTGCTTTATAATCACAACCACCCAGAATTTAGCGTGTAAATATCCAACATGTTTGATATTATCAGGGCTGCCCCAAGCACTTGGGGAGGTTTTGGACTTAATCTGTAAATACTTGACATTACCAGATAACCTGGGCCTAACATCCATTCACCTGAAGGTCACAGAGCAGAACTTTCATCCGTTTGTTGGGTGGGGTAAAATAGGGGTCAAAATTGGGTCTAGTCACCTCCACACGTCCAAATCCGAATGATGGACTTAGAATTCTATTCATAAGGGGAGGGATGCATTATATTTTCTTTCAAAAATAACACACAGAACATAAATAAAGCTAAGCAGCTTTAAATGGTAGCAATAATGACAGTAAACTTAAGTCCAATTCCCAGAAATCCCCTTTAACATGATGTCAGTGAACTACAGGCACGTTTCCTCATGTTTACCGTCTCAACCAATCGCTGCTGTCAGGCTGGTCATTTTGGCTTCATTTCCTGGTTCATCATTTTCTGCAGGTGGAAAAAAAAATTACCCAAATCCAAAACATCATTTGGACAAACAGGTATGACGATTTGTGAGTTTGTGTAGATGCACCGCATTCGAGGTGGGTGCATTGATTCAAATAGCCGAATGTGAATTTTAGACGGGAATGGCAGCCAATTTCACACAGACCTCTCTCAAATAGATGTGCAGGATGATGCAGCTGTTTTATTTCAGAGCCTAAACATGACATGTGCTCCTTACTCTTCCTATGTTCTGTCCGTAAGCGTTAGCTGAATGAAAGTACACCCATTCCTCTTTCAAAAACGCCTTTCAGCTGTCAGACAAAAATGAAACTCACCAAACATATATAAAAAAAGAAGCATAGGCCCATTTTGGGGTTTATTACAAACATGGCATTTTGATGTAAGTGGCTTCCTGAGACAGCTGAATTGCTGCAATGCATGCATAAATACATATTGGCCAGGAAATGTAGAGGCAAGATAAATCTATTTCCACTTCATGTTTGCATTTTCCCCACACAATATGAAATAGATCATTGAGGCTTATTATTATGTATCTTATGGGCATTGAATTCTTGATTTGGTAGTGACGTGTGTGCGGGATTGAGACACTTTTAAAAATGAAGAGTCTGCATGATAAAGCAGCACGCTTACGGCTTCAGAACATCATTTTGTGTTGGCTCTGTGTGTCTCTTGTCCTTAACCGGAGTCTGAGGTCATGAAGACAGAAGGCAGTGACAGAGGTTACCCTTGAGGAGCACGAGTTGGGTGACATACGTCTGAAAATGCAGTCATCCTCTCATGATTCGGTCGTGTTTCTGCAATGTGGATTTTTCACTCGCCAAATTTTGACAGGAGTTTTAAAGCTTGGAGAGGTTCAGTTCTCAGCATTGGGGACTTGAGATGGCTGTTAGCATAATGAGAACAAAGAGACAATGACAGCAGCATAAATAATACATATGTGTGTGAGTGTGTGTGTGGGAACCGGGTGGTTCTTGATTGTGTATATTGTGCGAAATGAGGTCTGGAACAAGACATCTTATGAACACAGTGGCAGGAGCTCCTGCCTCATATCTGCGGAAGGTTTGACAAACTATTCTGGGTTTGTTTTCCTTAGTTCTTCATCAAAATGCTCACCAAAGAGCAGATGACTCAACGTGCACTAAGGCGGCACATTTTGACTGACATTTTACAGTCATACAGTGTGACATGAGGGTGTCTAGGATGACCTTTGCATTAGGATTTGTTTAGTGTCTTTAATGTACTAGAAACAGTGTGTGAGTACATAATAACTGCAACAAATGAATACAGAAGTGACATGATGCTAAGGCTAAATTATCAACCAAACAGTAGATTTGTTAACGCTCAAGTTGCATGCTGCATTTTTACCTAATCTGAACAAGTAGGGTGTGAAAACCTGAATTATTTAAGTTGACAGGATACCTGAGGCCAACTTGTATTATTTCAGCTTAAAAGCAGGAGTTGCACAGCGTATCTGCATGTTTCAACATTGTGATTTGTGCAAATGCAATGCTCATATCATTGGAAGTGAGATGCCAAGTAAAGTAAATTACCTCAAAAACATCCTACAGCGTTTTCCATGAAGGCTCTACTAGAAGTGTCTGTCTCATAGAACATAAGTTGCTCTCATTTAAGGGTTTTTGGATGCACTAACATTTGGTTGCATAAAGAAACGCAGCATAAATTCTATGGAAAAACTGCAGCAACAGAAAGGCGACGTTGACAGAAAACAGGTTGGTAATGTCTTACAATTGCTGCCACCGCATGAGTCAACACAAGTAATCTGTTTGATCATCTAAATTGGCACAACACTGCTCTGTACCATGAGTACAAGACCAGATCTGAATGCAACCCAGACAAAGAACTATTTTGGATGCCTTTGCCAGTGTTGCATATTGAAAGAAAGCTTCCAAACAGTAGACATAAATCACTGATGCGATAACATTTCACTCGGTGAAAGATGTGATACCATTAACACCGTGACCGAATCAGATTTCAAAAGCAGTATGTAACACCGTCGTGCAACTCTCAAGTTGCCATCACTGAGCTGTATGAAAAATAGGACAGTCAATAGTGGAGTTCTATGTCGCTACAACAAATTTGTGGTTGAGTCAGACAATAGATTCCTACACAAGTCTTACTGTCCACTTTATTAATGAGGATTTTGGAGTAAAAATGTTTCACAATTGATCGTACATGTGAGGATATCATGATGAGGATGCAGGAAACACTGGCTATTTGGGGTCTTCTTGAGAAGTTTCAAGTCTGTATAACAACAATTAATGCAGCAAACGATGGTAAAGGAAGCCATGAACAAAGTGGATCAGGTTGCAGTGCTGTGGACAGTTTTTTTTTTTTTTTCTAAAATCAAGCAGCCCTAATAGTAAAATAATATTTTTTGCAACTCCATGTACATGCTTTACCACTTCATGCATCTTAATCAGACCAAACAGCTATTAAAAGCTAAGAGTAAATGCATCCACAAAGCATTCAAGATGGATCAAAATCAACTCCATCGACTATAAAACATGATTAAGTGCATATGTGATGTTTACTAGTAAATCAGTGCGCAGGAACTGAGATATCCACTTCAAAAGTGAAGCTACACTGAAATGGCAGTGGAACACAATGACTATGTTGGTTGTTGGACCCAAATAGAACCCACTCATAATTGTATGAAATTGTACTGTGGTATCTATAAAGTGAGTAAGATTTCCTCCACAATGCAACAGAGGTGAATACTATCTGTTAATAAATGTAGAATACGGCGTAATAGATCTTATCTGGGTTTTATCCACATAAGTATTGCCTGAAATGACTTTTAAACTGAACACATGAGGTGGAAGGTATGACTCAGTAGGGACTCAGGTGAAAATAGTTGCCCTGCAGCCCCATTGGTGCATGTCCTCATAAGCCCTCTGTTCATATATCAGGCACACTTTATAGAACGGAAAATACCTCAGAGCTGTTTCTACCGAGACAAATTTCATGAAACTTGGAAGAGGTGTGAGGAGAGAAAACTGAGTAAATGCTAGTGCGGATCCTGATCACTTATTTTAAAATTGTAAGATAGGGCACTGGCCTTGGTAGGGGTCCAGCGCCCTTCTGTTTTAAACATCAATCGGACATGGATTCATTCAGAACACATTTTGTTATGATGAAAGAAACATTGAAAAAAAAGATAACCAACTCGGACGCCTTACTTTTTAACGTATGTCGTAAGCAAGCAATGTATCGCCGTGCTGTGTGCATGTAAATAGCACATAATGCAGCTTTTCTGAACACAAAAGGTGCTAAGTGCCCATAAGTGTGCTCTCACACAATTGATTTGTTTTCTGGTCTATACCTGGAGACTAAGCAAAATGGATTTTCCATCACATTCTAGCAAGCTGGTGACTCATCATGCAAATAGGGGAGATGCTCGTCCTGTAACCAGACATGAGAACGGATCACGCAGCTAGCATGTAGCAACACCAAACCGCATTAATCTTCATGAAAATCATGCATATTGAAGCAGTACTTTGGAGGTCTAAACAGGAGTGGAACTGCTTTGACAACACCAATAAAGCATGCACTCCCGCCATTAGAATGGTATGTCAGTGGGAGACTTTTAGTAATAAACGCATGCATAATGTAAAGAGTCTTCTCAAGTTGTTTAAGATTAAGCTTCACATCAGGAGGGTTCCCAAAAGGAGCAAATGGATAATTTTCCTTTCATTTTTAATTCACTGCAAGCATGGGTTGTATATTACAATGATAATATCGTATGATCTCACGAGTTCACATGCGATTTCTAAATTAGCAATAATCCAGTGGGAGCAATTACCAAATATGCATTAATGTGGAGTTGAGAATTGTTTTGCTACAATATAGAGAAAAGAAGAAAAAAATAAGTAAAACGATGCTACACAATTAGTTCACCTGAGAGGATGAGAAGCAGAGTTGGAGAAGTAATTAAAACCGACTACACAAACATAATAAATGAGTGGGCTGGCACCTGGAGTGTGACATTATCTGTATTGTTTTAGATTAATAGCATTGACAAACACTTTTCATTTAATTTACCATATCACTTCACTCCTACTTGGCAGTTTAACTTAATAGAAGGCAAAGAAATGAGGCTGGGCTTAAGTGTGAAATTAGTACCGAGGCATCTCCTGTCTCTGCTCACATGAGAAATGATGGTATCAGTGATCATGATGGATGTACATTATTCTGATGATCCAGCATGTGTATGATGAGATTGATATGGGAATCTGCGGCGAGAATGAGATCTTATTTTGTGTTCCCCTCCAATACTCGCACATTTTTGCCAAGTTTAGATTCCCTACTTGTGCCTGCTCAAGACAGCATCGCTCATCTTTTCCTAAATTATGAGGAAACAACTCGCCATCTCTTATGTAAGCTGACATTTGGCAGCGCTAAAAGCGAACTTCAAAACATGCTGGCGGTGTGCTTAGTTTGAGATTTGTAATAATCAGGGTTTTAGTCTTTTAAAAGTGCATTGCAGAATGATCAATGAGGCAGAGGTCAGCAGAGTGTTATTCAGAATGCTGACCGTTGTGTTATTTTTCTTCTAAGATGAACTATGAAAGAATTTAAAACCTTTCTCCAAAGTATTCCTTCAAATTAATGATCTCTTTAACATTATATACACAGGGCGATACATTGGATTAGATGGACTCTCTAGATTGAAAGGCCTACTTACTCAAAGTATACATTTGTTAAATGAAAGTCCCTAACATAGCCTCTGAGACTGGTTATTTTCCTTTTCCAGTGAAATAAGACCAACATGTACCATATCTGTCCTGAGAGAAAGTTATTCAAAATACTGCTATTTACTCAGAAAAAGTGCTGCAATGTGGGAGAAGAACTGCTTGTCCACATAGGAACTACCAGTCTCTTATCACATCCTTTAGAATCATTTTTGTTCCCATTTCGGTGTTCGGTGTCTACAGCACTGAGGATGGAATTGTAAGCTTCTGCACACATCACTTCTTTCTGCCCCCCCCCCCATGGACTTTAAGGACTCTTACTCTCAAGCCAAGTTCCATTGTGCTTCCCCTTTTTTTCCCTTTTACAACACCAGTTCACTTGTATGTGTTGCTGAAAGTTGTAGTAAGGTTAATATTTTTTGTATATAAATGCGAAGATGAGTCTGAACCAATGCTTTGGCAGAGCGATGATTTGAGCTAAAAGCTGAAGTTTACCATGGTTAGCATCTTAATTTATTATTAGCCAGTTTAATGGTCATTTTCAATTGTTATCACACCCATGGAAACCATCAGTAGGTGCTCTCCTGCACCTACTGCTTGATGTAAAGGTGTTGTATCATCAACTGTGATCCTAATGAACAGAAAGTTAAACCATTTATACAAGCAATATCTTGCAGATAGGTGAATAATTGCACATAAAATCTCTGGTGGAATTATGACCCTGAAAAACCAACAAAATGTAGCTTTGTAATGTGATAAATAAAGCAAAAGAGAGCATTAGGGTGTTTTCCTCAACCTAAGCGAGTCGTTTTGCATCGAGGCTAAACTAAATAGCATGAAAATGCAAGTAAAAAGCAAGAGAAGGAGAAAGTTAAAGCATAAGTTGAATAAAAAAATAATGTTCCCAGATAGAAGTTGTCTCCTCGACGGCAGTTATTTGACTTCCGGCAAAATTACCCATCCGTCTTGTAAAGGCCAGGTCATTGTTTTTGCATAACTGATGCATACAGATTCAACTGTAGTACCGTGACAGTGAGCGGACATAGCACAGGATTTTGGAACTTCCTACTGTGTTTCAGGTTTGTCAATGTAAAGCATGTATAAAGCAACACCTAAGACTAGCAGCGACTACTCTAATTACGACTCCTTCAATGGTGAATAACAAGGATGTGGATGATCAATAGTCTACTTATACTGTTTCTCAAAAAAAAAATTGTTTACACCTCAGTGCAGTTACAGAATGCATAAATTAACCTTAATGCAGACTTTTGTTGTATTTTTCCAGTGGAAGCACACAACACCATTAAATGAAGTGATAGTGGAGAACTATTAAACTAGTCTTTTGGCGATATCTCTGGATGTGAAGACAATTGGTGATGGCCATTTAATGGGATGATTACATTTGAAATAGGTGAATTAGCAGCAAACAGAATCAAACTGAAAGAGCAGCCAAGGCTGACAAGAATGGCAGCTTGTCATAAAAACTAACTTTTGACCTGAAAGTTACTGAAATTCATCCTGTTGGTAGCATCAATATCTGTACCAGATTTAACAGCAATCTAACCCAAAGTTGAGACGACATTTCACTAAAACAACAAATGCTCCTGATAGTCAGGTAATTAGCAACGTCATTAGCATTTGTTACCTGAGAACCACTAATAGCATTTGGTGCCAATAATAATTCAGGAAAAGTAATGAGCCTGAGGCCCTGAAAATGTATTGAAATTCATTTATTAGTTGTTGAGATCTTTTGGTCAGGACCACATTGGCGGACTTATTACCAAACAAATAAGCAATGTCTTTTCTAAATGATTAGTACTATGTCTAGAAACAATATACTAACCTGTTTTGATTGAACTGTATCACTTGCTTATTATTGAAACACAGACAGTTAAATAGGTTTTGAGACTTAAAAAAGAAAGAGACAGATCTAAAAATAATCTTAATTAGGCGGCCAAGTATAGCTTGTACTATACTGAGTTCAACATCCATTAAGCAGATCTCAGAGTGCCAAAAATAGTGTCAGTAACAATAAACAATGACTGAATTACTTCATGAAGCACATGTTTCATTAACCTTATTTGTTTATGGTTCAGAAAGATGATTTCTAATTTATGTTGATGGTAGAGTTGTGTATTTTATGTGTACATGTATTGGTAGGTGTGACTGAGGGAATGTGCAAGTATGTGTGGAATTCAGTGTACATTATTATAGTGCTACTTCTACTAACTTTGACTCTACAGGGGTTCACTGTTGTGAAAACAAAAGCTTCCCAACTGCATGAATTTAAGGATTTTCATGGGACCTTGTGAGCTACCACTTTCCCTTTGCTACAGTGCATTCGTTATGCCCTTTCTTACTCATAATTCTCATTCAGAGTTTGTTTTGGCCTCCAAGTAGCACCATATGGTAGCGGAATCAACAATGCAACTTCCTACATTGGGCCAGGACAGATCAGTCGATGCAAGAACGTTTCAGTTCACTTCAGAACAGCTATTTCCATAGTTTCCATAGCATACTTCCTGATCCTTCAAGTCACTTTTCTCTTCACTCCCTGGCCATAGTCTGTTGTGTATCTTTTTCAGAGTGTTTTTCCCCCGCTGAAGCGACAGTGCAGCAGATTACCAAACACAGATTGCATTGATTGCTGGGCCTAATTGAAAGGAAAGCATCCCCGGTGCGAAGTGCATCTGCTTGCCTGTGCAGAAACTGGCATCTGTGCCCTACCCCACCTCATCAGGCAAAAGAGCCAAGAAACCTCTCTGCCGTCGACCACTTAACTCAGCGCTCAATCACACTTTGGGAAGACTCCTTTTAGATGAGGCGACAGAGCAGACAGAGGATGTGGAAAAAAACCCACCCACCCCTCCTGTTCTTGACGAGAGAGACCACGAGGGAAATCATCCACGAAGACGGATGGAAATTCAGCAGAGCAATTGATGCACTCCTCCGTTTGGCTGGGACAAGATCTGAGGGACTATGAAACACTTGTCGAAGGAGGAAGCTGAAACAGAACGAGGCCTCTGCTGTTGCTGCCTGTGCCACTTTGCACAATTGCTCACTGTGCTGGATTCTGTAGATTGGCACTGATTGAGGGGCACCATTTAGCATATTGGGCATTTTTGCAGACTTTCATTACGGGCCACTCGATTTTCCAGACAATGGCACGTTTGATTGAACATCAGGGCTGGGAATGATCTCAGTGTTTGCAAATAACAAACAAGAAATTACGAAGTGCCACTTCCTGAATTCATAACACCAGCAGTGAAAATAGAGGGCCGTGCAAGGAGTCTTTTTGGTCTGATTGAGCAATTTTCCATGGCACTGTTGAATCCTCTGTGTCTAATGAGGTTAAGGATTTTGCCTGTCCCCTATTTTCCAACAGGCACAGCTGGAAAATGTTATAAGACGGGGTGATCAGATAATTTTTAGCTCGGCATGTTTTCCGTCATCTACAGTTTAAAGAAAGGTAATAGGGCAAAGACTTACAAAAGCATTATGTTTGGTCCATACTGCTACTACTGAACCAGTCGTTAAGCCCCAGCAGGGATCATTGTGGCTTTATTTCCATGCTCAACTCCATCTTAAGGAAGGAACAATTGGGCATGGGATTTGTGCAATGTCATGATTTTTAATACTTAAGATAATAGTGCTGCTGCTTCTCTTACTGTTTAAAGATGTCCTTTCAGTATTGCTACTCCTAAGGACAGTCGTGCTTCATGGCTCATAAATTTAGGTGCTCATTTGTATGCAAATCCTATAATATGCAAAACTGCTGAATGAATGAATTACAGACATTCAAACATATATTACAGTGGAATTTGACAGCATCCAAACTGATGTCTTGGCTGTATTAGTCATAGGTCTTTTTTATGACTTCTGACAGATGGTTGAGGTGTTGAGATGTGGGTATAGATGCTTTGGAAAGGTGATGGCATGTTTCTTATGGGACTTTAAGCTGGTTTTGACATGTTAGCTTACACAATTCGGCCAATGTCCGCAAAACGTCACTGTGAGAATGTCATCATGCCATCAATGTCAGTATACGGTAAAGAAAGTGGGTGAATATAAAGCTGAGGATGGGAGAGTGTGTGTCCTTCTCGTCTTTATACTAACAATGCTTTGGAGCTGTGAACTCTTATAGCCAGAAGGTGAAGGGACATTGCTATTATGTATTATTTCGGGAGTCTAAATTAATTTTAAATTACATTTAAGCACGAAAGGGATTTATAATTGGAGGAATGAGTGCAGGTTTGAATAGCCATATATTATTTTTATTTCACTGTGTAGCAGGGTTGTAAAATAGAGCTACAATATAGTAGTTTGATTTGCATAAGAACAAATGCAGAAATTATGTTAGAATGTTGTCAACTACTATTGTAAACTCCTCTCATCCACAAGTTTAGCTGCTCCAAAATATGCATCCATTCATCTGGTAACATCATGATCATGTGTGATCAGAAATTCATCAAATACAACATGATTTGCATTTGCAGTTAATTTAAAGGGGGGAAATGCAAGATGCTGAACGTAAATGCTGCTTTAATATAACACCAAACATCTGCTGTATAAAGGCATAAATGAATTCTTTAGCAGAGAATGAAGTTACACTCCCTCTGCAATCTAAGCTGCTCTGGTCTATGCCTGGAAGCTATTCCAGCCCTTCATGTATGTGCTGCAAGTGCATATGAGGCCCTCCCTTTGAAACCGTTCTGCATTTATTCTACAATATACACTACATTGGAAATGCCAAGCTCAAATCATTCAAGTAGGAATAAAAAAGTTTTGTTCTGACATGTTGGTGCTCCAGGGACATCCGGTTTTTCCAATAGAGAAGCTTTAAATACAAGTAAAAGTGAGCCTGGACAAAGGTTATTAATGGCCTCAGTGGAAATGAACAGTGGTAATAAAGTAGCAGGAATAAACAATTCAGATCTCCATTGGGCCTTACTGCATGATATTTCTTTAAAAAGCAGAGGCTGAGTATATAATAGGAGGTTATTCAGATGAACATAAAGCTGGAGCATCTATGAATAAAAAATGAGAAAGTTCCTGGTAAAAATGGGTCATAATAGCTCACCGAGTCACTCTGAATTCGATGAGGTCAATTTTGAGTATTTTGTGTCTATAGAGATGACGGTAGCGAGGCAAAGGTCCCCAGCCAGACTAAGCTATCAGGACTCGCTGCATGTTACATAATAAGGTATATTAGAAGAATAAATCATAACAACGATCACTCTCTGTTGATCCAGAATTGGGAAATACGCAGATAAAAGCAGTTTCTGATTTGCTGTGTATTAACAAGGAGACAGCTGAAGGATGGAATATATTTTGACATGTTCTCTTAGCCATTTTACATGCTTTTTTGACACTTTTGTCCTTTCAGTTCATCGTTTCACTCATGTACAGCACTGGATTACAATATTATTGCATATGCCAAGTGTTATCCTTGACTGCCCAGATCTAGTGTGAACTAAATGAAAGTCAATGGGCTGGAATCTCACAAAATGACTGGCTATTGAATTTTATCCTTCACTTCAGTGCTTTGAGTTTGTGGCGTCTTTGTTTGGATTTGGGCAAATCTGTGTTATGGAAATTTGTGCTGCTTTGGCTACTCGCAGTTTCTATTCAGACCGTAAAATTAAAGGGATTATTGTAGATACTGAAAAAAAAATGCTTTAATGTGGAGATTATGAGTTCAGCGCTGGGGCAGTTTGCAGTTAAGTGTCATGCAGCCAGGATGAGAGTCAGCGTTTCAAAGTTTCAGGCTGTGGTTGACTGCAGGAAACAATGGATAGCTATCTACGGGCTGGTATAGAGTTGCAAGTAGTTGAAGTATCTCAAGATCTTGTTCATGGGTAAAATGAGACGCAGGTTGGTGCAGCAACAGTTGCTTGACAAGTCGATACAACCAACCTTCGCTCTTGGAGATTGTGGATACAGTCAACTGAAATGAGTTTCTCTCCATAGGGTGAGGAGCTTGAACATCTGGAGACAGCAGCCTTGATGTAGAATGTAAGTGTGGACCATTTACCATTTACTCCGAGTAGATTTCCTGTACCTTTGCATCGAAAGGAGCCAGCTGAGGTGGTTTGCACGTCTGATAAAAACGCCTCTTGGGAACCTTCCTTTGGAAAATTGGAGGTTTTCCAGGCACTGGGAGGAGACCCCGGGAAAACCCAGAGCTAGCTCGTATTACCATACATTACTGAAAATAGACTGGTTAAGAGGAAGAAAATAGATGGATGGCTTGTCAAGCTGACTTCGAGAAGAAAAGGGGTGTCAATTCTGGCAAGTGTATCTATTACTGAAATAAAAATTGCCTGGTGAGAGTATATTATGTGTTTACATACTGTTTACATCCATATAGTGCTGGCTATTGAGATGCCAACACAAACCTGTTTGAGGTAAATTGGGTATTGACCTTTACTGACCACTTCTCTGGGTGTCCCAGGAAAGAACCGTAAGCAGCAGCTTTGTGGGCGGCTCAGCAAGATTTAATGATACCGGGGGAAAGGTGACAATTGGCAAGAAGGTGTCTCCAGCTCAGACAGCTATGGACCCCTTGAGACAGTCTAGATGAGTCAATCCTTCATTTCTACAGCCAGGAGAAAGGAGAGGATAATTGCTCTGTTCTCATGGCTGCCTCAAATTGCTTTGAGAGATGGAGGACAGTCATAAAGCCAGGAGTAACTAACCACCTTGACTCTGACAAAAGCCTGGAGTCTGCGAACATGTTTTTTTTTTTCTTTTCCCCTGTTGTTTATTCTATACTAACTGCTAACTGTTCTCATTATGTCTGCAGTGAATGCAGTATTCTCACAGAGTTGAAGTGCTTTTCAGCGGTAAAGGTGTAGTTTAACAGGTACTCAATGACCAGTGATTATTTCTAAATATGTCAATCTGTGCATATGAGCTGTCAAACACAAAAATGTTGTTCTTAAATGGTCACTTCATACCTCACAATAACATTAATAATAGTTTTTTTCTCATAAGATTTCTCGTAAGATTGGAGGCTTTTGTTGTATATTATTATAGTACAAAGGTGAGAGTTGTTGATTTATTTTTTTAAAAAAATGCATCAGTACATCTATGCATAACGTAATTTTCAGCGTCAAAAAGCTATTTTTAGTGCAGTTTAACCTGAGGAATGTAGGAGTCTTAACACGGGACATGAACCCACAGTGGAGAAATAAAAAAAACTGTCTGCATTAAATAAAAAGTGAAGACGAAGTAGATACAATGCACCAGCTGTGCAGGCCTTAACAGATTTTCCTCAATCTGTGAGTGTGATGGAAACAAGGAGCCAACAATATAATGTCATCTGCATATCATAATGAGTGGAAATATGCAACCACATCTGTTTTGCAGTATGCTGAAGCAGAAATAACCAAATATTGCAAACATGCTTCCGTGCCTTCGCCGCCGCCGCTGCACCAGAAAATCATTTTCGGGATCCAAGATCACAGAGAGGCTCGAGACGATACAAACACACACAAACACAACACTGCCTATACTTCAGCTGCTGCCACTGACAGACCCCTGAGCAAAGGAAGCTAGTAGCTCTTGCTCAGTGGAAGACAATCTGTGTACTGTGCCTGTAGCTGGTTTAGTGTGAAGAAGGATGGTGCACGAGAGGAGCACATATGCTCAGCAAAAAGTAAAGGTCAGAAAAGGGAGTCTCATTACCATGTGTGCAACATTTTCACACATTTTTAGGGGAAAAATAAAAGGGTGCAGAAAATAGCTGCCCAGAGAGCATGTCAGATCTGCTTTAAAGGCTGAATAACACTAAAAAGGAGCGACATTAGTATATATAACAATGACAGGATGGTGCTTAATTAAAGAATTGGAAAGTGGCTCATGCCTGAGACACCTCAATGCCCGTCTCTGACAGAAATAAAATATACATGAGCAGTCTTTCATCTATTTTTGGCTCTGTAATAATAACCTCCTTTTCTTCTGAGCTGTTTAAATCCCCGATGCTATGGGAAGGAACATGCATTTAATTACTACTAATTGACATAAATGATGCAGTTGAGGTGATGCAGATAGATGTGTGATGTAATTTCAGTTTAGCAGCATGTAAAATACTTTATGTCAGAGTAAGTGGGTGATTGCTGTTGTGCAAAACAAATGAATCTGGCTAGTCGTGACGTGCAATAGCTTGACATGCTGTTGTATAACTTCTGATCCCACTCCTGAATCCATTCTGTAAATGCTAAACTAATCATTTGTTGAGTAAGATTTGCTTGGTCAACATCATTGTAAGCAAAATGAGTCTAAAAGAGCAGAAGAAACAGGTAAAATGTAAAACAGGAATTAAAATGGAGCTAGAAGAATGGGAACACTACAGCAGGGACAGCATGCTTGATTTAAGTTATTCTGCTGTGCCATGGAGCTCTACTGCTGCCCAAAATCTATTAAAACCACTCGATTTGGACATTATCAGCCCATTAAATGGACATTTCAATTGCTGGTCATTCCCCTACATGTGGGCCAGTCGAGACCTCATCCACCTTTGAGTAGGCTCAGCTGACACATTATCATCTGTTCTGATCGCAGATAAACAGAAAGTAACCTCAGTAACGTCGGTGATCTCTTGTGCTGTCGTGCATGTAAGATCTCCAGCTGGAAACATACAAAATGGAGCTTTTTTACATGACAAGCAAAGATAAAGAGAGTTTTTTAACCCACATAAGGATCATTTTGGTATTTAAACTTAAACAAAATCTGACTGAAAATGTAAATTAGTGAAAATGAAAGTCAAAATGACACGATAATTATGATCTGAGACTCAAGTTTCATAATTTATTCTTCCTCTACAACCTTGAATGTAGACTTTTGCTCCTCTTTATAAGTGCAAAGTTTAGCCACACCACTATTAAATGAGGTGGTAACAGTTTTATTAAATGAGGTGATAATGATTTAATGGCCTACTGAGCCTACTAGAAGGAGGAGGAGGCCCTACTGGCCCATACGTATGGGAATGAGCTGCGATTATAATGGCCTCTTAATGAGCCAATAACATCCAAATTGGGTGCTGTAGTTTATCTGAGTCAATCTCAAAAACACTGTCCTCATTTAGAACTCATTATTACTAATAATGCACAGTTAAAAATAGTTCCCGATAAATGCACTATTTACTCCTGGTTATTGAAAACTATAATGTCCAGGGTTTCCAGGAAAGTAGTGAGCATTTAAAAAATAAATAAAACTAAGTTTGTGATCTGGTTATGATTTCTATTTTCAGTTAGGACAAATGATCTAGAAACAGACTGGTCAGAAAGTATTGGAAAATAGTGGTGGAAAGAAAGTAAGAACATTTATTCAAGCCTTCTACTACATTTCAGAGGGAACTAGTGTTAATTTTTCTGACAGTTTTATTTAAAAATAAGCAATAACAAGGTTTAAAATACAACACACTGAGAAAGATTGAACCAGTAGTTTCTAAATTTTTGTGGTTTCTGATGTCTTACAAATAGTAGTGTTTAGTCAGGGTCATGTTTTAGATGTTTGAGTTTTCATCAGCTCCACCAACCCTCCGGTGGTTTTTTTTTCCCCTCTTAACTTCTCACAAGTTTTTATTTTGATAATGTTTAAAGGATGAGCAAAAATCAAAGATTATACAAGATTTGTGTATTTGGTTTTATCATGTTTGGATCCCTCAGATTTATTCACTGTTCTTGTAGATAAAATTGGATATGAAGTGTTTCAAAGTAGCTCCACTTGCAGGAGACACAACAGTAACACGCTGCTGACATACTATTAACATTCTAATATATTAATATATCAGTCAGAGCGACCAACTTACTAGTGTTAGTTTAATATTTTAACTAAATTTTAACTATATTTGCTCCTAATGTAAATGCAGTTTGAGTGAAGAGGGACTTTTCATTCAGGACTTTTGCGTGTAATGCAGTATTTTAACATTTTACACAAATAAATGATCTGTTTACTTCTTACAACATTCAAGGAAAATGGAAAAAAAAAAAATTTAATCCTATTGAGAAAAAGCAAAAAGCAGAAAACTACCACATATGTCATATAACTAGAACCTTTCAGTAGACATAAAAAAAGAACCAATTTGTTTGCAAGCATCCTGGCTGTTCAGGTTTGTTAATAGGTTGGCATCTATAAGACATAACAAAAAGCAAAGGGATTTTGGAAGATCTCATCTTTCAAAGATTAAAAATCTAATTTCACTCCTCCACTCGCAAGCTGACTCCATCTTATTTAACAAAACTCCCAGTTAATGGTCATCATATATATTACATGGAAGAGCTGCTCCTTCTTTACTCTCTGTAAATATTGTAGCAGCCCAGCACCAAACTTTTTTTTTTTTTTTTTTTTTTTTTTTTGTTACAAGCTAATTCTCCGATCCATCAATAATGTATTTCACCCTGAAAACGAAGCCCACAAGAGCTCCTCTGATAGTGTCTGCATGCTTTTCACAAAAGAGAGCTTTTTAAGCTCTGGGTTGAGAAGACAAACACACATCTTCATGTGAAATTCATTCTGTTGACTGGGGCACTTCACTCGGTACACACTACAAAATGGATTCTCCTTGATGTTGTTGTTGCACGTTTCACAGTCACGCTTTGACTGAAGCAAATCAGCACCTTAAAATCTATGCTGCACTCCTTCCGAAGAAATCTTTTTTTTTGTTTTTTCGAGTTAGTAAGTTCACACAGTCACGTGCTGATGTGTTGCAGAGATTTCACCAACGCTGGCATTCAGATGCACACGGAAAAACACTCTTAACTATGAAACACACACATGCCTACAAATCATCAATAAGCACACACAGTCATGACTACACCCCCCTTCTCACACACACACACACACACACGTCTTGAAGCGACGTGGCACAGAGCCTTTAGCAACCGACAGCAGTAAGTGATGGATGCTGCGATGCTGACAGGAGGAGTAATTATGCTTTGTCCCATGGTTCCTAGCATGGGGGCCACCCATCACTCTCCATTACGCCCCTGTGTTGTGGCAGCCTTCCACTTTGTTTAGCAAATGAAATGCTTTTCCACCTGAGTGCTCCGGAGAAATAAGGAGAGGCGTGGTGGGGGTGTGTGTCACGGGACGTAGGGTTGTTGGAGCTCCCTCTCAAATAGGAGATTCAGGGAAACACACATCAGGAGGAAAATAGAGAGTAAAATTTGGTATATTGGAAATCTAGTGAAAGATGGTGATCTGAGAAGAGCTGGGGAGTAAACCCCTATAGGACTGTCTTTTATCTGTGCATTTCCATTCCTACATATTACTTTTATAGCCGAAACATAGAAACAAACAAAGAAGAAAAAAATGTCATAGAACAACTATTGCCTCATCTGATGCAACACAATGTTGCTGAGTATAAAAAAAAGAACAGTCTCCATCCTCTCTGTGTTGAACAGAGGCAGCAAATAAAAAAGCAATTATTGACAGCCTCTGAAATTAACCACAAATGAATGAAAGGATATCTGTTGAGAAACTGTTTTCTTTAGAGCAAAAATACTTTTTGGAATCTGATCATGTGTGCTGCTCGGATTGTGATTCTCGCACCAGTTTGTTAGCGTGTTTAGCTTAATAAGATTCCCACCACCTGGATCCTGAAGGTATTACGAGCGATGATTGGCAGGAGTCATTATTGATATCAATCATCATTTGCCTCAGCACATTAGGACCATGTGTATAATCAAGCCTCCAGCCAAGGTCAAAATTATGAAATCATTATGATCTTTCCCGTCTAAATGACAAGACTAATCACCGCACCTCGCAACTATTACACTGCGTGCGCCGCTGTCTGCGCACTTGTGTATGTGTGTGGGCATGCGCTTGAGCAAAGTTTCGCTTGTCCGGTGATTAATCCTTGCTGTTGGGGGTTAATAAGAGTAATTTGGCCGTGCGTAATGGCGCCAACTTGCCCAAGTTTAATGGCATTATGGTTTTATTATGCGGCTTGTTTCTCGTGAGCTTGTTAGGGGATGAAGGAGCTGTGTAGGTCGACGAGAACACACAAGAGTGTGCGGCTATATTTAGCCGGAGGAGTCTTTTTACCCCGGCCATGTCATTGAGTGAGAAAAAAGTTTGCGATGTTCTTGATGCAAATAGCCTCATTTCCTCACTCTCTGCTCCACTAACCGACTAAATCCACAAGATGCAGGAAAGCCTCGAGACCTAGTTAGGGTAGGTGAACGCTGGAATAAATTTCAATATGAATGGTTCCATTAAGCCCGTTTTCGACAGGCTGAGCATAATATTATTTAGAAGCGTGGCCGGGAGATGATAACAGGAGAAGGGAAAAGCACCAGGGCATCCAAATATAGAAAGGAGACTGGTATTTGGTCTAACTTAATAGAGTGTACTCATCGGAAGAGGGAAGTTGAAGAATCATTTGATGAGATTATTCCCCGATTGTTGTTGAATCCTCTTCAAAACACAAAGAAAACGATAAAATGAGCTTCTAACTACATTCTGTAACATGCACCATAATAAATATTAAACTTAGTCTTCAATTTGACACCTGCTTTGCAATATAAAAACTAATATCACGATGAAGTCGTGTCTGACGAGTTGCCTGCAGTGTCAGGAATCTTGGTTTTAAACTTTATTGGGTGCTTTTAAAGGCTTTGCACAGCGCCAAGAGCTGATTTCAGTTATTCTGGAAACAGCCACGGAGGTGTTTTCAGAGGTGTTTCTATTTATTTCCACAGGTGTTCCAGCTTTTCTCACCCTATTCAACTCTTCTCAGGTTGTAGGTGGTTTGGAGCTTACTGAGAATTTAAAGGTCCAATACGGTGGCCTCTCTTCAGCAAAGTAAAGTCCCACATGTCCCCAGATGGTGTCTTTTAATTTTAAGCTCAAAATACTGCAAAGATGATTCATTTTGCCGTGACTGTAAAATCCCTGGTTGTAGCCCTGTTCTGACACAGGCTATTTCAGAGTCTGGAGCTTTCAGTGAAGTTAAGCTGCTTCTTTCAGGAAGAAAACTCTCTCTGTATATGCGATAGACACAGTAGAGCACAGGATGTAGAAGTGTGTGAAGTCAGGACATTTTGCTATTTCTAACTCCCGGTCTGAGGGATCATTTTACATGGAAACCCTGCCAAAATCACAGCTTGGCTATTGTTTTAAACCCATATGTGGTAAAATTGTTGGACTACATGACAATTATGAAATCAGCAGTTTAGCAATGCAAAACAGCAGCTTGGAAATGATTCTTTAAGTCATTATTTCATAGTCATTTGTACTGTCTGACAACAAGAAACTGAAAAATAAGTCAATGAGAACTTTAGAAATTTACTGGGAATTCAGATGGATTAAAATGTGAGCAGGAGAGAAGCTACTACTGCCCAGCTATTGCACATAAAATTGATAAAATTCTTACTAGCTTGTAAAGCTGGGAGGTCATCTAGTTTAGCGGGGCTAGAAAAATGACAGGAATGAGTGTGTTTATGTTTTTCCAGCTTTAATTTTACATCTCCAACTTTTACAAATATATGAAACACAACAAAAATGGATTTTAACTTTATAGAACCTTTAAATAATTTTAAAATTGTCTTAGTTTTATTCTAATTTTTCATTTGCTAGCAAGCTAATGATTAAAGTTCCTTGGTATAATTATAGAGAACACTATAATAACTTTAACATATTGGTTTTAAAGGGGTTATGCGACACAAAATCCTGTTTTTGTTTTTGAACGTAACTATGTGTCCAACGGAAATGTGAGAAAGACATTTCTTTTCCTTTCTCAACAGATCTGCAGCAGTTCTGTTGGATTTAAAGCTACATACACCATAACAGCCCATGTAGAACAGGCCTACAACCAACAGTATCATTGACACTGTGGAACGAATGATCTGTGAGGTATTTTGAGGGCATGCGAGATGTAAATTAACCTTTTAAAAATGGGTATGATATAGGTCCTGTAAAGGAGGAAAGAAAAGATAAAATGAAATGTCCCCTTGCCTCACATCTTTATTCTAAACTGAGTTTCATAGCTTGATATTAGCATCCAAACATGAAAAAAAGAACATTTTTACATTCAGTAAGGTCAATTTAAAATAGTCTAGTTATGCCACTTATCCTCGATGATGAGGTCATGGTTGGCGTCTTTCATTGAGCATGAATACATCTTATTACGCACAGCAGTTACACACAAAATTGTGCTGATGCTGCTCAGTAAACCTTTAACTAGGTTGAGCATTATATTCTTATGGTTACTGGAGGACCTCTTATCGCTTTTATAAACGCATTGCTGCAAGAAAAAAAACTATTTAACATCTGGTACTCAAGAGGGCAGATTATTCTGGCAGATACAATGGCAACTCCAGGCTTTTATTTGCTACCAAAACACCTGGTGTCTCAGCATTACTGCTAAAAAATGAACAGAACAGCTACTTATTCCATTGCCAGCGAGCGAAGACAGACATCAGTCACACGGCATAAGCAGGAAGTGAACCGTTTCAGTCTAGACTCTATTTCCAAACAGTGGACAGGTCACTGATAGCAAATGTTTTCTTTAAACATTTCTCCCCTGCTCGCTATCAGTGCCTGGAAGGGTGGCTCTGCTAAACAGTTGTCCATCCTATTTACCGGCCGATCTCTGCTCTTTATGTGCTCTAATGTTACTGGCTTGTCAGACTGCTAGGAAAACAACTGTATATACTTCCCTGTGTGTCACTTTTCTCGTCATCTCTCAATAAAACACAGACAGTCAGTGTAGAGGAAGGAGTAGGTAGACATTTTGGACAGTTAGAAAAAAAATACAAACCCCCCTCCAAAAAACAACTGTAAAGCCTGTCCTGCTTCCTCAGCTCTGCTTGTAGTCTCCAGGGTACTGTGTGTTTGTGTGTGTGTGTGCAGGAATAAATGTCTATCTGCCAGACGCTCGTGTAAGGCAATTGTGACACCTGGGATTTCATTGTGCGCTCTGTCGAAATCCGACAAGCCAATGGCATTTTAACAGGCCTGTAAGTTACGCAATGGAAAGGAGAAAAAAAAAAGGCTGTTGCTAAACCTGTACAGCAAACTAAAGCTTACACTATCATCCTGTCAGAGTTGTCAATGTGCAGCAAAGTCAATCCTGAGGGTTGTCTGTGGTTAAATACGCTGCAACGCTATCAGATATGGATGCATCACCATGCTAACATGATGGTTTACAGCAGATATAATAGTGACCGCAATCACCATTAGCATGTTAGCATATTAATTAGCACTAGGCTAATGAAGTGTCTACCAAGATTTTGTGCCAATTCAACCAAAAATCAGGAAATGTCACAAGAAAACTCAAAATTGCAACCACTTCATTTCATTTCATCATACAAACCAGCAAGCTAACAGAATCACAAACATATTTCCACTGGGTTATTGTTGTTAAACGGGGGGAAAAATGGCTAAAGAACTATTTCTGACAACACCTAGGTGTGTTAATTGTAACAATGACTAGATGGTGGTTGCAGTGTGAAAAGCTTTCGCAGCTTGTTTGCCACTGCTACAGGTTGCAGCTGCTGCATCTGTCATGCAGTTCCAGTAACATGCGCCCAGATGCGTCATTAGCCTCTCCGGTGTGTCACAGTGTGTTCACAGCTGCCTATAAATTTAGCCTGCTGAGTAATTGATAACTGGAAGCACGGATGTATCTGGAAAACATGTAGAGGCAGCATGTGAAGGTTTAACAGCATTGTTGTGTTGTGAAGTGTCACAAGGAGGCAGTCGTCGTGGATTGTGTGGAGCATTTCAACATAGTCACTCCTAAAGCCTTTCCAATTTTCAAGATAGTAGTGTTTTATGTGATATGAAGAAGGCCAATCGGACTTGACAATTGAAGAGCTACTAGCCTTTGATATGCGGAAATAGACTAAAAACTTGCATAAAGCTCAGCGTACACCTGAGTCAAATCTGGTTCCAACTGGACTACGCATCCAGCGCTTTGAATTGATTTGAACACACTCGCAGATCTCTGTTAGCCAATAAGGGGAAAATGACATATAGCATATTGAATTAAACATACAAATTTTGTTTGGGGCTGTACAAAAATGCGATCCACTAAGTTTGGTAAAGATTGGATGAAATATGTAGAACTGAGATTGAAAAGTACACTACTGTTCAAAAGTCTGAGGTCTCCCAGGCAATTTCATGTTCTGCATGAAAAGAAAGACTTTTCTCCATGTACTAACATAACTGCACAAGGGTTTTCTAATCATCAATTAGCCTTTCAACACCATTAGCTAACACAATGCAGCATTAGAACACAGGAGTGATGGTTGCTGGAAATGTTCCTCTGTACCTCTATGGAGATATTCCATTAAAAATCAGCTGTTTCCAGCTAGAATAGACATTTACCACATTAACAATGTCTACACTGGATTTCTGATTAATTGAACGTTATCTTCAGTGAAAAAAAACTGCTTTTCTATAAAAAATAAGGACATTTCTAAGTGACCCCAAACTTTTGAATGGTAGTGTATGTCCAGCAAAAAATTCAAAATGACGAAAAAAAATGGTGCAAATGGGCGCAAATCATCCGTAGAAACTATAGACACCAAAAGTGTTCTACACCTCACAGTTACCGACGGATAGGATAGAATATTTGTTAGCTTTTTTTTCTATTGGGACCATTTCTAAGTATGGGGAAGTTGCCCAAAGAGTTTCAGTCTTGCAGCATTTATATGTTTTAAATATTTTTAGCATTTTTCTGCATGTTTTAATGAAAAAAAAAGCATGAAAATGTTAATATAAAATCAGCTATTTCATATATTAGCACCAAAAGTGACAGCATGATTCTCCTGGAGATACTCAATATTGTAGTTTTCAAACCATGTTTCGAACTTCAAGCAGCAATCACACCAATAAAACAAGAAACAAGAAGACAAAAATGCAAAATATTGATATTAATAAATGCAAGTGAAATATCTGAATCTTTAAAAGGCGATGTCACTGTGGCAAGTCTGCAAAAATAGGTTTTAAGAAGCGATTAAAAAGAAGTCGCTGATTCTGTGAGCCTTATCTCCACAGGCAGGTCATTCCAAAGCTGAGAGGCCTTAACGGCAAAAGCACCATCACCTTACTTAATTCACACAATTTAGGATGACAAAACTGCTTGACGTTAGCCTCAAAAAAGCCAGCAGCACTTTAACATTACCCACACAGCAGCTGGACGTAAAATCATTTGTGGAGCCTTTTGGCGTATTCTGGATATAAAGTTACTAAAAAGGCCGCAGTATAAATTAAGATTCCATTTGTGCGAGAGTTAAAAAAATGGTCAAGCAAACTAAACTTAAAGCAACGTCTCTGTTGACAGAAGCTTTTTAAGTTGAGCGTCTCAGCTACTAGTCTTTTTGATATGGAGTAGTGGGCAGAGCACCTGCTTCCAGAGCAGAGAGGCAGCAGAGCCTCGTTTCATGCCCGACTTAATGATTGTGCAGGCATGCTCTCCATCCACACCGCACGCCTCTGGCTTGTGTTTCATAATTTTAGCCTCGTTTCTGGCCTTCTGCATCGACACCCAGGTACAGATGGGCAGACGGACGGAGCCGACAGGTACGATGTAAATCCACACGCAGCCTCAGCTCTCTCTCTGGTTGTGTGCTCTCACATGTTCGGCCTCACACCTGAGTGCGCCGTGTGCCAGGTGTGTGCGTGCAAACACGTGCAGAGATACAACCCCCCCTCTTCCTTTTGGTTCCAGCTGGCTCTGATAAAGCCTAAGACACACCAAGGGCACTTCTTCTCTCTCACTGTTCTCATCAAGCCGGTATATGAAGTTCACAGCAGCAAAAATTAAAAAAAAAAAAAAAGATCCCACTGCAGGAAATTTTATCTTCAAAATATGCACTCCAAAAGCACACGCCCTCGATAGAGCCGTAGTCAGAGCTGAGACTGTGTCCTTGTCCCTCATGGGCTTCTTTTGAAGTGAAATCCATTTTTTACACTCAAACAGGTCAAAACCCCTGAAGAGAGACTGTAGATTATTTTATCAAGTTTCGCCTTCAAGTTTAAAAGCTTACATTTGGCATGTGTCATTGTAAAACACTTAATCCCTCTAATTACGGTTTAGCTACTTTTTACTGAGCCAAAACAAATTCTATTATACTTAATGAGCATTTAAATGGTGAGACACAGAAAGCGCAGGGCCTGGTTGCATAAATTACATCTTGTGATATGGAAAAAAAAAATCAATCCATAGGAGGGCGGAAAAAAAAACACTGTGTCTCTTCAAACAACGTGCTGATAATAAATTTGCCCTCTTTAATTTTAGTGCCTGCAGTCAGTCTACATAATTCATGTTATGGCGGAATCCTGAGAGACACAAATACTTGTGTCTTTGCTTATGATTGGGGCCACTGATGAGACTTGGGATCAGGGGATTGGTCCCACAGGTTGAATAAAGTCCACACACACACACACACACACACACACACACACACACACACTCTGAGCTAATATTGACTGAAAACAATGCCCACAGGCTGGACAAAATTGAGCGCAGATGCTAACGATTCATCATATGTCAGAACTGTTCCTTTGGTCTGACAGTCAATAATACACACATACACACACACACACCCCTACACATAAACATGCTTGTTTACATGCCAGCCACCCATTCCTGTCGTATTGGAAATATGGAATTTATTCCATGTATACAAACAAACTATGCGAAGCATGGACATGAAAGCAAAAAAATCTATTTCAAGTCCCATATAGGCCTTCTAAAAAGCAATATATGAAATAGTGGAGTACTGATTAAAACGTTGCAAGCGGAATAACAAAAAACATGGCTCAGATACAAATAAACAAGCAACACATGATGAAACGGAAGGTTGTGGCAGTAACGTTTCATCGTTAGTGGCTGAATATTTCATGAATTCAAGTAGATTTTAGCATTTTTCAAGGCTGGGTTCAGGGATCACTCTTAAAATAAGTGCATGAAAACCTGGTGTGACTGGGGGTTTGGTTACACATTAATGTCATGTAAAGTCTTAGTGAATGTGTGATTTCTTTTGACTTACAGTCTGTTGTCAGAACTACAGGTTGTAATTATCAAAAAAAAAGAGAGAAAAACTTCCACAGACGATCCCCCACCATCTTTCTGTGGCTGTTCTCTAACATTAGCTAGCTACATTAGTAAAAATCAGCAAGGCCCAGGCTCACTGGAAACCGTGGCTCGTCTCGCAAGCAAACACTTTATGTGAATTTAGACACTATTAGCATTTCATACATTGTGAACAGTTATATTACCATGTAGTCTAACCAGGTCTAACTAGTGTCTTACTGCCACACCGAAGTCCAGCTGTCATCCCCATGAGTGAGGTCTAAGATCAGCCCCCTCAGGGGGGTCGTCTCGCCTCGTATCTGTAGCGGCATAGACTGTACAGGACGTTACGTCTACATGGTGCATTCGAAAGCACTCGGACATCGGAGTTTCACTCGGTATTCGTCATTCCTGGACTTTCGTGCTTTACGGCTGGCCACAACCTTTCATATACATATTTTTGAATTAGATCGTTCAGAACTGGGGTGGCAGCCGGGGTGGCAAGGCATCTTCTAGGGGTGGCAGTTGCCACCCTATGCCACCCCAGTAGATCCGGCCCTGCTTGGCTCCCACTTTGTTGTCGAAATCAGCCTCCAGCTATCTGTCAGGTTTCTAGTAGAAACTCGACCTTGTGCTGCACAGAGTCAAACAGAATGCAAGGACTGATGGAGCCTGCCAGCTTCTCATTATTGATCTCATTCTTTTGCCGTAATACTATTTTCTAAATGAATGTGATGGTTTATTGTGGCTACAGTGCCTTGTGTTTCTGTACGCAGGATGCTCTCACTGAAAAGGACTAAAGCACAGTGTATCATTTGAATTGTGACGTGCGTGAAGCAATAAATGTGTCCTGGGGAATTTAAGAATAAATAAGAAATGACTGTTTTGGCTTTCATATTGTAAACAGCTGAACTAGACGGGACAAAGATTAAAAAGGAGAACGGCAACACATATTAAATTTTGAAAGTAGCTCCCCCACTCTAGTCTGCTCGACCATCTGCTCTCCCAAGTTAAGTTTATAACAACTAAGACTCGTGGGATCAAACACTGGCTCTCTTTTTTTCTGATTCTCAATTTTGTAAATCAATTTTGATGATATACTTCTGGTATTTTTTTTTGATGGCCATCTGCCACGCTTGGAACCACGTCAGCGGTTATTTAGCATCTCCGCAGGTGCTGATAATTTACTTTTATGCAAAATGGACTTTCTCCTTCATGCAGAGGTGAGGTGAGGCTTTTGGCTCTGATCCATCGTGATTTTTGCAGGTAATGAGGTTTATGTTTCACTGTGATGTCAGTCAGTGGGTGGTCCGGCTAATGAGTCGGACCACTGCATTAGTATCGGTCCATGTAAAATTTACGTGGAACGTATGCCTTAAAACGGCATGAGGAATGAACGCGTCTTTGATCAGGCAGTTACTCAATGATACTCCATGAAATATTCCCGGGGAACACATGGTGCTGCCAGTTTGGTAATACATGAAGTCATTAGTTGCTACAAGTTGATATTTTGTGCCCAAAAGGCTCTTTGTTGCTGTGGGTCCAATTAAGGTTATTTGGAGTTTTAGAAGGCAACCTGAGTTCACTCTCTGTGGAGAAGCAAGGACACACACAAAATACAGAAACACACACACACACACACACACACACACACACACACACACACACACACACACACACACACACACACACACACACAACTTCAGATATGTGCTTAAACTCTCCTGTTTTTTGTGACTTATTTACTGTTTCCCAATCATTTATTTGTAAAAGTGATGATGCTTGAGGGATGGCAATATCACTACCAATTTACTCCAGACTGAAATGTCTCAACAAATGTAAGATGGATTGAAATCGAGTACAGGAATCAATGATCCCTAGAAGATTAAACCTACAGAAGTTGATCTTTCCTCTAACACCACCAATAGGTGCACAGTTTCTTTGACACAGTGGAATACAGATGAGTTATAAATTGAAGAAACAACATGAAGAGTCTCAGTAAGGTGCCATCATGTGCTGCCAGAACAGCTTCAGGGTTCCTCGTTACTGTTTCAACAAGTTTGTGGAGCTTTCTCAAGTTATTTCCTCATTCATTTTGATGATGGTGGTCCAAAACCTTATATCAATGTTGAATTAGAGCTGGCGATTGTTATATTAGTTAGGTTAATCACTGAAGGGGTTTCAGCGTTAATATAGAATCATTGTGTGTTAAAGTTGTAATTTAGGCCATTTTAGTTGGGTTTAAACTGTAATATAAAAACCACTCAGGTATAATCACACTACAGGGTCTTATCTGCAATGTTTAATCTCGTTCAGTTACTTTCTTAACGCCTATCATAATCCTTTTTTTTCCCTTTTTTTAATCAAAAGGCACTTTACCGCAGCAGCTGTTGTCTTACATGTGCTAAATTAAAAAGTTATCTTGACTTGTCATGCCTTGACTTGACTGTTTTACCTTATCTATGTTGCATGTTTGAGATGTTAATCATTTGTTGACTTCGGTTCCTTTATTTGTCGTTCTTTTTGAAAGGTGCAATAAAAATAAAGTTATTAATGTGGAGGCCATAGAATAAGAGTCAAATCTTTCTCATGTTCGAACCATTCGGTGACCCCTTGTGCTGTATGAATAGGGGCATTGTCATCCTAAAAAACACTGTCATCAGGTTAGAAATGCTTCTTGACAGGATAAAGGTGATTAGAACAACTTGGTATTGATTTACAGTGACTCTTCTCTCAGGTTTTGCCCATTATATGACACGAATCTCTGTCTCCCCATTAATTAGACCAATGGCCACAAAAGTTCAGCTTTCCCTCAGGACTAATGACTATACATTTTCATCTATAACGGTTATTGGGACTACAATTTGCCAAGCGCCAGTTGAATTCCCATCAGAATCAGCCAAACTTTGTGTGTAGTGCTTATCAGTAAATGCTAACATGCTAACAGATATCAGCAAGATAGTGAACATGGAACCAGCCTCCACTTTTTACCTGAATTAACATGCCCATATGGGATTTTTATATGCACCATGAGCAAAATAAGCAGTCAACACCGTGGCTAAGCACTTCTACCTTGAAACTTCAGTGGGCCGATGACAGTCTCAAAAACAGATGCAGGACTTCACAGATCTGCACATTCTAAAGGAGACTATGGTGTAGTGTCACATCCCAACCATTTTAAGACTGGAAAGGATTATTCTCATGGAAAAAAAAAAAACTCTAAAGAAGTAACCTTGATACATAGAGATGACGATTTTGAGGGTTTAATCATTGACAGGAGAGGAACTTTAATATTTAGCTTGAAGCTAATGCTAAGGGTGAGTGTCAGCTACCTGTTTAGTCTTACTCTTTTCATTTTTTAATTTATATTTTTGCTTCAATTATTTATTTTTTTAGTTTTTAATCTTTGTAATCTTCATAAAAATGGAGTTAAAAGTACCGTTTTGGGAGAAGAAGAAAATAAAGTTTCATTAAAACCTTTTGTTTTGGTTTTTTTTGGTTGAGAAATTTGCTTTCAATATCTGGTATAAATGATGCACTGACGATTTCCCCACAATTTGTAGCAGTTTTGTTTATTACTTTCCAGTTAACCGTGTTTGTGTCAAATATTCATCTCAAATTAAAACCGACTGAACAACTTCCTGAAAAAAATCCAGACTGGTGAGAGCAATGGGTTTGTGCACTTGTAACCCTAATTTATCACTGCAAAATAGTTAAATGTGACAAGTGAACATATTTTAAAGTGTGCAGGTAAACTACAAACGCAGCCACCAGGTTGAAGACCCAGCCAGAAAGCCTATGAGCACTAATGGACCTAACAACAGATGCACAGTCCTGTCATTAATGACACTCGACGGCGCTCCCTCTCCCTCTCCAGCGAGGGTTCGGCAGATTGCAGCCAGAGGTTTTCGTCAGCGCCTCTCCTCCTCCCATAGATCTCCCAGAGATCAGTCATAATTACATCGACTCCTGCCGCTTGCTGACGTCCCTCCCCGTGTTGCCATGGAAACGCCTGTCGTCGCGATGGGGCGGGAGGATTGGCGTGAAGGGGATCTGTATTTCCCATCGGCCATATCTGATTAAAAACCCCGGCATAGCTAACAAAGGAGGGAGAAAGAAAAAAAAGGAATCGTGGGGAGGAGGAGGGGGGGCTTTTTAATTTCCACACGCCGCTGGCTCCTGAAGGTCTCTTTCATCCCGGAGAAAGATACAGGGTCGCCGCTCATGGCTCTAATGGCTGCCGGGGGGGGGGGGGGGGGGGGGTAAAACGTACCTGCATTCTGGATAAGACAGAGGAGGGTGATGATAGATTATGTGGATTAATCTAATAGGTCTCCACTTGTATGATTTAAGTCTATCACGTTTGCGTATGTGACAGGAATTGTGTGCGTGATTAAACGGGGAGCGGAGATAGAATGTGATGGGCAAACACGCACACATTCCCCTAGACTGTCTTCAAGGGTATATTTTGACCACAGACTTGCCACCGAAGTGCGCCTCAACAACTTTGACGTGTCGTTATGGTGTCATAAATAATAAAAACTTCATTACTTGTCAGCATCGGAGAAGAGCCGCTTCGACTACGGGGCCGAATTATAAATGTTACACAAAACACACTTCATTATAAAACCAGGTAGGTCAAAGCCAAAAACTTGCAGCCATAGTGGCTCAGTCCGCGAAGTTTGTTTTGGTTGGCTCCTCCACCTCATTCCCCTCAGGTCTGGCTTGAGTTAGCCAACAGGGGGACGGTCAGTTAATTAACCAAGTAGGAAATGGACTTCATGAAAAGTTAATTAGGGTGTTAATGAAAGCGGAGCAGGCTGGACCGGTGCTGCACTGATAAAGCGGTGTTAAACGTGTGTGTGTGAATGTCTGCATGTATGTATGCACACACACGCCTCAGCCAGCATGAGCTGATAATAAGCTCAGCCGGTTCAGCTCTGGAGAATATTGGACCACAATCCTGACTTCCACCCAGGGTGAAAATAAATAGTTTCTCGCCGGTGAAATGATGCAGCGGTTTCAATTGAATCTATCAATCGCATGGAGAATTAGTTCTGATATTCAAGGCCGGGGTCATGTTTGTGGGAGGATCAAGTGGACTTATCTGCAAAAAGGCTGTTGTTTTTGGCCTGGATTTCAAATAGGTTACAGGGGATTACTTTAACTCTGCCTCACTGCTCACTGTGTGTAAAAGTAGTATTCAGATTCATGAGGAAAAACTAAGCCACCCTTGCTGGTTTTGGTCTCAAATACAAAACAGTGCAACACTAAAAAATGGTGAACAGACAAGCTATTGTGTTTTAACTTTAAGGAAACTGGTTAATGCATTTTCGACAGATTATCTGTAGAATGAAATTCAATCATCATGACTATATCCATATTGCTGCTTCGGTTTGCTGATAATCACACGGATAAATGGTCTCTACTGCAACTGCATCTCCCAAAAATTAAGTTCCAACACAACTTAACTTCATTTACATTCTGGAAGAAACATATTTCCACACTAAAAGGTGACACAGAATGAAAGATTTCCAGTTTGAAGGAGTCACAAAGTCCATGGAAAGAGGCAGGAAGGAATGGTGGAAGCATAAACCAGCAACAGGATTTTCCATGAGGAAACTAGGGTTTCCATCCCATGTGGAGTCATTATTCTTCAACGTAATATTTGTTTCCACTCATTGATTACTTCCAGTTTTCACTATTTCTTTAATTAAGTCTAGGCAGCATAACTACATGGTGAGATTTAGACAAAAATCAACTTTTTTTGTGGACATTTTGACAATGAAGCTTGGTTAAGTTTTGGGAAAAAAAAGTTTGTGTTCTAATGTGAGCTTTTCGCAGCAAATCAGATATGAAAGATAGAATTGGTTGGCTGAAAAGGAGCAAGAATAAAGCAACAGAATAAAATACATTTACCTCAGAATAATTAAGAATTCAGTTTGTAATGTAAAGTTGGGTGAATAAGTGGTTCCCAAACATTAAACGGTGGTCAGTGACTACATTAAGATGGAGGTCCAGAGTAATTCATGCAATTACAAGAAGTACAAGTATGGATTACCAAAGTAGAATAAGTTGCAGCTAAAATACCTCACTCAGGATCATCTACACTGGGAGTACTTGAGACACACACCCAACAGTGTGATGCTCAGTAAGTCTGTAACTTGAAGTTGTTGATTATGCTGGTCTAACTGCTGCAATTTGAATACAATATCTTAAAAAATGCAGAAAAAAAATTGTACAAATATATTTCTGAGACATGAAAGTGATGATTGAATAACCACAAGTGGAACGTGCTGTTTCCACTTATTATTTTGGCTATTTACTTTTTTATCAAGGTAAAATTAAATGTCATTTTAGAAAATCGACTCTCTAATGCTTTTAAAACTGTCATTTGGTCCTCCATGTAGGTCAAGGTTCTGAGTAAGAATGAAGTGCATGTCATGTTTTATGGCCTTGAGATTCTTGCATTAACAAAATTCACAAACGGTTGACTTTATTCCATTCCCGTTGGTCTCTATTTGCGGGGGGGAAAAAATCCAGAAAATGAATAAACACGTGAAAAAAGAATAAATAAAAGCAAAAACTCAATGGATGACTCACCTTTCTGAAAGAACACAGTGAAGTGGAGAACATAATGTGCAATTTGGAGAAATACAAATTATAATTAATGGTTAAATTCGTTGTTAAATAATCCCCTGTTGAAGTTCAATGTTCAAGAGTGGAACCATTGTGCCATTTCTGAGCATAAATCTTCCATTTTACCAAACAGTAGCAGCAGCTCATTCAGGTTCTTTGTTGAGAATGTTTTTGTGTAGCCCATTAGGTTTTGGCCCATGAAATCAAATCAAGAAATATGTGCGCAAACAGACCATTTGTACAATAACAAAATATCTGGATACTCACAAATACAAACATTTCCAAACAAGAACAGCCGCACTAAATGGTTAGTTTGTCCATTCCTTGAAAAATAACCAACTGGTGACCTTGCCATTCACTGCTTTCAATGTGCACATATTTGCAGCTTGTCATTGCACATGTGACTCACTGTTGCTGTTCAGTTTTTTATTTTTTTTTCTCCGGCGACTGGAGGCACTTGTCATGACTGCTGGAACACAATGCTCCTGAAGTCGTACCCATGGGTGGATTATGTTAGCCCCCACAGATGGATGAATGCGGTTTCTTCCCCCTCAGCGTTTGGATTTACATCCAAGCTGCTTCATAAAGGAATGTGTGTGTGTATTCTCTGCAGTAAAGCGCCAAAAATAGACTTAATGATGTCATGTTTGGTGGTGTTACTATATATACACATTCAGCTTACAACAGCCCTTGTGCAGAATCACCCTAATGTCAAATAATTCTAAATTTTAGGGTATGGTGCTGTTATTTAAAACTGAAAAAAAGGTTAGTTTAGATTTGTTATGTTAAATATACAAGGCCCACAGTTATGACCCAATGCAACAAAAGTCGATACACCTTTCATTACTCATATACAAATCTCCTGTTTTTTCTGTGCTGTGTATGTCCGCCTCTATCTTTGATGCATGGAGGATAATAGCGCTGTACAAATTTCTGTAAAGATGTTCTGCCAGAGGTAATTTTTTTCAGCTGCTCTCTGCTGGACATGTTGTTGTTCTACCTTTTTGCTTTAAAACACCCTAAAGGTGTTCTATTGGATTCGAGTCAGTTTTCACTTTTTGCTCCTTGTGAAAGTCTTGTGATTTTTGGCAGTGTGCTTTGGATTGCTATCAGGCTAGAATATTTCTCTTCTGCCAGGCTTTTTTTGTCATCTTGTCAGTCACCATCATGGGATGTCCACGGGCATTCGTGGTGCCATCTTGTCAACAGCTTCTGTGTTATTGCAGCCCATTATCATCACAGGATTATAATCCCGTGGGAGTGGGTGGTCAAAAACCTAACTGTGTTTCCTGGGAATTATGGCAACCAGCAGGATGGATTCGTCAAATAAAGTGGGAAAGGCAACACATAGGCAAAATCAGTCCAGCAGGTTGATAAAACTGCCTGTTGTTGCTGTCAAAGATGGAAAAGAGCACGGCTATGTTGTGACAAATGTGTAAAGTGTCTATCACAAATCTGCCACTTCTGTTTTGATGTGATAACTGCTCTGTTATCTGAGGTCAAAGTAAGGCCTCCTTCAAAGATAAATTGCTTTTTCCAGCACATAATTAACAAGACACTATTGAGAAATGTATCAAATATCACACTGCCCTAAAACAACAAATTCTGACGATTGTAAATTTGCTAGGTTAGGATCAACAGGTATGCACCTCTTCATTAACACTACACAGTAAATAACGTGTTTTCCCCATGGGAAGACACACAAAACATTTAACTAAATATTATGCAAACCAAAATGTTAAGTGCAGGCAGGAGTGGGTATGCACACTGTGGGATCAGGCAGGAGTGGGACTAAGACAACAGTCCCACATCAGGCCAGAAATTATCCTCCCACTTCCATGCTTCACTGTTAGGACAATGCATTCACTGTGGTTGTCCTGGTCAGGTTCATGTTGAACCTCGACTGACCTGAACAAACTTGTCTGACCAAAAGATGTGCTTCCAATATTCATCAGTCTTATTTTCATGTTCTTTAGCAAAGTTTCACTCTTCAGTTTTGTGCCAAAAAGCAGGCAAGGATTTGGTTTTCTTGATTGCTCTCCATAGAGGTTCACATAATGCAATCCTTTGCATTACATGAGCTTTAACAGAATGTCAAATTTCATTGAAAACCATGGTGGCATGTCTCAAGCACTCTGTTTTTGAGAATAGTTGTACTGTTGCGCTGCCCATGGCATCATTTTAGGAAAACAACCACCATGGCTCTTTCTGAACCACCTGATTACTGCTGCAGCTGTGTTTCTTTTGACTTTCAGTTTGATATTGATCTTACTGTATTCGTTTCAATCATTGTGAAGTCTTACAGCCGGATTGTCCAAATCCTCTGGCAATTCTTCTGCAAGTGAAGCCATCATACAAACATGCAGATGGACACAGTACAAAAGTCCCAAAACTGAGCAAGTACTGATGCTCATTGGTCACTTTATAACCGTGTCCATGCATTCAGGCTAACTGGTAAACACGGGGTAACTCACTTTTGTTTCAACAATCACAGATTTTCTAATCAGCGTGTCAGTGAGCACAAGTAAATTCACTTTTGTTGCACTGAGTTTCTGCTTTGAGGCCTGAATTTTCAAATTTATGTCTCCAAAATGTTTGTCTGCTTGTCAACTTTGCAATTACTTTGAGGAGCTACACAGTAGACATAATTTTCTTTCTTTTTTTAATACTAAACCTAACTTCAGAGTGGATTTTTCAGATCTCACCATCCTCATTTAAGCAGACTGCTCTATCCACATCCATGCTAACAGATGAGATTCAAGCCTGGAACATTTCACACCCCATCACTCCCCATCTACAGTGGACTGACTGTATGGAAATTTATTAGACAAGCATACTGCTTTATTTTACAGTAAATTTAACTGTGTACATCTTCTGCTTTTAAAACATTTATAATTCTACTACATTCACAGCGTTTTCAGTGTTTAAAAGATTTATCAGCCGATGTACAGTAGTGTGAACTTTGGAAGTCACTGTCTAACTGTCAAAAAGTACATTGTGCACATGAATATATGAAAGTACATAGACTTAACGGAGCATATTTGGATATTTTTTTTCCTCTCCACTTATAGGAATGCTTTCTTTTTCTCTCTGCATTCTTTATTTGCCTTTGTTCCTGACTTTGATGGATTGCATAAAATCCTTGAAGTATCTCAAGGAGCATTTATGTGTCTGCATCTTCGGTTTCACACCATAGGAACACTTTCACTTTTGTACTACTGCTGTGTGTTAGATAAGCACAGAATTCCATACAGTTACCTCATTGCTTCCACTCAATAGCACATATGAGTGTTTATTTTCCCAATCTATGCTTCAGAAGAAACTGCGTTTGGAGCTAAATGGTAACATAAGCATGCTAAAATGACTACTGTGGCAATGCTACCATGCTAACACTGTGAGACACACCTAGACATGTTAACATCCATGATTTTCCCGCCTGGATGTTAAAATATTTATGCAATGACAAGTTCATGGGAGTCAGACAAGAGTAATGGGTGTGGAGGTGGATGTACAGTTGCATGAACATCGGAACTATGATTGAATTTGATGTAACTTCTCTCGATGACACTTAGTTGCTCAGACAAGGAGTTAGAAAGGTTAATGCGTACGCAAAGTTCGTCCTTACTGTCTGACTTGATGCACTTTCCTGTTTTGCACTTGAAATATTTTTGTATTATTGGGGGCACACGATTAAAAACCTGTAATTAATTAGAGGCTTCGTAATTAATTAATCACATTTTTGTCAAATAGAAATATCTGACAGAATAAGCAAAGTTTTTCAATTTAAATGAATTTTGGTTGATGACTGAACCGATGAGTACATATACGTGAACTTAAACAACAAGAATGTATGTTTCATTTCTATTTATCTGCATTTTTCATCTGTCTACTACATTCACAGATTACTGCAAACTCAAAGTGCTACTATAGCGATTATATTCAACATTTTAAGAATTTTTGTAAACTCAAGCACTTCCAATGTCTTGAAAAGTGGTCTATTATGGGCTGGCTACACAGTTTGCCAGTACCAGGAGTGTCGTAGCTAATGTGTCCACAGGATCGTCAATTTCTCGCATCCCATTCATTGTCTATGTGAAACGCACCACATTGCATACTGGTTGCATGGCAGCGTGTTTTGAGCTGCATTCCGGTGCATCTTCCCGGAGCTCATTTGCATAAAGTAGATTTTTCTTCGACTTTATGCAAATTGATATTTTAATTGATAGAGCCAGGTTGCAAGAGTGGCAAAAATCACATTTGATGGTGTATTTCTGCAGATATTTCATTCAGCAAATCCTTTTTTCCTGGCAAAATGAACTTTATCATGACTGTACCTCATTTGCCTGCCACTCAGACATATTCCGAATGACAATATTCCTGACATCGAACCACAGCAAACCCTTTGACTGCACATTTGCACAACACACAAATTCTTAAGGAAGCAACAAATCTTTTGGCACTGAAATGAGAAGATTGAAACAACACACCAAACTGTAGCATTCCACAGTGGTTTGGAGGTTCTGCTTTGCATCAGCAGTGCAGCACCTTGGATTCCGGCCACCTCAAACCGAATAAGACCTCACATTCCTTCTGCTGCCCGACTTTCACACTTTGGCCACAGAGAGGTTAGCCGTCCAATTGGCCAGGCCTCCCTTCGAGGACGCCAGAGTCAGACTTAAGTCAAACCTATTACAGGGAGCAAATAAGTTGCATGAAATATTCACCCGAGCCCGTGTCCAGAAAAGTGCAACCATAAATAATTCACGAGGGGAAGTTAGGGGCATATCTGTGTTCTGCTGTAGCATCACATATCCTACACTCTGAAGCACAGGACATTGTGTTGTGGCTGGAATGCTGCTTTTGTAATTATTCCTGCACTGATATAAGCAATTGTGGCGTTCAAAATAAAACGAGTGGCTAATTTTTTTAATCAAGCACCGGTTCTCCGTGGATTCGGAACGTAGTTGAACTGACGCCAAATGTGAAAGTGGCTCGTTTGATAAGCAGAGAGTGCTTCTAATAAGCAAAGTAATCAATTTCTAAAGAGGAAAGCCCAAACCTATCACTAATAATCACGCTCATAAAAAGTGAGAAATATATCCGCAGGCTGCTTAAACCTTTTTTTTTTTTTTTGAAAAGAACAAACCAAAAAGCAATTGCAAAAGGCCGTTTTTGGAGCGGAGCAAATCACACGGACACAGTATTTCGGTCTGAGCCAGCTCTGCAGTTGTGTAAGCTCGGGTGAATCCAAATCCAAATCCTACATAACAATTTGTTGTCATGGAGCTTAGCATTCTGGACGGAGCTCTCTGCATGTGTGTGCGCGTGTGAATGTGGACACAACTTTGATGACAGCAAACTGCAACAACCAGCGGGCCTGGCTCCTCCTGTTACAGCTCCACCTGAATTAATCAAGAAAACTTGGGAATCAATAATGCTCTGTTGGCCCCGGGGAGAGTTTTCAGGGCTGCCTGTGCCAGGCATGCAAAAGATAGTTATCACTCCAGCTGAGAAACGAGCTGCTCAGCATCAGCTCGGCTGGCGGATAAGTTTAAAACTCAGCTTGAGGAAACAGAACAGGGTGATGAATGACGTCTATGGCAGAATAGCTCAGAATGTTGCTGCTGTGGAGGTTTGTGTATAAGAAAAAATAAACATGCGGATGTAATTTAGAGGCTCATTCCTTGGAAATTATAGAGATAGGGAGATTCTTTCTTTCTTTCAGTCCATTAGTGGCCCTGCTGTGGCTTTTCCAGGTCCACCTGTGGGATGCACTTCTTACTTTTTCATTTGCAGCGTTGTTTTCTGCATAACACCTCATTGCCTTCCAGGAAACTGACATGTTGAGTGCTACAATATAAAGAGAGCAGGCGAGAATTCCAGGAAGACCTTTTCAGTTTTTCTTTTCCTTCTGGCTTATTCACGTGCAGCTGCCTTCAACAGTCTTTGCAAAAACAACCTTTTTACTCTTCTGTTAGTAGAAAAGAAAAAGATGTACACGTAAGAAGGCATATCTTTGAATTCTTAGGACGATGTATGCTTTCAAAGTAGGATGGATGCAGGGGTTTTGTCAATGCAACACGACTTGATGTGATATAACCAGTAGCTTATGGTGGCTAATGCTAGCTTTTAACTAATTTTACGCTGCTTTACTCTGCTTAAATCTTTTAACATTAACTAATATCTTGCAATTTTCACTTGCAGCCACACAAATTGCTATTAATGAGAAAAAAAAATACTTAGATTGACTTTAAAGATCAACTTGTAGGTGGAATTTTTCACTCGAATGATGCTTAAAATATACTGGAAATTACTGAAAAGTTAATGCAAGATTTCTTTTTATACTTTTGGAGATATAAAGGCAGAAAATCTGATTTAAAAATATACCTTTTTAGCATTTAAAATATGTTTTTTCCACGTCTGTGCCTCAGTGTACTGTTCAGTAATAGATGTTAGTGAGTCTGAGAGAAAATAGTTTTTGTTTTTTTTAACTCATAACAGCTCATTTAACAATTTTCCATTGTTGTGTTTGTGCTAAAACGCCAGTCTTATAAGACATTAAGTCCACACTTTTCCTAACTAGCTTTCTATCTTTGGTGCCTATTGTGCGGGTTTAGAGTCAGGGCTTTACTGCTACATCATTACAGAAAAATACAGCCGTCTTCTGTGCTGATTGTAGACAGAAGGATAGTGTTCCAGAGATACAATGCAGTTCTGGATGGGATGTTAAAGTCAGGACTCAAAGCTTTGGTGCACAGAACACCATCAATTACTTCATTAGTGGCAGCTTCTGGCTCTTCATGTGATTTCAAAACTCTTATTGGGAATAAATCACTAAGTTGATTCAATATTTTTGCATGGAAATGACACCTCTTTACCTCAATAACGCAATTAAGAACATTTAACAGGTCTGTAGAGCTACTAAGATAGAACACATCATCTAAGGCTCAGTTTACACATACTTTCTAAGCTACTGGCTCCGTTTTGTCAAAAAGTTTCTCCAAGATCGGACTTTCTTCTTGTGGTCTGGTTACATACTCATGTCATGTACTTCAGGTATTTCAGACACACATCTTCTCTTTGTTGTCTTCCCTGCCTGCCTGGATGCTTCCTTTCTATTGGCCGAATTGGTGTTTGTCAGAGTTCACCTGATTTGAACTTTGCTCGGCACGGCGGCAAAACGTCGGAGAGCAGCAAAAGCCATTGGAAATAATGGGTTTTAGAGTGCAGTGGTGCTATTCTTTCGCTCTGCCAGAAAGGGACAAAAGCCTTCTTTTATGTTTGCAAACCCTGTCACACCTGATTCTCTCTCTCAAGTGGCATCATAAAAACATAGAGTTGATTTATGTTATGTGTATAAGAGAGATATGACTGATACCAGCTAATTTTAGCACATCATTTCTGTTACCATAAACATCTTTTATTTAAAAAAAAAAAAAAAAAATCACCATTTTTAAAGATTTTTTAAAAAAATTTGCTGCAATTCCACAGATTTTTCCTGTTTTCTGAAAGATAATTAATAGGATGTCTTTCTTTTTGTATTTCTTTTTTTCTTAAACTGTAAATAACCTTCACACCATAAATAGCATAATGTAATAAAAAAAAATCTTACTTTACAGTGTAAGACAATAAATTACACTTTTTCACTGTATTTGAAGCATTTAAAAATAGTCGTTTACTGATTTGTGATGTCATATGTGCAGTTTTGGAACATTATGGTATTCTACAGTTTACCATATGGGTTCAAGCACCTTTCCTGCCAGATTTTCTTTTTTTTTTTAAACAGTGTAGCTCGGTTAAATCCAAATGGTGCAGAAAATTTGACAGTACTGTGATGTAACACATCAATTCACCAAGACAGCAACCCTGTTCTCTGCTAGTTCTCCTCAAACCACTCTTTGATTTCTAACTGATGGCCATTATTTCTCCATATCCTAGTTTGTTGTTAGGGTCTTTAATGCTTGGTCAGCTCATAAATATTAAACTCTGGTCAGTTATATACACATAAATATAGATTTTTTTAACACTTAAGCTTCTTGTTAAACTGGTCCTAGTTTAGCCACTGTCCCTTGTGTGACATTACAATCAAGTCATTAAGGTGGGCGTCCAACAATACCGACTCTAAGTGGTATTGTAGTGGATATAAAGATATATATTTCCAAAATTTAGCTTCTGCTTCATTTTCCACAGATTCAGGTCAGCAACCTCCAAGCTGCTCTTTAAAGAAGCCATAAAGGAGCAGGTGTGCAGATCCACCTGACGTTTCTGACAGTAACCATTTGACACTAGAAGCTTCACTTTTCCAAACTTGACTTCAAATTCTGAAATCATAGTGAAGAAGTGAACTTGCTCGTCTCGTTTTAGGCTTTCTTCAGGAAAGTTTTGCTTTCAAATAGCGTGAGTCCCCAGAGTTGTACCCAATCCGTCAAGTCATTTTTCACGTCTTGTTAACTGCTGCTACAATTTGTGAAACTGTCTTAGTAGCTGCTACAAGATACTTCCTGTATTTTATGTAAGCTGTTTCATCATGATATAAATGCTGTGATTTCTTCATGCACTGCTGTATTGTCGTTATAAATGAGAAACACTCTGGCGTTAAAGATCAAAAATGTCCATCAGACGCATGAATGAATACAAGTGTGATTCCTTATTAAACTATACGATTTCTCTATTTGAGAAGGTAGAACTACTGCATCTGCAGAACAGAAGCAGTGAAAGATATTTGTTTAGAGAAATTTCTTGCAAAGCAGCTTCTTCTTTGTCACTGATAGAGATGTATAATGTGTGTTAACATTCCACATTTGTCCCTGATTCCTGATGCTTGAGCTACAGTCATTTGCATTGCTTGCAATGTCAATAATGAGGTCCACCCACCAGCTATGAATAAATTTATGTACCCAAACTGTCTCATTACAGAATCAAGGACACCGAGTAGACGCAGTATCGCACATGTAGCTGCTTTGTGGCTGTTAGCTGACCTGCTACCTTTGAGCTGACTGTGCTCTATTCCACAGGCACGCTGGTTGAACCCTTTGATCGTATGATCTCTTCTGTGGAATATTAGCTGGCTCACCCCGACGCAGATAGTTTTATATCTAAGACTGGATCACCTCCAACAGCTTGTTCAATGCACTCGGTACTGAACACTGCAGAGGCCTGCGCAGTGACTGCTGATTACTGTTTGTAGGCCTCTGTTTGCATAGGGCAGATAAACAGCAAGGACCAATATGGAGGGGGGGAAAAAGGGGAGGCAAACGTCATTTATGAGCAGCTGATCCACTTTTCTATGTTTGTGTTTGCCCTGCATTCAGCCCCCTCACAGTTGGTGAGCAGATGTTGAAGCACACGGGTGTTACAATATGGATGGATAGTTTACAGTGGGGATGGATAGGACCACTGAGCAGACAGCGGACAACACTCAGCTTGGCGTTTATTGCTACTTGAAATAGAAAGCAGTTTTAGAGCCGTGAAGAGATGTGTGATGGATGTGACATAGTTTCCACAAGACTGAATGTGGAATCGATTTGAATCTGCTGTGTGGAAAAGATTTACAAAAAGAAAGCTGGAAAATATTACCATTACTGTTATTTGGTATTTAATTCTACATGCAATACAAGAATCTGTCCAAGCCTCCGAAGCCTGGTATGTTATAATTATTTGACATTTTAAGAGGAAGTTAATCATGTAAGGGGTCTAGAAATTCATACTTTGCACACACAACAAGACCATCTATATCATGGCAGTCTGGAGTTTCCAGTGACTCCTACAACTCTTAATTTTCTATGATGGAATGACTGAAACACATGCATCTTTGTCACAAAAAACAACTAAGTATTTTAGTTTATTCATAGTCTCCATGTGAGACATAAAGAGGCCATAGCACATGGGCAATTCCCAAGCCAGACCACTGAGTTGTTTACATGGCATTAATTTAGCCAAACCTTGTATTCCCACATCAGAATTAAGATGTTAGTCTACTTCCCTGTGGAGAAGCTACCGATGGAAAGACTCTGACACTGTGTTTTCCACTTGGACATACTGAGACATCCCAGTCAGGAAATTAGCTATCCGGCTTGTCAGTCCTCCATCGAGATTACATCTGAGGACGCCAGATAAGAGCCGAGAGAACACGAGAGCTGCTTGTGAACTCGTGTATATTCACTTAGCTCATTTGGTGAAATCAATGTTTCACACTAAATGAATATATATCTATATACAATCTTTACAGTCTGTCCACTGTCAAATAACGGTTTATGTGTCATGTGCTGCTGGTGCTAGGTCACTGGGTCAATTAGCATAAAGCTAGTGGAGCGAGAGGAACAGTCTGTGCTCACACAGCTACCTGAGGGCCACAGGGACTGCTGAAAGATTAACTTATCTAATGCTAATGTGGAACGAGCAGCTGTGAAACCTTTGCATCTTGATGAGCTGTCAACTATCAGTGACTTTACCAATCTGGGACCTCGCCTGCAACCCTCAAATGACTAATTTGCCGTGATTGGATTGAATATAGTCTTATTCATTAAAGGTGAGGCAGTAATCTTCACAATCTAGCTTGCTGTTCTTTATTAGTTCCTGTTGACATCCCTTCTAGAGGTTTGTAGTTGCTATACATGTCATGACTTATTTGCCCATCATGCTGTCGGTTCATCATTATTTTTATCGGGTTTATAAAATGTCAAAAAAGAGGAAAACCTGCTCATACCAACTATCCAAAATCCCAAACTGACATTCTTTTGATTGACTACTAAATGAATCAGCTAGTCATGTCATAAGACAGCAAAATGTACCTCCAACAGATACTTCTTCAATAGCAATGAGGAAATTGTTTGATGGAATGTTTGATAGTTTCACTAACAGACAATCCGTGATAATGGATTACCTCCGCCTGTTGTCGCACTTCCTGTAGCTTCTGGTTAGTTAGCAGCCGCTTGGGCCTCTTATCACTCCCATCCAGGGACCAGCAGTTGCCCTCATGAGACGTCTTTGTGGTCTAATGACACCCATGACGATACCTCGCTGCCTCCATCTAAGTGAGACACTCCCAACGGGCTCTTCCAAAGGCTGATGGAGTTCACATGGCAGTGCACAAAGAGCCCAGTGTGGGGTCCCGTTCAGTGACATGTATTCCTAGCCAGACACGAGGAACCTTAGCGTAGTGTGGCAGATTCACCCCATTCACTTTTATTTGCTTTCTTTATTCAGTGATAATGAAGCTAAAATCATTCATATTCAGACGTTGTTATCACTGGAGTAAATTAAAAATAGGTCATCACCTAGTGCTATAGACAAGCCTAATGATGCCTCTGAACTGCACATTGTAGAAGTAGCAGGATTGCAGAGGCAAAATTAGACACACATTTCCAAGTGTACATCTGGACTGACACGATAAAGACAGGTGTGGAAAGGTGTGCGCCTTTGTGGAAATGAGGAGCAGGTGTGGAGACGGATGTGAACTTACATGCAGGTAATAAGGTCTGAGGGTTCATGTGTCTGGTGACAGGTGGGGAATAGAAAATGCCTGGAATTCTCCATTAATAAATTTAGTTGGTGTTCAAATACCAATAAAAAAAATGCCATTTTTCATGCTACACTGCCTCTTCCTTTGCTATCCTTTGCATTGGATGAAAGTTTAGTTTAGCTTATAAGCGACCTTGATACTCCTTAGGTGTTGCTAAGGTGAAGCAAGCAATTGAAACTCAAAGAAAAAAGAAGAAAAAAAATGTTGTTTCACTTGCCAGTAATCAATACTGATCCCAGAGCTGTGTGGAGTATCCGATAAATGTCTCACGGCTTCATGAAAGGAACACGTCTTTCATCTTTGGTCACCAAGGTGGAGGTGGAGAGGCCACTGCATTACAGACAGTTCTGGAGCCAAAGCATGGTCAAGAGGTGAGCGCAACACATGCATAAGTGCATCAATGCCACCTTGAAGCCCACGCCTACAGAATCGCATGCACACGTGTAGCACTGCTGAGTCCTTGGACTCCCGTCACGCTTTTCCTCAACCCCCTGACAGCAGTGGTCTTCCAGGCTAAGCTCTGTGAATCTCCTTTTAATGAAGTCCGGAGGTAAAAAGTGCACTCTCTCCCTCGCCGACACGTCTGCCTTTCATCATTACAGTAATGGCTCCGGTCCCCCGCTGAGTAGTTTACTTTTAATCCTCATCCAAGACACATACTACTAAAGAATCTAGACTGAGTTTTTTATCAGTCAATTTTCTTCCCACTCCACCGCCGACGCCACCTTCCTTTTCATTTCCATCACTCTCTCGCGGGGGACCTCAGGTGAATCAAGGTCTTAACAAAGGCTCACCACATAACACTCAACCCATATTTACAGTTACATTGTGCTATGCATGTTCCCAACCTAGGTATTAGAACCCTCGCTGTCAAGATAATTAATGGTAATTTTACTGTTGTGCTGGTGGCTGTTTGGCGGCCCTGAGAGCTCAGCACACTGCAGCTTAATCAAACACATGCAAATACACAAGAGACAAGCTGAAGAAGTAATCTTCACCAAGTCGCACTGCAACAAACTAAAGCCAGGCAAATTGAGGACTATATTCAGCAAATGCTCAAAGAAACTGCAGATTCACGACTCAAAATGACTCCTTATGTCAGAGGTGTGTGGAGAATGACCGGCATGATTGCAGACGTCTGCTATACAACAAGTGCTCATTGGGTGTTTTGCAGCAATTGAGGTTTGCTGTTGATGAAAACATCCAAAATGGGTGAAATTTGTCCGATAAGTTGAGATACTGGGAATAAAACCTGAATCTATAACCATCACAAAATTGCACCCTGAAAGCTGTGGCAGACATTTTACTTTTACAAACTAATCAACCATTATACTATCTTAGTAAATAGCGCAACATGAAAACCCAAAAGTACTTCTCATATTCGTATTCTTTAACTAATGTCACATACATATGGGTCAATATATAACTGAGGGAGTTTTAAAGTCCATGGGATATATCTTGCATGCATTATTGTTAAAAGTAAAAAAGAAGGGTTTTTTAAAAAATTTTTTTTTACATTCATTATGATCACGTCTTTACAAGTTCCATAATTATTTATTATGGAAACAATCACATATTAATTAAAAAAAAATGACTGGACATCTCAAAATGTCAACTAAATAACCGTCCGAATTTAATATCAACCACCTTCTAAATAGCTAAACAATAATAAAATTATCTCATTCCAAAATTGTTTTGGTTGTGTTCTTTTTATTAAGTTGAGATAATCATGATCGATATTTCTTTTTGGAAATATATCAAATTTTATATGGAAAATAATAAATTGTATCTGTGTCTGAGAAATCACTTTCAACTCACTTTCCCATTATAAAAACACCTCTCAAGGAAGTGTGTTAATTCCAGATCACATGACCTGCTCCACATGATGTCATTTCCTCCCGAAGAAAAGATTCCAAGACTTTCTGAGTTATTTAATATAAAGTTGTGTGTGAATCAAGTGTGGACAGGGTTACTACAAAATCTTTATAAATGACTTTCAATTTAAATTTTACTCAATTGTATATATAATATTTTTGAAGAATCTTTCTGTAAAAATGCCATGTGGTGTTTGGTTATAGGCGCCCATGTTGATTTTAGGCCTGAAAACAGCAAAAGCGTCAACTATGATACAAAAAGTCCCGCAATTATATATTGACCCTTAAACTTATATTAAATGTTGACATATTATAGATAACTAGAGTAGAATTAGTAGAAATGTTGGAACCACATTTCCTAAACACTTGAGAAACAGTGTAATATTAAACCGAAACAGCAACTATTTAAAAATATTTAGACCCTATATTTGATAGAAAGATAGAAAATCAGCAGTTGAACCTTAGAAATTCTGCTGTTTGAAAACAGTATATGCACAAGACTGGAAAAAGCTTCATAATGCCAAAAAAGATAAAGCACACACATACACACACACAGCGAAACATCTCAGAACTAATTAGGTAAATTGGCAACATTGTTGGGTATAAAACTAGCATCCTGGAGAGGCTGAGTTTTCCACAAGTAAAGATGGTGTTTTTCTTGGCTTAACAAGACAAAATAAAGTTGCAAAAGTGTCAACTTTGCAAAAACCGTCCACATATACACTTGTTTCCTTACTGCAAGCCTCCTTGGAACATCCTCTGTGATGCTAAACCTTGATCAATTTCAGGGTCACAAGCTGGAGGGCAGATGAGCGAGAACAGGAGGGAGCATAATTAGCAGAATGGAAAGCACATACATTATAACGTATGGGCTAACATAACCTCTGTGATGCGCAGCTATAGAGTGAGTAAATTCAGTTTTTATTGTCCCCTGGGAATTAAACTTTGCTCACTTTCTGCCAACTTACAGTGTGCCTGTCTTCTGCCTGTATTAGCAGCATATTCCATAAAACCAAGTCAATCCAGAACACATCAGCTGAGGTCATGGAAGGTGAAACCCACTTCAACCAAATCAGAGCCAGCAGTCATTAAAATTCAAAGCACACCCGTGCAACATTCTCCAGATTTATATCATGGCATTTCCATTGACTTGATCCTCATTTAGTGAGGTTGACACAGTACCCATTGCACAGTTTCACAGTAATCCAGAAAATCATATTAATAAATGTCCCCATCACCATTTGGTTCCACATGTGTCCTTTTCTTTTTTTTTTTACATTTGACGCTTTAAACAGATGCTATAAGGTGAAAAGTCATTCATCGAAAGAATATTCCACTATGAGTGTATGTGTTTTGGACTATTAAAAGCTTCTCTTTCTTTTTTTTAGATGCTTTGACTTTCATAAAAGAAATTAACAATAGGTCATAATTATAAATATTACAAAAGTATGTCTTTTGATCAATTAAAAAGCTTCTCTAAGGGTTTGCATACAATGCACTCAAGAATAATAGATGGCTCAGTGACAATGCGAGTTTCCCACAGAGACTGGAAAACAAAAAATACTTTGTACTGGCATTATTAAGTCTCTATACGCATAGAAAACCATATCAGATTCTAAAACACACAAGAGAGAAGGCTTAATGGACGCTTTTTTTCCTCACCTTGTCGAAGCTTCCTGTGCCTTCCATGTGTCTGAAATAAAAAGAAAGGAAAGGAGGCTGTGAGTGACTAGACAAAGAAAACAGCACCACCTACAGAGACTGAGGCTTCATGAAGATCAAATCGGAGAAAATGCATCCTCAGTATATCTCAACAGGCAGAGTCAGAGCAGCTCACCAGCAGGCCGACAGTGGTTTGCTCTTCACTGTCAAGACTACCAAAATATATGAAAGGTTTCTGTAGCTGTGGGTTTCATACATTCTTTTGTAAAGAGACAATAAATACACAGAAAAATAGACCCTGCCACGGCTCAGCTGCTCTGATGCTCTGCAGTAGATGACAATACTCGATTTTGTATCGCTGCTGTGACACCATTCGAAAGGGTCAGTCTGGTTCAAGGATTCACATTTGACCCTAAAGTGTGACATCCCATAGCCAAATACTGATTCACTCTGTTCAGGATGTTGGGTTATTTTTAGTGGCAGCCTTATGGCTTTCAATGTGATATATTTCTGTATAGCTTCTAATGGAGGTCCTCTTCAGGCCATTTTCCACTGCAGGAACATGTGGTCCACTTTAGGGCTGATTTTGAGGGTTAGCAGTGAGTAAAGGGTATCATCTCCATAGCAGGTACTTCTGAAAAACACGCTGTGCTGAATTTAAACCATTCAGCGACACTCAGAGGAAACAAACACTGATTAGCTTGGAGTTTGAAGTAAATCCAGAGACGGTAACAAGTGCACTTTTCCTTCAAAATGTCCTCCTCAAGTGGCACATTTCGACATATAGACCAACATAATAAACCTCCATTGTTCTAGTTCTCATGTGCTGTTAGAGCGGGATCATTTGTCACTCCCAGAGATAAAAATGTGGTCAGAGCTGTTGGATTATACACTCAGTGCCACACCTGCTCAATTGCTTGTTAACACAAATAGCTCATCAGCCAATCACACGGCCGCAACTCAATGCATTTATTCATGTAGACGAAGTCAAGACAACTTGCTGAAGTTCAAACTAAGCATCAGAATGTAGGATAAAGGGGATTTAAGTGACTTTCAATGTGGCATGGTTGTTGTCTGAGTATTTCAGAAACTGCTGATCTACTGGGATTTCTATGCACATCCATCTCTAGGGTTTATAGAGAATGGTCAGAAAATGCCTTGTTGATGTGAGAAGTCAGAGGAGAATGGCCAGACTGGTTGGAGATGATAGAAAGGCAACAGTAACTCAAAGAACCACTCGTTAGAACCAGGATATGCAGAATACCATCTCTGAACGCACAACACTTCAAACCTTGAAGAAGATGGGCTACAGGAGCAGAAGACCACACCGGGTGGCACTCCTGTCAGCTAAGAACAGGAAACTGAGGCTGCAGTTCACACAGGCTTACAAAAATTGGACAGTAGAAGACTGGAGTCTTGATTTCAACTGTGACATTCAGATGTTAGGGTCAGAATTTGGAGTTAAAAACAAAACAAAACAAAACAAAACAAAACATGAAAGCATGGATCCATGCTTCCTTGTATCAACAGTTCAGACTGGGGGTGGTGGTGTAATGGTGTGGTGTAGTCGCCATCTTCTGATGCATACTTCCAGCAGGATAATGCTCCATGTCACAAAGCTCAAATCATCTCAAAGTAGTCTCTTGAACACCATAATGAGTTCACTGTACTCCAGTGGGCTAGTATGCTATGAAGAATTAAGGCAGTTCTGAAGGAAAAAGGGGGTCCAAACTTTTACTAGCAAGGTGTACCTAAAAAAGTGGCCAATGAGTGTACACTGCAATGGAAACAGAAAGGCTCAAAGGGCTGATTAGGGACCTTTAAATGTTCATGTCATCTCCCACAATCCCCAAGTTCCTTGAGTGCAACACAACCTAATGTTCCAATCATAGCTGAAGCAAGGACTGTTTTAGTACTTGTATATTATCCTGATTATTTCATCAATTAACCAAGTAATCAGATACAAAATACCTTTGCTTTATTAAAGAGCTAATATATAGTAAGTATACCAAAAACAAAATAGGACGGGTCTTTTAAAGTGAACAAGTAAATGTTTTCAATCATCCAATACTAGAAGCAAAGTATCAGCTGTCTTTGCAAAGTTAGAGCAGATAAAGAAGCACATTTTGACAGGAGGGATGACAGGCTGCCAAAATATCCTTCACATTTTGTTTGAGGACATAATCCAGTGGGGGTTCAAAAGAATGACAAGATACCTGTGAGAAAATATCAGGCATTACGAATGAGCTAGTTAGACAACAAGATGATAGAAACAGTACATAAAGTTTGGAGAAAACTATTACTGCTGGTAGCTAGGGCTGCACAATTAATCAAATATTAATCACAATTTTGATTTTGGCTAATTGCATTCAGACAAACATGATTGACTGCGAAATTGATGTGTAAAATCACAAAAATACAGCCCATTCAGATACATTTACTGACATTAGAATGCCTTAATTCACTGTTTTCAAAGTGAGTTGGGGTCACAAACCTTATAAAATCAGTGGAGACTAGAGGTTTCTCTGTGCACAGCCACCTAGCTAGCACCTAACATCCATTAGCAGAAATGTAGCACAATATATACGTGAAAGCAATGTTTTTGTGAATTTCTAAATGTGTAAGTGCAATACATGTGTTTTGCTTGTAAAATCATTGAATAAATAATCAAAACAATGACATTTTTTGGCCGTAACTGTGCAGCCCTCTAGGTAGCCAAATCGGCTTTAGCTGGTCTGACAGGTGACATAGCTTCAGACTGATGTCAGCTGTCAGTACGCTGCTTGTTGCTACCAGAATGTGAAGGCTCCTGTACTTGACTCTGCACTTCACTAGCCTTCATCTCAACTAGCAATCACATTGATTTATGTTAAACACTAATGCTACCCTGTCTCGGGTCTCCTCTGTGGACTGGATACCGAAACCAGACGCTTACTGCTGTGATGTTGAAGCGTTGGCATCATGAAAACATAGTCAGGTAGTTTTTTCCAGCATGAAAAGATGCCAAACTTTGGGCATTTGATCTCATTTTCCATGGTTCTCTTCCAGTATTTTCTCTCTCCATTTTGCAGAGAAGGTGTATATATTAATAATAAAGTTTCCATGCAATAAATTTACGTTAATGTTTTTGAAGTTACTTGACTTTCTTGAGTAATTGTTTCGGCCCTGGCTCCTCTTAATCCACTCGTAGCAGCAATATATACAAGCTGCTGTCATTTCACTGAAATTTCCAATGCAGTGCAGAGTGCAGCATCTGCTTACTTGTAACGAGACAGAAAGCTCGGATGCATGTATTGATATTTGACTCACTTTCAAGACAAGGACAGGGATAGTGCAGTCATTAGAAGACTGCCGGTTGCTGTTGCACGCTGCGGCTGAGAGGGTCGCATGCTGACCTGCGCTTCACACTAATTTGCGACCAGAATGATGTTGATTGCGCGGCACCTCACCGCCGCCTGGAGCTGCCCGGGCTGTAAATCTGCACTAAGTCATCCTAAAGAGACCCTCCAACACATGGAGACGAGATTGATTGGCAGAAAGGAATGCTAATCTGCCTGAGAAACAGTTGCATAATGTCTTCTATGGTAACAGAGGGAGCTTTTCAAGGTTTAAAAAATGTTAGTTGTGCTTGGCCATGAGACGAGGCGTTCGTTATAAACAGGGTTCCTCAGTTTTATGAGGTGCAATACTAAATAATCTGTAAATAAAAATCAGCACAGTTTATGGGTTAAGATTAATTTCTATCTTTTTATTTCTATCTATTCTTGTCATTCTGGCCTCAGATTTTCCAAATATAAATCGGTTTTACCACCTTTCTCTGGAGACTGTCCTTGATTTGCTGTGATTGTCATCTTTCATTTCATCTGTTACTGTGAAGCACTTTGAGGAGTCTATTTCGATGCGTGTCCTACTATCGATTTCCTTCCCCAAATCTGATGACTGTGATTGAAAAAAGCATCATAGCCAGTGACACTTTAAAGGTACGTCTTGTGGATTAAATATTGACATCAGAAATAAAAATAGAACAGCCGTGCATTTTTGGCCATGTGTGATGAAGAACCTCAACAAATACAGAATATCTTTTCTTTGCTGTTCTTTTCACTGACAAGCAGATGGATTTGATACGTAATCAGATAATTAACTGTCTCGCCACACATAAATCTGACAAACATGATCAGTCTTTGTGTGCACATAGCTTTTGTTTGCCCACACATTTAATAAAAAATTCACAGTTTTCAATTCATTACATCTTCCTCAATATGTTGAATATACAGATGTGTTTTTTGTTGCTGTATCAACAAGCTTTATACCTTTTGTTTAATTTAGTCTCTGTAGGTTTGGCAAGAGTAAAACAGATTATGTCCTTGTTGCACCAATTTTCTTTGACATTTTACCTTCTCTTTCCATATTGAGTGCACTTTTGTTTACTTCAGAGTGTACTCTGTCTGCCTAAGTTTACTTTAAGCAAAAATGATGTTATATTTGTAGATGTCAGATTTAATTTTTTAATGTCTCCTGGGCAATTTCAGGCCAATCAAAATGCTGCATCCAGTCCAAACACAATCCTCTCTGACCTCTCCCATGCTTTTACCAGCGCGACCCTTTCGTTTTTTTCTTGCATTAAAAACACTCACAGCCAGATCATGTTGTATTGACGCATACTAATGAATTCACTTCTAATTCTGCTTTTCCAATTCATTCTCTCTCTTCTTTGTTCTTCCCCAGCGATATCAAACCATGCAGAGTAAAAATCCTCAGCTGTGTCTTAACATTGTTAACCTATTCATCAAACAATGTGTTCAATACATATTTATGGCTCATATATCATTGGTCAAAACATTTCACTCAATAAAACATTTGGCCAATCATTGAGCCGGTCTACAAAGAGCCAATTCATCTCCCAGGCTGCTTGCGATTCTTGTGTACGGCGCTTGGAGCCACATTATTCAGAGCATCCAACATATTCAGCTGCTATTAGACAAGGCGGTATTAGTAAAAGGAACAGCAGGTCACTCGCCATGCTGAGAAGTGGAGCCGCATTCATAAAGGGGAGTTCATTTACTGTCAAAGACGATAGAACAGTGCCCGAGGAAACATTTCATGGACGCGGAGCAATTAATTGTGCAGTTTTGTTGAGATTTGCAGAACTGGTGATTCAGCTCAGTGGTCACTTTTATATTCTTGGCCCTGAATGGAGAAATTATCACCATAATTTTGGAAAATATCCATCTCTTTTTGTGTGTTTGTGACTGATATACTGAGAAAATGGGAAGTACTCAATGCAGCTACACAAGAAAGTCACATTAAAGCTGCAATATAGCTGCACTGTGCTATTGCATAAATGAAAGGCCATAAACAGGTGAAGAGAGAGAGATTAAGATTCTACTTTGCTCGGTGATCAATAAGTCATGATACAAAAATACCAAATCATACTGCTCTGGAAAAATTAAAAAGCCATTATCAAATGGGTTGTCAAAAAAGCAAAGCATAATTACATATGTGAAACATTAATGCTAATGGGCCAATACAAGTCCAGGCCAGAATGAACAGCTGGAATTTCTTCCACATCTATGAATGTATGGAATTACTTGACACTCCCCATCTCTCTCCTCTTGGTGGAACATATATCGAGAACTGGCCTGGGAATTTGAGGGTTCTGCACAGTATTTTAGCACCGATGTCATCCCTGCACTCTACTGGAGCCCCTCTCCCAGTATGGAGGTCACAGCCTTTAATGCTCCTATTACCAGTGAGACCACTGTGGATTTACACATCTGTTCCAGCTCATTTGCTTCAGCCCATGGTATGTCTCCATCTTGCCATATTCCTTTTTTTCGTTGCTACTGTCAACTGGGACTGCTATATCTATCATAATCGTCCTGTTCTGCCCCCAATCAACCAAAACTATGCTACTTTGGTTCACCATTAGCGGTTGGTCAGTCTCATACTTGAAGTCCAGCAGGATCTTAGCTCTGTTTTGGTATGTCCAATTGACACTTGTGGACCACATACTCGGCACATATGTTCCTGTACACTACACCAACCACTTGCTCATGCGTCTTTTGGCTTCTTCCAGTAGCCCACTTCTCATCAAAATGTCTGAAGATCTGACATGGACCTTGTCAACCAAAGCAACACCCAACTTGTTTTGCCTGTAGTCATATTTCTCATGCTCCAAGGTAGTATTGTGTAAGATCGAAGCCTGGGGAGGGCTTTGAATATCAGTTTCTGAATATTTGATTACTCCTGATCAACCAAAGCCAAACATACTGATGCCGCATTTAACTGATAAAACATTCATTTCCTCAACTACATCTGTGACAATTAGCTCTGGTTGTCTGGCAACTAACATCTGCCCTGATATATCTGCAAACTTGCGATTCTGTGTCCCAAACGGTGACTAGCTGAAAACAAGGGCCCATTTAGCTGTTTAAAGTTTGATGTTTTCCTCAGAAGTAGTAATTGGATTTGTGATAGGCATGCCATTTGATCAGCCTGATTCATTAGTTAGCTAAAGTAAGTGGGCCGAATAAGAAAGTAGGACACTTTCAACCAGCTAAAGTAACTTACAGCGCTTGAGAAACTATTGTATGGGCATCCTCAGTCTCCACTACTACTCCCAAGAAGCTCTGGTCATAAAACACGAAGCAGATTCATCATTAACCAGTTGAGATAACAGAAATTAGTAATAATGCGGACAGATTGACTCTTTACTATCACCATGACTGCTGATCTGCTGATATGCAGCTGTACTGAACTGCTGTACTGCAAAGTATACAGCAGCAACAAAAATGTGGTATCAGCATTGCTAATCGGCTATCAGCTGTCCAGCTGTCTAAATAATCGGCACCAGCAATTAAAAAACCCATCACGCTCCACCATTCAACGACACCAAAACACTGTTCAAGGAAAGAAGCAAATTGGCTGTAAATTAATGCTAATGCTCCTCTAAACTTCTATAGAGGCAACTTTAAATACCATGTTAGCCATTAAAAAGGCTCAATTACGCATCTAAAGGTTTCAGTTCCTCTAAGGAGTCAGTTATTCTGCTGATTGTTTTCCAGAAAGAGTGATCAGTCTTTTGGCCTTACATATTTAAGCAAAAAAAAAAAAATGGTGAAATTTGCCCATCAAATCAAATCAAATGCCTTATTGTCATTGGACATGTGTACAACGAAGTGTTGAATGCCTCTCCTTTGTGGGATAAAACGATAGCAACATAGTTTCCTGAAGCCTATGGCCATGTCATTTTTTTCTTTTTTTTTGTCCAACTGACAGTCCCAAATTTAAATACATACTCAGTGTACTGTCACAAAAGACAACAAAATTCTTAGAGTGGAGAAGTTTGACTGAATGTTTTACTAGTTGACAACTCAACTGCTATCAAAAATGGCTGCAAAAGATACACCAGTTGTTTTTACCGTCTTTGAAAATTAGTTTTGAAGGTGACATTAGGCAACTTATGAGGCGGTTTTCTACTGCAGGAACTTGGGGTAGGCACAAGGTAGCACATTTTCTATTATAGTGTAGAATCCTGGAGTTTCAACTCCAACGTTATTCTGAGTGCAGCAAAACAAATAGTAGCTACAGGACATAATTCCAGTTTTATGAGCACATATGAAACAGAACAATGGCCGTTGGTTATTTTAGCCTATATGGCACAATTTAATTCATAAATACAAACTTAATAAGCAGTCCAATTACCAAGCAGTTGGGTGAGTTTGAACTTGGACCTATGGGTTTATTAACTGGGCTTCAGAAAGCTATACTGCATGATTTTTGATGTGGAAATTATAGTTTTATCTTACACGAAAGTATAATGCCTGTCTCCAGAACAGCCTTGCCACACAAAATACCTATCTAACTAAAAGTCCAATCCGTTGAGAATTCCCATTAACAAGTGATCAAACAATCTGTCCTGAAATTCTTGTACAACACACTCCCTTTAGAAATCCCACCATGATGACACACCGAGGCCTAGAACTAGTAATTAGTGCCTCCCTAGTCGGCAACAGATCGTTAGGGATATTTTGTTCCGATAAAACCTTTTCAGAACTCTGCATGAGTCCAAAAGCTGTCATCACCTAACACTAGCTGCGCCCAAAACAGCACCACTCCCGGTAAGCCATCTTTTAACAAACCAGCATGTGTGCTACAGTATAATTACCTGCCCTCCCATTACCACAACATATAGGATCATCTCCCAGGTTAGGTTTTTATCATATATTCTAAAGAGCCTTTGTGCAACAGGGAAATGACTTTCTGATAATTCTTCAGCAAAACCTGACATACCTGGACTCGTATTATATTCCCCACACTCTGGGCTTGGGAAGCTCATTTACAATATGCATGGCAACATTCTATACAGCTAAATATGGAAAGTTACATGTCTAGTTTTAACCATCTATCATCAACTTGACTTTTTCCCACTTCCCACCCCATCAAGAGTTTTGACAATGACTTATTAACCATCAGCTTCACTGAAATCTTTTGTTTTACTGTCATGACTTGCTATAACAAGCCCTAATTACCCCACCCATTCCAAACCATCCGTCTGTGTTTAGGCTAATCTTTTCAACTGATGTCTTTAGCACGGCATTCGGCGTTGCTCGGGAGCCCTCCACTGACCTCAATTGTGATTAAATGGCACCATTACACACGCTCATACTGTACAGCTACATCCACACACACACACGCACTTATTGTATTTGACCCCTGAAGAATTAATAGCGTCTTTACTCGAAATTCGTCTTTTGTAGAGCTCACCATTAGCTGCTAATAGTGGTGTTATTTCATAGATGGTGACAACTTGGCAGCATCAGACATAATAAGGATGGTTATCACAGGCTATTTACCATAGAGATAGCCTTGGAGCAAGATACAGCATGAACTTGATGCTATCATGGAGACTTTAAACGGTACTGGACAAAGGAAATGTAGGATTTTTATTAGAGGAAGGGACTCTGTATGAGTCAGTGATTTACTTGATGAATGGATTTTACAGTCCTCTACACCGTGTGTCGCATTAAGAAAGTCAAATGATGACTACAATATAGGTAGAAATCAATAGTTATTTGAAGCATGTGGCCTTGAGTACATTGTTCATTAATGCCCTGAAATGGAAAAAGTAAAATAGCATGAAATTAACACTTCTGGTATACCAGATTTTTTAAAGAATGTAAACTCACTGTTTGGGGTTTTTTAACACTTGTGTTGCTATAATAGCATCAAAGCTGCAGACATCTCTTGAATAGACCTAATCGCCCCAAAATTGCAAATATTCAGTGTTGCTACCAATTATTTTGTTCTGTTCAAAGGAGAAACACCACCATCGTGCTGTAGAGTTTGACCGATGCCTGTGAGTTACCCCAGCATGCTAAACACCATGACCACAAAGATGTCTCATTTTGAGAATAAATTTGTTCAGTTCAAACAAAACACCAATTTGGAACTTTTTTTTTGCTTTTTTTTAGCTTTACATTTCACAAGTATTAGGCAAGTTGTATTCCTGAGGATTCATTTTATTTTTGAAGAAATACAGTTAATAAACCTCAACCTTGAGTATTTAACCAAGAAAATGTCAAATTTGGCTTTCTCAGGAGAATGTCTATGTGCACATAATTATTAGGCAACTATTAGTGTGCAGAATTAGTATGCAACTAAATGAAAAACTAAATATTCCCATCTCACTTGTTCATTTCCATTCATTAGAGTAAGAATATGCAACAATTATCTCAAAATTACAAATAAACACTTCTGACATTTCAACAAATATTCAGTGACAAACATAGCAAGTCTTAGTTTCTTGATCTGCTGATGATGAACTTTTCATGCAGCAGCAACAACAGCCTCTGAAATGCTGTTCAAAGAGGTCTATCGGCTTTCCTCACTGTAAAGCTCATGTTTAAGAAGGGCTCACAAGTTCTCAATCTGCTTACAGTATTGAACACTATAGGTACTACAGCTAATATACAATACGGGCAGTGTTTATTATTTTGGAAAATGGTATCAGCATATACTAATTATTAAATGATTAGGATTGGATCGGGGCAGAGAAAGCTTGAAACATCTCTTGTTGCAATCAAACACTACTGGCCACATCTGACAAAGCATGACTGTATCCTCAAAATCAGAGTTAATTCAAATTATATTTGTATAATGAGACATGTTTAATTCTTTCATTCAAAAGTTAAATAGTGTCACTTTCAGGTAAGATGAGACACAATTCAATACAAGATTAAAGAAAGTTACCTCAGGAAATGCTGAGAAATACATCCCTGTGTTATGCTGGAATTGATTTCAGTGGACAGTGATATATTCACAAGCTGTGGTCACGGAAGAGCCTTCATAATACTTGTGGCAAAGGACACTGACCAGCCCATATCGGATTTTTAATAAAACGCCAAATTAGCCTGATGTATCAGCAGACAAAACGATACATACACTATGTCCAATCCACTACAGTATGTGTGTGTGAATATGTGTCAGAGAGGATTTAAAGAAGGGGAAAAAAAGCGTCTGCAGATGACATTCGCTGCTCGGTTGGTCTAATTTCAAGGTTCTGGAGGTGCTGGGGATGCTTGGCTAGTGGACGGTGATATTGCTCCGGTGTTGGCGGGGATGTAACCCCCCCTTCACCACCCCGATGAGATGTCAATGGATTTACGGTTATGGATTACTTGCAGATTGTGTCACAGTGGCTACAGATGTTGAGTGTCACTGTGGGAGAAGCAAAGAGGGAGAGACCGGCAGAAGAGAGGGAACTTTCACCCAGGGTATACTTGAAGTGATGCCCTCCATTTGCACATACTTGTCAGGCTGAATCCCACAGAGTCGGATGCTCATTTTCACTTCACAGCTAACTAACAGGCCATGGAATATAGCTAGATATGTCTGCTGTCAGAGTATTCTTTACATTCTTTTCTTTTCTGAAGGGAAATTTCACCCACTATCTGCAATGTTTTCTTTGCACCTTGATTAGGATTCATCATTTTCTATACTCCTCGGCAATTGTCTTGAGCTCAATATTTGACTGCGATGATTTATTTGGATTTGAATTCTCATAAAGCCGGATTCACTCGTCTAAGTGCGATATCAAAACTAATTACATGGAAGTAATATTCCATCAACATCCCTGTCTGAGGCTTGGGGCCCAGCTTGTTCTTCATGTGCTTCATTTCATAAAGCTTTAATTAACACAACAAAAAGTGCATTGTCCTCCCAATGCCATCACTCGGTGGACAACCAGGGATGTGACAAGTGTCAGGGAGATTGGATCAGAAGTTTTAAACCGAAATATGATGTGACAAACTGCGTAGTATTTTTTTTCTTTGTTAAATGTCATCTGCTGAATCATCCTAGTAATGAACAAAAAGGTGCACTTTAAAAGCTGTCTCATTTCTCATTTTGAGAGCCTCTTGAAAATATACATGTGATTGACAGAAAGAAGCAGATTGTGGAAGGTTCCTAAGCAACCAAATGAAAACATAACCTGAATTCAACCAGATTTTTGATGGATATAATGAAAATATATTCAAGTCGATGTACGAATACATATACAGGGGGTCCTCGACTTACGTCAGGGTTCCGCTCCTACAGATTGATGTAAGTTGATTTTCGCCATAAGTCGGAACTCCAGCCAAAATGTAAACAAAGCCGTTACATGCATCAAGATGTTGATAAGTTCTTCATAAAAATCATGAACAACAATGACTTTCATGCATGTGTGTCATTTTACTAGAAGATAACAGAATATGTTGCACTGTTTTTACAATTTGATCTGACAATGCAGATGTTTGTCGGTGTTTCGCCCTGTTCCACGCCTTCTGTCTATTTTCACACCATGGTGTGTTGCCCTTAAGGCAGAATAATCAGTGTATTTTTATTATGAAAAAGCCTTTATTTTGAAGTCATCTGTTGACAGTTGTCGCTTCTTGTCTGCTTTTTTGATGTTTAACTTTACACATGTTAGTGCTTTTCTGGATGCACAGCTCTCTACTTTGTAAACACCACAGAGGGAATGTCATAAGTAATTAACTTCATTTTTGGACTTACTGGTTAAGTTAAAAGGATTTATTTACATGTATTTGTGTTGTTTTATTCTGTTTTTGTTGACAACACACATTTCCTTTTCTTCGAAGCGCTGCCATCAGAAGAGTTTGACTTTTGCTTGGGAGCCATAATGAAGGGCAAAAAGTTAGTGAATGTAGTACAATCCTAGGTGATGTACAACTGGCAAATGGAAACAAAGCCGTCTTGTAGCGCTGCGTGACGACGTATTCGTGCGCTCCACTCACCAACTAGTTCCACGTCACCAGTTTCGACTTAACGACAAAACGCTGTACGCCGAGGACGTCGTAAACCGAGGACCCTCTGTACACATATATTTATATGAAAATATAGCAGCTGTTACATATGGTACTGCACTGATTAAAGCTTGATTTAACATATGTGTGCTGGAAGCCACTAAGTGTCAAAGAAGACTTTGTCATGGTGCATCTTTACCAGCTAAACTCCCACAATGCTCTCTTCTACTAGCATGTATAGCATCTTCAATATTCACAGTATACATTATCTAGAAAAAAGTGGTATCCGATTGGGACTCGATATCATATCAAAATTATTACATGACTTGGTTCGGACCATTCGCAGTTGCAAACATACACTACTAATCATATTTTTTGATGGATATAATATAAACATATTTAAATTAACATATATACACACATACATGCAATATATATGTATATGAAAATGTAGTACATGCAGCCCCAGTTGTTGTTCCTGCGTCCAATTTTGCACCACCTCCCCAGCATCTATTGGTCATGTTTCACATACTAAAAAACCATCAGGGGCCAAAGGGTCAATTTCATATGCCTGTCACTAAGGTTAAAAAGAGCCAATGCCGAGAACAGCTGGTCTGGCTGTGTGGAAATTGACATAACAGATGAACTAACATTTGGCTCTTGGAATAGTAAGGCCTGGCCTGGCATTTAGTGACATTTGCCTTGCCACAGAGATGTATTTGGAGGGTCAGGAAAGGGGGAAAAAAAAGAGAATGTGGGTGGGTATGGAGGAGTATAATTACAGACTGACCAGTCACATGGGACCTATTAGCGAGCTGATCTCTCGACAGCATCATGGACGATGAGTTATGAGATGTCACTTGTTTCATTTTTTTTTTCGTTAGTGCAGACTGCAACTTTTGATTGAGCTCTAATAGGAATGAAATTTAAATGTGCGGTATGCTCTTCATTGAATTTTCCCAACTGACATCATGTAGCAGCATAGCCAAGAGGGTTTCACCATAAGACTGCAAATGAGTCACTGACTGCTATTTTTACACTGTGTTTCATTTGTGCTTTGTTCTCCATTGGCGGGGATGTAGGCAGATGCTGATCACCTTGTTCTAATCGATATTACCTTATATTATTAAGTGATGAAACGAAAACCACCCCTCTAGTAGTCGATCAGATGTTGATGTCAATGGGGAAGTCTTAGTTGCCCAAGTTTTGATTGGTTGGTTGTTTGTATTCTAGTTGACTGCTATAGTTTCTGTGATAGCTCACCAAGGACCAGATGCCTGTGGTAGATCTTTGCTTATCAAGAAAATATTCAACTTAAAGAGTTTTCAGATATAATATCATATAATACATATTTATATATTTTAAATGACATCATAAATGTGTGACGACTAGCATGCTAATGGCTCTAATTTCTGGCTACGAGCTAACGAGGGAAATCTTTGGTTGGGAGAAGCCCTATAAGTAAAGTATGTGTAATGTAATGGTGTCAACTTTAATGACTGGATTATCATTAGAGAATTAGAGTAGAAAAAGTTTAGAGATGATGTCATCACATAGTGTGTTTAGCAGAGTGGGCCACTATGCTGATTCCGTTGCTCGCAATATTTTTCGGCCTAGTCTACATGTTTTTTTGCCTTGTTCATTCTCAAAAAAATCTCTCAACGTGAAACGCAAAAACCGCAAAGAGCATCTAAGAGCCCTTATTTATCCCAAAGCCACTTTGGCCAATCAAAAGCCCGGAAAAGCTAGTTCCAGAAATGGTTGCACCCTAAAATTGGCCCCAAACAATCCGGTAGCAGTCAAGTTTTAAAACATAGCATACCTTTTAGCTGCTTGCGGACCAAAACTTCCCACCAGAAGTTGTTGAATATAAGACTTATATTCACCAGACAGTCAAAAATGAATTTCAAATTAATGCTGAAGTTGTTCTGTCTCTAATAAAAATGTGCTAAAGTGTTTGGCATGAAGCTTCTGATGCATGCTACAAATAGGCAAATGTTAAGTTTACAACCCTATTAAACAACTCACAAACGTTGGAGGTTGGTATAAAAGATGGATGGTATGAGTGGACTGATAACTAGATACTGCTTCTGGGTTTGTGAGTCGTGACTGAGCAGTCAAACATCATTGCTTTACCAATTCACAATATCTACTTGAGAAAGCAAAACATAAGTGTTGAAGAGGATTTCGACTTTATTTCCCAAATGGCAGAGCAGACAAAAAAGAAAATAAGGGAAAGGAAAGTCTTATAGAGCTCAGGTTATAATGCGTTACCGAAATTTATCGTCAATATGAGATGCTTTTCTTTCTCACAAATTACACCCAATAAACCCACCTCGCTAATTAGCTTCCTCTAATAGTGGGTGAGAGATAATGAAGAGGTTGATTGGCCGTGCCATGTAAAATTTCATTAAAAACAGCAATGCGTATGAAAGTAGAGCTCTAATTACAAACTGTTGGTGCTGCAAATGTACTGCACATGCTCTGAGTTATTTTAAAATGGATGAAACTGGGCAGCAAAACATCATTTCTGAGTTGATTTCTTGAGGGCTCAAGGTTTTTGCTAAGTGGATTCTGTCCCAGACTGACGCTTTCTGGGCATCTCAAAATGAGACGAAACTTTGAGAAGGATGCATCTTGTTGAAAGAACCTCAAGTTGCAAAAATTACTAGATGTCACTAAACCGAGAAAGCTGCCAATTTCACCGTCTAAATGTGCGATGTCTTCACTAGATTATGATCCAGGCTTATGTTCCCTGTGCCTCAAATCAATAATTTCCTGTCTAGTTTTGAGTTGGGGGGGAGATGTTCTAGGTTGCACTTTCATCTTTTTTTTTTTTCTTCTCTCTGATCTGACCTTTCCAGCAGCAGGCATCATGCTTGAGAAAATATTCTGCAAATCAATGAAGACAGCACTTTTTATTAACCCTTTTTCCAATATCAGACCCCATTTTTTTTCTCCCATTACTGTGCTTCCAGTTCAGTTTTCGTTTCGTCTAATCGTCATTTCTCCTTGAGGCTGTGTGCACCACAAATCAGGCCTTGTCTTAGGAAAGCTGTGATCTCAGAAGCAACTAGAGGAATTACTTTACATTTGGTAAATGGTTGAATATCTAATCCTATGACTCTATAATCAGATGTATAAACAGGATTCTGGTCTAGATGACATCTTTGTTCTGGTTTATAACTCTTGTGGGTTGGAAAAGCACACTAAGCTATGGAAAGAACACATTTACGTCATGTTATTTGCTTATTTTTACCCCCCCAAAGAAGGCTTGTGTGTCATGGACCAACACAATAAACTAAATATATTCTACAAAATCAAACATCTGTCTGGTACAGTATGCCAGGTGATTCCTCCCACCTGCTCACTCTCGTGGACGCACTCATTGCACGTCTCCATTATGAGTTTATCTCTGGCTGGCAGAGGTTGTAGTGTCACTCTGCTATGCACAGATCCATTGCAGGAGAACAAATTAGGCTTGACAAGAGCACAGAGAGCTCCCCTGAATAAAGCATCTTTATTCTAGCGCTGGCTGTAATAGCAGCGAGGATAAATATACTTCCACGTAGGCCGTCGCGTGCTTTCTTTAAATGATAAACGCTGCTTTGAGATCCGTTTTGGGTTCAATTTCAAATTAATTATAATTTTGAATAGATGTCTGGGTGGGTTTAAAGGCTCCATTTTCTAGTGCCACGAGGAAATAGAAGGAATCGCCTTCCTGCTTTTGAATCCTGAGACATTTTCGGGCTGTAGCATCAATCCAATGTGAGTACTTCTACAGTGGTGATCCATCATAACCTCCTTTAATCAATATTAAAACATACGTCACGTAAACTTTATTACGGCCCATTTAATCTGGCTTAATAGAATCCAGACTGCTCGTTTTTTAGGCGCAGGCAACACAAAGCAAACACAACAAACAAGCATTATGAGCATTATTCCTGCTGTCCTCACTTGACTTTGTTCAGTCCTTTGAATGTAAAAAACACTACGTAGGATTTGAAGTTTTAATATGGCTCCAGTTTGTTTCTGATCTTGGTAGAAAAGGACATATAATTATCTGTTTTTGTGCAAATGAAGGACAGTGGTGCTTAAAAGCTTGTAAAAGTTTTAGAATTGTCTGTATTTCTGCATAAATAAAACAGTTGTTGCACCAGTTTTGAGGTATTTCAGCTCATCTGTCTGTTCAGAACAACTTCAACTCTGGGATCCTCGTGGGTTTCCTCACATGAACCACTTACCTCATAGTCCCTCCACAACAATTCTATTGGATTAAGGTCAGGACTTTGACTTGGTCATTCCAAAATATTAACTTTAACTATGTTTTAGTAGAACAGCAGGGTCACTGTCACGCAGCATGACCCACTTTCTCTTGAGATTCACTTCATGGACAGATGTCCTGACATTTTCTAGCAAAATTCATTAGCATAACTCATAATTCATTGTTGAATTACTGATGGAGAGCTGTCTTAGCCCAAATGAAGCAAAACAGGCCCAAGCCATGATACCGCCACCACCACGCTTCACAGACAAGACCACTTTCTAAACATAATGTTTCTCACTTAAACAAAAAAAGCTCTACTTTGGACTCATCTGTCAATAAACCATTTGGTCTAAAAGCCTCCAGGGGGGGGGCAGTACATTTGTCATTGGAGCTCATAAACCCCTAAAAATGATGTTAATATCACACACACACATGCAGCAAATGTTTAAGAAGATGTGTGAGTGGAGATGGCAATAAAGAAGCAGATTTCAAGTTGTGCTTTTAAGCAAATGAGATGAGTTAAGACAACAATAGCCCCCCCACTGCAATACATCCAGCAAATCTGCATTCGCTTCCACAAGTTAGATGATATTGTGTAATAGTTATCAGAGCTGCAGTCCCTCTTTTTGATTTAAGCTGATAATATGATTGGAAATGTGAATTACAGTGAGTGTTGGTGCATTTTAGAATGAAATTAAAGCTGCATTAGAAAACCACTTGATGTAGAAACGCTGCCAACAGATGAGCAAAAAGGCAGCTTACTCTGATGCCTTACGCTGAGCCGGAGGAATGGAGGGAGGTGGGAAACGACACAGCAGAGAGTTTGCAACCCACCGCCAGCAGTGAAGATATTTAGATCAGTGTCTTGCCAACCCTTGATCAATGATATCTGCTGAGGGGTGTTAACGCACATTCTGCTCAAAATGCCGGAGCATGTCACAGAAGTGAGCGTTTATTTGGCCAGCTGAGAGAGACGTAGCACCAGCTGGATAAACTGAGACCGCGAGTGAAGAGAAAGAATAAAAATTCGGAGACAAAGGAAGACAGAGATGTGACAAAAAAGTCAGTTACACCTATTCTCTCTTCTCTAAAACCTACACGAGAGTGACAATAATGTCAAAATAAGGATAGATTGTACTGAGTTTGTCTTCCAGATAGCTATGTTTTGGTAACTTCAAAGACATTTACACGATGCATCTGTAAGTTCATTAATTACTTAGCATTTCTACGACCACATAGTGCAATTTACAGCAATACACACGTGTACATTAAAAATACTTCAATGGGGTTTATTACAAATATTCTGTTAATACTACTCATTTTGAATAAATTATAAATCGGGGTTGAAACAGCTGATCCACACAATGTTCTTGAGTTGGATTATTTCGAAAAAACAAATGAAAATGGGGTTTTTTTCAATGGTGGACTCTCATTACGTATATTTTCTATAGCATTGTATTTAAATAGCCTGCAAAATAAAGGCAGCCTACTTAGAAATATATTGCGGACATATCTGTGACAGGAAGATAGAATGCATTTTTAACACAAAACGGGCCATTTCCTATCTACAGTTGTACTTAAGACATCTAAAACAGTGTGTCTACTTGTTGTTAAGCTGAGCAGCATGTTATATTAATGGAAACCTATAGATGTTTCCCCTGTTGACATCACAGTAAAGTACATTCCAGTCATCGGGGTCCAGAGGTGACCAATGCATGAGTCGAAAAAGAAAGAAAGGATCTGTCGTTTGGAATGAGCTGAAAGAAACAACGCCGCCTGACCTTTGTCACCTGAGCACTGAAGGAGACGTATGAAATGAAAACCGCTGAGATATTCCAGGCCTTGTGTTTAACATCAGTGGATAATATGCCTGGAACAGACGTAAAGCGATCGATTGTTTCTAGAGCTCAAAGGAGAGATTATGATCAATAAAGCTTTGATATGAAAACCTAAACTCTGTCTCAGACAGGTAATGCAAGATGCTATAATGTATTCTGTTATTTTCAGAATGAAAGAGTTAGATGAAAGCGCTGCGCTGCTTTTTTTCCCTCCTTTCTCTATGTGAATATTGATTATCGAGTTGCAAAATGGAAGACGTGAATCAATATTAGGTAATTTTCTAACACACTGTTCTGTTGCACCATAAAATGCACTGTAAAATTTAACTTTTTTTTAACAAGTTTTAACTACAATTTACTGTGGTTTTATAGATTTTGGAAATTACAAACAATTAGTAACTCATCCCAGTAGAAGTGACCACATTACTTCAATTCTTGCTGGCCGGCACTGGTTACCAATTAATTTTAGATTTTTTTTTAAAGATGTTATTGCTTGTTTTCAAAACCTTACACAGACTTAGATTATTAGCTGACGTTAACTGTTTTTATTGTAGTTATTTTATCTATTTTTGATGCTATATTTTGATTTTTTTGTATTGGTCTGCCTGTTTTTTTAGCATTTGCATTGTGGTTATTTAATTTTGTTCTTTTATATATATGCTATTTTGTCCACTTGGTTTTATTCCGTGTTTTATTTGTGTAGCACCTTCAAAATTACATTTAAAACATCAACATGCAGCATTTGTGGACATGTGTCCTGGCTAAGCAGCTGTTTTCATCAAGTCACTTGATTATGTACATCATATATGAGGGTAATTTTGACATAAAACCACCGTAAAGAGAAGAAAAAAACAATGTTACACGTTATTTGCTGTGCAAGATTGCAGCTTGTTTGCTGTGTTCAATATTTGGGACTTTGTCAGGCCAATTGTTGCATAGAAAATATAAATGAAGTAATTATTTTTTGCTTTGTTTATGTTTATTTAATGTATTCCTAATGTAACTGAACTAATTTTGAGTCAGAATTACAGATCAGTGGGTAAAAATGTGTTTATCAGCATATAGAATAACACTATCAACTGTTTTTTAAGGATGTTGTTTAATACTTTCATGCATTTTTAAGACACTTTGGTGACTAAAGCCAAGTGTTACGCAACGTGTCTCAGCAAAGAAATTTCAAGAAAAAAAGATATCCGAGTCAAAGTCGAGTCCCCTTGAAGGAGCCCGAAGACGAATTGTGGGTGTAAAAGAGGACGAGTGTGGCTTTTGGACACAAATACTTTGTGAAGAGGGGCTTTGAGTTTTGGATGCAAGGTCGTCCCCCAATGCTTCAGACTCTGGTTACTCATGCCTCAAGAATATTCATGTGTGTGCGTGTGTGTGTGTGTGTGTGTGTGTGTGTGTGTGTGTGTGGTAGTGGGGGGAATGATGAGTGTACGTTGTTGTGTGTGTCAGTGTGGTTACTCATGGGACCAGGGGTTCTTTTGGAGACAGACAGCGTTAACTTCAGCAGACACACACACACACACACACACACACACACACACGCACACACAGATTAATCTCTGTCAGGACTCACAGAGCCTCGGGGACACTTGGGAACTAGTTTGTGAGTGGAAGGACGGAGGAGAACATGTGAAAAGGACTCACAAACCTGACATGTACAATTGACATCGGTTCGTACGAAATGGTATCCATAGACTGTGTGGCAAAATGACATCTTCATATCAACGCTGAAGGGCACTGAGGACATTTGAATTTTTGACAGACATAGGCCTGAACTGAGGCTAAACTTGATTGAAGGCTAAAAACAACCATGGCCACAATGTAATGGCATGTATTTTTAAACAACAAAGAATTTGAAATGTCAAAAATCGCACCATTTTCCCTTGAAATGACGTATCGCCAAGTCATTTGATGGCATTTTGACTGCATAAAATTATCATATGCACGATCCACACTGTTTGAATAAAGTATTTCTCAGTTTAAAAGCAGAAATATATGGACACCATGGTGATATTTCTCTACGCTGACTTACCACCCTTACAGATTTGGAATGTTTTGCCAGATTTCCTTGCAAAAGAGATGTCTATTGTGAATCTCTTAAATATTCTTGACACACATGAGAAAATAGAAATAAAAAATTATCAGTTGGCCTGATATTCGCTTTTTTTCCCCAGTAATTTCAGCTTAAGTAGAAAGGAAATGAATAATGTCTAAGAGTGATCAAATATGTATTCATCACAGGCACAAATTGTCACCATTGGAGGGCTGTGTTTTCTGCCAAAAAAGCACAAGGCTGCAAGGACTTTGGTTTCTGCAGGGACAGCAGGCGTACTCATTTGCATTCTGCCAAAGGTCAATCACCAAAATTATTCACTTTTAATCCATCATCGAGCTCAAAAAAGCTCCCAAAACATCTATCCTCCTACAAAACTCATGGCAACTCCTTGGACACAAGCAGCAAACTGGTCATCTCCCGTTGGATCTTTTCATACACCGGCTTGGTTGGAGAGGGTTCCTCTAACTTTGACTGAATTTCAGTTGAAGATCGCAGTGCCAGGAAGCACTGGGTCTCCTCCTCAGACTGCTGCTGCTTGGATTTGGCGTCCATATTTATCGGTTTCCAAAACACCAACACTAAACACTACTACTACTATTACTCGCTCGGCTGTATAAAAACAGCGGCCCTGTGTTTCCGCCGTTGACCGTCGGTCGCCGTAACTCTGCCCCCAGCCTCTGACATCCTCGGTGCTTAGCTCTGGCCAAGCAAAGAGTTAGTGCTTGCTAAGCACCAGTTTTTGGAGCCTAGAATCGGTGCTTAGTTGGTGGAAACACAACTAACTGGTGCTAAGTTAGGCTCTGGCTCCAAACTAGCACTGGAACCAGAATCCAAAGGTTCTCCAGCAGAACGCCACATAGTACCAATTTGATCAATGTTATTCACTTCACCTGTCAATGGTTTTAATGTTGTGGCAGTTCTGTGTATGTCAGTAATTCAGATCATGTTGACAATGAGCCCATGTGATATAGCATGTAACCATTCTGTTCTCAACACTCAGCATCAAATATAACAAAACAGGACTTCCTCTCAAAATTCTGAATGGATACTTGAACATATTTACTCTGCACACACACTCTGTTGAATTAACACACCAAACGTAGGGCAGTTTTCCATCTGCAAGGCGGCCAGTTAACCAGTACACTGATCCACGGAGTAGGAACTGGAACAATACAAGATGTAGATGATGATGGGGCTCAGTACATCACCGAGAGGGTTTAATAATGTGTCATCTTTCTCTTACAGCTGAGTGTGAGCTTTGCTGTGCGCCCGCATGCATGTCTGCGTGTGTGTTTGTCTACAGCTCTGTCACATTTACTGCAAGACGACTGGTGATTCCACTTTTACGCTTCCCGCAGCAACACTTCAACAAACCAAAGTGACAGAACTCACGGAAAGAGTTGAGCCATGAGGGCTCACAGCGGGGAGTGCGCTTACTGGGAGTGTGCTCACGTGCAACCAGTATTGGAGCGTGTAGATTTGCGAGTTCCTGCACGAGTGCACGACAATATGTGTGTCTATAACTGTTTGTTTAGGCCTGGAGCTATAACAGAGCTGGGAGAGCAAAGGTACTTTGTTTCTGCCCTTGACCCAAGTCAATCTGCCATGTTTAGTTCTGAAATGAAGCACATGACGGCTGTGTAGAGCAGCCTACGCACCTTCTGGCCACATAAGCGTCTGAACGTCCTCTCCCACCGATAGCTGCTACTAATCAGCTAAACTGACTGGCAGCTTCTATGTTGCTTACAGTAAACATTTCTTTGGGTGGTAGACAATTGACATAATTCAATATCCGGTAGTTATGTAATGTCTTTGCTCAATGTCGCCCCACAGCTGTCTGATGCAAGTCAGCTGAGTAATACTAACTTTCAGGAAGAAAGTAAAGTAAAAAAAACTGGCCATAAAGCAGCAGCTGAACCATTTTTCAGCCTTATAGCGTGCTACAAAGGAGGGAACAAGGATTTACAGTCTTGATACAAATGGGAAGACAGATGGAGTCAGAGTGTGCTCTGTCCTATGAATCCTGATCACTGTATACACAGACTGTGTTCATAGTCTCACTCTCTCAATTTGGACCTTCACAAAAGTCACTTTTGAACTGAAAAAGTTTCAGGTATAGTTAAAAATACATGCTGTATTTGGGCTATTTCAGGAAAGAAAGAATACTGTGTATGTAATGCATCAAGTTGGAAGAAAATGCTTGTTCTCCAGCCATATTAGTGGGCACCCAAACGCTCGCCCATCTCAAACGACCACTCTAAAATCCTTCAAGATTTTGGCTTAGCTGTATTAAATAGTTTGATTTCAAGGCCAGTGTTTCTTTTTCAAACACATGATAACACCTACTGGCAAGGCGGCCTGTATACTTGCAGCCAGCACTAGGCACAAGTTCCGCTGAACATGTGAAAAGGTTATTTTTATACACAGCTGATGGACAAATTTCCAATCCTCCATCAGAATAACTGCAGGAAAGGCTTGGCTAAGAGAATAGCAGGCAGATTGTATGTAGGAAATGGGGAAAAGTTGTTGAAAAGAAGGGAGTTGTTGCCTTTAAAAAGCAGGAATGCTGTTAAATGCTGTCAAATCATGGTTGATATTATAGCAGTTAAAGCTGCAGAAGTTTCAACAATAAATGGAACAGTAAAGCTCAAATTAGCCTTATTCTTTGACACTGCTTTCATTTACCAGGGCAGCAAGATAAGGGAGTCCTTACACTTTGCTTGAACCAGAACAGTTGTGTTCAAAGGCCTCTTCGAAACCAACCTTTTGAGCAAAAGCAAAAATCTCTTTATTGATTGCCCACTAACAGTCATCTTTTTAAAAAAATCCAAATGTGTTATGATTTTACAAAATTAATCTCCTCCAAAAGATGTCAGGAGTAAAAGCATATTCTGAGTTATTCTTGTTTGAGATGTAAATGCTTCATGCACAAAAATCACTCCACAGAAACATCAGTTCCTGCCATTTACACCTAATTGACATCATGGAAATGGGTGTCTGAGGTGGAACAAACAAAGTTGGGAGGGAACCACAGCTTAACAGGCACACTTTCAGTAATTTGTCCCACCAGTAAACATAATTATTAGATCAGCTTTAAGTGTTTTAAATGTGCTGAACAGACAGCATACCTGCTAGAGTTTGTCACATCACAGAAAAATGTGTTATTAACCACCCAGCAGTTTTTAATGATGAAGAAACTGCCAGAATAATGAATTTAGGTTTGGGGGAAAAATAAACAGTATTCCCTACTCTGAGAGACTAGAGGGCCATGTTGATTGAAAGAAGTGAGACCACAGCCTGTTAATCTTAATAATTAACAATCAGTTTAATCCCATTAGTTATAAATATATATTTATCGATAAAGGGGAAGACAAATGACATGCACGATGGAAAATGTATTGTACATTTGCTGTGGTACCTGGTTTTTATTGCTTAATAGTGTAGTGAATTGAGGAGGCGGTCACCCGAACTATGGACAGCATCGTGGAGGTTCAGCCACCAAAAGGCCACCATGACAAAGACTTCAGTGACAGGTTCAAACCTACAGCTTGCTGGAAGGCAGCAACGCTAACCACTACACCACCATGTGCCAACATTTAGTGTCATCAATGGTCGTAGATGCCCTCCATTACCTGGAAGTTATCTAGTTTTTAACTTAGACGGTGACCTAATGCACAGTAAAATGATTTTACAGGTGTCTGGCAAGGCAAGATGTCCATTGATCCCTGTTTGTCATTAGCTAAAAATGTAATATCCCAATCTGCATATAATTCCTTGGCAAGCTGATACACACTGAAAATTAGCCACGGATTAGCACTGTTTATTCCTATTGGTTTCAATTAAACAAGGCTAACATAACATTACCTGCAATAAAGTTAGGAGGTTGCATGTTCTAAAAAACTTAATAGAGTTATTGTGAGCCACTAATGCTATTGCATTCGAACTTTCATAATGGTTTAGTATTTGTGGGAGGGGCCATGCTAAGTATGGATCCAGTGTGACATCAAGCCATGGCCTCTGGGGTGCCAAAAAAAAATTAGTTTAACCCTCTAATTCTACAATTCAGTACTACATAGTTCAGTCTTTTCAGGTTTTTGGCTATTTTCGCATGTATAGTGTGTTTAGAAAGAGACCTTAACATGCTACCAATTAAGTGTTCTTGAGTAGTGATGTTGAGCATTTTCTTTGTCAATCTAAACATAACCAATGCACAAGCCTTGAGTTGTAGTTCTAAGATGCTGGTTGGCCATAAAAGAGAAGCCCAGAGGCTTCTGCGACTTTAATTTGGTCCTGTGTTGGAGTTCTCTCCGCTGAATGCTTGGAAGATCTGAGGAAAGCCTGAGGGTCACCTGGCAAGTTGTTCACATAAAACAGCGGGAGGCAAAAAGTTATTTACCAGTGTGTAAATCTCAACTCCTGGCCACTGACCCAAGTGCTGCTGAGCAATGATCCCCAATCAAGGAGGAGTTGCACACCAGGGGGCGCTTTTGCTGTTGTGAAGTGGTAGAATTAAATCCATCCACACTGTTAAGGTAAAGGTGAATGTTCTTGGATGAGTGTAATATGTAGAGAGCATAACTGGCTCACAAGACAGTTTTGTGGCTTCACTGGAATGTGTAAATAGGGTTCAGTTCCATTCAGTTTGATTTACATAGCCCCAATTTGCAACCTAAGTCATCTCAGAGAACTTTGCATAGTAAGGTTAAGACATCACAATGTTATATTAGTGAGAGAAACCCAACAAACCCAGCAGTTCTCTTTGAGTAAGCACTGGGAGACACCGAGTTAGGATTCATTTGCACTGAAAATATTTACTCCGGAAAATATGATTTTTTCCATTTCAGAATACGATCAGAACAGAGGCTGTGGAAAATGTATGACTCTCTCAAAGCTGGAGAGTGACTCAGTTTTCAGAGGAGAACTGTCTGTGGGACTATTATTGCAAATGAAAATGGCTGAATACTGGGACTTCCTAAAATATGACTACTTTGCTATTATTTTTCATGTAGTGTTGTGGGGATACATTAGCAATTAACAGTTCAAGTGGACCCTTATTGTTCTGGATATTTGTTCAGACAATGTGAGTACAAACAGAAATTATGCTCCCAACTAGGGCAAATGGTACCTAATAACCCCTAAGAACTGATTAAACTCTTGAAAATCCCTCAATATCTGGATCAAAAGAAACAATTATTTGCTATTTTTTTCTATATTTGGGGTTATTAGGGAAGCGAAGAATGGAAAGAGAGCAGAACCAATGATCCCAGGTGGTGTTGAACTCAGGTTTCCAAAGATGAGGACCTCTGACCTCCCCTCAAAGAAAAACTGAGAAAAGAAATGAATAAATTGTGCCTTCATTCCTTTGAACATTTCACCTGTGTATTCCAGGTCAGTACACTGAAAAAGACCAAGAAACAAAAGCTTCATGTGGCGGCATTGTCAGAAAAAAATGGCAGCTACAGACAGCATTTACATTTCTATAGGCACATTATTAATATGAATGCACGCATTCATTTGCGACATATTTCAATGCTGGGGGTCTGAACACTTGACAGAAAATCTGTATGTAGCTATTTCTGGATTCAAGTTCATTACAGAAATGAAAAGTTTAAGGTGTGAATCTTCAATTTTGTGCATTGGAAGTGTACTAATTTGGAATAACCACTATGTGATGTGTTGAGCATTTTGGAATAAGAGCAGCCTTAAACCACAAAAATGAGCTTTTCAGTTGATCTAATGGCACTAGGTCAGGGATGTCAAACTCATTTTAGTTCAGGGGCCACATAATAATCTATAAACAACCACAACTCCAAATTCTTCCTTTGTTCTAGTGCAAAAAAGTGCATTCTGAAAATATTCACATTTTTAAAGAATTATCGTTTTCCAAAACATTATGTACAAACTGAAATGTTCTACAAAGTAACAAAACATTTAGTCACAGGTGTCTGGAACTGAATGATATGGTAATTTACTTTAAAAAAAGACAAAAAAAAACCTGACAAAATATAACAAAAACAAGACAGAAAATGACAAACGCGAGAAACAAAATGATAAAAAAATGAGACAAATGACATAAAACAAAAACAAAAGAGAAATAAATTAGACAAATGAAGCTACAAAGTGACAAAAAATGGACAAATAACACAAATGAGACAAAAAATGACAAAAGCATGAAACAAAAACGAAACAAAAAAACGGATAAAGCAAAACACAAAATGATAAAAATGAGACAACACCTGTGAGACAAAAAGGAACCACAAAAGGATAAAAAACAGAAACAAAATTACAAAAATATAAGAGAAACGATAAAAATCAGACAAAAAAGGACAAAAAACCCCAACAAAAACAAGACAAAATATTACAAAAATGAGACACAAAAGAACAATGAACAATCTAGCATTTTATTTTATGATCAAAACAACTTGTCAGGTTCTCGGAATTATTGCTTGGTGTCAGATTGGACCCTGTGGTGTGCCAGTTTTGGCCCACGGGCCGCATGTTTGGCACCCCTGCACTAGGTGGTCATAGACAGGGTACAAATGCAGATGGTGGAAAGATGCACTTGAATAAATAATTTTAGAAATAAGTTTGCTTTTTTGTTGTAAATGATAGAGGAAAACTGGGAAGTGAAATGAGCAGTTTCTGTTATCATTCCTGTCTTGTACAAAATTGAGAAGCATTGAACCCAAACATTTGTTACTGTGGTACTTGCACCATATGACAGACACTGCAGAGTTAATTTAATAGGGGCCAGTAAGGTGAGATTTCAGCCGCCACTTATAACTTATTATTGGTACCACCTGAGTTGCACCGTGGGCATTTTGGCACTTATTAAATGTTGCACACTGCATTGTGGGAATCATTTACCAAAAGTTGTTGAAGTTGCATGGATGCTTCTTTATTAGCTCCATTGGAAAACTTTTTAAACCGCTGTACAGTTGATATAGTGAATAAAATGGCAGTCAGTCAGTGTAGCACCCTATGTTGTAAACATGAGATTATTTAAGTCACAGCTTGTATTTTGCAACTAGTTAACATGTTACCAGAGATGTCTTAAAAGTAGCAGTGGAGAAATCCAAATACTGAGCTAAAAGTAATGGATAAATTGTCAAAAACAGCTCCCTAAAGGTAGCAGATAAATAGTTGAAATAGTAACCCCGAAGAGGTAGAGGAATGGCTGAAAAAGTAAGTTGAAAAGTAGATAAATGGTTGAAAAATTATAGTAAAAAAGTGGAAATAGTAACCTAAAAGTAGCTGGTAAGTGGCTAAAGCAGTTAGGTAAAGCAGAGAGATGGTTGTAATAGTGGGGTAAAAACTTAAAAAAGGTTGAATAAAAGGTTGTAATAGTAAAAATGGTTGAACTACTTAGGGGGTAAAGTGAATGAACATTAAAATGCCCATAACTCAAGTGCTAAGGTTAATTATTGGACATTTTCTTTATCGAAGAAAAAACAAAATAAAAAAAATCATCCTCTCAAGGTAGTCTGACTATTAGTGCTGTAAAATGTTCTTCTGTTGTATGATAATGAAATAATGTGAAATAATGAACTCATGTCCCCTCAATGCAGGCGTGCTAACCAGTTAAAACACATCTAAGCTAACATATATGAGACAATATGAGATATCAATGCAAAATACCGGAATGTTACTTTTAGAATCTATTAGACAAAATCAAAAATATTCCATGCCACCTGTTTGTTTCTTACCTAGAGGGTTATGTTTTTCCGCCTTTTTTTTCTGCAAATGATGGTGACATTAAACCTTTCTCAATTAGCCATCTGGGGGTCGATGCTGAAATAGCACTGACTGTAATCACGCTCCCTCTACCCTGCTTGCCAAATACTCTCTAACCGGCTGGGCTCTCCAGCTCCCTGCTCTCCAGCGTCCTTACGCGCTTGATAATCACTCTGTGGAAAATGGTCGCAAATCTGTCCGTGTTTGTGTGTGTGTGTTTGTGCATATCACAGTTAATCTTCCTGTATGAATGACTCTGCCTGTGCAAATACGCGATTGTGTGCGTGAGAGCCTTTGTGCGATTGATGATCACCGAGTGAAAACATTTAGATTGCCTGCTTCTTGGTGCCAGTCTGGATTAGGCTGGCGATGAGACCATTCCACTTTGATTACCGTTTTGGCATTTAACCTGCACGGGTAACAGGAAGGGGAGGGGGCATCGGCAAGCGAAGGCTCGGTGGACCAGACTATCGGTACATGCATACGCACACACAGTTCAGATAATTGACTCATCATGTCTTTGCCAACACCTCCTCTTTTTTTCTGTAACTCCCCACCCCCACCCCGCTCCTTCTGCCTCAACTCGTTCACACTGTCTGCACTGCTATGCACTCAGGGCGCAGTAAAGCTATTTGGATTAAAAGCATCAGCCATGTGTGACGTGTGAAATTCTCTCTCTCTGTCTGTCTCGCTATTTATGCTCAAAGGCACCTCTGCATCAGGCTAGCGAGCTGCATGAGCCGCTTGACTCAGACACTGTATGCAAATCGAGCGATTATCTCACCTCCACAGAAACCTGTTATTACTGTGTTGCATAATGTGTTTTATAATGTACTTCTGGATGTACAGTGGGGCGGGGATACTTAACGGGTTCAAGGATGTGGCAGAAAGTAAACAAACAAGTATTTTTTTTTTCTCACAGGTGGTTGCAATGTAAGATAATTTACCACAATTCCATCCGTATAAGGTGCAAAACCTGCACATGATGCATAATATTAATGCATATGAATAATTGTCTTGAATAGTGGCTTGAGACTTTATCTTTGCAAAACAGTTTCATCTAACAATATAAATATATATTTCATCACCTGCCCTTTCTCTGATATTGTCATGGAGATACTGCCGTGACTCTTATTACCGTAAATAATAAGTCAAACAATCTTCTGAGGCAGGTTGTTGAGTAAATTTATTCCACCGCAATGGAAAGAGACAAAATTCTCTCTCTCCAAAGAACAAGAATGACAGCTTTTTAATGACATGACCGTGAACACAAAACTCTTTTCCTATCGGCTTGTTGTGAAAAGCCCCTTGTAGTTTGTGAGGTTTTCATACCATGCAAGAGACTAAACAAAACAGCCTCCCAGAGATGTAAAAGTATTTCCCTAGAGGACATGGAGCATAGTGTGCATTCTATAAGTTAACCAAGGAACCTCTTCAGGCTGAAACTCTATACCTGGAGAGGCTACAAGTTCTCTGTTTTGGAACATAGTTGTGTCTCACATCGCTATTAACAGTAAGGTAACTAAACCAAACTTCCCTAAATGCCTCACATGCAGGCTATAGTAGATGCCAGCGATGCAGCTGTGCACAGGGAAGCCTCTAGTCTCCACTCAGTTACTGCAGTGCAGCAACTTAGGCAAACAATTAGCATCAAAACTGTGAAATAAAGTGTTGTGTTGTCAGATTTACCCAAGTTGAAAGCAATAATTTCACCTGCACGGGCTTGTAAACATTTTAAATGGCAATGTCGCAGTTGATAGTGCTTATTTAATTGCGATTTCGAATAATATTCATTTCCTTTTGCACTGTTAGTACTGCAGAAATTACTGATTTTTCTTCTTTGCTAGCTTAGTCAGTGTCTCTCTCCCTGCACCTGTATGCTAATAAGTGTATCTGAGCCTTTTTTTGGTTTGTTTTTAAATAATAGGCTATAGACTGCGTCATCTGTGAAACACAGTAGCAGCTAAATGGATTATTTCACACGTCGGGCAGGGAGAGTGCAGCAGGTACGATGCCAGATGGAGGGCCACCAAAACCGTCCTAATGATAATCACGCACCCTCACAAATGCAACCAGGTGAAATTTTAACACGCTCCAAAAAGGGTCACAGTCTGGAGCCCTGAAAGCATTTACACATGTAGTTACTAGACCCTCATTCGGCTCGACACAGGAACTAGAAGACAATAGTGCTGGAGGAAGGATATCTGATCCATGCTGCCATCCCACCCACTGCTAAGCTAACACACTGCTGCAGGGAACTCAACCTGGCTTTTTGTGGCCGATTGTTTTATCTCTGGACACCCACAAAACAGAAAGTTTCTAGGGGCTCTCACACTTTCCTCAACAAGCTTTGTTATTCACCTCAAGGAGTGAACCAGTTATAGCTTTTAGGGTGATTTGTGGCTCTGGAGGAGCTGTCTAAAGTCTGCAAAAATAACGTAGGAGTTTGGGGTTTGTAGGCATTTAGCAAGCAAGGGGAGTCAAATTAAATGATGCTGTTGTTTGTACTCATGGAAATGCAACATCCTGTGTGTTTGAAGCTTGATTTAGCTTTATCTGTCTTGCGACTCCCTCGATTTTATAACTGTTTTTATTGTAATTGTCAGCAGGTTCCTGCACCACACACATAGCAGCAACAACTGCACTCGAGTTCAGCTAAAAATATGGGAGACTAATAATTACTCAGTGGAAAATAATAAATGCTAAAAAATGTATAAACCCGGATCTCTCTTTTGCAATGCAGTCCTTGTCAGTGCGCGCATGTTTGCATATTAATGTTGGCATTTAGCTCAAAGCACTGCTGTGTCTAGGAACAGCCTCTCCAGCATCTTCAAACTCGTGTCTAAAGATGGTAAAATATGCAAATGCAGCCTGAAACTATATCTTAGCTGTCAAAATTTCACTATGATGCCGCATATTTAGCCACTACCAGGTTTTTAGCTCAGTTTTCTTTTTTTTTAGATGACATTTTTTGCAGCAGAGCAAGCAGCTTAGCCCCTGGATGATACTGTGTCTATCATTTAAAGGTCAGGGCAATCTCTACAACACTTGCTTTATTCCTTTCAGGGTGTGAGAGGGCGTAAATTAATGTTTTCCTGAGTCCGTAAGTGACATTTGTTTATATTTGTGGTCTTGATGCCTTATGATGATCACCGTCTGGAGCTTGTAGCTGGCCCCGGCGGTTTATTTACTGCTATATCACCGGTCGTGTGCGCGTTTTCGCTTTGGCATACAGCTCTGGCTTTAAATCTCAGAGGGGTGCGCGTGCCTCCTCTGCCTCCTTTGCCTTCTTTGCCTGTGTACGTGTCCCTATAGTTCATGAATAACTCTTGCTTTAAGATACTGAGAGTGGATTCGGGCGAGGGGGGGAACATAAATCTGAGGCTGACACCCTCAGTGAAAGTCATTAGTCAGCCGTCACCGACCCTGGCCCTCTGCCATGTCACGGAACCACCCTCCCTCTGCCTCCCTTCTCTCTCTCCCTGCCTCCCTAACAAGGGCTATCTCGCTCGGCCATAGCCTCATTCCTCTAATGGAGCCAATGAAATCAAGAGGAGGATTCATGTTGCTGCAGCCTGTTTGGAGGCTTAGGGACACACACACATACTGTATATAGTACTGGATTTAAGTAAATGGATATTATGTTGTAATTAGTTATCTATATTTAGCAGGAAAGTATTATATTGAGTTACAGTGCAAAGATAATGGAGACATGAGTCAGTAAAAATCTTGATTAATAATTCACTACTAGGTTTAGAATCTAGAAGGGGAATAGATAATCATCATCAATTCCATCCTGACTAACTTTTTTACTTTCACAGGCATGCACAAACTTTAGAAGGAAAAAAAAAAGGCCCACACAAGAGGGAGAAACTGGTGTTCAAAGTAAGAGCAGGAAATATGTTTACCAAAGCGCAATCCAATTCATTGTGACAGGGCACTGAGGAGAAGGTAGCAGCGTGTGCTGCAGCAAAGTTCAGAAGATTTAAAAAGGTCCTTTTGTACCTTCAGTGAATGTGATTGATGTTGGGCAGGCCCCGAGAAAATGGGTGGCTCATCCGTTGCTATTTTCAGAGGAAAGAGTGATTGAGGCTTCTTCCTTTTTTTTTTTTTTTTTTTTCAAGACTCACTTTCTAGTGAAATTGAGAAAGATGCACACGCTCTCTGGGGAGCTGGCAATTTCAATTTGCTCAGGGAAGGACGTGCATTTACAGCCGACAATATACAAATGCACACTGCTCTGCTCCTGAGGACACAGTGCTGGATATTGTCTAATCCGGGAGTGCATGTCTGTAATTGGAGATTACAGGGGTCAGACTGTGAATGGATCAAGGCCTGGATCAATTCAGAATGCGTTTAATTTGCCACAAATGCAGAGCTCTCATTGTCTGTCCGGTGGCCTTTTATTAGGTGGAATTTAATCACTGCATTCAGGCCTCATCAGCAGCAGGAGGGACAGGAAATTAACTGCTTAGAAAATATTAGTCAACTTTGTCACGCTGAATACAACTTAATTGTGTTATAATCCTTCAATAGAATTTTATTTTGTTGACACAATACCGGCCAATAAAAGCTAAAGCTAAACAAGCCCAGGGCAACGTAAACATGTACAGTTCTATTAAGAGTATATTTGGCAGTGCTGTTATCATTTGTGCTGATTTTAAGCTGTTCTTTGCTGGAGGTTTTTTGTACCGCCTGCAGAAAAAGGAAGGTGCTCCTGCCAAAAATAAATTGAATGTACTGTGCTAAAGATTTATGCTACTGTAGGATGTGCAAACTGGGAGTGTTTTGCATGTATAAAAGATTTTGCAGCCCTTCGTGGCCCTGCCAGTATGAATACAACAATGGCACATCGTTACATTGGCAGTTCTGTACCAACTAAGGCCATCTTCAGACAAACAACTGCACAGCATAAATTAAAAAAAAATCAAACCCACTTATTCATTTTGATAAGACCACAATGTTGGCACAGTGAGGGTGACAATGCAGAGAGCATGGGCTAAAAAATGCAGGGTTATCCTGCAGAAAGTGGCGGAACGTTAGTCACAATCCAGAGCGACGCCATTCATCAACGCATATACGCTGAGGCGACACACATTCCTGGAAGATTTTTGCTGTAACCCAAATTACATAATTCTACTGTCTTGACAATCTACTATTTGTGGCTGTTGAGGCAGGAGACTAAAACCAATGTCGCTGTGATAACTTTTAAAAAGCTTAGAGTAAAAATATTTTAATTATAGTGAAATGGGATTCAACAACTCATCAAACGCACCTTTAAATTCATGGATCTTTAGGTTCAATCAGTTTTACTGGCCTCAAATTGTATCTTCTCATCACTTTATCTTTGATTTCAGAGCCCCATGTAACTCAAATATCAGAATCTAGCCCTGTACATACCAGTATGGCATATTTTAGGTCAGTGGCTCCCAACTTCAGAGTCCGTCCTTGATGGCAGAGGTATCCTGGAAAACAAAGCCCAAGCAAAACACAAAATTTGGGATCAATTTCATCTTCATACTGCACACGTATTAAATTAATATACTAAATAGATGTGGAGAAGATTGCAGAATATTTCTGTCTGAAATATCATGAGGTAAAAAAAAATAGTAAAAACAGACGTCAATATTATACTTACTTTGTGGCAAAAAAATAAAAAAAATTGGCTCTACCATTAACAGATTAATTGCACAGGGTTTTAATGCAGCAATGTGATCAAATTAGGGATATTCAGACTAATAGCCAAGTTTCAGTTTAATTTAAAGAAACTTTTAGTTATTGCATTTTGACACAATGAGAGCGTTCATAAATGGATCTCAAAATGTCCAATAAAGTAAAATTAATCTGTATTAATATTTCATGTTTCCATATTCCCAAAACTGACTCCATCAATCTATCCATCCATCCATCCATCCATCCATCCATCCATCCATCCATCCATCCATCCATCCATCCATCCATCCATCCATCTTCAGTGTAAGGTCACAGTGGTAAAGGCTAACAAGGGTATTCTCAACAGCTCACCCCCAACAACATTTTCCAGTTCCTCCAGGGGGCTCCTGAGGCGTTCCCAGGCCAGATGAGATATGTAATCCCTCCTGGGACTTCTAAATCTACCTCAGGGTCTCCTTCAATCTGAACATGCACAGAAAACCGTCAAAGTAAAAGCGCCCAGGAGGAATTCTAATCAGATGCCTGAACCACTTCAGCTGGCTCCCATCGACACAAAGGGGCAGAGACTCTACTCTGAGCTCCCTCTGGATGAAGCCTCGCAATGGAGGAAAATAATTTAGAGTGCTTATATTTGCATTCTCATTCTGTTGGTCACTAACCAGAGCTCATGGCACAAAGAATATAAAGCGACAGTTCTGTCTTCCAGTTCAACTACCTCTTCACCAAGACGGTCTGGGATAATTCCTGATTCTGCACGGATCTTCCTGCCCCTCCGATCATCCATTCATGTCATGAGCACAATTCCAAGACACTTAAACTCCTTTACTTGGGACAGCAATACAGTTTTTCCAGCAGAGAGCCATTGCCTCAGATTTAGAATTTTGTGGCTCTCATCCTGACCACCTCACAGTCAGCTGCAAACCACCCAATGACATGCTGAAGGTCACGATCCAGTGAAATCAACAGAACCGTGCCATCTCTGTGGTTCCCAATCTAGACACCCATCTCACCTTCGTTGCATCATGAGATTCTGGCCATTAATATCACAAACAGGACTAGAGATGAGGGGTAATCTTGGTGGAGTCCAAACCCCATTGAAAACATGTTTGACTATGTGCCAAGGATATGGACACAGCTCTTGCTTTGGTTCCACAAGGACCAGATGGGCCCGAGTACTCAGCCTTGGTAACCTATCCTCCCTCAATCTCCCCCAAAGCGCCAACCGTGGGATGAAAAAGACATGCAGACTGGTTGGTAAACTCACAACCCCATCAGCAACTCTGCATGGGCAAAGAGCCGGTCCACTTCCACAATCAGGACAGAATCCACACTGTCCCCCCTAAATCTGCAGTACGACAAAATGTCAATGCCTCCTTTACAGCACTCTGGAATAAACAAACCTCCAACTAATCAAACTGCCACAAACAATTTGGAAACAGTGGCCCTGCAGAAAGTTACTAAATACCATAAGCTGCATGAGGTTTCTTCAAATTTGCACATTTTAGTCAACACTCAATCCAAGATACGGGTCTCAAGTTCCTCTATTGTTCATATTTTATGTATTAATTAGATTCGTTTAACTACAAAAAAATGTAAATAAAATGTAAACATCCTCGTCCCAAGATAAGACTGTGCAACTGAACTTTATCACTTGATTCTGTTAATATTCAAGTCAATGATGGATCCAATCGAATGAAAATGTGAGCACAAACACCAGCGGCTCTACAAAGAGAATGAACATCAAAGTCAGTATCAAATATATAACTCGGTAGGCTGCGTGACGTTCCTTGTGACAATTCACGCTTTAATGCCGAGCTCTTGATGCATGACCTAAAGACGTGGTAAAGCCTTTCCACATGGGTAGCATCGAATGAAAAGCAAAGGTCAAGCCGGTGTTTTTGTATTTTCAGAAGCATTATAGAAGGGTGCCAACCTGTCGACATGCATATATGCTCAGGAAATGCATCCACACACACACTGTATATGCAATATGTGCTTATGTTTGACTTGATTGAGAGTCAAGGAGGATCAAATCAACCGCTCAGAGACCAGAGGCAGGTGAGATGAAAGGGAAACTCGAGGAAATAAATAAATAAAAAAACAAACAAGGAAAATCTCTTTTTCCTGGCCATCCTCTTTCCCTTTCTGCGGTCCCTTTAATCTCCTTCATGGCCCGCTGAACAATCACCACACACACTGAATCGAGGCGACAGAGAGCAGCTGAAGTGCTAGTCGAGGGCCTTGCATACAGTATGTGGCCGATTTGAGTGTCCGTCCTGGCTGTTATGTGTCTCTGTTTGTCTCCTTCAATCACAGCTGTCACAAATGTTTCGCTGCAGCTGCCGCGCAGAAATAATTAGCTTTTTTTGTCTGACAAATAAATGCACTCCCTCTTAGTGAGAATATGAGACCTCAAACCAATTTAGACAATTTCTGAAGGATTATGCTTCCTTGGGAAACAAGAGAAAAACCGTAGGTTGATCTCACCCACTCTGTTACCATGGACACACTTGAAAATTCCCTTTTTTATTTATTTCGCGACCCACCAAGGGTACCTTTTGAAAGCGTGTATGTGTCCAAGATAGAGTGTTCGCTTGTCTGATGTTTGTGTAATTATAACATAAATCTGTTTTGCAACCTGTACACCAGCGCTCCTTAGAAGAACAATTATCTCAGAGTGATGAACAAGCTGGGAAGCATATTGTCTTTTGATTCTCGGCAGTGTTGTCCCTGCTCAGCAATTGGAATATTTCTGCTTTGATGCTGCCACATCTTCATTGATTCAGTGATGCCCTTGGAGACCTGCAGTCTGTTCCCCGGACACCTGAGAACTAAATGACACTTTTCACGCCAGTATAGAGCTGCAGAGTAGTAGAAGCTGCATATTAAAGCAGTGGGACTCCTTTATGATTCAGGAAAATCTAGGTTCAGCTGCTTATGTGTGCAGACATTCTGCAGTCATGGCGACCACATTTGGACAAAGGCATCAAAAAACAAATAGGCAAAGTGTAATCATTTTCATCTGAGAGTGGCCTACTCACTCATCATTTTTTTTTCTTTGTCGCAATCTCTTCAAAGACCCAATACGCAAACAAAACATCAAATATGTGACACATTTACTTTCCATCTCCAATTTTTTTTGGCCATTCACTGCTGTGCATGAACACAAACACAAACTCACAAAAGCAAGAAGCAAACAAAGTAATCTAAAATTGTCTAAATTGCTTCAAGGTCTCAGGCAGCTCCAGCTAAAAAGCCACGACATTTATGTAAAGCAGAAAGGAAAATTATTCTCAGCACGACGGCTCCAGCGAGACATTTCTGTGATGGGGCATTGATTGGAGTAAATTTGAACCATTTCACTGCCACAATACTCATAAATAACTAACTGGGATGAAGTTGAAGAAGCGGAGTATTTCGGTTCGTGTGGCAGACACATAGAGACACATGAACATTTGCTCTGTTTTGCCGTACAAAAACCAGACTTGTTTTATTTCTCCCATCGTTTCACTGATTTTTACACTCTAGGATTGACATTACTGTGATTCATGGGAGCTGTTGGCTTTTTGGTGCCTTGCTCAAGGTAGTTCCAAGCTGATTCCTCCGCAAATCGCCTCTCGTCTTTTTTGCTAAATTCGAGTGACTCTTTCAAGGCTTTTTAGTGCCAGCTCAGCGCTTTAATTTGACTGAACCCAGCTCTGATAGATATCAGAAGGGGCTGGTTGAACACTTTAATGACCTCTACATTAAGAGTGTAGTTACTAAAGGGATGCATTCATTTGAATATCCTCCACTGTCAATTCATTAACTCCCTCTGTGGTATTTACACACACCATTTGTGTACAGAGCAAGCAAAAATGGAAATACGAACTGAAAAAAAAAAGCTATTCACAGCTGCAGTTGTAGCTGATGGACGGCGGTTTGCCTCCATGAGGGTGCAGCGCATTTGGAAACCTGCAACGTGCGATTTAACTGTGAGCAGGGAATGGATGTCGGTGGCACAGTAATAGGGGGGCCGGGTGGAAGGAAAGGATGGCTTGGCTCAGGATGAGAGTCGTGCACCCAGTAATGGATGCCAACTGAGGGGTAATCATGGCACCAAAATTAGTCCCGTCAGTACTAGGAGAGTATGAAATATGAAAGTCAAGAATTCTTCTGCTTTAACAATCTTGTAGAAGAACTTTATGCTTCAAAAGTAAAATACGAGGGGGAAAAAAAGAATCCCTGAGTTTGGTTCTGTTTGAATTTTTCGGTCTGTGGCCTGGTTGCATACTGTGGATGTTCTGTGCGAGAAAACAGGGCCAATTACGCAGGCCTCTCAGTGATAATCAGAGTGTAACGGCCTCAAATACTTGGTCTTTGACAGTTTATCATAGGGGACCACCAGGCACTATGTGAAACTGCAAATGGTATGAGCTGTAAAAGAGACAAAAGAATTTACTAGACACGTTCAAATATTCTTTCAGATCTTCATGTCTCTGCTGCTGTTTAGAATACAAAATAAATTCTTGCAGTATTCCCGGGGCAAATGGCTGCTTGAACATTTTTGGTGGGAAAATCCAAACATATGCGCAGTAGTCTAAGGGGAGAGAAAAACATTCTTTGTTATGTGATTTTCAGCTGTAAAAATACTATTGCAAGGCAGGACAGTCCGCAAAAGGTTGAGACAGATCGACAATCAGTTTAGCTGCATTGGCACAGCAGACTTGTAGTGATTTTCACCACCCTTAATGTTTTTTCCCCCTCATTCTGAAAGAATGAGGCAAAATATGCAATGGTAATAGCCATCTTGGAGTTGGGGATGTATATTGTGGAACATGAGAGATGTAGTCAAGTTTAACACAAAAATAATTAGCACTTCATTGTCCTCATAGTAAACTGTGAATTCCTTGAATTGGACAAACATCCAATTTGTAATTCACACAAATCAAAAAGGGCATATCAAAATAACTACTGTACATATGTTTTTTCCATGATCACGTCCAATGGGGTGCACCAGAAATGGTGATACGTTCCCTCTATATTGCTACACAGACCTGAAAATACACACAACTAAGTGCTAGCTTATAATATTGCAAACTAGCAGCTGTAAACACTTATTTCATTAAGAGCAGATCTAGACAAAACTAGTACAAACCTATGTTTACGTGCATATGTCACACAGTAGTTGTAAATTTGGTTAGTTTTCTTCATAAATGTTAGATTTTCAGTTATTAATTGATGGTGGTTAGTTGTCCTGTGCTAATGCTATTGGTTTAATCAATGGACACATGCAACTGGCCACAAGAGTGACTCTATTACATAGACCGCTGGGTTACAGAAGTCTTGTCCTTGCCAATCCAAACTTGATTTAACAGATGAGCACCGGTCGGAAGTCATAAAGTGTCACACGAGACTTTGTCATAGTGGAGATTTCCCAGCCAAATTCCCACAATCCGCTCTGCTGACCAACAGGAAACTGTCCGCGTACTTTGATAACGATGCTATTAAACAGTAAAAGGCTCCACCTGGTGCTGAAACCAGGTACTACAGCTAATCTAGAATACCTGAAGCATGTATTATCAAGGAAAATGATAACTATTTAATGCCAGGTCAGGTCAGGGATGACAAAAATTTCAACAAATTTTCCTGCAATTTCCTGTTTTTAAACACCTGGTTGAGTTGTCCCTAAAATCAATTAAAAAGTGATGATAATCATGATCTTGATGTCGATTAAAAAAAATGTCAATATGATGTTTATAATTATGCCTTCCCAGGAGATCCTAAACATTACAGAAAGTATTTTAACTGTAGGTGAGTTACACCAAAAAGTCAAACTGAGCATACAGTGGACCAGTATCACAAAACCCCACATAAATAACCATCACTATACGCACATTTTATGTCTGATTTAATATTCAAAGACCTTAACAAAAATGCATTCAGGCTTCATAGTCAGATTTGTCATTAACAGTAAATTATCTCCTTCTATGTCTTTCTTCTTGCTCATATCCTCCAGGTACCTATTTTTGTATATTACAACTTACAGCCAGTCACACATTAATTTATGCATCCTTGTTGCATGCATTCACAGCTTGGAAAGTCAGAGTAGTGTTAAAACAGAGGGCTGAAAGGCTGGTTTTAAACAAAAGATTTTTTAAAAAATCAGGTGTAGTTTTATGTGACTCTTTCCAATTTTATGTGCACCTCCCTTCAGCATGTTAATTTTAATAATTTGGGGAGCCCATCAGTGAAAAGGACACACTGTTCTGGACCAGGTGAGAGGGAAAATATACTTAAAAATATTCACAGGGATTTCTTCACACACTAAAAAAGTGGGAGCAAGTCCCTAGATAATAGTCCTATCAACATATTGGGCCTAAAGATAATATCTGCAAAAGTAGGGAGCCTAATTATAAGTAAGACTTGTATAACCATTCACAGTTGGAAGGTTTTCAACTGTAGTTTCAAACAGTTTGACTAATTAATGTCAGTTAAATGAGGTCCGCCATATTTTTTGAAAGGTAATTATATCGTTTTACGATTCGCTGACCATTTGTCACCACTGAGTATAAATTAGTTCTTGTCTGCCTAATTGTGGCTGAGCACACTGGGGAAAACGTAGGAGGATGAAAGGAAGGATCCCAGAGATAGTTCAAAGTTGGAGACATTAGGCTAAAGATGATATGCCCAGGGGGGCAAAAGCAGCAACTTGAAAGTAAAGTTGGACATTGAGCTTGCTAAAACACAGATAGAACGCTTTGTTAACTTTTGAAACAGCGGAACAGATGCTGTCTACTGTACTGTGCAGAAGCCTACAAAAGACTAAAAAACTGTGTCACATCGACAAGCAGCCTTTGTCAGTTTCGAGGCTTTTCATCATGGAGCTGCTCACACGTCTGATCCAACAGGATCAGACAGATTTTCTCGGGATAACGTCAGACTGCTTTGATGTTATTAAAGGACCAATACAACAGCTGCAATAAGCAAAGGTTGTCTGACTGATCATTTCATTCTGGTCTGAGGTGGATAATAGGTATACCCTCCTAACAGGAAACAAAATCAAGCCTTTTTTCAAACCTCATTAGGTGAAATTCTGACTGGAATAACATACTTACGAGCTGCCGTGAGGCTATACATTGTCATTTTAAGGAAAATTGGATTTCTGTTTCTAAAGAAAGTGATGGCCATTGCAGAATAAGCAGTTTGAAGTGCCACACACCGGAAAACAATAAAGTCAACACACACTCGAGTGTTGAAAGCAGTCGAGTTTTGCTTTTAAAAGCTTCATTATTCAATGCTTATCCGGCTATACCCACATCCACCTGCACGGTACAAATATATACAGTGAATTATTCTAGTTTAAACATCAAATCTTGGGAAGCATTGAAAAATGATTTTGATTGTTGATGAATCAGAAAACGGTTAAAATGTGAAGTTGGTACATTTAAATGCCTTATTTCGATTTGCAATCATGCTTTTTATATAGCCTTCGAGTAAAAAAGTGAAACCTATGTAGAAATTGCCTTATACTTCCATTCTTTCTAACAGCCAGCAGGGGGTGACTCCTCTGCTTGTAGAAAGAAGTCTGATTGTATAGAAGTCTATGAGAAAAGGAACTTATTAGTTGATTTGTTAAAATGGGAAACATTACCAGGATGAATTTGTGGTGCTTTGTGTGTGCTAGTTTTACAGCTCCTTCAGGACAGCACAATGGAAATTTTGTAAAATACTGGCCCATTTAAAGTAAAATAAATGATAAAGTAGTGTGATTAAGGTAGTGGCTACCTTGTGATTGACAAGTTGTGATCATAGTATCCTTAAGTTCTTCAGTCAGATCCTCCCCTCACTTGTCATAACTGGTTTCAAAAGACCAACATGGTAACGGCCAAATTCAACGTCAAAACTGTAGTCAACAGGCTAAAAGTTGACATTTGTCATTACATCCATCCTTTATATATAATCTATGAATACATATTGATTATATGCTCTTTTGCATGGGGTGCTATTCCAAACAAAAGACCTTTAAAATGCCTCTCTTTTTTTGCAGTGAAACCCACACGTAGAGGGAGTTTGTAGTATCTTTAAATTCTTGCATGTCTGCACCCAGTGAGTCTTTACACCCAACCTGCTTCTTGTCAGCAGTTTTGTTGGAGTGGAGTCTTCCACACTCGCTTGAGAGGTGGCTGCCGCCTGCCACATCTACGGTAGGCATCTGGGACAGCCTTTCACCTCAGTCTTGCGAGGCTGGGTGCCCATCAGCCCGATGTCAAACCCCCATTACTGTCTGAGTATCAGCTGTCGACATGTCAAAAGGACTCCGAGGAGGAGCCACTCACTGAGGGGCTTTTCTCACTTTTGTTCTACTTCTTTTCATTTATCAACTCTCACTCCCTGCCAGAGCCTGATATCTAAAGATTGAAGGTCTTTGTGAGTCTCTGACAGTGTCTGTCACTGGATCGCATTGCGTCTCCTTTACTTGAGGTACTTCTAAGGTGGAGTAATAGAAACTTGGGAAACTTAATGTTACAGCTGAGTGAGCTTTTTTCCAAGGGGAAAGTTAAACGACTTTTAGAAAAGAGGGTTGGGAGAAACAGCGATGCAAAAAAAGATTAAAAACATTCTTCGATTATGCCCTTTTTTTGAAAACACACCCTTATTTGTACATATATTTTCGGCTGTGTGGAGTCCGTTGCACTCGTGCTCGGTTGTCTTGTCTGCTCAAACTAAACTGTGAATCCCAGCGAGGAAAAGCTTAATTACCATTTGATGAGTTTGAGAACAAAGCTGCTGCGTTACAAGTTCAAAATTGGATATTGGTTTCTGGTGCTGTTGCTATAATTTGGTCTTGACTGTGTTCAGTGTTTCAGTCCAAATTGTTCTGTCACTAGAGGTTATGCGGGTAAAAAAGAGACGACCTCTACAGAGACGAAGGTCTCTAATTATCTTATACCTTTCTAACGGTGAAATTGTGAGGCTGGAGTCAGCTTGACAAGAAAACAGGGAATATTTATCAAATTGATGGGGGAAAAAAAGAAATTTCTGGTACACAAAGAGCTTTTATCAGTGAGAGATCTGAAAGAAGAAGAATAAATAAATGGTCTATTTTATGAGATCAAACGGCAAATCTATATGCACAGCTTCTCCAGGTAAACATAACCTATCAAAGCAACAGCAATGCAACAGCAAATAATTTATGACACTCAGGAAGAGATGCTTTCTCAAAGCAGTCAATAAGAAAATATAATGCCAGTGCTTTCAGCAGTAAGAAGAGACAATCCTGAACCAATTAAGTACAACTACTGAACTAGTATGAATCAACAAAACATGCATGATAACAACAAATAGACTCAGAGAACCTTTGATTTTGGACAATTCTGCAAAATCTCAGATTATATCCAAACCATTTCCTGGTTACAGCATCTCAAATAGTGTCAAAAATTGTGAAAAATGTCAATGAGCGTTTCAAAGAGCCCAAGATGACGGCCAAAGATATTTCATTTATTGTCATTACCAGAAAAAAAAATCAATTCTAAGAAGCTACAATCCAAGATTATTTAGTTGGTTATTAAAGGATTAATTGTTGCAGCTTTATTCTCTTTTTTATGCCCCAAGTCTTTGTTTTGGTAGCAAGCTGTCAAACTTGAACTCAAATATACCAATGTGCAGCCAGAGTTCATTGGGTGGTACTTGAGTTTTCGCCATTTTCATGGATGAAATCCTGTTTCAGGTGCCTGCTCCTGCCGTGTCACTGATTTTACGCCTTTATTCGTTGCTTGACATGATGATTTTCAGCTCTTTTCTGATTCTTACCTCCAAGCCCTGAGGATGGCGACTCAGAATGGGCCTGTTGGGTGTCATTTCACCACTTTTCAAAATGGCCACAGCTTCACTGCTAAATTACACACACCAGTCTCGGGGTTCTAATAGCCAACATGAATGGGCATTTTTGAGTCTACTCAACAGTTTTTTCATATTTTTTTGCAGAGTTCCTACCTCTGACAACATGCTTCTAATAGCGGCTGAGAGATGACAGATAAAATGACTTGCAGTCTGCCTATCGGGTATGTGGGCTCGAAACCTTTACTTTTCTGCTCTGCTGCATGGAGCCACTATTTTGTGCAATAATATATAATTTCTCGGGATGGTAGGCTGAGGCTACTAAACATTGCTGGATACCACACAAATGGCCCAAAATCCTCAGAATTCGACCACAAAAACCTGTATTAGCCTCCACAATGGGCCTGAAATGGGCCCAGAGAAGTATAGCTCAATAAAATACATTCAAACAATTGGGTTTTCCTTAAATCAACTACAGCAAATTATAAATGGCAATCTAATTTGCTTACATTAATACAAATAGTGCCATTTATTTCAAATCAATGTGCTCTATTGGCATTAAAGTTCCAAGAAATAACAATAGCAAAAGCATCTAATTTGTCCAAATATTCAGACAGCATGTTTTAATGGTAATTTCAACAGTAATACATGATTAAGATGGATACATGTTTTTTTTGTGGTTTTGTATGCAGCATGTTCAATGTGTTCTTTGCATGCACATCGAGGCATTATTTACTGTGTCTAAAGTTTGGGTTGTTGGGTTTTAAGTGCATGGAGTTCAGTTAGCTCCTTAAAATCTTCAATAATACAGCACAGTATGTTCTAATGTAATTAAATGACTGACATTATGGCAGTGATTTTATCTCCGTATCAGCCTCATCTGCCAAATGGTGACCACATATTCTCTTTCCTTGAGGTTTCTGTAATTTTTTTCTGTCTTCCTTTTCGACTGCCAGTTTGTGCTCACTGAGCCTGCGAGGAACAGCCTCTGCAGAGATATTCTGCTGATTCATAATCTCTTTTTAGTGCCAGATAACATTCTAATCTTTGGCTTTCACTTTCCTATTTCTAGTGCTCTAAATGGATTTCTTTACATTGCGATATAATTTGGTTTCCTCTGGTCAGAGAGTGCTTGAGAGGGGGCAGTTAGGCTCAGCATCAGATGACATAAGGGGCTCTTTTGTGGGATCAGCTCTTGAGCTTGGAGGGCTTCTGGAAGGGAGGGGTGTCCACAGGGCTGGATGTGAGGTGATTAAAAATGTGAGTGCGCTCTATTGAATGGTAATTATCAGTAGTTCCACTCTACATGTATTTGTTGGTGATTTTCGATGTAAGTGTAAGAGAATTATGCATGAAATGATTTTGTTTTGTGCTAATGGGTATTAATGGGCTAAGATGATTTTACTACTACTGTGTAACATACTAGGCTGGATGACATTATCAAGTATTTTAAGACAGATTTTAATTTAAATTTGGAAATAATAAGATTTTATCCTAATTGCATTTGGAGCTCCTGGAGATTTTGCTGCCTTGTTCAATCTTGTTCATGCTGTTATGGTTATACCAAGGAAGGTACAGTAGAAATAAAAAGTCTACACACCCGTTAAAATGCCTGTTTTTTTTTATGTAAAAAAAATGAGACCAAGATAAGTAATTTCAGAACTTTTGCTACTTTTAATGGGACCGATAACCTGTACAACTCGTCTTATAGCAAAAGTCATGGTCCGCAGAGAGCTCCCAAAGCATCAGAGGGATCTCATTTTTAAAAGGCATCAGTCAAGAGAAGGGGGCAAAGGAATTTCCAAGGTATTAGATATACCATGGAACACAGTGAGGACAGTCATCATGAAGTAGAGAATACATGGCGTAACAGTGACATTACCAAGAACTGGACGTCCCTCCAAAACTGAAGAAAAGACGAGAAGAAAACTGGTTCGGGAGGCTGCCAAGAGGCCTATAGCAAAATTAAAGGAGCTGCAGGAAATTCTGGCAAGTACTGGCTATGTCGCACATGTGACAACAATATCCCGTATTCTTCATAAATGTCTGGCTTATGGTGTAGGGTGGCAAGATGGAAGCCTTTTCTTACAAATAAAAACATCTAACATCCAAACATCCACGCCCACAGTGAAGCATGGTGGTGGCAGCATCATGTTTTGGGGCTGTTGTTCTTCTGCTGGAATTGGGGCCTCAGTCAAGGTGGAAGGAATTATGAACAGTTCCACACACCATTCAATACTGGCACAAAACCTTCAGGCTTCTGCTAGGAAGCTGAAGATGAAGAGGAACTTAATCTTTCAGCATGACAACGACCAAAGGTATAAATCCAAATCAACAAAAGCATGGCTTCACGAGAAGATGATTAGAGTTTTGGAATGCCTAATATATCACAAAAACCTGGCATTTTTACAAGGATGGGTAGATTTTTTTTTATATCCACTGTAGAACTCACACTATATTATGTTGAACTGGTATTTGTTCTCCTACAATCTGGGTTATTTTGGAAGATTTATATTCATTGTCTTCATTTAACGCCAAGGCAAAGTTCTGACAGCACTTTACTGTTGTGCTCCAAGAAAAGACAGTGAAACAAGTTAGTCAGGACAACACCTTGCACTGACCCAGCACATGGTCAAGGTCATTTATATGCACATTGTGGAATTATATTTAAATTCAATTGAACATTGTTAACCCTTTGACACGCAGTGTGGGTCTGGAGATACCCATTTTCCATTGGATTTGGATCACGTTTGACCCATTCTGTGCATCAAAGGGTGAAAGAAATGTGGTAGCTAACAAAAAAACAAAAAAAAAAAAGAGAAAATTTGGATGCTAGTTGTGTCTTTTTGTAATATAGTGTATGAGTGGCTTTGGGGAATCTATGTGAATAGCTGCTACAACACTGAAATTCAAATATCAGGCACATAGAGAAGGCTGGTTAAAATTTTAATGAATGTCTTGACAGTCTGATGACCAGCAAACTATTGCAGATAAGTATCTTTTTGATGACAGGCCGATGACAGAATTAAGGTAGAGTCCTGCAGTTTCTGTGGTAAGTTATTAAGGGGCAAATCTGTGAAATGTTCAATGTCACTGGTGAGTTTTGCAACCATTACATCAATTTCCAATGAAGCCAAGAAAAGACATCTTTCCTGAAGCCGCAGCCTGATGGGACGCCAACTCAACTCGAGCTTCAGACTTCAAATTCTGGTTATTATTTGTGGTTCATCCAGTTCTGCTGTGCTGAAATCAGCAGTGAGCCTGCTCTGTATGTTCCCAGACTGTGACAAGGTGCTTTTATATAATCACACCCAACAGTGTCTCGCATCAGGTAGTAACACACCTCACTCCATTAAGTGACTCAGTGTGGGAAAGACACACGGTGACATCACCAACTAATTTGGCAATTAAATCCACTGGCGACTAATTTTGCCATTAATTTTCGCGTCAATTATCCATTGTGCCCCTCCTGCAACGATATTTCTAACATGAATAAGAATACAAAGCAAATAGGCAGACAAAATTACCACAATGGGTGACAATTCAACCCTATTACGGACAGCTTCGATTTAAATGTGTGACCAGCAACACTGAAATTATTTAATAGGGAGGAAAAATAGCAAAGGATACATCACCAGTCAAGAAGTTTCAGAACATCGCAATTTTTTCAGCATTTTATTGGAAAATGCATGTTAATGTCTCATTGTACTGTGAAGTGAAAGCACAGAACAAATGAAGCTTTAAAAAAAAAAAAAGCAAATTACAATGTAAATGTAATATGTAAATGTATGTAAATGTATTCTAAAATTTTGACTCATCAAAATAGCCACCTTTGCCAGATATATTAGCTGAACACACTCGTGGCATTCTTTCCACAATGAAAATTCCCATAAGTTCCCATAAATGTGTTGGTTGTACTCACTGACACTTTGGTATTCTTCGCAATTTCTCTGTAGGAAAGACCGACATTTTTTAAGTGTGATGATGGTCTGTCTGTCTTCTATTGTTAATTGCCTTTTCCTCGCCATTTTTATAGCAATATACTACTTTCTGCAGTACAATACTGTTCAAATAATGTATGGTGCCACGGTGTGTTCCAACACAACTTTTTTGCAGACAGAGGGGGTTGTAAGTAAAGTCAAGAAAAGTTGGGACACCTGTAGGATTTGGTAGCATCAACTTTCAAGGCTTGATCAACCTCCATTGCTGCCTTTAAGATGTTAACTCATTTCTTGTTCTCTGAAAAAGGCCTTTGTGTATAATTCTGAAATGTACATTATTTTTTTAGTTTTGGGTAACCTTACCTTTTTTGTAATCTCTGGCAGTTCACCACTTATCTTTGTACCATCTCAAGCTATTCATTGGACTTGAACTACTTGAATTTCAATAAAAAACTGGAAAAAATGGGGCGTTCTCAAACTTTTGACTGGTAGTGTATAGTAGCAAAGAATTTTCATCACTTTCGTCTTTTCTCACTTGGCCCTGACCGCTTTATGCATCATCACTCGTCAGATATCGAACATAAAGATGCATCGACGAGCAGTAATGCATGCTATGCACCCCACAATGGCGGCTGGAAGGGAAGGCTCACCTGTCAGTTTATCTAAATTAGATTTTTATTGATTTTCGTGCTCCCTCTGGTTGTGTCATCGCACTGGCTGACTCGAGTTTAAATATGAAAGGTAAAATGCTCAAAAGGACATGATGCCGCTGGCGATGTGCTGTTGACGACCAATTCCGGCAAGTGGCAAAGGATCAGCGCTCTGTAGTAAGTGGTATAATGCACTGTTGTGTCAGCAGCCATACACAGAGGGGATATAATGTGCTCTGAGGGATATTTCTGGATGTGTACAGTTCTCAAAAGGTTATGCAAGTACAAAAAAAACCTTGGCTTTTCATGTGTTTTTCCTCTCGATCTTCACACTGCAGCTCACTAACGGCCAGCGTGCGCCGTCCCTGCCGACATTCACATCGGGAATGAAAAGGTCAACTTAGTCAGCGTCCCTAATAATGGCAGATAACCTGAAGTGAGCGTGAATGACTGAATCGCATCATGCAGTCATGAAAAGCATCCTGTCCCCAGACACCGTGTATGTTCGAAAGCACTGCAGGCTACAGTACACGTCCTTCAATTCACTGGGAGCATTATTAAAGCTGTTTATCTTGTTATTGCTGTTCTAACACTGAACATCTCTGTCTGTCCGGCACATTTAATGACAGACATTTTCTCTTCTAAGAGTAAAAGCAGTGAAGGTTGTATGATCCCAGCGCAGCTTCACAGGAAAAAAAACATCAAATCTATTTGTACAGGACAAAGCCTGCTTGTTGACTGGTTTGCCCGTGACAGCAAATTAATGATATATTCATCTTGTATTTTGTAGTAAAGAATCATAATGTATAGCTTTCCATAAATGGAATGCATGGGAAATGGATTAGAGGAGGAAACGTGATGTGTTAAAAAACAAACAGCTTGTCAAATCCCTGACATATTATGACACATTATAAAATGACACATTATAAAATATCCGAAGACAGACATATAATAGACTCGGAATTCTGCACATGTGCACTAAAACATACATCATGCCAATGTGCTAGGTGATTAATCTGACACAGAAACAGTCATTACTTCCTATTTAGACCTCAGACTAATAGCCACATCCAAATATGAAGTCGACACAGAATACCAATTACGGCGTCGACTCTAAATCTTAATGCAACGCAGCGTGGTGATTAATGTTGTTATTTTAGGGGGGTGGGGGAAAAAAATGCATTAACATTAGAGAGAAAACCTGCATCTGAGTAAAAGTATGCTTGAGTCCCATTTTGAATTAGTAATAGCGGCAACTTTCCTGCCTTCAAAACCATGTTTGATGATCCCGAATAAAGAATATTTACATTTCGCTGACAGTTCAGCTTCTTTATCCTCATGTCAAATTTGGATTCAGAGTGGATTCTTATTTGACATCTTGATTTTTTTATGGCTGGAAATGACATAAACAAGAAACTAAAGATAGTAATTTGAATTGTTATATGTTTAAACTATTTGTTGGTGCTTTTCTTGACATTTTTATGAAATATGTCATTTAGTTTATCAGGAATTAGTGGGAAAGTCTGTTTGCTACCATAGAAATCAAACAGTTCTTCCTCTTTTGTGATAATCTCCAGGTCTTTGAGGTTCAAAGACTTCTTTGCCATCACTTTGATCTTCAGTTCCTACATAGTTTTCAATGGGATTCTAGTCTTGACTCTCACTTGGCTGCACAAAAACATTGCTTTCCTTTAACCACCTCGTCACCACTTCTGCTATATATATTGCAGATCTTTATCTTGTTGAAAGGTCCAATGCTTCCCAAGGCCATATTTTTCTTCAGATGTTTTCCTCCACCTTACTAATGGCATCCCCTTTTCTCAACATGCCATTTCCAGGTGTCATGGCCTATTGGTTGATAAACACCCCTAAAGCATTACTTTCCTACCATCATGCTTGACCATAGGAATCAACTCCACTTTCATTTCATTTGATCACAGAACTGATGAGCAAAAGCATTCCTCTTTGTCCAGTTGAGCTTTTAAAAAAGTGGATTTGCCCTTGGTTGGTGTCCATGGAGACCAGCTATGCATAGTGTCTGACTTCAGATGTTGGTACCAGGATTGCTCAGATTCCTCAAGGTGTTCTTGGCGTTGATCCTTTGATTCTTCTTGGCTTCTCACACTACCATTCCTGCCAGCAAAAAGACCATTTTTGGCTTCCTACCACAACCTTTAAGATTTTTTCACAGAGTGGAACTCCTTGTACATCTTGATGAAGATTTGCAATGTGGCCCGCTGGCACTTGAAAACACTTGGATGTGACTTTATAGTCTTTCTCTGTCTTGTCAGCAGCCACAAAAATGCAATTCTCTCTCAGGAATGGACTCTCTAAGTTATTTGTTTTTTTTAGCCATGACTTGCAATTGACTGGTAAATGACTAGAGAGTTATTACATCTGCTGTTCTTAGTTAATCAGTTTAGGATTTAGAATGTGGTAGAAATTACAAGACCAATTTTGGATGTTATATAAGAATTAAACTGTTGACCACGTAGATAATCACAATAAATCTAAATTTGGCATGGCAATGAAGACTTATGAACTATTTAGGACATCTTCTTTGCTGCTGTCATGAATTAAATTACTGTTTATTTTGTTTTGTTCGGTAAAATGTTATGATTTACTCCCATCCCAGTGCTTCACTCAGCTCTGAATCCGCCTCACTTGAATCTCAGCTGCGTCTGTGAGGCGCCTTCGACTCGGCTTTACAGTGTTTCACAACAATGTTTCATTAGTAACAAGCTTGGCTCGTATTTGCAATGCATGGTTAAACATTTGCTCAGCGTGCAAAGCAGAGAGGAAATATCATTCCGTAAATTGTTTAGGCATTCGTATTTGTTGCTTCTGTTTATGTGCAGTGTACTGTCCAAAACAAATTTCTCTGAAGCGCATTTATTTGTCTTGCTACATACAAGATGAGATTGTAAAACATTCTGGCGAGATTAGAAATTCAAATGTCACACTTTGCAAGTTGTACTCTAATTATAAATCATGTTTAGGCACTTTAAATAATGGTCAAATGCATAATGAGTGTTTTCATTTGGAATAAATTAAATAAACAAGGCGGGAATCTCAGTAAAAAGTCATAAATACTGCAGCTTGTACTCAAACTGCAAGCAAAGTCCACATTATTCCTTACGTTTATCAACGTAGGGATGAAAACCTCTTGAGGATGACCGTCCACTAGAAGGAATTATTTATCCCATATGTTAAATATAGTGCTTAATCAGAGGCTCGGCAGCTGTAGGTTCATCATAACTGACACACCCTGTTATTAGAGTCTAGGGCTCCCAAGACGACGGGAAATCTGTTAGCACTTCAAATGCTCACTTCAGCATAAACATGCGGCTGAAAGGGATGTGATTTCAGACAGCCAAAGTGCTTTAGTTACCAGTGACACGCTCAGAGTGCACTGCTCTAATTAAGCTATGGCGTAGCTGTTCTGTAATTACAACAGTGGTGTTTGGAGTGGGGCTCTAAAAACGACTACATCCTGCGTGCCATCTTAACTGCAGGTGGCCACATATTGCTTTAAAAAGACATGCATTGTTGTCAGCTAATACAATGTTCACTAATCATACGTGGGCTTATTAAGAGTATTACATTATTTAATGATCACCTGTACCTGCAGAGTCATAACATAAGTTAAATAATAATTATTATTTTAGCACTAGTAGCAGGATAATAGAACCTATAGGGTTTGGTCTTTTGGATGCAATAATAATCAGCACACAATCAGTGTGATCTGTTTTTTCCGGCAACACAAGAAGATTAACAAGCTAAAAAGGGCACCACAAACACTCATTTAGTAATGGGGGGAATGCGCTCATTTAGTGGCAATCTCACTGCGTGCATTTGAATTGCAGATGTGTTATTACCGAAGAACAGTACAGTGTGTTTGCCGTCGTCAATTAAATTAGCTTTACGTGACGCTAAACGCTGTCCTTGGCACGCTCGCCCTTATGTTTCTACATGTACGCTTTCGCTAATTTCCCTCGTGGGATTGCCCAAAGTCTGTTCATGTGAGAACCGAGAGCTTGCACACACGGAGGACTTACACCGAGACATTATGCATACTTTTAGAGGCAGTTTATCCAATACGACACAGATCAAACAAAGACTGTGAGGTACTTTATGGGTATTATCATCAAGTCGCGGTTGTCCTTGGGAACGAAACACAATGAAACTGGCCCCATGCTGCTTCTTACATTTGCAATTTAATACTGTGGTTGGAAAAAATCATGCGTTATTCAACACATGCTCTTTAGCTGCATATACATGCTTAATCAGAATATGTGTGGCATTGCCTTTACCCAAACCACACCCCCAATTAATAGTTTCTGTTGATATTTTCCTCCACTTGAGCATTAATAAGACAGAAATTTTAATCCTCTGGCCCAATCGCTGAGCTCCATGTCATGTCAGCATCCCAAGGAATTTGGTGTGTATTTTAATTCTTTTTTGCACTTCAATCAGCATATTACTAAAGTGGTTCAGTCAGGCTGCTTTATTCGCAGGAATATCACTAAGATCAAATCCAGTGTGTCGTTTCAGGACAGAGGCAATTATTCACGCCTTTGTCACATCCTATTAGGACTACTGCGATTCATCTTCGCTCTCCAGCTTCAAATCAACTTCAGCTTGTTAAAAATTGTCCCTTTTAATGTTTTTTTTTTCTTCTATTTTGAGGTAACGGTTTTGTTTATTTTTCACTTTTTGGTGCCACCACCTACTGTACGGCAGATGAGATATTTTGATAGTTTAGATTCATCTTGCATTTTGGGGTAATATGCCACTTTTGCAGGCAAGATAACTATTTGACAGTTATGTTCAAGAAAGACATGTTTTATTTAATTCGCTGGAATGCCAATATTTTAAATGTTCCTTCTTTTTAGTGACATGCAGCATATAATAATAAATTTTAGTTAAGATAAGGCAGCTATCACACAAAGTTGATGATGCACTCAAGAGTTTCAATAAATCCATCCCATTTAGATACTCATAGGCAGCATTTTCTCAGAACAAGCCATTAAATCTTTTTAATTGTGTGGTTTTTTAATCACTAGAGGTGGGCTCTGCCATCCCTGCTGTAGATTCACATTATCTTCACATGCATTAGGGATTGACAAGAAAATGTTTGGCATTAAATAGGCGGACAAAGGAAGACTTGAAAAGCCTGAAGAGCAGATTAGGGTCTGATTCAAATGGAAATACTGCATTTGTAGAAGTTTAAAAATAATCAGTGGCTGCATGTTCAGTTTATTTAGGCTTTCTTCTTTTTTGTCAAAATGACAACAGATATAGCAAAGTAATGTCAATTCATGAAACAAATGTAAAATATAAAATAAACAATCTCCTAAGTATTTAACCCCTAATTCAACATAGATACAGCCGGTTGGTGCCAGAAGTCATGCAATTAGTACAAATAAATTGAAGACAAAAGAACACTACAAGTGACTGTGAAATTCCTTGGAATCCATTATGAAAATATGGAAAAAATGAGGAGGATCCTCAAAATCCAAGTGACTGTGCAACGTGAGAGACTCTGAAGTCAACTGGACGAAAGCTCTTTCATCTAGTTGGATTATGTTCATTTTGTCGTTTCTTACTTTAGAAAAGTTTTATTTTTTAACCGCCAATAAAAAAAAAAACAACATCTTTTCCTTACTTAATTGCCGGTTAAAAAGTAACGCTATTCTAAAGGCTCTTTGGTCTGATGGGACCAAACTGAACGTTTTGGCCATCAGTCTAGACAGTATGTTTGGCAAACATACCACATCATCATAAAAGCACCATGCCCACTGAGAAGCATGGTGGTGGCAGCATCATGATGTGGTGACGCTTCTTGCCAGCAAACCTTACAGGGTAGGGTAAAACCAGTGCAGAAAAGTATCCAAAAATCCTACAGTGCAATCTGACGCAGTCTGCAAGAGAACTGCGATTGGGAGAAGATTTGTTTTCCAGCCAGACAATGACCTGAAGCATACAGCCAAAGCTAAACAGAAACGGTTTAAAGTCAAACTATTCACCTAACAAATAAACAAGGTGAATGCACTGGAGTGGATGAGTCAGAGCTCAGACCTCAATCTAATTGAGAATTTGTGGCTGGACTTGAGAGGGGGCCATTTACTCACAGTCCCTGTTTAACCTGACAGAGCCTCAGCTGATTTTCAAAGACAAATGGGGGTGAAATTGCAGTGTCCAGATGTCCAAGGTAAATTGACCATGATTCAGTGTTGAAAAGCAATAAAAGGGGAAATTTTCCAAGACGGTTGATTACTTTTGATAAACACTGTAGAATAGAAAGCCGTGCCATTTCTATGGTCACCTACTGAGGCTGTCAAGGATGCGTTAGGCCACTTCAACAAAGCCTGGGATTTTCTTAAAGAGGTCCTGTGCAGTGAAATTACATTCCCAAGATACACAAAAATATGTATCACTTTGACAGCGGATACAAATGCACAGAGGTGTCCTGAAAAAGCTTTACCTCAGGTGTTTACCATCAGTTGCAAACAGTGTGAATATTAGAAAAAGCCTGTGATATTAATGAGAGTCTGGCGAGGGGATGACAAATTGGATTTCAGTGCATATGTGCACGAGGAGAGGCATTTTAAAAGACGGAGGAAATAACATCCAGCAACACGAGATCTTGTCGCAATATGGATGCAAAACACCTGGTAATAGCAGGTGCCAGAGAACCAGCAGCTGGGATGAAGCAGGGTATGAGCCAATGGCTTTAGGGTGTAGTTTAAATACTGTGGCAACATATGATAGAAACTTCTGTTAGGAATCAGAGGGTGATGCAGAGCAGCAACAACGTGAGGTATTATGGGTGCCAGAGTTTTGGTGTTAAAGTTAATCTGACTGTGTACAATTGAAAAGCTTTCAAGTGCTGCATGAATAAATGAAATCCAAATGATATTTTAATTGTTTACTCAAAGCAACAAAGAGAATCTTAAGGCCTTGTTAACAGCGCCACTGTAACCTTTCTCCATTTTGGACAAGTTGAGTGGACTCGTATAATCCTTCTGTAACTCTCAGCTGGCGGGCCCCATGGGTGCTATTTAAAATGCGCTTTCAAGATTGTCCTTCTAATCCACCTATCCTGTCCTATTACTGCTGCTTGTTTGAAGGGATTGTTGGTTTGTTAAAGCTTTTGTTTTTGTCCCCTTTCTGTCCAACAATTAAATACCCTTATCATCATTTTGACAAGAACTCACAAACTTCTGGAGTAATGTTTTCAACGATGACTTCCAATGCGCCAATAGCTGGATATTGGGGTAGGGGGTGGGGTGGGTGCAATGTTATTATAGTATTATGTATCCAAATCACCCAAAATGTTCATTATTCCAAAGCCTGCTCTATGCAATCACTAGCAGACAGATGGATTAAATTAGACTCTTAATGATGCCTCCAACTTGTATTAATTATGCCATAACAAGGCTTTGTGTGCCTTGGTGTGCAGTGAAAATACTGAGAGTAACATCTGAGCCTTTCAATTAGCAGTAGAGCAAAAGAGGCCTTTCTAGAAAGGGTCACAGTGCCGCTGTACACTGGCATCATTCCAGGTCAACATTAATTTGCACTGCTGCCGTATCTGTCAAGATGCAATCCCAGCACATGGGCTAAGTGAATCTAAACTATTCACACACATTGGAGAGACACTGGATCGCCATCCACTGAATGTCAGCTTCTTCTGTTTGTTTTTTTGTTCACTTTTACAACAAGCCTCTCATTTTCCTAATCATTTAAAGGTTTCTTCTCAGGACTGTGTCAATGGCCCTTTACTAATCCCTCGACCCTCCTTGGGAATATTGATTTTCCTTGGCTGTGAGTCTTAACTGGGAGATTCTCCTTGCCTCAGCTTCTCCTATTCTGTACTGACACCTTTTTTTTCTTCCTCTCTGTGTTCCCATCATACCCCTGAACTTCTGTTGAATGGGATGTAACTGTATTGTATTGTGCGCAAGCCAATAAAGCGCACAATATGGATTACGGTTCATTATCGTTTGCTTGTGTTTTAAAGTGTGGTGTGACAAAAAGTCACGGAAAACAAACTTTATCAGACGAACGGCTAACTTGAAGATAAAAAGTACACATATGCACATGTAGGTGAGCGATTTTGCTGATCTGGAGGATGAATTTTTGCCACGCTTCTCCGTGAAGACACATCAAATGTGATTTTATGAGAAGTTATGGGTCAGTAACTCTGATTTTCTCCAGGCTCGGACCATGAAATAATGCAAAAGATCTATATGTCAGCGTAAATTTGCTCGACGCATTATGTACATTTTAAGGTTAGCACAGGTCATGCAATCAATTCAGCCATTTAAAAGGTGGGCTTTGCATTATAATAAGAGTTTTCCTCAAGTTGCTTCGCCTGGCCACTCAACAGCAGAGTGTTGAAACAGTTTTCTCATTAATCTCAGTATATTGCCTTGTTATCTTAATGACTGCTTAATTAGTTGCTGTAGTAGGAGGGTGTGCTAACAACGCTCCAACAGACGCTGGCGGAATTTAAAAATACATGTGAAGTACATTGAAAGCTCATTGTTATCTCAAGGAGTGACTCAGCATATTGCTTGGTAGCACTTCAGATGAGGCTCGGAAGTATCTGCGGTTGTGTTTGTGTGGAAACAGGAGGAATCTGAACATATTAATTATCCATTCTCGTACAAAAGCAGCACTGCTTTTTGAACAGATTAGCCTGTAAAATATAGGAACGAACTGCAAGAATCTCTAACATATGTGAGAAATAAAACAGCGTGTATTAATGGCTCCAATTAAATCCCCCTTTCCATGATAATTCAAAGAACTAAATAGTTTCTTATGACTTCCAGAGAAATACTACAAGCAGCTACTGAGGGTGATTTCTCATCTTGCTGTTAAAATGGAGACAGTTAAATCGCACATTTGAATCCACTTTCAAAACAAGCAGATGCGGTTTAATTGCAGCTTTAGTTCAAACAAGGAAAGACAGAGAGAAAAGGAAATGCGACGACCCTGTTTCTCTTTTGGCTTGGGGTCTAGTTTGTTGCTGACAAAGGCTGCACCAGTTTTGAAACAGCATTTTGACTACTGCAAACAAACAGGGAAATGTTCCAGTGAAAAGAAACAAGTGAAATCCAGTGTAGTTATTAGTGTGCTCTGGGTGATTTTGTTTCAAAGGAACCATCTTCAGCAAGCTCATACGATTTGAACCATTGTATCCTCGCATTACCGATTGTGGGAACAGTCTCTGAGGTGTTTGTCAGTCCAGCACTTTTATCCAGACTGAAATTTCTCAGAAACTACTGGATGAAATTGTCTGGGTGACCCCAAACTTTTGAACAGTAATTGCATATATTTTTATATTCTTAACAGTGCTACATTATAGCAACTTGTTCCTCTTGCCTGAAGGCACAAACGCAGATGAAGTTGTGCAGTAGAAGACTTGAATCCACTTTCATGGAAGCATCTGTTGAAAAAAAAAACTGGCTTAATAAAGTGGATAACCGCCATTTTCTCTGACTGGGGTTTTAGGTTTTGTAAAGCCAGCTAAAGATAGCCTGGATTTGTTGAACTTGCAAGCTTTGTTCAACATATCATTACACCTTACATTCCCAATCAGTGTTTTCTTTTCATTTGATTTTTGTGGTTACCGTACTTTATTTTTTGAGCATAAATTACAATTTAAAACGTGATGTCCCCTCTTGGCTCCTGAGTTCTATCAGAGTTACAGCAGCTTATTTTACTGTGTTTTTGCTGGAGAGGCAGATTTGTCACACCGACCACTATTTCTCCAACACTATCGTAGAAGCTTAATGCCATTTTAAACCTGAGACATATCGAGTTCCTGCATGGAGCCACTAAATTTGCCTTTTACATCTTGTTGGCTAAAATATTTGGAGCAATGAGATGTATTCTGACGCCGCCTAGATTTATCATTTTAGCTGCAGTGTGTATGTGAGGTATCGGACTTGAAGTGAGCATCTTTCTAGACTCTCTCTCTCTCTCTCCTTTCTTTTTTATTTTTGTCCCTCTCTCCAGTCCATTCAGTTCAAAGTAAGGCTTGTTTACTTCCTTATTTCCCCTCACATCATGCCCACTCACTCTGCTAGTTCGCCTCTCCAGACTCCCATGTCTCTCCCCCGATGTGACCCCCACACCTCTCTTGTCGTGGCAGCACTCTCACATTCTCCCCCCCCCCTCCTCTCCCCCCATTTGCTCCTGACTTCTATAATTTGCCATCCTTTTTTCCCACCTTGCCTTGCCATTTTTGCTCCCTCCTCGCCGCTCTTTATTCCCTGTGCTACCCTCCTCCTCCTCCTCCTCCCTGCCCTGTCTTGCCCTCATTTGCCTCCCCTTCTTCATTTAGAGACTTGGTGTGGCTCTGATTTCTTTAAATAGCTCGCGTCGCCTCCAGCAGGTTGAAGCTGCAGTCTGGTTCTGCTAATAAATGACAGTGAACGACTGCGAAAAGGCGGGTGCACACATCATCAGATCACACAACATGGAGACAAGAAGTGCTTTTGCAGAAAAGTGACATGATGTGACATGTTTTCGCACAAAACAAACCAAAAAAATAATAAAAAAAGACGGATTCATAGAAAGGTGGTTTGAATAGGTGTGTGTGTGTGTGTGTGCATGTGGCTGCTGAATACAGGCCTAGCCTCATCTTATTCCTTATTCTGTTCCATTCTACTCTTTTCTATTCATCCAGTGTGAAAATCAGTCACAATAATGGATTGCAAAGTCCTAGTAATTTTTGCACATTACTTATGAGTCATTGCCTTGCATAATGAATGCCGGCTAATGCACTTTTTTTTGTTAATTCACCACAAAGGATTAAAAATGCTCCGCTGCTATGAATCACTGCAGAGCAATGCACGTATTCTTAGCATACCACATGCATATTTCCTCCCTGGAAGTCTCCAGATGAAACTAAAAGTGGAAGAGAAGGCAAAGTAGGTGTGACGTCTTTATTTATTGTTTGAGTCCCTTTTGCACAAGCCCTGCTTTGTCCAATATTATGTTATCACTGTTGGCTCTGATCATATCAGCTAAATATCTGATTCAGTTTATCTGACAGGACAAAGATAGTTTCCTGGACTTTGTCTTCATGTTTTTATCTTTGGATTTGTTTTGCAGAAAGCTATGAATTCTGCAATATCTAACAGCTTTCTTTGTGGATTTTTATTTTTGTTTAACCACCGTCGATCATTGCGACGGGAAAAGCCAATCCAGGTCATGTGCAATGTGGATTATGTTTCTGATTGTGCTGTACTTTATTTTGCCCTTGAAATCGACATCACAAAGACAAAATCTGAATGGATTTGCAAAATATACCTGAAGTGTTTGAGGCCATGAGGGTGTTTAGCTTTATCTAACTTTACATAATCAATGTTTGTGAGATATTTATTCAAACACACTGAAAGTTACACCAAGTTGCTTGTTCAGTTATTTAAAATTAATTAAAAGAATGCCTCTGAAGTTGTAAAATTTTCATTTAGAGACTGACAGAAGCAGAAGGGGCTCAATTACTAAAGGATGCGATTGGCTTTTTGGTTTGCTTATACACTGAAACACTGCACTTCAGTAATGTATTTTGACACTGATTCTGTCATCAAAATACCATAGATCCATTTTTACTACCTTCCATCCATGGGGTGAAAAAAAAAACAACTTCAATCAAACGCTACCTCAGATGACAGACGGATTGACAAGCCGCAGTGTCAATCATGCCTGCAGGTGACGCTGTTTGCAGGAAGTAACGATAACAAATTAGCATCTGTCAGAGGTTGTCAGACAGAGTGCCACAGAGCCGGGTCAACAGCTGCCAGGGATCTGATTAAAGTGGCTGCCAAGTTAACGCGGAAAAAGCCTCGGAAAATAGACTCCACTTAATTAGAAAAGTATTACCAGCAGATCACTTCTATTCTGGATGGTGACAAAACAGTGTGGAGACCACTGACAGAATGCAATTGCTCCGAATCTGAATAACAAAAGCTGCGTCTGTTCTGGCTTTGAAAGCACACATAATTATCAGTTTCACTTTTTAAAAACACGATTTGTGGAAACACTATTTTGTTTATTTTAGGTGGGCGTACATCCTTCAGTTCTGGGATCCAGCCGAAGTTGCTGCAGATGATCCACTTCCTGTAAGTCCTGTTTCCAAGTGAGTGACAGAAAAGGTCCCTGCATTAATAATACCCCGTTCCAATGCAAGAATACATCCTTGACTTCAACTCTACACACTAGCATTTGAAACCCATCCACATACATTGTGATGGAGAGCAGACGCCATGACTTATCAGGGTCTCTGCTGAAGGCAATGTTTATTGTGAGTGATGTTAGAGGCCCACGCCTCACTGGTCACTCCGAGAGCCCTCTGTCTCCCTGTCACTGTGGATCTGTTCACCGTCCCCTCCTTCCTTTTTTCAGCGTCTGTGATCGGAGGTCATCAGCGCAACAGTCAGCATCCACTTTCACACGCCCCCCCCAAAAAAAACCTAGCCATTTGTAAAGACAGACAAGCAAATGGAGTATCCAGACACTAAATCGAGCAATTAATGAGACAGCAGAAATGTTTAACTGTTAACTTGAACATGTCTCTATCCTCGGGTATTTAAATTATGCACAGAATCTACAGGTGTGCTGTTTGAAGTGTCTCTTTACACTGCTATACTTCTAAAATGAGGATCTCAGATGTAAAGCTGTGTTTGCAGCCCTAACGAATGTGCGATCAATAGCGCGAGGGGTTGCATCTCCAGATTCTGTGTTTTTAAGATATGTAGCTATTGATTGCTTTGCGGTGTAGACAAATTGAGGTACGTGCTCAATGCTCGCAGAGATCCTCTGTGGTCAAACTTTCTATGGACTGTTTGTAAATATTAAGTTGCACCTCGAAAATCATCACAGTAAATCCAGAGGTCAAATGTCAGGTACAGAGCAGCTGCCAATGAGCTTATCTTCCATGTTTCTGGCTTGCGTTTTTATTTAATTTATTTGACACAGGGGTGTGAACCGTGGAAAGAATACTAATGAGAAGAAAACACACTCAAATACAGAAATTCAGATTCCTTATATTTGGCGTAACTCTCCAACTGAGCAAATATTGATTCTAGTTTTGTTATTTATACTCTCCAAAAGGGATCAAATTCATGTAAACAGTAATTATTTTCAATGTTCAGCATCAAAGTGTCACTGCCTGAATGCAGGAATACAATGGAAACCACTGAAGTGGCACTAGACATGTTTTTTTTTTCCTTTAACTTATCATTATGTAGTGAATGTGATGGCAGGATGTAATGGCTATAGCATAATGACACCATTTGCATTTACATTGGTTTCCTATGCTGTGTGTGTAGTTCTGTCTGCCGCTGTATACGAAACCTCAAGCAAAAATCAGGACTCAGACTGAAAACCTGTCTGTCGCCACTTTAATGGCGCAGACACAATTACATATTTGGGACCAAAAAGTGCTACATTAAATGTAGATTTGGACTAAATGCTTGAATAAAAATGAGAGTTTGTAACCTTTGAAATAACACATTTCCATTCTGATAAATGAAACATTAAAGATATTAAACAAACCTTTGCTTAATTCATTAGAATTAGGGGTTATGTATGACCAGTCGCTTCTGTTGGCCAACTGCTAACTATCTGTGCCAACATTGACATTGCAATTGCTGTTCACTCACTTTAGAACTCTCCACTATTTGTACTACTGTTAATCATTTTATTATTTACTATTCTCTTAACCAGTGTACTGCAAAAGAACTCCAAAAAGAAATACACATTTTCAATGTAAAAGCATGGTCAAATGAAAGGATATGATGCTAAACTAGAATAACCTCATGTGAAATGTACTAAATAGTATCTACATGGCTAAAGGGTTTATATGTGTCACTGCTTTAGCCTTGGGAGGACTCAATATTTCAATATTTAGGAGAAAAAAGTGACAGTGTTGGTTTTGACATGTGGCTTTAAGTCCAAGTGAGAAGACAGAAAACCAAATTTTAAAATACCACACAGTGGTTCATGGCAATTTAGTGAGGAGGAAACTGAAAAGTGTAGAAAGGAAGCTCAGCAACAAGCATTTGTGTACATCTTGATTAGCAAAACACTAGTAATAGCGTTTGCTACAAAGTGGTCTAGCTGGATTGAATGTTTGAATAGGCTTGGGTAAAAAATATGTACTAGTTTTAGTTATTTTATCAATAGTTATCGTCTGGTGATAGCTGGTCTAAGTAAGAAACTTAGACCTTAATCATTCTTATTTAATTTGCATGTATAAATGTATTGGTGTGTATTTTTTCATGTGGTATCACCAAAATTTATGTCTGTGTTCCTCGATGAATACGTTAAAGTGATGAAATTCAGATTTTTCTGCTGGTCTCTCCCAAAAGAAGTCATTAAAAGTAATCAATAATTGTCATTTTTGCAACTAATTCAAACATAAACTGTCTTAACAGAGCACTATTTCAAGAGCGAAACAAGTGTGCCTAGTGATGCCTGAACACGTGTGCATTTCCAAGAATCAGCCCACATGCCAGTCATCATTGCCTGCTCATGTCACCTGTGGTTTATACAGTTTGTCCAGTAGACATAGTTCCACCGCATTCCACTGAGTGACACTGAGAACCTAATAAACTACATCTGTATCATGGTATGCACTCAAAGCTGGGAAGCAAATCCTTGTCTATTCTCATTCATCACGTTGTACTCGAGTCTCAGTATTGCATGTTCACGATGGAAAAAATGATGCAGCTTAGAGGAACTTTCATATTCTCACCTGCAATATAAGTACATTTAATTATAGTGCATGTTTTATGCCATATGCATTAACTGAAAACCACATCAGCAAAACCAGATCTGTATCTTTTTAAGCATTCTGTTGGCTCTAGGCGAGTTAAAATATGTATGTTTCGGAAAATAAACAAGATCGGGCAGCACGCACTGTGCTTTGTGATATGCAACTTCCATGCTGGCAAACGTGCTTAACCAACACTGCTGTTTTTGTTCCAGGTGTATTCCAACAGGTCACACACAGCTCAGATAAAGGCACTTCTTCAGATGGATTCGGATGTTTCTTGCAGGGTAGAGGTGTGAAAACGCAAAACAAGCACTGGCTGTCAGCTTTTGGCCACGTGCGTGTTACACAACGTCTCTGGTTAAGTCTTGATTTTGTGTAGATGCCCCGAGGGTGGTTCAAAGATTCTGACTGCACACTGCTGGGTCTCAACTTGAGTGCAACATTTGCAAGGCGTTGCATTTTCACATGGGGTCATTGTTAGGACGATTTTAGACTTATCCTTATAATTCATGCTTCCATAAACATTAAAATTATACACACACATGGAGAGGTGTAAATGAGAACAGCTAACGCATACACTACACAGAGCACTATACCTTTGTCCAGACTGCAGAGTCACTTCCAGAAGCTGCCTGACCAGCTGCACACGGTGCATTACAGGCACTGTGCTGTGCTTTATAGCCATAAGCACAATTTTTACAGCATGCAAGCATTTTCCTTTTTGTATGAAATTATCCCCTCCAGATTGCTTTTAATTTAAAGCTGCTATCTGGCTACATAAATTCAGGCTATATTCACTTAGATCCTTAAAGAGTTGAGTAAAACTTGTCAATGTAAGCATTTTTCTTTATTTCTTTTATAGCCGTACCCAAAATTCAGAGGAGTGTATTATCAAGTGCAACAGAATGTGCACATTTAATTTAACAGACATTTAAATGTCATTATTTATTATCATTGGCTCACTATCATTAAAACAATTGAAAACAAAGTAAAAACTGGTTTAAAAGAGCATGACACACCACATTAAAATGGAGGGTTTAAAAGGTCTATGTGATGAGAATAAATCATGACCACTATCATGTCTGATGTTCTTAAACCATGTATTAGTATTTATGTAAAAATGTATTTAATCAATTAACTGTCATTGATACTGGAATTGATGAAAGCAGGGATGAACATTTTAATCCATTTTCTTCGTTAAAAGTCAGCAACAGTATCAATCAATAATTGATTCGTTAAAGCAAATGAAGGAAAGTGTACAGATAAAACTATTCACCATGAAAGGGACTAGGCTGCATTAGTCGCCAAGCTAAAGGAAGGCTGTGCGAGTAGACTTCAACTTATCTTGAATATATTAACTCTAGCCAGGAGCCATTAACCACAACAGAAGTCTTTATCATGGTGGCCATTGCTAGTTTCATATATATATATATATATATATATATATATATATATATATATATATATATATATATATATATATATATATATGTATATATGTATATATATATATATGTATGTATATATATATATATATATATATATGTATATATATATATATATATATATATATATATAGTTACATATATATACATACATATATACATACATACATATATATACATATATATATATATGCATCTTTTATTTATTCTTCTTTTCTAAAGTTCGTTGGAAGTCTATTCTTGTTTCTGGTCCTTTTCCACCACCTTCTGATGACACAACTTTTTTTTGTTTTTTTCCCCCCTCAAAAGCTGTTAATGGAAACAAGCCTAATTTGCAATTTCTTTCCTTCTGTGACTTTTAAAAGTTTGCTCCCAATTCTTTTGCCAATTATATGGAAACACAGCCAGTGATTCTCCCCTACTTGTACTAACTGACATATCAGTTGCCACTCCAGCTTAAGTTACATAGTTTAATCTCAAGTTAAGTAGCTCAGAAATTGAAACTTTCTACACCACAATCAACACTTTGATGACAGCAGTGGTTCAAGAGAACACATAATGTAACAGGGGACTACTTTAAGGATGTTATATTGTGTTCATGCCTTCAATCGAGATGTTCACTGATGATTTTTTGATGTTTTCTAGCTTCCAAAACTCCTTCCACAACCCATGTGTTTGTGTGATAGGTACTAGCTCTTAAGTAGATAACACTGCAGCATCTGTAATCCAATTATCTAGCTTACAACTTCCTTGTGCTATAATGCAACTTCATTGTTTATGTCAGCGCCAATAAATTATAAAGTTATATTCAGCCATGTCTAACACTAACACTTTAATTTAGATCCTGTGCTAACTAAATTATTTGCGACCCGCAAGTGTACACAGAGGAAGAATTAAATACTCGGCAGTAATTAAAACCACGGTTTGTGCGAAGCCTGGATCTAATATAGAAGGTGATGAGTAGATGAGTTTTGTAATGATGGCTCGACTTCTAATTCCATACAGGAGAGGCAATAACTAGCAGGTTATTTAACCGAGCTGAGCAGTACAGCTGCTATTAAGGGAGAAGATTGCAGCGCCGACTTTATTTCAATTATACATGGTAATTTAATATCAAAGCATAATTATAACGATTTTACACTTCACCTCCGATCCTCCTTTCACCCTTTTCTCTTTGCAGTCCTCTTCTCGCCCTTGCTGGATTTCTCCCTGCACTTAGCTGAGGTCTCGACACAGCTGGCGAACCTTGGCGTGTCTCCAGGATCAGCAAAGTAGCCCCATGTGTTTTTTTTTTACTGCCATGTATAAACCGTCAATGCAGTCAAAATCAATGTCATTGCTTTGAAGACGGGGGTAAAAAAGGCAGCTTTCACACAGAGAATCCACTGAAAGGTCATAATTATCTAATCAACAAAATAGCTGCAATCTCTTGGAATAAATTATCACTTTTGAAATGGTAGAGCACCGTGATTATCACACTTACAGCACAGTCAGAAGGTAGTGGAGAGGCATTTTTAAGTTGGAAAAGGCTCAAGGACGCTACATTTGTGGTAATTTTGACTGTTTCCTACTGACCAGGCACGGCGCTTCCAATCAGATTACACCTCTAGCCGACGGTGCCGGTGAAATAACTGCACAGCCATTAAATTAGGCTTAATCCAGTCCGGTGAGCACTGATTACAGAACAGCACGTGCCATTAGGCTTTCAAGCAAACCTCATACAAATAAATATGAAGAAAGCGTTTTCTGTGCTGCGTTCGCACCAGAGGCCCGGCTCTAAACACACCCCATTGTCTGCTTGACTGTTCTCATTTGTTTTAGGATGTCACCCAGTCTTGACGCAAACGCAAACTGACAGCCAAGTTGAAAAGACGCATGTGTGCACACGGCAACAACAACAAAAACGTGTCACATCCATTTTGGTTGCTGCGCTTCTCCCACTTGTTTGCAACACACTTGTCATGACTAAATTGAGGAATCTCCCTGAATGCCCATCAACACGGCAGGAAAGCTCTTATTTCCACTGTTGCCTGCGTGTGCTGCTATCTAATGGCGGCACCAGCGAGCTCCAAATCCAGTAAAGGTTTATTTGTTACTGGAACAATAACGGCAAATATGATTTTAATGGCAATATAATTGCGAAACGAAAAAACGCAACGGCAAGCTGGGGACACTTTGAGCTACAGTTTGGGTGTATCCAATAAAGAAGCCCAATCAGAAACAAAGGACAGGTACAAAAGGGGTTTATTTTGCTCCAACAAACACCGTTATTAAGCTCCACTCCGCTTAAATTGCAGAGCACCAAAGTTTGAGATTGCACCCACTCGGCTTATCACTTTTAACTTGATGCCACTGGTTATGATGCGCCCCAAATAACTACCTGAAAACATTCAATTTCCTCTCCGTCTGTCAACCTCCCATCAGAAAATTACCAGCTAAAGCGGCGATTCGAGTAAGCTGATGATTTTTTATCTTGGATGCAGGAGTCTGTCAGAATGTACAGTCGTGAACAGAAGGAGGTAATACAGCTTTAAATGTCAAATGATTCCAAATCCACCTCACAGCAATTGTATTTCCTCTAAGTAGTGTTTTCTCTCAGGCTGTACAGTGGTGTGGTTTCTCTATAAAGTTCAAAGAGATTCCTGGAACATGGTTAATTGGGGATTCTAAATGTGTGAGAGTACATGACTGTCTGTAATGGACTGACTAAGGTAGCTATTGCATAGATGGATGGTATTTGTATATGTACACCAGTTTCTGAGCGTTTTTACCTCATTTGGGCTCATTTTTTATTACAATATCAAGATCTGCATGTTATTGAAACAGCAAAAGCATAGCTAGAAGTAGAGAAAACTCAAACGTGTCTTCTGTGCAGTAAAATAAAGTTAATACTACTGTTACGTGTCTGAATAAATCGATACGATGCTGAAATAATAATGGAATAATAGAAAAGAGAACATGAAATTTATAAGTACTACTTTGTATTCATTAAATAAGAAATTTAGTGCATTTTAATCAAACTTTGGCTCTTTTTTGCAGCAATTTAAGCTGCTTAAATGCCTTGTAGTTGACTCTAAATTCCTTCACCAGTCTGTTCCTGCACAACTGACTATATAAAACTATAAAACAATTGAAGAATACACCTTTAATAGACCAATTTATATTATCAGCTATCTTTGAGATACTCCCAGATGCAGCCGTCTAGTCGACTTCTTTGCATTGCTGTAGTGTGTGAGATAATAATCTTTGATTTGAGCTTCATAACAAGACAACTCAAACTTATAATTATTAATTTATGCGTACTATATTTGTGCTGCTGTTAAATGCTGTCTTGCTTAAGTTCTAATATACGCATGCAAGTGTGTATTTGACAGTTAATTATTACACAATATTGAATTATTTTTAATAATTACATTAATGTCATTGTGTTCTCAAAGCATTTACATGGTATGCAGTTTTCTAATGTCTCCTATACATAAGTGACATTATAGTTAACTTTAAATTCGCAACCAGATATCACTAAACAGCTTTTAATAGACTCGACACATGCCATTGGTTCTTGAGTGCATTTTACAGAATCCGGTGACAGAAAACTGCTTATTTTTAGTAAATGTTTAGAATAAAGTGATTTTAATGGAATATCTGGCAGTGACACATTGCAAGGATTAGCTCAAGGACCACGAGATAATCAAGAATTCAGGAATATGCCCTTATGTTTTTTTTAGTTTCTTGCATGGATAAACAGATGAAGTGTAATTTTGATGATTTAAAAACACACTAGCAGGTACAAACTAAAAGTTGTAATGTTTCTCAGCTCAAAATACATGCCTCATAGTAGGAACTTGTTAAACTTGACTTGAGATTCAAGTCTTTTTTTTAAATTCTTCCATCTTAGTTTTGATGACAAACTTCATCTTTCTCTGCTTGAAGGATATCATTGTACAAATCTCCTGAAGCAATGTCCTGCCATCCTTCAGAGAGAAAAACAAAAATAAACTCTTCTCTGTCTCATCTTCATTTCATGTTATTTAACAAATTTTAGTATGAGAGGGATGGAGAAAGAAGTAAGGAGCGCTGAAGAGACAAAATCAAGTGCTCTTCAAGGACAGGTCCAGTTGTCAAAAAAACCCTAAAAAAATAATGACTGTCTCACTTCCTATTAATGAAAGTCCTTGGTGTTGGTTTTCAGTCCAAACAGAACCCGAGGCACTCAGATTTAATCGACTGATTTGATCTTGCAGTTTCGTGTCGAACAGCCAACAAGGGTGTTTTTTTTTGGATGGTATCCATACAGGGTGACGTAATGCAAACTCTTTTTTTTTTTCCACACTATCTGAGCTGTCACAGAAACTCAGATTTCCGCTGATAGCCCCTGTGCCAAGCCTGAAGCACTTGCCTGTCTGTCAAGTCGCACAATGTCCATGGCAGCATTTGGGAGGACAGCCACTGTGGTTCTGATTTGTGTTACTGTGGCTCCTTCCACACCTCCGACTGTGTTTTGATTGATTTTTTTTTATTGGCCCTGTATCCCGTTTCATCTTTGTGAAGTGTCACAGCCGAGTTTTCCAGTTTCTCTGACGATTATTTGTCCATGTGGAGTCAGTTCTGGTCTTCACAGGTCATTTTATAACCATGTTCATGCAGTTGTGCCACTTCTGTTGCATTCATTTTCCACTTTGAGACCTCATTTTTAACATAATCTTTGTCAAATTTGTGTTTTGATTGTGCATAAGAGAAATTTTTCTACTTATCAACTTAGAAATGATACACAAAAAACACAATCTCAAACTGCAGCAGGAAGGAACCAATAAAAATCTTGATCTGGTCAAAAAGACTCGCGATTATTGAGTAGCAAAGTGGTTGTAAAAGTAGTGGGAGATCTATCAGTGCTTCATAATTTAATGGAACCAGTGGGGTCACTTGTGAAGGTGAAGCAAAAATGTGCGGTGCTTCCAAGTAGAATTAAACTTTTAAATGGAAATTCCCACCACTGACTGTCTATAATAAAATAAAATACGTAAAAAAGCGATGGTATTTAATCACGTTATTTCTTCCCCTTATAGAAAGCAAAGATCCTCAGTTGGACAGTTTTCCTGATAAATGATGCCTAAGATGTAAACATAGTAATCTTATATCCACTCACAACCAGGACCTTGATACCAATACAGAAAAATCTAGCATACTGTTCATAAACTGTTTGTTTCAGTTCAATGCGATTTTGCTTTGCTTGAGAAATTTATTGGCAACGGTGTAACCTTGAATGAGACAGTAACGGTTTCGGTAGGTTTAGTTTTTGAGACACACATGGCCAGCCATCTGTCTAGCGGCTCAGTAAACCTCGAGTGCATTCATGAGGAATGCTATCAATAGCAAAGAGGTCACCCCTGCCCTTTGTTTTCGCTTTAAATTTCTTTAATTAGGAAGAGTTGCTCACAGGGGCTTCATTAATTGATCTGAAGAGAGAACTCTTTATTTGGAACCTTTGGAGTGATTTAAAAGAACTCTGAACAAAGAACACTTTGTGATTTTGGCCCCTGATCTCTTCTTGTGTGCACTGTTACATAATGTTGAAAGTACGTATTTGTTCTAGCTGTGGCTGTCAAATTGGATAGTATAACTGATTGATTAACAAAGCAGGATGACAAAATGTTTTCTGTGATCATTTCTTTTGTTGAAACATTTATATTTGGAATATGTGAAGTCCACACTAAATCTAAAGTGCTCATTTAGTCATTCTTTTAAATTCCACCTTTCATTTGGCCTAAATGAGCAAAGAGAAGTCCTCTAGTGTCATCTACAGAGGTCCTCTCATCATTGGTGATTGTGGCACCGGAGAGCTTTTGTCACAATCCCAGCACTTCCTAATCTGTGGCCCAAATTTAAATTCAAATTCAATCAAATGAGGACTGATGTTTCATTCATGTAATAAATGGAAATGACTCATCTAATGTTCAAGCACTGATACTGGGGAAATGAAACTTGTTGCCTGTCCACTAATATGCTGCACCACCTTGGACTTGAAGCAGCCTATTGCAAAGAGGTGAATCAAACATATCAGGTGGTTTGAAGGGCATGCTGCCTTTAAAAATAAATTAATTACAGCATTTATCAGCAAAAAACGATAGAAAGAATCGTCAGATTTTCAGCTTTCCAATGGTCCTTGAACTACTCATCTGAGATGTACATTTCCATCGGGAAACAACCAAATCTATGCTGAAAATCACGTTATTCTAAAAATCTATATTGCACAGGGTTCTATTTTTTTTTTTAAAGTGTCAATTTACTTAGGGTTTTTTGACAATAATTTCCCAAAAAAAGTCTCTTTCATGTCAAAGTGAAAACAGACCTCAACAAAGAAATGTCAAATAATTAAGAATGTAATGTAAATGCCAATGTAGACACTTAATTTACATTTCATATTATTAATTAATCAACATTACTTTGTTATCCGTTTTCACTTTGACGTGAAAGAGTCTTTTTCTAGCAAATTTTTGTCGAAAAAAAACCCTAATTAAATTGATCATGATACAATGTTGATTGAAAACAATTTTAAAAAAGGAAAAATCTCCAAGAGGAGTAAATAGTTTTTTATAGATTTCTTCACAACACACTTGTTTCAACTCTATTATGGCTTAAAGATATGCATAAATAAGCGTGTGAATGCTTTGAGTGACAGCCATTTTTTGATTAGCTGGGAGCTAGATAGCGTGACAAGACAGTAACAATTGGAGCCACCACACTGATCTTCAAAACTGGAAATCTATAGATGAGATCGTCCACCTTTATATCCAGTAAATAGTATCGACTCCATAAGGTGCAAAGTGGCCAAATATTCAAGAAAGAAAAGAGTGTGTGGTCTGCCAGAATTGCAAAAGAAGCAAACCTAACTAAAGAGAACAATGCAACAACAGAAACTTTAAAAACACTAAAGCTGATGTCCATTTAATCGCTACCATCTAACAACTTAACAAGCAATTTTGCATTCAGTCTATATATGAAACTATGTATTTTCCAACATATTCATTTAATTGTGTGACTCGTAAGCAATAAAATGCCAGCCTGCATCTAGTTTCCACGGTAACATCCCTTTAAATTGAATGTATACAGAGAACTTAAGCTTCCTTTGTATCTCTGGATTGGAAGCTGCTGCAGCCAAGAAAATTCCACCAATATTTCCCTGACTTAATGCACTGTTCGCTTGGCTACATTACAGCAAGAGCATTAGTACTTTATAGGTGCTGGGGTGGAAGGGTGAAGCAAAAAACCCAGCAGTCAACACATAATGTGCTGTGCTAGCACTGTGTTGTGGTCTAACGATGAGAATCGCTGAATAAAATATGCAATTAAACGAAGTGGAAAAATAAGCATTAGAAGGGGATGCAGAAGGCTTTTTTGGGCTTTTTTCTCTTCAAATGCTGAAAAGTGGAAAAACATATGAAAAGATGTCAGAAGGAACAGCATGATGTGGTCTGTCAAGTTTGGAAAATGCATATAGTTTGTGCAATGGGGAGGAAATGTAGAATAGATATTATTTATATCGACAAACTTTTGATGTAATTGTAGAAAAGCAGTGGACCACTGGGCCAAACACGATTACAGGTATCTGAACGAGCAAGCAGGGCAAAGCCATTCATCCACTCCTTCTCCGCCTGCACTACAGAGCCCCGGATCAATACGACGGAGAGCTGCATCAAGCAAAACTAATTGTTGAGGTGGAGGTCAGGCAGTTCACCTATTCTTTAAAGTGCTTTCAAATGTGCAGCGAGCTTTCTGTACAGCAGGGAGACCCCTCCAAAAGCACAATGTACCGAATGACTGTTTGAAAGCCTATCTGCTGGGTCAGTAAAAACCATAAAATAAAAAGGATGAAAGTCTCCAGGTGTTCAAGCCAAAATGACTTAGAAGTTATTGGACTCTTTTACGGCAGGTGGTGACTCAGTGGTTAGCACCGTCACCTCACGGGAACCAGCGCCATCTGTGGCCCTTTCCATGGGGAATTTGATTGCTCTCCGTGGACTGGATGGATGGGAAACTGTGGGGACAAACACGAATGCCGAGGATGACTTGCCTCTAATATATGCCGGAGCAGACGACAGCCACTGTTTCATCGAGGATTTACACTGCGAAAGTGTCCTTAAGCAACTCATTGAATGCCGGAGCTTTTGAAGTGTGACCTTGGCATTTCAACAAGGCATCATACAGTACTGGCTGTGTCCACATACAGATGGGTGACGAATTCAAGAAAAAAAAGACAACATGAAGCATTTTAGTGAAGTGCTGGGTCAATAAAATCGTAGCAGGACAAATGCAATACCTCCCACATGTTCACTCGTATTTTTTCATGGTTAAGGGGCTGCTTTCTAACACTTTGCTACAAAGGCTCCTGTAGCTTTTCAAATGGTTTAACCCTGTGAACCTCAAGCACTTTGTGGGTGTATTTTGTCACTTTTTTCATTTTTCTTGCTCTGACCAATGACTTGATTTTAAAGAAAAGATGCTTCCCAAACTGTTGGTGGGTTTTGGAGTTAAAAGGGTTAAGACGTGTGACTGAAGGCCTGAACCTATGACTCACGTCATTTCCATACACTGTCATTTGGTAAACCTTCGTGCCCTGTGGATGGGGGCTTTGTCATCCTGGCAGAGACCCCTTTTATAATGACAGAATTACTTCTTCATGGAGCAATTTCCATTTTAATGGCGCCTCTTGACGTCCTCTGGCCGATGACTCAGAAACTGATCAAGGTTCGTTACAAACGAGGATGAGGGAGACGGAGCAAATAGAATTAAAGATCATCTGGTGGGAAAGTGAATGGCAAACTTCAGTGCAAACGGGTTTACTGGAATATTATTACTGCATGATTGTAAAACTGTAGATTAGAAAACTACCCGGAAAACTGTCATTCATATTTTCTAATATAATTAAAATATACATATGTCATGTGGAGGCCAAATAATTAAACAATGTTGAATAGAATTGACATTTTCAATTGAAATTGTTTGTCTTCTTTTTTTTCTTCATGAGCTAAAGGACTTTCTTTCTGCTTTTCTTATTTTCCATTTCAAGAGCATCTTTCCTCATTCAACAAAAACACACAGCTACAGTCCTATAAAGCCACACATTATCATTTGTCTTATACTATCCAGATTATTAAACCAATATGGTTATAGATTTTGTCTATAGCTGTTTTTATTGCTCCCTCATGTCTACTCTGTGTTTAGTAAGAAACACCATAGCTGTGTTATTGCTGTTGTTTAGAGATGCCGTAACCCTGCAACTGATCTGGAATGAGTATTGGAGCAGCCATCATCGCCAGGCATTAAGTGTTTTCCTTTTAAACTGTTACTGTTATTCAGTTATTTCTATACATGTATCAGTCACCTCATGACTGGTTCTTTTCAGTTAAACCAAAAGAAATGAGGATTTTCCATTTTCCATTATACACATTTTTACAAAATGGTCAAAAAAATACAGAAAAAATGTTTTTTGTCAAATAAAGTAATACTGACTTATTGCCTTTATTATTCATTTACTAAAGACATCAAAGATTAATCATTAATCATTTAGTTGACAACTGATGGGGGAAGGGGGGGAAGACAAAGGACATACATGTCAGAAAATGTCTTCTACATTAGCTGTAGTATCTATTTTGTTTGCAACGGGCCACCATGACAGAGACTATTGTGGTAGTTAATTACTCCCGCCAAGAGCTCACAAATGCAAGACCAAAGAAATAGAAATAATCCTATCAATATATTGAATAATGCACACTGCATTCGGTCTGTTTTAATGGTCAATTAACAATGTTTGATTAGCAATGCTCCTGACTATCAATTAAGAGAACTATTTCAAAGTTTGCTTGTCTAATGTGGACTAGTCATGCTTACGCTTGTGTGCAGACACCCCCTAAAGGACTGTTCCGCACCAGGAAAAAAAAACATCCAGATTCAAAATTAAAGTCAACTGGGCCTTTGTCACACTTTTTTACATGCTACAGTGCATGATGGGATATTTATGGCTGCACTGTGTGACACCTTTAAGGTAACATCTGCACTTAATAATTGGGTTGCCTTGGTTCAGCAATGCATGCAATTTGAGTAATTTTAGGGTGTATACTGGCTCAAAATGCGACAAATTGACGCTTGATTGAGTCAAAGTTGCACCGTCATCTGTATCACAGAGGAAGTGACACTTGACTGTGATGGAAAGTTTTATCATCCTTATTAGTGGTGACAGAGAAGAACTCACAAAGAAATGTCACTTCAGACTGCAAATGGGCATCTGCCCTGTGTAACGCAAGTCGACAGATGCAGTATGTGGAGACTATGATAAAGTTAGCCTCATGCACGTGTTCACAGCCTGAGATCATTGGTTTGTATATCATCACCACAGCTGGCGAAGCGTACAGAAACCTTTTCGCATCTGTGTTTGTGTGAACTGAACCCAAACAAGACAAGTGTAAACAAGTAACATTATGCTTGTTCTTACTCATCAAAACAACACAACACACAGACTATCTGGATAGATGGCTTGTAGGAAATAAACACATCTACAATAGCATATTAATTTGACACTTTCTTTCTCACATTGATCGGGATTGGAGGGTCCTTCTACTGCTTCTTATCAACTCTAGTACATCATCTTAATGGCTCTGGATTTAATCACAGGGATTATTGCCCAATAAGTCTTTGATCAACTTATTTTCAAGCAATCTTCCAATGCATAATAACATGCATTCATCACATGTACGCACACACACCCATATACAGAAAATAAAATTTGGAAAGCACCCATTAAGGTCCAATAAAAAGTCTCGGGTTACATATAAGTGAATAATGTAGTGCCTCTACAAGCATGCATATCTATGTATCCTCAAATCCAATCACATCAGCTAGGTCTCATGGGCAACCAAGCAAATGGCATAATCATCTGTAGACATTCAGTGACTGTAGCCCTCTCATGCCTAAATTGAATTTTTGGTATCGAGACTCAATTTGTCATATGAAATTGCTGTTTCATTAGATTCAAACTGACCCCTCTTCGCCTAGCTGGGTGGACTGGAGGCAGTTCTGTAAACAATACTGATTCTGTGTGTGTGTTGGCCAGTGAAGGTGGAGAAAGGCTTTGTCTGTTCTGATTTATTCCTATTTGAAGCTATATTGTGCATCAAATGAGAGCTGCTAATTGATGACAAGCTGTTCATCTAAAACAGGAGCTCAATCATAAAGTTCATTACACCTCAGCTGGACTACCAAAGTAAATGTACCGTCTCATCGGCTCAAAGCAGGGGAAGGTTAAAAAATAGAACAATAGGAATGTCTTTCTAAGGTCATATGGAGCTAAAACAGAGACAGCATCAGTTGTCATTGAAAATATATATACTTTTTTATGTTAGTGTGATTTTCAATTCCAATTTTCTTTTTCTTCATGCCTGTGCTTTTAAAAACTTTTTTAACAACGTTTCAAAGTTCTGTTTTCAATGACAACTTTCTGTCATAGAGGGGCAAAAAAAAACAAAAAACGTTCAGAGTAAAAAAAAAAAAGTCTTTAAAAGCACAGACAGGAAGAAAGGTTTCTGAATAGTGTGACTGAAAATCACATTAAAATACAAAAACATATGTCAAATTGACTTTTCAATGACAAACTTCATCTTTAGTATGTATATGTATGAATACAATTGAACACTACGCCAGCTACATGCTGACAATCACATGATTGCAATCCTACTACAAATCCACCACTGCAGTCCACGAATTTTTGAAAGATTTCATCCATCGGAAATCATACGAATGAACAGCATTGGCAGAGTATGGTGCTCTTTGAGTGCTTTTCTTGTTAGTGTAATGGGAAACTGGGCATGTTTATGTTGGATTGCTGTGTTCATTACAATTTTAGCAATAGCTGATTCTTTTTATTTGTAAATTGGGTCAAACACAAGACTGACTGGTTCAGCAGAAAGTAACAATCCACTTTTCAAATAGAGGCTTGATAAACAGTTTTTTGGTATCGATTTAAAAATAAAAAAAGAACACAAACTTCAAAAGACAAAGGAATGCTGGAGGTTAAAATCCACTAAAACTAATGATACTCACGGCAGCTGTACTGTGAAGTCAGCTATACCAACATTGAAAATAACTAAAGAGAGCGTGATCATTTGATAATGAGAATATAACACTAAAAAAACACAAGATTATCAATCATATTCCATACACAAAAAGCAAGGAGAATTTAAGTCATTTCAACTTCAATTATCAAACAAAGGCATCACACACTGAGAACATTTTAATTTCATTTGAATAATCATGAATAAATGAACCAGGAAATGGAAATGTGAACTATATATTGAGTTTCTATCTATCAGATGAGTCGATGAAAAGACCAAGCTTTCCAGTTCATGATAACTCACGGCCTTTTTTTTGCACAATAAATCAGAGGCAGATGTGAATAATTTCTTAGAAAAAAAACCAGCTGACATGAAAATTTCTCCTGCCTGGCATCTCTGGGGGTAATCAACAAATCTGTTTAGGCACAAAGGAAAGAAGTTACTGTGAGAACATCCAAGAGAAGTCTTTCCAGACATCAGAGACCTACTGCTAAGAGCTGCATCTATTTTTCTGTCTATCCTCCCTTTGTACTGCTTCCACTCCTTCTCAACATCTGAAACGGGGATGAGTGAGACAGACAGCTTTAAGTCCTCTGGCATGGCTTTCTTTCCTTTTTTTTATTTTAAATCAGAGATGCCTTTTCAATTTGCCTGCTTATCTCCCACTTACCTGGTACAGTATGTGGCTGAGAGCAGGACTAAAATGAGACCTCCTATGCCATCAGAAATCCTATTTATTATAATTTAGCACTACAATCTATAGTCTGCTTCACATTCAAACACAAGCGCTCTCATCGACTCTCAGGGGTTGTTCAAAACGTTTTAAATTCAGTCTGGAATATTTCTATATAAAATGCATTACAGTAAGCCATCTCAACCCATTGCTGGAGCCACCTACGCTACAGTACCTTGTCAAGTTGTTACTGTAAGCCTTTAGAATCTGACAGAAGCCAATGGAGTGCTCAGGGTGTGATTTAAGAATATGAAAGACAGAAAGTTCAAACTACATTCCGTTGGTTTTGCAGTGAATGACACAGACCACTTTGTCTGGTAGTTTGGTGGAATATTTTCCCATCACTTGATTGTTCATGCTACAGTGGCAGGTTGATGGAAAGCGAAAATTAAATCTTAAAAAGCTAATTATAAGGTACAGCTGTAAAGCTTTTGACCACAAGTTTCAATGAGTATATACAGCACAAGAAAATGGAGCGGCGTAATACTACTTCAACTCACATATTTTTACTCGTGTTACAGTTTTGCATTTTGGTTGTGGAATCAAAATCTCAGCAGTTTTCATGCTGTCAATAAAAATGTTGTAATGCGAGTTCAATGATAAAAAAAATCCCCAATTCTTCACTTGCTGCTCTACTGACAGCTCCAGTTTGTCAAGGCTGGCAGTTGACAAAGCAGTATAGTGAATGTGACAATGTTTGCCATGGTGGTGCAAAGACGGACCTTGATTGGAACTTAGAGCTGCAGAAAAACAACTGTATAGTGCTGTGTGCCGCTTATGAATAATGAAGAGCACTGAATGGAGAGAGAAGATTCTATATATTGGGAAGGCTTCCTTTAGCGGGAGTGGCTGAAGTCAGAGAATTGATTTTTGATGGGTGGAAAACTACAGCCGGGCTAAAGAAAGAAACAGGTAGGAACAATTTGTTGTGTTGTCTGGTCAGCGGGAGGAAGACAAGAAAACATAAAATGAGGAAGTACATATACGGAATTTAGCAGAAAAAAAAAAGTGGGGTCAGAGAGTTGAAGAAGAGAGTGCAAAGATGCAGTTGTAAGAGTACTTGAACATAAAAGGAATGATAAAAGGACTGGAATCGAGTTGGGTAGGTGGTCCGAATGACAAAAAAAAAGAGATGTCAAGGAGAGATTGCAGTGGATTCTCTCACTAGATGAGACACAATCTTGGACAGAAAGAGGATGCCTCAAGAATGGAGAGTGGCGAGAAGCGTACTGGTATCAATTTTCGAGAATGGCAGTGATGTACAGAGCTGTACTAGCTAGAAACATATGAAGCTGAACAGTCGTTGTGTGAAGTGATGGGAAAGACGCTAGGTTAATACAAGAGGTGATGATTAGCGAGGAGCACTATGGTTTCATGCCAGGAAATAGCACTATAGACGTGATGTTTGCTTTGAGATTGCTGATAAAGAAGTATAGAGAAGGTCAGATGAAGTTAGATTGCGTCTTTGCAGGCTTAAAAAAAGCATATGACAGAGGGCAGATGTGTAGCATGAGGAAGTCGTGAGTGGCAGATGAGCGAGTAAGAGAGTTATATATAAGGGTAGTTCAAGGTGGAGGTGGGATTACACTAAAAGGTCACCTCTGAGCTCTGTCTTGTTTGCAGTAGTGACGGACAGGTCTCTATGGAGTACGATGTTTGCGGATGACACTGCGATCCGGAGCGAAAATACAAGGAGAGAATACATGTATGAAAAGCGAGGACAGGATGCAAGGAGGTAGTGACGGTGGATGAGCAAGTGTCGGGCAACTGTTCAAAGCAACAGGGGGTGTGGAAGAGAGGTGAAGAAGAGAGTGCTGGCAGGTTGGAGTGGGTGGAGATGAATGTCAGGAGTGATTTGTGACAGAAGGGTAATGGCAAGAGTAAAAGGGAAGGTTTACAAAGTAGTAGTGAGACCGAAACTGTTGTACGAGTTGGAGACGGTGCCACTTGTGAATAGACAGAAGGCGGAGTTGGAGTAGAAGATTTGCTTTTGGAGTGATGGGGATGGACAGGATTAGGAATGACTACCAGAGGGACACGCTCAGGGGCCTGTAATTTGAAAAAGACTGCGGGTAATGGAGATAACTTCAGGTGTAACCCTGGGTTTTCAGGGTTGCGCCACAGTAAATGATACTGCACACACACAGCAGGTTGTGTTTAAGATAACAGATAAGAACATATAAAAACACCACCAACAGGTCAAACATTTCTCATGAAAAATGGAATGACCGTTCCAAGAAGATCCCGTGTGCGGATAGTGAGAGGGTCCCTAAGGAAGGAAAGAGGTTTTAGAGGCCCTTTAAAGCTTTTCCTTTCCCTGATGAGAGAAGATGTAGGAGATAGAGATTCTCAGTGGAGGAAAATCCAGTCTTACGTGGTTTAATTTTTAATTATTTTCCTGTTGACTGCAAGAAATTTCCACAGACTTCTTTTGCTCTATAGGTCTTTAGGTAGTAACATAATACGAAAACAGAGACTGATAAAGCAGTAATGTCTTATAGCTTACTTATCTTATAAGATTTTCAATAATTCGACAAACCAGTTTGATTTATGTTAACATTTGTTTTTGCTATATCAAGGATAAGGCTAAGATATGCAGTTAGTATAGGCTACATCAAAGCAATAAATTTATTGCAGAACACAATTGCAATTATAATCAGATCAATTTGGGCCTTATTGATGGAGCGCTGACAGTGAAAAGCCAATTGACTTATGTTTTTTACACAGTTGGGAAGGTTTTGCTAGCTTTTGCTGAACACAACTCGGTAGGAAAATACCGGTAAAAATTTAAACTGTATGTCTGACTTACACTTGAGAGCCATAATGAAGTTAGCGAATGTAGCATAATCCAGTGTAAACAAAGCCATCTCAAATCGCCACGTGACAACATATTCATGCGCTCCGCTCGTCGCGTGACTACATTTTCATCCACTCTGCTTGCTAACTAGTTCCACTGAACCAGTTCCGACGTATCGATGAAATGCTGTATGTTAAACTGAGGACCAACCTGTAATCAGTTCTGATGTAACGGCAAAACGACAATTTGAGGACGATGTAAACCGAGGGCCCTCTGTATTATATATGTAGATTATACTATAGTTTATTTTTCTTGTGAGAAATATGCATCTCTGGACTTGTCCATGTTTGGTCAATCTTGGGTAGCATATTAAATTGTTTAGCAGCTTTGATTGACCACTTAACCTAACTGTGGTTGTTAGGATTAGTTAAACCCACTAACTAAAACATATCCTGGATATATCAAACTTGCTTTGTAGTACAAGTGTGTGGCTGAACGGTCCAGAGACAATATAAGAGTGTTTGTTTGGACGTGTGGAGGACAGGTGCTGAGTGTACTGTATGAGGATGCTAAAGATGGAGCTGCCAGGCATAAGGGAAAAGATTAAGGCAAAATAGGGGGTTTAAGGATGTGGATAAAGAGCACATGCAGGCAGTTGGCGTGACAGAGGAAAATGCAGAGAAGAAGAAAAGATGGAAACAGATGATGCACTGTGGTGAACCCTAAGGGGACCCTTCAAAACAGGGAAAATTATTAACATTTATTTATATATGTATATATATCCAATTAGGTTTTATTTGAGGCAAGTAGCTAACCCCAGGAGGAGGTGACCAACACTTACATTACCGCCTCTGTGGCTCAATATTGTGCTGTGAAATTCAAATTTAAAAGGCTTAATCAAGTTCTTTTCATAAAAGAATCCCACTGGTGTTCTCCATTTGACTAAAAATGCTCTTACTGCCACTTCACTGTGACTTTAAGAACACAGAGTGTATACTTGGCTTGAACAGCAGGATTGCTGTTAGATCCAAGCTCAAAATAACTTTTGTTATAGTGACAAACCGCACTCGGTTCGTTCACAGGACCGCATATATAACAGGTACAGAAGGACAAAAAATAGTTCTGAAATCATGTTCCATTATTTTGTGGTTTGGGCAGTCACGCCACTTCCACTTTGTCCTTTTATACTTTCATCTATTCACAGACAGCTGAACAAAATCACGGGCACTTGTTTGCCACTCTGGAATGGTCACCCTTTCATGTCACATTAAAAGCAGGGAAAATACCAGTCCATTCACATCCCTCCATGGGGTTGCAATTTTACATTCGGCCCGCAGCGACATGCTGAAAGGCTTGACCTCAGCCGGAGTCGTGCTGTCAAGCTGGCAAGCTGGGTCTGATTGCTAACATGGCAGCCTGACTAGCAACAGCTCGTACCAATGAGAGGTGACCTTACAGAATCATGAAAACAAGAGCGGTGTAGCCGAACCAGAGCCTTGATGTAGTGAGGTTAAAGCAGACAAGCTCGCCTTATATCGCTGACGTTTGGCTATTGTTCGAATAAATGTCTCTTTTATCATGTCAAGTGATAAAACAGCAATTATTCTGATGTTTCAAACTCATTTATTGTTTCTGAATTCCAGTTTAAAAAGCAGCAATTTAGTATATATGCAGCACAGATCTGATTTAAACAAGGAATCAAATGTGACCACACAAAAACAGTGAAGGAATTAGATGAATTGGGAATTATTAATAGACAGCTAGGGCCAAAATTATTCATAACCATGCTAAATTTGACAAGAAGTTTTCTTCTAACTGGAAATGGCATCAACTAGGGACAAAACACGATAAGACGTGTTAGAGATGTTAATGATGAATTTTACTGATAGCTTTTTAAATCTCTTTTTACTAAAAAAATAAAAAAAATCATGCCTTAGCAAAGAAATTGTGTTTCATTTATTTATTTTTGTAATTGTTAACAAGCTGTTTCTCTGGCATTTTGCTCCACTCCTCTTTTGTGTTGAATCCATGTTTATGAAGTTGGAAGGCTACCTTACTATCGCGCAGGTCTTCAGTTACTCCACAGATCCTTAATGGTATTCAGGTCTGGACTCTTGCTTCAGGCGGAATCTGGCCAACATGTTCCTATGGTTTTCTTTCAATTTCTTCACTACTTTTACTATGTTTCAAATCACCATCTTGTCAGAAGGTTCAATGCTGCCCAGGGCAAAGTTTTATTCTGTAGACTGTCTGGTATTTTCTTCAACAATCTTAATGTAGTTGCCTTTTCTCATGATGCTGTGAAAAACACCCCCAAAGCATTACATTCTCACCACCATGCTCAACTGTGAGGATGGCGTGATGGGGGTTGAATGCTTCTCCTTTCTGTCACCAAAAGAAAGCCATTTCCACGTTCGAATGACTCCATTTTTGACTCATCTAACTGCAGAATTGATAGCTAAACTTTTCTATCCTTTATCCAGGAGAGCTGTTGTGGATGGGGAGTGGAATCCTCCTTGGTTTGCATCCATGAGACCACTGAGTCCATGAAGTGCCTCACTGAGATGTTGGTACCAGAACTAAGGATGGCCTTGGGATTTTTCTTGGTCTCTACGATCACTTTGGGGTTCCTACCATTTTCACAATGTGGAACTCCTTGAATTTTTTGATTAAGCTTTGCACTGTGGCCACTGGCATTCGAAAACACGTGGATATGACTTTAAAGCCTTTCCCATCTTGTGAGCAGCCACAGAGCACAACTCTTTCTTTGTGCTGGCTATGACTCGTAACTGACTATTGACTGGAAAACCATTACCAATTACTAAGACCATGTGAAATGGTATTGAAGCTGCATTTTCTCAGAAATGTCCAAAAGAAATGAAGATGTGGGATCTTCAGTAAAAAATATATTGAAACAAAACAGCATAAAACCAGTTTAAATTTAGTGACTTACATCTCTAAAAGAATGTCATTTCCAGCCAGACAAACCCTGTTGACCAAGAAAAAAAAGTCACTCTAAACCAAAATGTGGCATATTTATGAATAATTTTTGGGTCAAACTGTAGGTGTATGTTATGACTCATGGATATGTTGGAAACGGAAAAAATAACGACCATGAGCTGTTGAAAATCTGGTCATTTTAGGTCTAGTATGCTGCAGTGTCCTTAAGTCCTGTAAAATGTGGACTTGAAAGAGTTGACAGTGATTCTTGAATAATAGGAAAGGCATCTGGTCAGTCCTCTTTCTGAGCAGAAAGACCATTTCAGAGGGATAACTGTATCATTTGCTTAACAAATGTGTGCTGTAAGAAAGCCGTGATAGTTGCCCGACTGAAGTGGTAAAAGAGATGGACCTATCCATGGGCAGAATAATGGGAAACAGCACTGATAAATATTGAACATCCTCTAATGAAAGAAGATCAAAAAGCCTGAGCTGAAGACGAGCAGAGCCGACACATCTTTGCCATAAATAAAACATGAGATACTGCGGGCTTCTACTCCCAACCCAGATTTAATGAGAGAAAAAATAACAAACACATATGGTGGGACATAACATCGCACTGCACCCTCAGATTATTTCACAGCAGGCAAAGCTGGTAAAGGAAACCCTAAAGATGTCTTAAAAATATTGTTATTAATGTATCTGCTCCAGTTAGAAGACAGTGCCTTGTTAAATTTTGAGGCAGGAAACAGCAAATGAAATTGTTTTCTAAGGCCGAGGGTGTTTCATTTTTGCAAATCAAAATGTGTGCATGTGTGATATGCAATTTCAAGGTGAGATCTGCAAGCGAACGGCACCCAGAGAGACAAATCTGTGAATATCTGAATACCGAAGTTGTTTCTCTTTTCTCTGCTATCGCTTACTAGGAATTTCAGGTTGTCAAGGATTTATGAGTGCTATGTTAAACATTTATATTCCACACTTTGAATGGTTTACGGAAGTGGCCTATAGGTCACAGGTCTGGGGAGTCGCATGATAAAATGACTTAAAGAGATCAGTCAACACCGGTTCTCTGTGTGTGTTTGACTATTAAAATACAATATCTAATGACTAATATACCTGCAAAACATACTCATTTTTAAATATTTACATAGGGATCTTCAAAATATATAACCTGTTTATGCCCTCAAAAATAACTTCTATCCCCTGCTTTATCATTGACATATTTTAAATCATTGAAATTATTAACAAAAATTAATCAGTTACAATTAAAAATGAACGTCCCTTTCAACTGACTAAGTAACTGGGGAGCAACAAAAAAAAACAATTAATTAAAGGGACCATATATATATATATATATATATATATATATATATATATATATATATATATATATATATATATATATATATATGTATATATATATATATATATATATATATATATATATATATATATATATATATATGTATATATATATTAAACCCATGATGAGGGTCTGTCCTGTTCTGCTCTCAGCCACAACAAATCCACACTAGCATCATTTCTCTATGATTATTATTCACAGGAAAATACCTGAAAAGTGTACATTCCATGAGTGTAATGGATCGTGTCAGGTGAATCATCCTAATGTCTAGCCAAGTGTCCAACAACAACATACAAATGATGGGAGCAGTTTAAATAAAAGCTAGGGAAGCAGATTAGGATTGTTCAACGCAGAGCTATCAGTTGTCATCAGCTGCACTACACAGTAAATCCTGACTGTCTCCACAAGAAGCAACAAGTGGAATATTTTCACAGCACTTCACCACAACAGAGAAACTGTGTTTCCCCCAGAGAACTGAGCCTTTGGCCGGAGTAGCTGACCCAAACAGGGTCTTGGTCATGTGGGTGAAGGCCTCTGTCTCTGAATTTACTGACTTCACACAGGTAGGCAGAATGACCGAGGACCTCTGTCTTGGCATCCTGCCTTTCGATGATGCACCGGCTACATCCTTTCATCTCTGAGCCTGCTAGCTTCTTTTATCTCTATTGGAATTTTCGGAGAAAATTTGTTAGTATTATACCTTCATAAATGCCATGTTATCATTGGCTGCAAGGCCCAGCCTACACGAGACAGCTGAATTCCACATTTTGCTGATTTCCATCAGTGGTGCTCCTTATCTGGTCGCCCTATATTTCTATTGTCATCTTCACATTAGCCACATGGCAACAGTGTGTGATATTGCTCGATATGTTCATAGGCACATCTGCATTCAGCAGACACATCCATGAAGCTGCCGTTATCTTGCCTCTGTCAAGACAAGCTGAAAACCACAGGGTGGAAATAAGGATCTTTATTGTGTAGTACTAACGCTGACAGAATCATTATACTGGCTGAATATACAATTTTCACCTCATTTCTTTTGGATTGGATAATAGTCCTGACTGTGATTTATCATTAAAGTATCGACTGACATTAATAGTGGAAGCAATTCACGGCGCTGCAAATACATATTTTGTTGCTGCTACAGTGGCAAATGAATGTGTTTCTCACAACAACCGAAAGCCACAATGGGGATTGGTTTTTATTACTTTTGGGTGGAAATGTATTGTTCAATCAGAGAAACATTTTAACCCCAAGAGCTTAAAACATTGCGATTCTGTGTACTCCCAGACAGAGAGTCCCAACTATCATCTATGGTGCTTGTGAGACCTCTACAGCAATAAAAGCCCTTAAAAGTGATCAACAACAGTCGCAGCATCTCCGCAAGGGAAACTCCTCAGGCAACGGGAGGTCCATCATCAAGCTCTGGTCTGTTTCCACAGCAACCACTCAGCCCTGGCATGCTCCTGTATCTCTTTACCCAGTTCTCACCTCTCCAACCTCGACATGGCAGAGAGCACGCCTGTGAAAATGATCTTGGGGTATTTCTGAGGTTTACAAGGAAGTGTGGGTTCTCAGACGTGTGAAGACTCGAGATTTGAAAGCGACAACAAAATTAAAAAATGCAGTTTTTACAGTGTGGTCCTTACAGTAGATGAGTTGCAGCTGTTGGCTAAGAGTTTACAGACATCCCTCAGTGAAGGAAGTGCAGACATTTTTGTTTGTAACGTACCTCCTGTTAAACTAAACAAATATAAAACACAACTAAATGAGACTGATCCAAATTAAGCCACCGTCTTCCAAAAAAAGCCTGAGTCTTCATATGACAAATCCTTGGGTTATTGTTTAGAGAGCAGAATCTAATTTGCAAACCATTGTTTTTGCCAAAAGCGACCTCACTTCATTCCAATACCATATCTGCATTACTCCAATTAATTACAGCATGTCATTTTGTAGTTCTGCATTTCTTTGAGGGTACACTTGTCCCCGTTCCCTACTTAATGATTTCCACTTAATTAAGTCCATTAACCACCTGGCTGTATTGAAAAGACTACCAGACCCTGAGGATGGGATAAAGGACTGCTGATCCAGAGCAGCCATGAGTCATTAGGGCCTGAATTTATGTAGGTTTCTGCTGTAGTCTCTGATTAGAACATCTTCAGTTAAAGAAAAAGTGACTTAGTCATTGAGATTGGCTCCTCTAGTGTTTAGTTGGAGGTATTTTTGGTTCATGATTACACATTTAAAATATCTAATGCAGGATGAACTGTGCTTTTGTCAAGGTGGGACAAGAAAATAAAAAAAAACAGGAGACAGAAGGTGTCAAAAATACCCAGCATTCATTGTTCTAGATTCCGAAGGAGTTATGTATCATATCACTAGTATCCCCAATGACTATGATTCCCTCTTGGTTACAAACTAAGGTTACAGGTGTAATAAGCTAAAAAAGATGAAATCCAGGCTACCTCTGAGGCAATAAACAGTAGCTGTCCACTGTGGGTGTTAATAAGTTCATTTCAGGTACAAGGATGGAAGTAAGTCTGATAAGGTTAATTGAAGCAATTTCGACTTTTACCAGGATCTATGAGCCGTTGCAAATAGGTGGAAGCAAAAATAATTGCTTTGCTCTTTGAGCAGGGGCAACATCCCCACTAAAATAAAAGAGGTGAACATAAAATTCCATTTACACATGTTTAGCAAAAAAGCAATTCATAATCAGACCACTGTATCTGTAATTGCTTGTCATACAGGTAAGAGGCAACCGTCGTGGAAATAATACTCACCAGTGGACTATGTGGATGCCAATTACAACTAAAGCCTCAATATGTTTTGTTTTCTTGAGGTTAAGCGAGGGAAACGTGCCTGAGCTGCTGCCAATCAAATGTGCTAAAAGGGATTTGAGAGCCACATTAATTAATAGTGAGTAAATATTTGGAAGCTGGTTAAAAGGTGACTTCTAATACGCCTTAAACTTTCTCTCTTTTGGGCTGCATTAACCTGTCAGTCTCCTCATCTCAAAGTCCTGGGGCTCCGTAATTACACTTTCCACAATAGTGCGCATAGCAAGTTGTATAATTACATCCGGATCTGAGGCTTTGTAGTTCCCAAAACCCATCAACTCATCCTTTGCTTCATTTGTAGGCCTCGTGGGTGGAGAAAGTGGAAGTAAAAGAGGAAGCGGGGCAGTTTAGAAACAGGCATGGGGGGTGAATCATCACTTGAAGCAAGCCGAGCACAACCACCAGGCATAATGTTCACAGGGGAGTCGCAGCTGATCACTGAGTGTGACTAAGGCAGGTTAGCTTTTGCACGGATCATTCAGCTGCCTCGATGCTCTGCTATTTAATATTTTATTGCATCCGCTCGCGCTCTTTGAACATGAATCAACCCTGTTTTAATGTCATGTTTTAAGCCAGTCACACCTTCATAAAAAATTAGTCAGAAATGTAGTGGAACAGAGTTTAATACAATTCGCTGTTAATATCAATAGAATGTTGTTGTCCGTGGCCTTTAATTCTGCAGCTACAGCAAGTGTTGGACTTGAGTCTTTACAGTTTGTGTGTCTAACACTTCATTCCCCAATGTCCTTGTAGTGATATAACTGATATTCTCAGGTTTGCTCTTGATGCTTATTATTATGAGATTCTAATTGCTATAAACTTCCTTTTAGTACCTAAAAATCCACAAAATGTACACACTGCATCAGCCAACATCTATTCAGTGTAATCAAACGTTTTTTGATGTATCCAACTTCACTTTAAGTTGCACATGAACTTCTTCATGTAACAGTCTTGATTATGTAAATGGCTGCATGTTGTAATCATGGAAACTAACTTAATTTTAGCGTTGACTCCATGACTTTACATAAACACATCATATTATGACAGAGGAACAATGATATCTAAGTACAAAGATTCACACTTTTCACATAAAGTTAAAATGAACTGTTATGAAACATAAACTCTGGCAGATTATACATTCATACACCCACATATCCAAAACTTCGATTGCCGCTGAACACAACTCTGTCAGTGTATAGTTACACCAATCGAGTCACAACATTGGAACCACTTGTTGAATACAGTGTGCCACGAAGGCATCGACTCCAAAAGATCTCTGAAGGTGTTTCATGGTATCGGGCACTAAAGACGTTTACATCTGATGCTTTAAGTCTTGCATGCGGCAATGTGAGGCTTCCATGAACCCTAAATGGAAGACGCTCAATCGGACTGCAATCTGAGAAAGTCCAAGGCTAAGTCAACCCGTTCAAGTCTTTGTCATGTTCTTCCAACTATTTTTAAACAATTCTTGCAGTGTAGCAGGGAGCATTATTCTGTTGAAAGAGGCCATTTCAGACTCTATGTGGTCTGCAAGAGAGTTTAGGTAAGCCGTACATCCAAAGAAACATCCACATGAATGCCAGGACCGAAGAGAACTTTGCCTGAAGCATCACACTGCCTCTGCTGGCTTGCTTTTTACCCATCGTGCACCCTACCGCCATCTCCTCCACAGATAAATGATGCACACAAACTGGGCCATCCACATGATGAAAAACAAAGATTGATCAGATCAGACCACCATCTTCCACCGCTTCACGGCTGAGTTGACACATTCATGTTCCCATTGTAGGCACTTTTGCAGTCGACCGGTGTCAGAATGAGGATACCATTTTTAGCAATTTGTGCTACAGTAGTTCTTCTGTGGGATCGGACCACATCTGCCAGCCATTCTTGGACTACGTTTGGTCGGCACGAATCAATGCACACCGGCGACCCCCCACAGGACCGCCATTGTTCAAATTCTCTGACCCAATCATCGAGTCAGCGCAATTTCACCACTTTCTGATGCTGAACATTTTTTACTAGCTTCCAACACATCAGCTCCAAGAAGTGACTGTTCACTAGCTGCCAAACGTAACCCAAATCTTGACAGGTGCCACTGTAGCGTGATAATTGATGTTATTCACTCCACCTGTCAGTTTGATTGGTCTACTTCTATGATGGTCTGCAGCAGCTTCTGAGCTAATGTGGAGGGTGCATTTGAGTTTAATTAGCAGAGAAAAATGAGAGCAATGTGAACTTTGTTTCATTGTCATTGAAGTATTACCTGTTAAGAGTAATTATAATTGCCACCCCCTTTGCTTTTCATGCCAACAGTTAAGTCTTGGCCTGAAACACTTATTTCCTACATTTCCTTTCTGTTTACTGCTGATTGTAGTCCACATTTGTAAGTACAGGCAGATATATGAAATATGAACTATTTCTGCCTACAGAGACAGAATTTTGAAGGCAACAACAAACACTGAGCAACATAGAAAAACAACAATGCATAGGGCACAAGCTATACTACCCTATTGGGCAAGGAAAAGACAATTACATGCTTGTTAGCTATCCCCTGGGCTATGGTTATGTTTTCAAAAGTTTTCATTGCACTGAAAATAATGTATTTATTTTGATCAGGATTCCTCGCTGTTTATCTTGTCATTGCCTATCTTGCCCACTGACCAACTGTGCCTTTATAGCTTGACACATTGAGGTTTAACAACCAGGAGATTATTACCACCTCCTATGAAACTCTGCCTCGAAGAAATGTGTGTATACCATGCAGCAGCAGTTTATATACTGTAAGAGCACCGCCACATTTATTGCATACTGTCACATGTCATTGCCTGCAGGTGCCAGATACAAGATAGGTGTAATGTGATCCTCCTTAGAGCCCGTTTCTCCTCTCCCACCGACACTGTTATCTTCTGCAGCACGACAAATCCGATTCAGGCTTGTATGCTGTTGTTTCTACTTCAAATCTCACTTAACGCAGCTTGCATCTGCATTCACTGGAAGTAGATTTCTTTGGGCTACAGGTAAACCTTCCAAACACATTATATATTATCCAACTTGCATTTGCATTTTCAGCATACAGATGCATTTTTGTCTCTAATATTTTGTTCGGTTTCAAATACCACAGCAATGATTTAATTTACTTTTCATGGTTGCATTTGAGGAAATTTTAATTTATAAAACTAAAGCTGAAGTTTGTGTGAGAGATGCGATTTAAAATGCATAATGCATATAACGTCTCTATTTAGGATACTAATGCTGATATGTAATTAATCAAATTCAGTTTAAATCTGTAGCAACAACTGCTGTTGAATATCCGAACTCTTGTATTACAGCAAAAAAAAATGTTATCAGCAAGGCCTGTTAGTATTATCATCTATATACTGAGCTTAGTATCAGCCATATGTCACATGCTGTGCACAGGCATGCCCAAGCAAATCTTCCATCTGCTCAAAAACATTTTAATTCAAATTTATGCTCAATGAAGAACACAAACGAGCCAATGCACTGACCCTTCTTCTAATGGAGGATATTGATTGCAGCCCACTTAACATTTGGTTGCATCAGACTGCAACAGATCCGCATGTGTCGACCTGAGAGGAGAAGATAATAACTGCAAAGCATCCTTTGATCCCTTAGTTTGTGAATATAAACTCTGCAAAGGATGAGCCATTAGCTTGTCCAACTTAGGAAAGCAATTTAAGGTTCAAAAAATGGATAAACAGTGGAAGAATAGTTCCTAAAAATGCTCTAAATAGGCTTCAAATCATTTTTACGCACCGCACTCCTTGTTGCCTTTTTTACTGAGATGGCTAAAAAAAAAAAAAAAAAAAAAAAAAAAAAGCACATCAGCGTTGTGACATCCTTACGAATAGTGACGTAAAACTTGGTAAATCTCAAAAATTCCTCTTTTCCTCCTCTTGGATGTTTTACCACTGAGGGATCATCCCGGAGTATACAGTGTAGAGCAAATGCACTTAAAAAAGGGACTATTGAACTATAGCTCAGACAGCTAAACCCAGCCAAGTACAGCTGGCTTTTCTCCCCCTTCCATATGTTAAGCTCCTTCTCTTTAATAGAATGTCTTTAATCCGGAGGCATGTTGTGCAAAGCGGTATGAAAAATCATGTTTAGGAGATGAGCATTAGAGTCCTCGTTCTTCTCGCCAAAGCTTATCACTTGAGGGGCTTTTTGATGCAGACTGCAGGGCAGCGCTGACTCAAATGTTAGTGTGCACGAGTGTGTGTGTGCGTGTGCGTAGAGTTTGTCTACAGGGACCAACATCGGTGCATTACTCAGCAGTTTTGGCTGAGGCTGTTTTCCCAAAGCTGAGTGTGTATACAGTTCAGAGAGACCCTCCCATACAATCTTAGCAGCTATCAAAATCCTTTAACTTTTACTCTCAGCACAAAATATTACTAATGTAGGAAAAACCTTCACCATGTTCCCGAACTTGGAAAATTCCAGTCCGTGACCTTATTTTTTGCTCAATATTTCCATGATTTGTCAAGTTGAAAAAATACTTTAACTATTTGATAAGATTTTGAATGCTTCAGAAGGCTTAATTGATCTCGTAACTGCGGCAGAAGAATACGTAATGATCCAAGACTCTAAGCCCCACGGAAAATGCTTCCCATCTAGGCTTCCATTCATTGTGAAGTCTCAAGTGCGCCGCGATGCAACGAGACTCATGCAAACAGCGGCGTAATTAATGTAGTTATCTTGAGAGGCACATTTAATTGATCAGAGACCTTAGTTTCTGAGACATACATGCTATGAATAGCAACACAGCCCGCGAAGGCATTAAGGGAGACTGATGGATTGAGAAAGGGGCAGAAGATAGTGTTCGTTCCAAAGCTCTGGGACTGTACCAACTTTTAATTGTTTCGCAAGTTTCAATTTTAAATTAAAAAACTCACAGTTTGCCTGTTTTCGGAAATGACTGTCAGATTGCATCAAATGGGATCAAAAGAAGCAATTCAGCTTTAACAGCAATTTACAACTAGTGGTGGAACTTTTGTGACACTCCTTCAGTTAATATCATGTTTTCTGCTCCACTTCTTGAAATAATTTAATCAATTCCGGTGTGTGATTCTTCAGCTAATCAAGGTGATGCGTTGGGTTCGACATCATGGTCTGTTCACAAACTCTCGAAAGAGTTCTCAACATATTGAGCCACATTCGGCTCGGACTTGTTGAGGCATGGACTCCATAGACCCCTGAACATGTCCTGTGGTATCAAGGACCAAAACTTGAGCAAAACGTGCTTGGATTTAACTTATTATTCCAGCTCATGCCACATACGCTCAATTGGATTAAGATCTGATTGGGAATTTGGAGGATAAGTCAACACCTTGAACCCTTTGTCGTGGCTCTAAAACCATTCTAATGCAACTTTTACAGTGTAGCAGGGAGCATTAGCCTGCTAAAAGAGGCTATCAGGAAATCCTCCTGCCTGGAAGGGGTGTATGTGGTCAAAGTCATGTCAAAGTAACATCCACAAGAAGCCAGCATCCAAGGTTTTCAAACAAGAAGAACATTGTCCACAGCATCACAATGTATACTGATACTACAAAGGTATCGCAACACCCGTTGAAACCAGTATACTGTCCCATTTTGCTAGTGACAATACTTGCTAATGTTAGTGTTTTAATAGAAACTGTATTTCCTTCCTTGCCTTAATGTGTGACAGCCGGACAGTGTGTGTGCATTGCTCTTCCATTCCCTGCAGGCATAGTGGGCACACCGACTGCTTTTTTTTTTTCCTCGCACAAGCACACTGCAGCTTTCACAGTGACAAAATGAGAGGCATGGCTTCAAATACGAGTGATCTCGCCGACCGTCCTCGGGTTGTCCACAAAGCAGACGCGCAAAGCAAAATATAGCATTTTATTCTGTTTACATAGCCGACAGCCACGGCAAGCCAACAGACGCCACACAGCCACATGCATAAAAGATGGTTTAAACCTACGCAGATCGAGGGAGCCAACACATCCAACGTGTCAAAGCGATTCGACAGCAGACCCGTTGATTTGTTCAAAGGATTCAAAGAGCAACAGGTGAGAGAATGTGCCAGAAAACATAATTAGATCATAGCAATGCTCTTAAATATTAGTCAAACGGGTGTGATTTATTGTGTCAGGAAAACTTTTTTCATCTTCAGTTTGACAAGCAATTAGAGAGAGTGATTATAATTTAAAATGGGCATTCACAAGTGCGCAGAACAACACCAGTTACACATGATCAAGTCAATGTTTGTATAAAGTGTGAAAGTCAGTAATTACAATGTACATCAAAGTACCGCTCGCACACATTAAGGTGGAGAGATGTGAATGTGTGAAAAGGAGATTTTCCCTCACTTTTGGCTGGATCTGAAAATGCATTATCCCATGATGGAACATTCAAGTTAATTTCTGTTGTTTTATGGTTTCTTTTCACATTTTCCACTGCCTTATGTAGAGTGGCCATTTTTCCATGAGCTGAAATGAAGCAATTTCAAACCACAGACATGCAACATTACATGCTAGAGTGTATAAACACTCATTTTCAATACATTAATTCTCATCATGTCATTAACTGCCACAGAATATTTTGTCATGGTGGCCTGTTGCTAGCTAAACCTCCACTATGCTCTCTGTCCTTGCCAACATGGAACCGCTAGCAGTCTGATTGGTTGCCTAACTGAATCGCGACAGCATTAAACACAGCAAACAAACTGCTGCTTCAATTCCACTGAGAAACACCACCTAGTGATGCAACGAGGTACTACAGCTAATGTATCATACATTTTCTGACATGCATCGTCTTCTGCCTTATGAGCTAATACAGCTTTAATCCGTTAAAGTATTCATCTATTAACAATCATGAACATCCTTGATTTTATGTTTTTGTAATGAACAAACAGTATCGGAATCTTTAAATTCCATGTCATCTGTTAGTTGATGTTTTAAGTTTCTGCGGTACTGTCGTTTGTTGTGGTACTTCGAAGTTCTGAATATTTGCTACTACAAACAATGAATAATGGATAGTCATAATGAATAAAAAAATAAATAAACAGTTCCATTTTCTGTTTTCTGTTAGTTAATGAATTGCTTTTCCTGATGTATTAGGTTTTTGCTGTCCAGTATCTAACAATGCATTTAGGCACATATTGTATTAAAGTCCTAGTATTGGTATCGTCATAACACTATGACACTGCCTCTAGGACGTTTTATTCTTCCAACAAAAGACACACACAGGACCAGCTATCCACATGATGTATATGAAAATGTGATTCATCACGCCATGACATCTTCTTTCACTGCCCCACAGTCTAGTTCTTACTTGAAATATTTTTACTCGCCGTTGCGAACAAGGAACACACATCAAGAAAAGCTGTGTTGGAGATGGTCTGATTCAGTCATCTTGCTATCACAACTTGGCCTTATATCCCAACCTGTGTAACAATCATCAATGTTATTCACTTCACCTGTCAGTGGTTTTAATGTTGTAACAGATTGGTGATTATATCCCACAGAGTCATGCAGATACACCTAATCAATTTTTCCTAATGAACCTCAGCCCAAAATGGGCTACAAAAAGGCCAGTGAAATACCAAAGTTGTAACGCAACCTGACAGCACCAGCTTAACTCAAATTGCACTGAAAGGACAATTTGTTCGTGATATTTAACTTTATTTATGCTAAAAAGTTTTAATTCATTCACAGAGACGTATGCACATCAAACTGCGACACAAACAAGTCCACAGAAAGACCGCATACACAATTAGCTCCGAGCAAATTGGCTGACTCAAGCTTTGAAATGAATCCACCAAGGCTGGCAGTGAATGAGAAAAACAGGTGCAGAGGCTCATCATTTGTGTCTCTTTTAATGACTGCGTTGGTACCGAGTGTATATTTTAACAATTTAACTGTGATTTCATGAGCTTCTTCAAGGCTGAGACCTTGCGACTGATTGAAATCAAAGGGGCCTTTGGTTGAGCTAGTTAAACGAATCCAAAGAAAGAAATGATTTAATGAAGCAACAGTAGTCAACAAAGAGAGATTAGAATTTAAAACAATAAATCTATGGAGAAGAGGTACGGAGCAGCAGGGGAATGTGAACACTGCGCAGACACACAATCTGGCACAAAGTAAACGCTGACTAGCTGCTGCTCTTTATACCCCGAGGTTGACAAGGTAATGAGCCCCAGCTGGAAAGCACGGATGACGGCTTCTGGTGACGTCTGAACAGGGACAGCGAGCAGGTGAGGAATGAGGTAAGGAAGAAAGAGAGTATATTAGGATGACCAGCAATGAGGTTAATAACATGAACTGGAGGGGAGAGTAGGAAAGTAGAAAAAAGGTGAGCTGGAGTCATGGCAGCAGGTAATTGGAGTGGATGATGGCGGAGACATCGCTATCCCAAATAATGAAAGCAAGCTGACACCTCATTGACCTTAGAAGTTAAACTATTGTGGGAGTTTTTCTTCAGCCTGAGGGGAGTGTGGTGTCAGAGGATTTAATGCTAATGCCTAATTTAGCTCCTTGGTGTAAACCCCTGCAACGTAATAGGGGCTGGTTTTGACCAGCAGTGTTTTTAAAAAAAGAAAAGTACGAGGTGTACTGTACAGCGCTGTTCTGGAACCAATCTGAAACAACAACATATGTCATCCTCGCTGTATTACGCCTTGACAAGCAATATGGGCCCAGATATTAGGTGAGACATTGAGGCAGTATCGATTAGCCTTCACTTGTTGCTCGGCGCTAGAACTGAACAGAGCCACAGTATTTCAAATAGGTTTGCAGTCGTGTTTTCAATTTAACCTTTGTTGTTGTGTATTACATTTTATTCTTTTCAGATTTATTTATTTATTAGTTTGATAAATGTGTCTTTTCCAGAACTGATCCAAACGGCAGAAATTCCGCTGCTCGATGGAATGCAGACGGCGGGCGTGTTTTTAGTCTGGCACAACACTGCACTATTGATTTTATTGATCAGTTCTCCTCTGGTTGAGTGCTAATCAGTGAAATCACCTTCTCCAGAACGGTGAGTCAGTATACCCTTTTTCCCCTGCACACAGTTGCTACTCAGGGCTGAGCTGAAGACAAACAGCTAATGGATCGGCTACATAAATAACTGGTTCCCGGTTTGCTGAGCTAAAACCGATACCTGGACTCGCATCCTTCAAATGCATACACAGCATGTAATTACAGAGATCTTTGTAGTTTAATTAAAAACGACAAACCTTAACAGTTTAATGCTTTAAATGTATCCATATATTTGTACTGTGTACAGATTCTATTGAAATGCAGCTTATAGGTTTAGATTAAACCAAACGCGGCAAAAACAGACATTTAAATGGCTGACTTGTGTTATGAACGTTAATCCTGAGATAAACAAGAGAGGGACGTCAATGAGGCTTCTAAAGGATTTAAATGAAAAATGCATCATGTAAATTTGCCTTCAGATGCATTGCTGTATTTACATCATGACGCAAATATTTACATTTTTACATGACAAAAGATATGCAATATAAATATCATTACACACGTTAAAGGGCAATATCATCACTTCAGCAATACCCCCTGAAACAAACCGCCATCAGACTTGTTGGTTGATATTTCCTTTGTGGTTTCAGTTTTCCACTTCAAAAAATACGGTAATATATAGTGTAATATATTGTGTCCTTGGTGCTAAATTGTGATATTTTTATGAACCATATGACCCCTAAAACCTGCTGGTGGGTTTGAAAAGCATGTTGTCTTTTTAAAATCACCGAAATTACACCATTTTCAATGGGAAGAAAGTGCAAAAACTGAAAGAAGGAAATATTAGTGTGTTACATGTGGTTCCGTAGAGAAAATTAATCAAATCTAAGCTTAACATTGTGAAATTTCATGAAAAGAAAAAGTTTATTCTAAATGTCGCTTTTAAAAACTGTGTGCAAAAAATGAATTGTGTAAAAAAAAGAAATATTTGGTGCTTCTCGTCGCAATAGAGAAGGGAATTTATGGGAACAAATTAGAGAAATTAAGAACAAAATGGAACATACTTAAACAATATAACTGAGGAATGATTCAAAAATGGCATACAGAGCAGCAAGTCTTCGATACATTTAAGTACAAGTGAATGTGATACTTTAAGCATGGTGAAATATCTTTCTAGAGATGACGTGCAGAGCAGTGAAAAACACACCGAGTTTGTAGAGATTATAAGAATGAAAGTAGTGAAATATTTATGTAGAAACAACAGTCTTTTTTCCCGTTAACACCTGCGAGCACTTGTTGCACGTTGCTTCCAGTTTTTGGTTTTTTGTTTTGTATTTCGATTTTTGAACATTAATGTTTCAAGAAATTCAACCTTTTCTTTTCTCGTTTTAATGATTTATGGCATTAGAACTGTGCCATACTGCACAAAAATAACACACAATAATCTGCAAAAATGCCTCGTATCTCAGCAAGATTTGTTGACAATTAGCTTCGATTCACGTTTAATGTGAATGCTTTGCCAAATATACTGACGCGGAAAGGGAATCTAGTCATAATAAGCAAAATAATTGCCCAAACCAAGGAAACTTCTTTAAAAGAGCAACAAGTTCTGCGTTACTGCCTTCAAGGGAACATGAGCACAGACAGGTAACAGAGGATTGTTTTTGTATGCAGTTCATTTTTCAATGCTGCGACTGAGGGAATATTTATACAACTCTGAGCCACATTCACAAACTGAACTCCTGTCAGCGTTTCTTTTTGGGCTCACAGTAACTCTCCTCCCAGCTGCGGGTGTGAGCACACTTGACATGGTTGTACTCACACAGAGCTCCGAAACAGCCCACGGGTGTTTGAAACGTGCGAGTCCCGAGAACTTGTCAAGTTGTGAATGATCTGTACAAAACTGAACAACATGTGATATGTGGGCAGTAGGTTCAGTGACACGTCTGATATCATCCCACAGATATATGACTGAATGGATGTTTGAATGCTTAAGAGTAATCAAGGACAGAGTATTTCCTTGGCTGTGTGACAAGTCTGAAATGATGAGTATGTGTTGCAATGTGACTGTTAGGGAGAAGATAAAGGACATGTGCTGTACATTCCCTGCGTACCTCTTAGTGTTTATTGCTATAGCAACCAGAGGAGGCAGCTCGGGGTTGGTGTGCATCGAGGGGGTTTAGCTAGTAAATGGTCACCATGACAAAGTCTTCTGTGTTGGTTTATGACTACCGACCAGAGCTCAAACATTTAATATGTGCTAAATTCTGCCACCTTGACATCCAGGCTTCTCCGGGAGATGGGAGTACATGGGAAGGCCCATCGGCAGGCGATCAAGGACCTCTCAAGAGCCACTGAAAAAGGACATCAGTGGCTGTGGATAAAGAGAAAGGATTCCATCTGGGCTTTCAGGTGGGTAGATGGCATCTGGGGGGTGAACCCGGGACGCTGGGATTCACTGCTGAACCCTCTTGAGGTGTCGTGGGCCTATCAGCAAAACACCAATGAAGGAGGGCGCCCACTTGATAACCCAGAGGATGCCCTCACTCACTTGACCATCACACACAGTCTTAGGTGTCTCATGTATGCAAGAAGGGAAATCAACATCTAGTCCTACACAACAGATTTTAACTGCAAATATGCATTATTTCCAGATGTTGGTCTCCTTGATAATTAATTTATCAGAGCCATTATCGGCCTGACCCCTACTGTGGCGTACCTTTAATGGTCTCAAAAACCTAGATTCAGACTTCCAGGGTGTTAGAGTCATCGATGAGCTGGTGTGCTCAAGCTGGAGCAAATATGGCAATATTCTCAAAAAACAACAGTGTACAGCTACATATAAGCTATTTTAAAGGTAAGGTAAGTATTGATGTGTGTTCCTAAGTATAAAACTTTGACTAAGACATTTTTTGGACAGGAAAAGATAAACGGAATACATTAGGATATCTGTTTTGTAAAACAGTTTTCTTTCCAAAGGAGCAGATAAAGTTCAAACATTCAGTTGGAGGAGGGATTATGGGAGGTTAATGCAATGGTTAAATAAAAAAAGAGAGAGAGAGAGAATAATGTACCCGCTTTTCTGGAGTGAAACACTTGAGGTTGTGGAGGATCATATCAAAACTGACCAAAGAGAACTTTCACTCTGCTCTACAGTTGCATGCCGTAAGCCTAAACATGCATCAAAGACATCCAGCGTCTATTTGAAGTTTTGAGGAAGAGCTGACTTGCAAGGATTTCCTTCTACAGTCAGCAGACCTCAACCCCACTGAGTATGTACTTGAAAAGAGGAAGAAAAATAAAAAAGGAAAAAGATATTTTTTGTGGGATATTTTTAATGCTTTAAAGCTTAAATTCTGCCAAAGATTAGAAACTTGAGGAACGACTTGTCAACCTTTTTGCAACTGATCAGTAAAATACCTCACCTGAGCAACAAAAGCGTTTCATTAGCATAGCATTTCCTGTGCTCTTTATCGCCCAGTGCCATAATTTATTCTGCTCACACAGCTCGGTCTTTGTAAGGACACGGAATAGTCACGAGGTGTGTGTGGTTTTCGCCTCAAAACAAAATGCCATATCTGATTCAAAATGAAATAATTCAAGGATAGGGCTTGGTGAATAATAGATTGCTGCCTGCTTTATCATTGTCATCTTTTCCCCTCTGTTTTAATGAGCGTGTGAAAAAAAAATGCTGCTATTTGATGACACCAGAAGTTAAGAGCAGCAGGGATTTGTATGTAAGATTAGTACAATTTCTTTTCTCTGTGATATTTATCACTGAAGTCTTAGAATAATTGCTCAAAATGATCTTTAAACTGCTCAGAACTTGCTGTTTTTCTTTCAAATGCTCAATATGGGTGGAAGAACTTTCTGCTGCCTCCAGTGCTGACCTTTACTTTAATGCTTAATCACTCCGCTAATCCCAGTTTGGCTTATTTATGTGACTTTTTTTTTTTTTCAAAGTCAGCAACATTCAAGTGAAAAACAGAACCTCCCTCCCACTGGCCTCAGCGTTGCAGCCTCGGTGACAGTGATGCATTGTGATAAGTTCATTAATACTGCAGTGTCTTGATAATGTGTCTGCTGTTCTAGATAACAGTGAAATCATAATAGCCCTGAGCAGATTTTTTGAGGCCACACATTTCAACCCTCCCGCCTCGTGTATTGCTGACACTTCATGTGAACCGATCCCTATCTCATTTGTGTACATTTCAGTTGTTTTCTACAGAGACTTAATCATGTTTCGAGGGGGAAAAAGCTTCTTCGCATCATTTTTTTTACAGCAGAACACAGTGGACGCCATCTGTTGCATCATAGAGAGTGGCCTTTTTGTGGATCTATTTTTACCGCATGGAAAGAACTTCATGGCCTTCTTTAAAGTATGCTAGAAAGAAATGGATGGTGTGTTTTGATCTTTATTTTTAGGGTTTTATGTGACGTACAATGCCACAAGAAAACACTACAGATCTCAAGGCAGCCAATTAGAGGCCTGCTTGTTGGCTGTCCCGACTCTAATTGTCTGGCTACTACTGAATCAACCGAGTCCTCATTAAAAAAAAAAGTTTGTTGATGCGCATTGTAGGTTAAAATGTTGAGATTTTACTCCCCGTCATACTCCCTGGCAGTGTTATCATTGGCTTCCATATTTAAGGAGCTTATGATTTATTTAATAATGGACGGTATTTACCGTCTTGTTTTCAGCAGGCTCAGTATAAGAATCACTCTGACATGTGCCTTGATCCTGAAATTCTGAAGTCGATGGGAAGAGAAATTCTCCAGCGAAGAATGACAGAATTCCCCAAAGAGGACTGCTTATTACAAGACTTTTTTTTGTCATTTTTCACTTCCAATTCAATTACTCAAAGAATTGGATTTAGCTGCAAAGAGGCTCTAACAGAATGTGTAATCCAGAAAAAGCACATTACAGAGAATAAAAGGGTTCTCCATTGTCGCAGTATTTGAATTGCACTTCCAATTTACGTTTCGCGCCGTCTGAGTTGGAAGTGCAATTCAAATCAACCCTGCCCCGTCTCTAATCTCACATTCTGCAAATCTTCTACCTGGTACTCGTGTTTCCACTGCAAAAAAAAAAAAAAAATTCACTTCCATCTTTCATTTCTGTCTGATTTTACTTTCCTGCTTGGGGTGTTGATACTCTCTTTTAATCAAACCAATTAAAGAAATGATTTTCTCATTTGTGCCATCTTCTGTAATCACGACATGTTGTTTTCGTTTATGATGTTGGAACAAGAGTGTTTGTCTGTTCCTTAGGAAACAAAATAATGTGAATAACTGAATATTTTTTTCATACTTAAACAGTAGCCGAGGTGAGGCATGTTCCTAATTGTGCAAATAGTGATTCATTAGATGTTTTTTACAACATAATATGTGCAAAATAAGATTGACATTTGCAATAATTTCCAGGCAAAAATCCAAGTATTCTTAGCACATTATGTCTGTTACAGGGTAAACAAAATAAAAACTAGCACACAGTAGGGACTCAAGGGTTTCGAGTACAAAAAAACCTCAATAAACAATTCTAATTTACACTGATGGCTCGATAGTGTAAACAAGTTAAACCCATAATTCGTATTTAGATGGTACATGCTGAAAGAGCTTGCATGGCATTTCGCTGTGAAATTATTTTTGGGCCTGAAGTAGATGAGAATTTAAAAGCTGCGAGAAAGAGCAGGCGGGTGACTTAAGGCTTCTTTTGGTAAATGTCACCGTTTAAGGTGGCGAGGGAAAGTTTGCGCGTCCTTTGAAGTGACCTGGTTTTATGAATTCATTTGTCATAAAATGTGACCTGATCTTCATCGAAGCAGAGGGAGAGAGCTCTTGAGCATTTACAATCTTTTGTGTCTTTATTGAGCACACCCTTTAAATATTCAAAGCGAGTGAGTGAGTATTTACAGAAGCAATAGATCAAAAATACTGAACAATTCTTCCTGATAGAACTGGTTCAATTTAGCCGTATCCTGGGAAATTTAGAGTACTGAGGTTTTGCAATGCTGTGTCCTGCATTGTCAGAATAGATCCAAAAAAGCTACTCGATTGTCATTCTGCAACCTTTTGTTAGTAATATTTGTCTATAGTACACCTTTAAATGAAGCACTACAGCATCCAGACTAACAGTGTCCCAAATGTTAATGCTTTAGAGACAATTTGTCTGGATATTATGCTTAGAATTAGCTGCTTTCCAGCTGCAAATAACTCACATCACGCAACAACCTCAGCAGGAGTTAATTACTAACTTCATGTTATGGCATTCCAGTCTCCACTAATTTACATTCCTACGTAGATAAACGGCATTCTCAGCTACGCTTAGAGGGAAACACATTTTCTGCCAAATTACATTTGTTCAGAATGCATCACAAATATGTATCTAATAAACATTTCTACATGATCTATTTTATGCACTCCTTTTCAGCCAGTCTGTCATATATTAGATGGGGTGGACTTGTCACCTTGGTAACCCTGAAAATGGAGGACAAGCTTAAAACATGTAGTGAAAGGTTTGTGTTTGGACCCAAACCATGATATTCCTCTGAACCAAGTAATATTGGTGCCTAAAACAAAGACAAAGAAGGAGGAGGAGGAGGAGAAAAATGAGGAGAAGAAAAAAGAGAAGAATAAGAAGGAGGAGGAGGAGGAGGAGAAGGAGAAAAAGGAAGAGAAGAAGAAAAACGAGGAGGAGAAGAAGGAGAAGAAAAAGGTGGAGGAGTAGAAGAATGGTAAAAAGAAGGAAGAGGAGGAGGAGAATGAGAAAAGGAGAAGAAGAAAAACAAGGAGAAGAAGAAGAAAATGGAGAAGAAAAGGAGAAAACGGAGAAGAGGAAGGAGAAAAAGGAGGAGCTGAAGAAAAGCAAGGAGGAGAAGAAGAAAAAAGGAGAAGAAAAAGGAGGGTAGGAGAAAAAATGAGAAGAAGAAGGAGGAGAAGAAGGAGAAGGAGGAGAAGAATAAGGACAAGAAGGAGAAGTAAAAGAAGAAGATTCTTAATATCAGTTTCTATATATATATATATCCAGAACATACAGGGCAACTGAAAAGACGTTTCTGTCTCAGCTTCATGTTGACCTTCTTCGTAGTGCCCTACATAAAAATAGGATCGAATACACTATAAATAAAATGAAGTATAGTAAATTAAAAAAAAGGAAAATCAACTTATGGCGGTAGTGCAATATATTATGTGATAGTCGTGCAATATAACAGCAGCTTGTTGAGATGTAGAGTAATACAAAGGGTTCAGTAAGTGAAGACGTGAAGCTTCTAGCACGTTAAAGACCAAACCAGAAAGCCTGGAAATACGCCAGGACAAGAAACAAAACTCAAGTCTCAGACTGATAATCTGTCATCCATCATAGGACGCAATCTCTAGTCTTCTGGGTAAATGTCCAGTCTCTGGTTTATGCCTTTATCTTCAACTCCTACTTCCTTCCTCACACAGACTTCTGTCAAACTGGCCCTCTTTCCTACAGTGTCACACGTTACAAATGACATTTATTTCAAAATGAAATCACACTCCTGTGTCAGTGTAATGGAAAATACAGTTTAGGTGTGTAGGAATGTGATTCTGTGGAGATAGGATTGGTGGATATGGATGGTTTCGTCTCAGGACCCCACTTGGCTACAGTTTTACCTACATTTGGAGTTTTGAACGTAAAAAAAAAAAGTGTTACAGCTTGTCGTATGGTAGTATAGTAGAATATTGCACACTGCAGAACTTTTATGAAAATGTAATGGCTTAAAGTAGTCAAAAAGTGCAGTTTTGTGGATATAAATCATAACATAGGATGAAAGCGCAAGAAAGACAGAAAAAAAGTATGCATTTCCAGATTCTGTAAATGCAACAGGAAACAAATCGCTGATAGACACTCAGGTCCAGACAGCTGGCATCAGTATTTGGCAGAGTTCACTTCTGTTAATGCTTTGGGGTAGAAGCTGTTTATCAGCGTGGTTTTTTTCCCCATGATCTGATGGACCTGAAGGGTCTACCAGAGGGACTGTATATCAATTAACTGTCTTCTCCAAGCCTCCAAAACCTTTGCGGTTTGATTTCCAAAGTTACAGCCGTTCAGTTTTGTTTTACAGAAATACTTCAGCTAGAACAGCACATTATCCATCATAATTTATGATGGTGAAAAGCACTACGACTGGAAGTTATGCAAGACATGAATGCTGGTAGAAAACTGTTGTACATGTGCAATGTAATTATTTTACTGATCAATGCAGGTGATTATTTCTAACAGAGCTTCACAATAAAACTGTCAAACATCATATATATTTAAACATGACATTGTATTGAAGTGCATATAGGTCTGACACTGTCTCATAATGAAGGAAATCACTTAATTTGTGGTCAAAACAATGTCAAATTAAAGTTACTGATTGAATATTCTTTGTAATAAATATTAATAAACTAATCAGTTTTCTTATGTGTTCTATCAGCTGCAGTACCAGCAGAGTAAACAGACCAAACATTAAAAAAAATTGCGATTTCTGCATCACCAACTAAATACATGTGGGGTTTCCATGGCTTCGGACTTTAGTTGAATACCCCTGTACTATACTATACATGTACAATACATCTGTACTATATTACATATGTACAATGCCCCTGTACTGTACTGTATATGTATAATATACCGCAGATGTCCTCCTGTGTTCTGCCAGGACAGTCATTTATGTTGTACAGCATGCTCACTTCCGCTTTTGAATCTGGAATGCGCAAGCCAAGTGAGGAATCCGATACTCAATAAGAATAATATAATATATAGTCCTACTAATATCCCTTGATAAACTTCAGAATTCCTACTAATTTTGATGCATTGCAGCCCCAGAGGCAGCAACACATCTCCACGAACAATGATTATTATTATTTTTTCACCTTTTTCTTTATCTGCAGCCTCAGTTCTCCAACAATTCCAGCTGCAAAGCACTCATGACTGTCAACAGCACCTGCCCTAAGAGCATTTGTCATCCTCTCAGATCTCTGGTCATGCTCTATGAGCAGCAGATCTATTGGAAAGTCAAGAGCATCACTCAGGATGCCACACATTCTCTACATTGCTTTTAAGTGGCTCCCTCCTGGGCACCATTTACGCTGTCCAGGTTGTAGCACTCAGAGGAGGACAGCAACATTTGTCCCAGTGCCTCTTTAAATAGAGCCACACTACAGTCCACATGTATTTTTCTTATTATTTTACACCATGATTCACTCAAAGCACAGCTGCTCAAGCTATTTCTCCATTATCATTCTTTCATTTTAGATTGCTACAGATAAAATAATTTGTTTTCGTCTTTATCTGACATCACTATAGAACCTCTTCTTGAGATAAACATATCTTTTCCTGATTCTGAAATGAAGTGTGGTGTGTTCTTGCTAAGCATCTGCCTTAGTTTCATCAGCCCTTTGTACATCTTCCCAGCTGTGCAGTGGAGTGGTAAGGAGACCAGCATGCTCTCCATGATCTATGCATCTATTCACCATGATTTGCAAATGATGGAGACTCATGCCGACCAGCTCCAGTGATTTCTCTGAGCGTTAGCTGTTACTCTGGGCTTCTTTGTACCTCACTGACCATTCTGCACTGTGCTACTGGTGTTTAATTCATCTACATTTCAAAGGATTTTGTGTAACTGAGGGCTTAAAAGGATCTAAACTATTTGAAATTTACAGTTTTAGGATCTTATCTATCTATATTGTGTCAGAAACTGGAAGACCAGTTTATTAACTCCTGACTCCAATTAGCTTCAGACAGTATCTGTACTATAGGGGTTTACATACTTTCTCCAATTAGATGAAACATTAGGGCTCAACAATTAATTGAAGTATTATCAAAATCACAAATCTGGCACATTAATATGCAATATCCAAATCTCTAGAACAGCAATTTTTCAATATAATTAAAATGTAACAGAGATGCCCTGGTCTACAAATCATATTCTCCAGACATGAGGGAACATGCAACAAAAATCTCATCACTATTTTAACTTTGTTTTATTCAGTGCAAAAGTTACCTTTTCTTCTAAAGTTTGGACTCATTTCATGAACACAATATCCGTCAAAACAATCACTATGTAAATATTTTTGCACATTGTTCAGCCCTATCTGATATGTCATATTCTAAATGAAGAGCAATGCAATGACTTGTGTGTTTATAGTTAAAATATACTGTGTTTGATTATCACTTGCCATCTGGTCATAGTTTTGGATGAATTTATGAAGTGACTGCAAATCTTTTCCAACACATTCTCAAATTTTATCTTCTATGCTCCCACAATCAACTGTCAGTGCGAACCCCCTGGAAGTAATACTACTTAGAAAATTAGGCTCCCTCTGTGGCTAATAAACAGTCAACCATGTCCCTTGATAGTGGAGCCTCTTAGCCATCTATTGTTCTCTACATTGCTTCCATGCAATCCTTCAAAGACGCACAAGTCTGCAGCTGCCTGCCGCTGGTAGAAGTTCTGTACAGTAGGGACTGACTGTTGCCCTTGGGAGACAAACTTTACGGTGAGACACCCACAACTTTGTGTCCCACACCACCTCCACCTAAGGGAACTGTCCCGCCAGCTTTCTCCCAGGGTTGACTGACTTTACATTAGTGTGCATGCAGAGGCTAATTCGAGGTTCCCATAGGTGATACCTGGTCCGGGCCAGTCACTCGAAACCTTAGCTTTAGTGCAGTGCAGTGACTTTGCCATGGTCACCCCTCCAGGTTTTACTTTCCTTATCTAATGTGTAACATGGTGGTGATTCCTTTATCAGCATCTATTTATATATGTGTAAATTGATGTATTGGTGTGTGTATTACTGTGTAAATATTAAAATTATTAGCAGCGTATCTAAATAAATATGCTAAAGTGATGCAATTGAAAGATGGGTGGTGAATCATTATAAAAAACATCCTTCTAATTTGCCAAAAAGGTGCAATATTGACTGAAATTAAGCATTTTATTCTAATACAATCTGTGAAGTTTACAGCACACACACACTGGGTAACTCCTACACCGTCACACCCAGACAAAAAACAACGACAAAAAAAAACAAACTCCCAAGGTGAGGACACATTAAGTCCAATCATATCTGCAGGAAATGAGGAGTTTATAATTTTCATCCAATTTGGTTTCAAAGATACTATTTATCACAAGGGTATGAATATAACACAACAAAGAAAACATTTAAAAAATATGCTCATTGGATACTATAATGTTCCACACACAACAAAGTCTCTCATTATTTATGAAAGAAAACTGTCTGGATTAATGCATTGAAGCAGACTTTAACAGTGGCGGAGTTTTACTAATGCAGCTGTTGTTCCCCACACAGGGACACGATCGAGGGCAAATAAAGGCCGTGCAGATTTAAACACCTTAAAACCCGAGTCACAATGCAAAGCTGTAAATGCGCCGCCAGGCTGTGTGAGTGAGATAGTGTCAGCCAGACATCCTCAGTCCATCTGTGGTAACTAATTATGTCAGCATCAGCAGCTAATTAGAAGGGGGAAAAATGTGGAAATGCCAGATGCTGAATGCCCAGATCAATCAGGCTGCAATATAAAAGTAGCTGCTGCAAGTTCAGCTTCGGCGCCGAGTGTTTGTCTTCTTGGTTTTTTGCACCCACGTGACATGAGACTGAGTGCTGCCTTCTGAAAACGTGTGCAGTAATAGAATCAAAACACAGGGCTCACATATTGTGGGAGCTTTCCACTTTCCTTTTTTCTATTCTTTTGGATCAATTGTGCAGAAAAGAGCGACAAGTAAGATTGCTTTTTTTTCCTCCTCCTTTTCGCCTGGCTACTATTATCCGAAAGGAATCAGCACTGAAAGTTTCCCCCATTAATCATTACAGCAACCAAGTCGCTCTTGCTTTTTCCTGCACATATGAGTCGCGCAACCCACACACACGCACGCTCGGAAAGCACGACCGCGGCGCAGGAAATGCGACCTGAAAATAATATGAGAGCGTATTGCACTCAGACGGGGCCCAGGGACAAATAAACACACACATACACAAGCTCCCCACAGTGCCATTGAATTCCCAGCCTGATCTCAGCAGGGTCAGTGCAGTCAAAAAGCTAATCCAGAGGTGTGTAGGTGGTGCAAAAAAGAAGAAAAAAAAAAAGGTAACGCACACTCACACAGGCCAGTCAATAAGCAGAGATAGAGAAACAAAATGGAACCGTTTGTTGAGGTTGTTCAGATTACAGATGTTCTCAATTAAAATGGTCAACAAAGCTAAGATTGCGGCAATGCGTTAAAGGAGAAAAGGAGCATGTAAGTGCTTTTCCGAGGCATTTCAAACTGTGTTAGCCTCTGAGCAATACAGACTTAACTCTACAACATGTTAATATAATCCCATCCACTTTATTTATTCCTCGTGGCGCCTCAAAGGGGCATACGTAGTTAATTTTCGTAATGAATTGCTCATCTCTCAGCGCAAGCGACTTCACATATCGCTAAAGGGAAGGTAGCTGTGCACGTTTCTTTGATGGGATGGATGACAGACACCAAGCCTAAGAGCACAAGTCCACTGACAGATGTTCCCTTCACACCGCAGTGTGTTGCATTGGATTGTGCTGCTGTAAGAAGCGATGACAACAAAGCAAAGAACATGAGAGAATTGTGTTGTTTTCAGTGATGTTTTGCTACTAATCTGGATGGTTTTGTTTCACCTGAGGAAACACGAAGCAATTACAAGAAAAGAAAGTTTTGGAACAAAGCTAGGATAGGTTGTTCTGGACACTGTACTCTGTATATAGAGTACCCATAGGGTAACGGCAAACACCTGGTACATATGCTGGCTTGTAAATAGGGCTATTTTACCACAGATCATCAGTCGCCTTCTGCTCGACCATCTCTGACTCACTTGAAATTTTATCAAAGCTATGGACATTTGAAATATTATCTTTGAAATTTTACATGAATATATCAAGTACTTCATGAGATTTCTTGTTTTTTAAATTGCCCATCGACTCACTTTCAGCACGTTTTGTGTAAATGACAATGTATCAGAAATTGATATTGATCCTGCAATTTTGGATCATCTAATAATCTCTCTTCGCAGGTGAGTTGAAATATGAAAACATGTTTGGAGCAGTCATGTAAGGTCCCAAAATTGACAATGCAGAAGAAAACTAGTGATATTTTCTGAACCATATGTGGCTGCATATATGATAATACAAAACAAAACATGCAAATTACTTGTTACTATGAAATATTTGGTCAAAAAATGACAAAAAAGCTATTCTCACCCAATTTTGTAACAGACTGATGAGGTATGTCAAGATGGACCACAGCCTGATCCAAATGCTACATGCTTAGCAAGATAATTTCCTCAAGACCTGGTGAAGAACAAAGCAGAGCTAAGAGTGAATGAATATTTAAATTACATTTACAAGGGAGCCAAAAACACAACAAAATGAATGTGTCAATAAGCAAACCGTCACCATAACAACTTCATAAATTAGTCAGATGTAGCAACAAGAAAAAGCACTCAGAGAGCGCAGTACTCCGCCAAAGCTGCTCATTCGTCGTATCATTTTCAATGGCTGAAATCTTTAAACAATTGGTGGCAGGGTTAGGGTTAGGCAGCTGATGTAGTGTTCACTTGTAGTCATAGTTACAGTGACGCCGTGACGATCTGGCAATGATACAGAAATCTCTAACAAATCCGTGGATCCAGACTATAAGCCGCATCACTTCCAAAATCAAACAACTTAGTTCTTGTGTAATTTCTGACCTTCCTTAAAAATTTTATCAAAATTTCTTAGTCAGTTTTTGAATCATGTTGTGAACGGACAGACAGACAAACCAACGGCAGTTGTCACATAACTCTGCCGAGGCTCTGCCTAATATGTTTTGAGATTAGTGCATTGCCTAAACAGTGATGAACATAAGTTAAGTGTCCCTACAAGTACGTAACATGAGACAAACAACTGATTTAGGCCTAATTTCTACGTATCTGTACTGCAAGGCCAGCATAATGCTAATGGATAACTCTTAAATCCATATTAGCAGTTGGTTAAATGGCATTTCCCATTCAGCAAAGGCTAACATAACAAACAATGGCTCCAGAGCCACTCTGGCCATACGTTTCCCTTCATAAAAGGAATACGGACGCTTTTACGTCTGTGATGATCAAGATTCCAGTCAGTCTAGGGCATAGTTCTTTGATAATCTACCACTGTGCCTCTACCTGCAAGGGCACTTCTCTTTCTTCGCACTGAACAGATCCCTTGTCAAATACTGGCTCTCCAGACACTTGACACGGTCTTGAAAGCAAATGTGCACTTTTCCTGATGATATAGGTGGAGTGCTTCCCATGTTAATGCACAGACACAAACAGACACACACAGACATTTGGCTTTGATCACGTACTTGTGAATACTTTACCCTGTTGGGCTGAGCCTACTTGAGTAGAAGTGATGTAGGTATGTATATATATTGCTGTTGTGACAATCAATTGTCCTGTTGTAAGCTGATAATCCGTGCAGATAGAAACAAACACTGCTAATCATTTGCAAAGGATATTTGAACTGCGAAAGCAATGGAACAAATAATAAATAGGCAGGCAAACAAAAAAAAAGAGTGTATGAAGTAAATGTTTGCAAGCAGCTTTGGAATTCAGCATGACAACAGGCGGAAAAAGTGCTAAATCTGTACGCAAACTGTAAACCAAACAGTTCCATTAGCAGCTCTTGTCAGCGGCTTGTATTTCAAGTTCCAGACTGCCT